>NC_069657.1:346787634-347402442 GCF_027244095.1 Hemicordylus capensis | reverse complement strand
TGGGAGGCTGCTTACAGCCTCCTGGCCAGGGGCCTACTCATGTGTCGCCATGCATTGTGGTGACTCATGAGCAATAAAATGAGGTTGACGGCGCACTTGCTCTGTTAACTTCATTAAGGGGAGGGTGTTTTAGGCGGGTTAGCCACCTTGGAAGCACCAAGCTCGTCTGTGAGCCCAGTGGTTCCTACAATCAACAGAAAGCGGGCTAAGCTCCCTTAGCCTGCTTTCCATTGATCATGGGAAAGCCCTCCATGAAAGTCTAAATGTGTGCAACCATGGTTTCATGGCAGAAGCGACCTGTGGTTTGCCTCACCCAACTCCAATTTGAACCTTCAGTTTGTAGTGAGTTTTGCCGCCGCAACCTGAAGTTTTGCGGCAGCAGCGTTGCATCCAAATGCGGATGCCACCACAACCATGATTTTGTGCAGTTTATGCAACCATAATCATAGAGAGGGCAGCACAAACCCACCCCGGATCATGCCCGCTCCATGCCTGCACTGTTGCTTGCTGTCCACCTCTCCAGCACTTGCCCCACTCCCATCTCCAATCCAATAAAGCAGTTGCCCAGCAACAGGGATGCCACCATCTCCCATCCCAAGCTTGTCAAATGGCAGAGTCACATGGGGACATACCCTCTTCCTATGCTGTGCCTTGTCCCCCCCTCCTGGCAATCAGGAGAGAAAAGGGACAGGATGGCAAAATGGGTACTATGTGCTTTGCTCTCCAAAAATGAAGCAACAAAGATGTTCACAAAGATGTTCACAAGCACATGCAGTTGAGGTGGCAACATAAGCAGAGCAACCCCATTAGATCGATGGGACAGCAATGCATGGCAGGGTGGCGATACCTGCGATTGGGTTTTGAGGGCAGTCATAACCAGGAATTCTTGAATGGCTCTGATCAGTTTTTTGCACAATGATGCTGGGGAAGTGGGGCCTGAGGGAATGTGTGCAGTCCCCAGGCTTACTCTTGAGAAGGTCCAGGCAGCAGGATCAGCATTGCCTCCAGTGCAAGGAGCAATTCCACACCTCTGATGGTGACAGATGCTGTTCCTGAGTGGACTGCTCACTCATGAGAGTGTAAGCTCATAGGGATACCCCTTCACAACTCATGAGAAGAACCATCTGTGGGACAGGGGTGTTGGGCAGAATCACTAATAATGTGTGGTGACATCTCTCCCCCCATGGACCACTCTCTCATGAGAGTGCCAGGCTATGGAAACACACGTGTGAGCCAGACGGCAGATGCTGCCCACATACACATAACCAGGGTGGGGCAGGTAGGGCACGTGCCCTGGGTGCAGTTGCAGGGGGGGCAAACAGCCTGACATGCCCTGCCCCCCCGCCCCCAACCACCACAATGTTGTTTTTTAAAAAATCAATCCTCTCCAATTCAATCGCAGTGGGCCCTGCCAGGCAGGCCCACTGCTGCTCACCGCTGCCACCTGCTGCAGCCCTCACCCCCGCTCTCTGAGTCCGGGTGGGTGGCACCGGTGGGCAGGCGCTCTTCCATTGGCTGGTGGATGCAGAGAGTGTGTGCAGTGTCCCCTCAGGCTACTAGGAGCCCCCCTCCAAGCAAGCACTTGCCGACATTGCCAATGCTTTTCAGGCAGCGTTTGCTGCCTGAAAATGTCTATTCCCCTTTCTCTCGCTCCCTCTTCTTAGGGAGAGAAAGGGAGAATAGATGCTTTCAGGCAGCAAGCACAGCCTGAAATGACACCGAAGAGTTCACTTGGGCTCTTCAGAGCTCAAGGCCACGCCCCCTCCAAAGACCCCGAGCTAGCCCTTCCCTATCATTTCAGGCAACATACGCTGCCTGAAAAGCATCAACAATGTCGGCAAGTGCTCGCTGAGGGGGGGCTCCTAGTAGCCCGGGCATGGAGGGGGGTTTCGTTTGAGCCTGAACTGTCCAGAAGTGGCACCTGCACGTACGCTCAGTGGGCGTACAGGCTACTTCTGGCCAAGAACGGGGGAAGGGGAAGCAGGGTGGTACGCTGCCACCCCATGGCTTTCACAGCAAACAGAGTGCCAGTGGGCAAGGCAGGCTTGGTGAGATCGGGCAGCAAGGCACGGTGTGTATAACTTTCTTGGGACTTTCTTGGGAGCAATGCACTTTCTTGGGAGCAAGCCCCATTAACTAACTAATAATAACTGAACTGGCATCTTCCTTTGTCAGATTGGGCTTCCTGGACCTTCTGCTTCCCATTTTCTCATGGTGGGGTTTAGGTTAGAAAATGTTCTGTGGTCGCTTCCCTAAGCAAGAAAGCGCCATTAGCCTTTCAAAAGAATTCCTTGCTTCTGGGTCTTATTCAGTCACTCTGTTGCGGCACAGTGCGTTAATCTTAAGGTGATTGTAGATGTTGGTTCTTGAACATGGACTGTTGTTTGGCTGGCAGGTGGGCAGGGGTGGCAGAAAGGGATCAGTGAGGGACAGAAATGGTTAGTATAAATGTTTTAGTCATTAAATGAGCCATGGAGCTCTGGGACTCCCATCCTATTTCCTAGGCGGCAGCAGAGGGAGAGCAGGGAGAGGCGGGGTGGGGCTGTTCTGGGCTCCTTGAAGTAGATGAAAGTGCACAGGGGGGCGTGTTTTGCTGAGATGTTCTCCCCTAGAGTCCCTTTCCTGGCAAATCCCTTCACTGCTGATAGGATGCGGGGGAATTCACCTTGGAGGATGCACACTCTGTATGGCTCATGTTGTAGGAGTCCTGTTTCCCCTCCCCTTCTTTCCCTATGAATTTTTATTAGTAATAGCAATACTTACTATGAATTTTTATTAGTCACAGCAATACTTACTTCTTATAGGACATCTGAAAGTGCTTCACATATATCATTGTGCATTTAAAAAAATTCTGGATACTTCCAGGTTTCTTGGGAATGTACATCTTAGCTGTTCCCATGCTACCTGTTGCTGCTGGACATGGTCTAGGGAATGTGCAGCCTCTCAGGTTAAAAAAATCTAGCCCTACCCACACAACTTTTACAGCTGAATTCTGAGCTAAACACATTTGGCTTAACTCTTCAATAATGTGCATTTAACTGAAACAGCACCATTAGCATCAAGTAGCATGCCCTGATGTAATTAACGGAGGAGAAGAAGAGAATGTACTTTTTGCTTCAAAGAGCAGCACAACCATTTACGTATATGAAAGGGGGGGGGGTTGAAGAAAAGGCTTTTTGTAATCTGATTCTGGACTAACAAGACATGCACAGATTATAAAAGGGCAAGATGACAGTTTGCAGCCATTGTCTGCACCTCTTAACATGAGATGTGACCTGCTTTACAGCTAAGAGAGATTAAAACCCTTTAGGGGTTCAAAAAATAATAAGTGGTACACAAGAGAACCCAAATAGAAATGTATTTTAAAAAATCCTTAAATCACTTTGCTGGTCAATGACCGAATAAACTTATAACTTATAACTCCTTAAATCACAAAGTATCCCTTTTTAATCCAAATTGCAGGATAAATAATAACACTTCATTAATTCCAGTGCATTGATCCCAAATGTCTGCAACCTTGGAGAAGCCACTGCCAGTCTGGGTAGACAATACTGAGCTAGGTGGACCAACGGTCTGACTCAATATATGTCAGATCCCTATGTTCCTATGTACCAAGAAGACCTGTAATACTAGTGCTGAAGACAGGAATTTGATAGTAGATGATGACCCTTGAGGTGCATTTCTGGAAACAGCTATCCTGAAATTGGTTCTGACTTGCAGCCCCTTCCAAAGTTTTTGGGATGCCGCTTGACAGTTTGGGTGCTGTTCCAGGCTGTTTCAGGCCATTGTGCCATTCCGGTCCATTTTTGACACTGAAGAGCTTCATAAATGTACCAGATTGGAAATATTTTGGTGCTGCAATATTCTTTCCCAGGGTCTGCAGTCCATTCCACTGTTTTGGGGATGCAGCTTGACAGTTTGGGTGCCATTCTGGGCTGTTTCAGGTGGTTGCACCATCCCACCCAGCTGTACTTGTTTAATTCAAAGTGCTAGTTATTAGTAAAGAATATTTCCAGAGGCATTGCTTAATGCTCTGCACCAACAGCAAGGAGGTCAAGTTTCCGTATTGATGAAAAAAATCATGGCTGTCAAAACACTTTGGCTAGGAATAAGAAGAAACCCTTTTTGTATGCAGTGCCAAAAATAAATAAATAAATAAATAAATAAATAAATAAATATGCATCCCCTTTTCCAAAAAGGAGTTTCAGCCTTTTTGCAAAAGTGTTTGGCTGTTCATGTACATTGCCCTTACTTGCTCTCATTCTCAATTTGAGAATGAGAGCAAGTAAGGGCAATGTACATGAACAGCCTTCATGGGTCAAGGCAGACTCTGTGACCTTCCTCTGTTGAGTGTAGAAAAGGAAGAAACGGCGGGGAAACTGACTTTGATCACATCCTAGACCAATTTGCATCAGTGAAAACAAGGAAGGTGCAGTTATAATTTTCATGTAGTGCCATAATTTGTTTATTAAAACATTAAGGAGCTTGACTTGTATTTTTGAGCTGATATTATGGTAAAGTTACCTGAAAGATGGGTGTTAGATATTTGGATGGGGGGGTGGGTGCAATTTCAGTGCTTGCCCTAGCTGCCATTTTCCCTAGATACATCTCTGGCTGCCCAGCCTGGTTGCTTTATACAAACAAGCTGCAGGGATGGGTACCGCGACAATAGCTCGCCCTGTGTTGGCGACTGCCATGAAGAAGTTGTCAAAGCATGACCTCTGCTTTGTCCAGAGGGTGGACAAGAGACCAATGGAAGAACAAGTCAGGGAAGCATAGCTGCTGCATCCAGTCTTGATACCTCAACGTGTTAGACACTAATCCTCTCTCCCATTGTTACAATTGCAATAATGCTAGACTTGTGCAGAGGAGGAATGGGAGCACACTAGCTAGCCAAAACCCAAGTTCTGATGTGTTCCGTAGCCACTCCCAGCATTCTCCCCATGTTTAGCACTGGTCTGCATAGACACACACTGATCATGGGGAGAGGCCCTGCAAACCAGTACCGAATATGGTGAGAACAGGGGGAGTGGCTAAGGAGTGAGTCATTGCCAAGGGAAGTGACTAGCTAGCATGTTCCCATTCTCCCTCTACTTGGGGGACAGCATACCCAGGATTGTAACCATTGAAGAGGACTACACAAACAAATCTACAAACTCCTAGAGCTTTCAGTCTAATTCATTTTTATTTTACTTTTTTATTGTTCAATTTTATACTGACTTTCATAAGGCATCCCAAGGTGGTTTACAAAAGTTAAAATACAATAAAACTCCATAAAAATGACATTTAAAACCTTAAAAGCAGTTAGACAGTAAAAAACATAAAACACCAAAAACCAACACTCATTAAAAAGACAAACAAAAACAGGAGAGCTGAAATACCTGGCAGCCCCTAAGGGGTAAAAGCCTGAACAAATAAAAAGGTCTTTCGTTTTTTTAAAAGCTGCCACAGATATCTTTTAATATTAGAGAGTATACAAAACAGACAATCCAAATAAATTGTGCAGATAAACAACACTATTAAAATTGTTTCTCCCTCCAATATTAACTCTTAGAAGACTGGCTGTAGTGCTACATGGTATTCTGCTTTGCATACATAAGATCCTAGGTTCAATACCTGTTATCTCCAGGGCTGGAAAAGACTGAAACCCTGAGAATTGCTGCATAGACTTGGGATGAATATGCCACAAAGTATTCTCAAAAGGTTCTCAGTGAATATGTGAGGTGGGCAATTCCAAGAATATACTGCTGAACTTCCAATTATTCTCAGAATGTTCTTCAAATAATTCTCATGCTGTGGCTTCATTTGCAAATGAAAAGTTAATCTGCATCTACCAGCTGAGCACCAGGAATTAATATCTCTCAGCAGGGGAGTTAGAGTCATGCCTTCTCTGAAAAGGGCAGATTGCTTTAAGGTATGGAAGTAAGAATATTTTTTTTATCAATCAATTTGATTCCCCGCCCCCCTTAATCTGAGCATGGGATTGGCACAATGTAGCCTGGTTAGTTCAATGGCTGAGAAGAATAATTGGATATCGGTTCTTTCCCCACTTCTCTGAAGATTGTGGTGTGCCCATGTTCAGATTTATACAAAGAGGTGGGTACCTTATGACTCTAAAATTCTATTGTTTCCCGGTGGGTCCCCAGCCATAGCTGGACTTCAACACCCATCACCCTATTGTCAATCGCAGCATGGCATGATGGGATTCAGAGTCCAACACTAGCAGGTGGGCCAAAGTTAGGCAACTATGCTCCAGGTCAGGGGTGGGGTGGCCATCCTGAGGCTCTCCAGCTGTGGCTGGACTCCAATGCCCATCATTCTATTGTCCATCCCAACAGGGTGTGATGATACCTTAAAGCATAGTAAAGTATTTGAATGCAAAGCATATGCATATATTCCTAAAGAACTAAGAAAAAAATTAAATTGCAGATGAAAAGGGAATATCCATTGGTTGTTTACTTGATAGCAAAAGCTACAGAAAATGCTATCACAGAAACTATTACATTGCACAGTACTGCATATTTTGATGAGAGGCAAAAGTCAAATGCCAATGTAATGTCTGACTGTGACCTGGATTTTCCAACGTGAAAAGGCTGGACAGCAACCACAGCCAGGGATGTAAACTTTGTGGGGGTGGTGGGGCTCAAACCCTCTCTGGGATTTTCTGGAGGGAAAAATGCTCCCTCTGGGCTGTCAGGTGGAGGTGAGGTTCAAGGCCTCCTCTGGATTTCCTGGGGGAGGCAATGCCCCCCCCCCCGGCTGCCAGGTAGCATCAGCAAGCTCTCATGCTCAGGATCATCAGTCAGTTGAACACAGTCAGTCCAGTGTTGCCTTTGTAGCAGCTCAGCAAGTTTTTAGGAGGCACAGCTGCCTCTCGGGGCCATTTCACTCTATAATTCTCTCGTTAGAAGTAGTATCACAAGGAGAAAAGCTGGTGGTGCTCTATGCATGCTTGTGCTCTGCCCAAAGAGACCATATCCCCTAAGGGGAATATCTTACAGTGCTCACATGTAGAGCTTGGTCTCACGATCAGTGAGACCCGGTTTGTGAAGCTAAGCGTGGAGAGCGGGCTAAGACTGTTCTCCCCACAGATTATCAGGGTGGGAGCCCTGGGTGGTTGGATCGGCCACCCACACGATTGCCGCCCACACGATTGGGCGATGGCCCACATGATGGCCGCCCACACGATTGCCAGCTCCGTGATGGAGCCAGCAGGGCCTGGGGAGTTTGGGGGCCGCAGGGCGAGTGGGGCAACCATGCAGGGCATACTGGAGAGACCCCCGGAGCTGGGAGGTGGCTTTTCGCCTCCCCTCTGGGGGTCTACTTGTGAGTTGCCATGGCACGGAGCCATGCCATGGCTATTCATGATCGGGAAGCCCGGGTTAGCAGAGCACTCGCTCCGCTAACCCAGGCTTAGGGGAGGGCTAAAAAAGTGGGTGACCCACTTTGACTCAACCGGGCTCGGCTGCTAGCCTGGTGAGTCTCATGATCTGTGGAAAGCGGGCTAAGCACCCCTAGCCCACTTTCCACCGATCGTCAGAATAGCTCCATAGTCTCCCTTTTCCCTGAGTTAAAACTCCATTCAGAGGCAGGTGAAGTCCAAAGAACAAAAAGAGAAAACCTTTATTCAAAATACTACAGACTGCTTCAGTCTGAGGCTCTCTCAGCTTTAAGTTATAGGTAAAAAGAACACCCAATAACTACAAGAATACTTCAAAAAGCACCCTCAGATGATATTGAGGTGGCATCCTTTAAAAATCATGGTTACCCAGTTGCATAGAACATAAACGCAAGAAAATCCAAAAAGCCTGTTTGAGAGTTTACAGAGACTTTTACAATGCCCTAGTTGGAAAAGGGCTTTGGCTCAGTTTGCCTTGATTTGTTACATTACAAATAAAAACACAATAAACCAGTTGTAAGGATTTGCATAGCACAAAAAGAAAGAAAATAGTCTAACGCAGGCTAGCTATCACACTATTCCCTAAGTCTTTCCAAAGCCCCCAAAGCCCTTGGCTTCCTTTTCCCTTGAACTCACCCCCAAATCCAGGAGATAATTCAAGTTTCCTGTAATCCTGTCTCTCAAGGATCTGCAGATGTCCTTCCATGAGAGAAATCTCCAGGCTGGCTGTTGGTCATGAGGCAGCCAGGCTTCATGGCTGGTGATCACTAAGCCTGCTCACCATCTCCTCACGTCTACCTCCTAGCTCCTTCTGAGCACTCAGCACAAATAAAAAACTTCACTTCCTGCCACCAGGCCCTCTAGGTCCGGGCCACTGTGTGCTGAGTGGCTGATCTCCAGAGGTCACTGTCAGTCAGGACAGGGTTCACTTCCGGTTCTCATTTTACAGGAAAGGAAAGGCTGTTACTGCCTGATAGTTACAATTTATTTTATTTATTATTTAACATATTTGTATACCACCCAAATTGCAAGTCTCTGGGCGGTTACAACAAAACAACAAAAAGAACAAATAAAAAGGTTAAAACATTACAACCATTTACAATTTAAAATGTTAAAACTATTAAAAATCATCAAACTATTAAAACTGTATCTAATTAAAAGCCTGGGTGAACAAATCTATCTTGACTGCCTTTTAAAAAGGCATCTCTTATGAGATGTGGAGGCTCTTATTTCAGCAGGGTGTGTGTTCCAAAGCCTTGGGGCAGCAATGGAGACGGCCCGTCTCTGAGTAGCCACCGGACGAGCTGGTGGCAACTGCAGACAAACAGACATTATGAAGATACATTTGCACCTGTGGCCAAATATACATATTTTTGTATCCGTATATGTAATAGTATTATTATTATTAATTTATTTACACAGTCAGACAGGTGTTATTGACTGGTTTGTTTTATCCAGACATCGAGTCCTTCCCAAGGACCTGGGATGGCTGAATTTTATCAATGTTGTTGCTCTTATTATTATAGATATCGTCGCAGAATATAGGCTGTTCCCAGGAAAGTTGCTTTTTGTAATTGGCTAATGGTGATTTCTGTGGCCCCTATGGTGTTGAGGTGCTCTTCAAGGTCTTTTGGAACTGCACCCAGGGCGCCAATGACCACTGGGATTATTTTGGTCTTTTTCTGCCACAGCCTTTCAATTTCAATTTGTAGATCTTTGTATTTGGTGATTTTTTTCTATTTCTTTTTCTTCTATTCTGCTATCCCCTGGTATTGCTATGTCGATTATTTTAACTTGTTTTTCTTTCTTCTCGACTACAGTGATATCTGGTGTATTGTGTGGCAGATGTTTGTCTGTTTGTAGTCGGAAGTCCCATAATATTTTTACATCTTCATTTTCTTCAACTTTTTTAATTTTATGGTCCCACCAATTTTTGGCTACAGCTAGCTTGTATTTTTTTGCAGATGTTCCAGTGTATCATCCCTGCTACCTTGTCATGCCTTTGTTTGTAGTCAGTCTGTGTGATCTTTTTGCAACAGCTGATTAGGTGGTCCACTGTTTCATCTGCTTCTTTACAAAGGCAGCACTTGCTGTTTGTTGTTGACTTTTCAACTTTTGCTCATATTGCATTTTTCTTAGTGCCTGTTCTTGTGCAGCCAATATTAAACCCTCTGTTTCTTTCTTCAAGTTGCCATTCTTAAGCCATTGCCAGGTCTTGGTGATGTCTGATTTTCCACTTATATTGTGCAAATATTGACCATGCAGGGGCTTATTTCTCCATTTTTCTGCTTGGTTCTTGACTTGTTCTTTCTTGTAGGCCTGCTTTGTTTCATTGGTGTTGAATAGTTTCACGTTCTTGACCATTTTAAGTGCATCTTCTTCACTGTCCTTGATATATTCTTCAAGGCCTCTTTTCTCCTCCTCTACTGTTTGATGGACTTGCAGCATTCCTCTTCCACCTGAGCTGCGAGGGAGGTATAGCCTATCTACATCATTGCGGGGGTGCAGAGCATGATTGATGGTCATTATTTTCCTGGTCTTACGATCCAGCGTCTCTAGCTCTGCCTGGGTCCAGTCTATTATTCCTGCACTGTATCTGATAACAGGTATAGCCCAGGTGTTTATGGCTTGTATGTTGTTCCCGCCATTGAGTTTGGACTTGAGGATTTTTCTAACTCTCCTGATGTATTCACTTGCAATTTTTCTTTTAATTTCAGTGTGTGCAATGTTATCAGCCTGGAGAATGCCCAAGTATTTGTAATGTTCTTTCTCTCTATTATTATTATTATTAGTAGTAGTAGTATTATTAGTAACATTATTATTATACATTTATATCCCACTCTTCTTCCAAGGAGCCCAGAGCGGTATACTACATACTTGAATTTCTCTTTCACAACAACCCTGTGAAGTAGGTTAGGCTGAGAGAGAAGTGACTGGCCCAGAGTCACCCAGCAAGTATCATGGCTGAATGGGGATTTGAACTTGGGTCTCCCCGGTCCTAGTCCAGCACTCTAAACACTACGCCACGCTAGTAAGACTGCTACTTACTATTGCTACATCAAGGAAAATGGAAATACATAACTTGGATGTTAAGATAGCATTTCTATATGGTGACATTAAAGAAGACATATATATGAGACAACCATCAGATTTTGAGGAGCCTGAAAAAGAATTACTGGTCTGTAAGCTTCAGAAAAGCATATAAGGATTTAAACAAGCTGCCAGAGCTTGGAACAAAAAATTAAACCAACTGCTTCTAAGGGAAGAATTCAAGCAAGGAAAAGCTGATCCCTGCTGGTATACAAGGCTCAGAGATTTAAGGTGGACATACATTCTCATATATGTGAATCTCTGTTGCCAGATTTGGCTTTTTTTAAAGCCAAATTTTGGGTTACGGCCCATTTGACTCATGAGTATACCCCTTAGGTTCTGGCCACACATTTAATGACCTGATAGTGTGCCATCAAGATAAAACAGATCATGATGAGTTAGTGAAAGGTTTAAGTGAAGAACTGGAAATTAAACATCTTGAACAAATCTCTGATTATCTTGGAATTCAAGTAAAAAAGTGAGATGATGGGAATTTTGCCCAAAATAAAAAACAAAAAATTTGTGGACTTAATAGAATGTCTTGGCATGACAGAAGCAATTTGTGGATTGCTTCCCTCGTGTCCTTCATGTCTTTCATGTCAACACCGCCAGGTGGCTAGCTCATATAAAGGTGGGCCTCAGAAAGTTGGCAGAGAGAGGCAAAAGAGGGAGATCCTTGTCCTCGGCATGTTCACTTTACAGACCTTTTAGGGTTGCTGCCATTCTTTGCCCCTCTCATGGGTCCCAGGGCTCTTGCTAGTTTGAGCCCTCACTGGTCCTTCATCACTGGCCAGCACCTCTTTAAATAAGCCCCGACATCTTGGGGAAGTCTCACGAGTTCTCAGCCAGCCTTGAGATCCTGTTCAGAGATCTTGCGAGAGTTCCCCGAACTTCCATGAGTTCTCAGCCGGCCTCGAGATCCTGTTCAGAGATCTTGTGAGAGTTCCCTGAACTTCCATGAGTTCTCAGCCGGCCTTGAGATCCTGTTCAGAGATCTTGCGAGAGTTCCCCGAACTTCCATGAGTTCTCAGCTGGCCTCGAGATCCTGTTCAGAGATCTTGTGAGAGTTCCCTGAACTTCTTAAGGATGGGCTCTCAACCTCCCACCCCGTGGGCCAGCTGAGGGAATCAGCTGGGATTGGCATGCCAGTTACCTTGTCCCTCATCTCCCTGCTCTGGTGCAGCAATGGAGGGGTAAGGCTCTTTGGGTGTTTCCGCTACCATCGCCACCCCAGTCGCACCCATCCCCATGGTCTCTTCACACAAATAAAGTAAACACCCCAATGGAAGTGGGTTTTCTAAAGGAAAAGGAACACCATGAACCATTGAAAAATAAGAAGTACAGAATGGGAATTGGAAAATTGTTATACATATCAAATGTTTCATGACCAATATTTAAAGGGCACAGCAGACCTGAAGTTGCTACTGCCTGCCAATAAAGAACCTAGATTGATAGGTTACATGGATGCCAACTGGGCTGAGGACAAGGAGGAGAGAAAATCAACCCGTGGGAATGTATTATTTTATGGAGGAGGATTGATTTCATGGATGAGTGAGAAATAGTCCATTGTCGCCCTCTTTTTAACTGAGGCAGAATATGTATCTGCATCACCGGCTTGCCAAGAAGTTGTGTGATTGCATAGACTCATACTGGTCATTGAAATAACAGAACCAACATCACTACTATGTGTGAGGATAACCAGAGGGGCATTCTCCTTTCACCAAGTGACAAAACTACACAAAGGAGCAAACATATTGACACTAAGTACCACTTTGTGAGAGACTTGCAGGACAAAGATTTGATCCAGCTAAAGTACTGTGCCTCAGAGGAGATGGTGGCAGACATTCTCACAAAGCCTTTGGCCAGAGAACAATTTCAAAATCTGCAAGAGGCACTGGGACTCATGTATTAAAGAATGAGACAACGGGGAGGGGAATTTCAAGATTTTGCTATGGCATTGTCTCAGTTCTTTATATAGGACATGCTTGTCTATGTTTGAATGTGTCTTGGTACTGGCTTGAGGGGTGGAGTCACAGTTTGTTTGTCTCCTCTTTACTTGCTGGCCTGAATTCAAACTGAGCGGTTCTCCCTGAGAGACTGTTAGTCTGTTTATTGTTTTCGAAGCCTATATTTTAGTTAGTAATAAATATCAAACTCTTGTTTCACAGTTAAAATTGCTTCCTGTACAGAGGCTAAGTAATTTATCTGCAACATGGCTTATTTCCAGGGAAGTATTATAGGGTTGCAACCCAAAATAGATTGCTTTAGAATTCTTCCCAGTCACCTCCACCCCCAATTAATTTTAGCTATAGAGGTTAAATGCATCATATGTGCCTCCATGCTAAAGCAAGGAAGAGGTAATTTACACTTGTGATTTCGGGACCATCCCAGTGTGGTTAGGTTTCACAAATAAGTGAATTTCATTTGAAATCACCCAGTTATTTTCCCTAGGACTTCTCCACTTGTTTAGTGATAGGTTGCAGATCTGTTCTGTGTGATTTTCCCCTTGATCTGTCCTGCTGGAGCAAGTTAAAATAGTAGGTAAAAGTTTGCAAATTAAGCGCTGACTGATGCATGCAGTGCGGAAGTCTTTAAACAGCCAGGCAAATTTAATTAAAATTTAATTAAAACTGGACATGCTAGTAAGCAGTTTGAAAATAAGATGCATTTTAATAAGGTTGACTACTGGTACATGAAATACATCCACGCATGGCTGCGGCTTTGAATGGAAGCACAAGTACTGACAGATCATGCAGCAAAGGATCAAAATGAAACCTGCTTAGAGGCAAAAGCTTCCTTTGTGCTAGAAAACCTAACCCAGTGCTGCTGTGTGGGTCAGACATGGCATCTCATTTTGCTTATCTCCATTTTGCTATACTGTTTAGAGAAGTCTTTGGAGCTTCAGGCTTTTCTATGTAGATTGAAGAGGGATCCAAAAAACACCCATTTCAACTTGTTTTGATACTAATAAGGCTTTTGGTGACACACGCAACATGATGAAAGCAAGTGTCTGTCTATGCCTCGATGCACCTTGCCCATCAATCTGGTAGAGTATCAAATCACCTTGCACTATTTCAGTAGTCTTTTGGCAAACTTGGAGAACCTGGATTTGTTGTTGTTGTTGTTGTTGTTGCTCTTCAGAACAACAGCAGGCTTTGTTTCTTCCAGTCTTTCAGAACCAAACTAGATGTGCGAATTCCATGCCTGGAACTCCTTCTATGTGTTTGCACACACACCCCGGGGAGGGGGGCAGCCATGGGTGTCCTTGATTTGGATCAGGGCTGCAGCGAAGTATTTTGGTTTTTTCCATTTTGCCGTACTCCATTTTCAGTGCCTGTATGTTTTTCTTTCTACAGCTAATAGCATCTTCAGGAAAGGGGAAAGCATTTGCATTGGGAACAAACACAGGCAGCAAAGGGTTAAACCTCTTTCTCTACACTGCAGCCCCATCAAACTCCACTCTCTGTGTCTGTTTTTTGAGAGAGAGCCATGAAGTTCCAATCACAGAACTCATATGTAATATCAAGCTTGACCCTCAATTTTCTCTATGAAAAGCTGACCTCAGATGTTCAGCATATTTTTGGAGCTTAAAAAAAACAGTACCCAGTTTCCTCTCATATATTAATGCCTAAAGTAATTTTCTATTCATTTTGGTTGAATGTTTCTGCTTTCCTGACTTGCTCTGGTGTGTGAACATATGCCGTTTGTACTAGGTGTTGTAGCTTCAAAATTCTAATGCTTGTTAAAAAGATTTTGAAGAAGTTATTATTTATCAATACTGATTTGGACCACATGAGTCAATAAAACAGGGAAGCCTGCAGTGATGCAGGCAGTAAGTAAAGTGTGCCGTCAAGTCGATTTTGACTCATGGCGCCCACAGAGCCCATGGTTTTCTTTGGTAGAATACAGGAGAGGTTTACCATTGCCTTTTCCCGCACAGTGTGAGATGATGCCTTTCAGCATCTTCCTATATCGCTGCTGCCCAATAGAAGTGTTTCTCATAGTCTGGGAAACATACCAATGGGGATTCAAACCAGCAACCTTCTGCTTGTTAGTCTAGCATTTCCCCACTGCACCACTTAAGGTGACTGATGTAGTAGCACACAGAAATGGAATTTCCAGTGTAAGTCAGGTCTTTGATCAGGTTTCAGTAACTGGAAATTCAAAAGTAGACTCACACATTTTCAGCAAGATATGAGGCTTCTCCCCACCACCAAATTTTCCGAGTAGAATTTAAGCTAATTTAGATGTTGCATTGTTCTACCTCATGATTTCTGGCCTTTTTATGTGATGCAGATGCTCCCACAACTTCCCTCTTACAGCTCTTCCTTGATTTCCATTTTAAGCGCTAGTATTAGATATTACAGTAACCTGCTGGTTTTTCTCTCCCCAACAACACTGGAAATGCTGTCAGTAGATCATCAGAGAGAAGCTACACTCAGGGGTTCCTAAGTAATAGGCTACCATTGCATAAAAAAGCGAAGTTCTGCAACATTTTGATGGTGGTGGTTGTGCTTTACAAAGCAAAGTACTGTATAATAATCACTGTAAAATGTATTTGTAGAGTCTCTGTGCACTTTACAAAAAAAATTTCTAAATTAAGCCTCACAGTATATCCCTTTCTGAGCTAATTAAGCTGCAACGGCCCTGAGTGGTACGTTTCTTTTTTCATTTTTACTAATGAGGAGTTCAAGATTGCTTTGCCAAAGGTCATGCAGCTTTCTGCCTTCTCCACCCCAAGAATCTCCTGACAATAAAAACAAGTGGAGAGGCCCTTTTAAAAATCCTATCTATATAATTTCCCAGCAGGGATGGTAATGGGGGTGACTTATAAGTATGCCAGAGAACTGTCAACATTTTTCTAATGTGTGAAATGCTCCCAAGTAAACAGTGGAGCTTTCCAGCATCTGCTTTTCGAATCTGCTTTTCCTGACAGCAACAACGTGTACTCTGGAACAATGCCATTCATAGATGGCCACCCTGTGGCATGCATGCTGCAAGTGGCACAGGTAGCACACCTTTGTGGTACACCTGATGACAGCAGCAGGAGACCCAGCTATGGCCAAGAGCTGAGCATATACTTATGATTATTTCTCCAGTGCTAACTGCCAGCTGGTCCTTGATTCAGCTGACACTAAGGGCAAAACCCCAAGACAGGTTCTACATGTTCAATAGTCTCTAAACAATCTTTATTACGGTCACAGACCAGAGTTCAATAGTCTCTATTGGACATGACCTTCAGCACACTAGTTTGATCTCTACTTGTGTAGTTTAGTAATGTGGAATGAAAGCAGAATAAAAATGAGATCTTAAGATTTCCCAAAGATATTCTTAAGATTTTCTTCTTGAAAGCTAGCTAGCGTTCCTTGAAGGCTCGTTGCAACCTGCATTTTTAACTCATATCCTGCTGTCAGGATATGTGTTGTTTTATCTGCAAAATCATTCTGAGTGGCTGGCAACACTTCTATGAATTGCAAGAGCCTTCTGGGTGAATTATGATCTACCACTTGGGAGTTGCCATCAACATCGGGTGCTTTCTGGAAGAAGGGCTCAGGGCTGCAGATGACATAGCATGTGGTCTCAGTGGGATGCTCGGTAGAATAATCCCAGTGATCATTTGTATATTAAAACGTTCTGTCCTCCAATAAACAGCAAAAGAACATAAAAATGTTCTGTCCTCCACAAAACTTCACATATAACAGTAAAGCTCTATGATGATATCTTTTGTGTAATTTCAGGTGTGTAAGTAGGGGTATGTACAAGTGGGAGGAAAAGGGGTTGTGCCTGCTGGCCCTGCCCCAACAGCCAAACATTCATTCACATATTCTCACATTCTCAAATATTCTCACATAAGGTGAGACCCGAGTTGCCAGACAGCCTCCCTCCTATCTTGGAAACTTTCACCTCTTATCTAAACCATGCTGAGCAGCAGGGGCATAGCTACCGTTGAGACTGGGGGCCACAAGTATCCTGGGGCCACTTGCCACCTCCTTACCTCCCCTAGGGTGGCAGTTCTTGCACTCCTGCACTGGACACACAGCCCCAACTTGGGCCAGCTCTCCATTTGCATTCTCCGCCCACTCTCTGGCAGCTGCACCAACTCAGTAAAGTAGAGCTGTCCTCGTGCCAGAGAGAACAGGCCTGGCTTAAAGGGGGTCACCTGTTCTTGCTGGGAGCTGGGCAGCTCTGCTTCACCAAACCACCATGGCCTCATGGAGACAAACCCTCCATTTCATACCCACCCTAGCTTTACAGTTCTTGTGTCATAATGTGTACATGTCTGATGTCTAAATGTGAGCTTGAGCATTATCTATATATTTAATTCTCCTGGGTGTGCCTTTGGAACGTGCGTCCCGGCAGCCCAGCTAATTGGCTGGGCTGTGGGGGTGCCTGATTGGTCCTGGCACACCCAGGAGAATTGCCTGGCTGGGCGGCTGCGGAGGCAAGGTGGTGGGCCAGGCCGCGCCGCAGGCCAGGCGGCGGCGGGCCAGGCAGTGGCGTCACTTGGGGCCCGGCCGCAGCAGCGGCGGCACTCTCGGGCCGCGGCAGCGGCGGCACTCTCGGGCCCGGCCACGGCGGTGGCAGCACTCTCGGGCCCAGCGGCGGCGGTGCTACTAGGGGCGCAGATGCTATGTGCCTGGTCAGCTAGTAATTTTAAAAAACACAACATATTTTGCTTTCCCTTTTTCCTGTGCACAAGTTGCTTTTCAGCATAAGTTTTATTATCAATCACTTAGAGTAAAATTATTCTCAACTCTTCTGGTATATAATGTTTTGTCCTTCACGTTTTAATCATATTACACCTCCACATATTTCCTTTCACTGACATCTATTATTTCATATCAAGTTTAAACCAGGGGCGTAACTAGGTTGGAGTGGGCCCTGAGACAAGATTCTTAAATGGGCCCCTCCCGCCGAGAAATTTTTTTTTAATGACTTCAAAAGGAAGATCGGGTAGGCGCTGGGTGGGGGAGAGCCTCTGAGCCCCCCCCCAAAGGTGGACTCGCGGAGACAAACAAGAAGGAAATAGCGGGCGGTGCCAGAACAAGGAGGAGAAACGTTTTTTACATGACTTCAAAAGGAAGTTTGGGTGGGGGAGAGCCTCTGAGGGGCCCCCCCAAGGCGGGGGGACCCCGAGACAACAGCCTCCCCCTGCCTAATTGTAGTTACGCCCCTGGTTTAAACGTCTTATTTTAACCTTAAAGTTTCCTTGGGATCTTGCAGCTGCTTTTTCCCTGTTCTCCTGCTTGGTCCCCCTGTTCATTCACCATTATTATTATTTTTTATTAAACCTCCACTCACATGCTGTTTCATGCCTCTTTGCTGTCTCTCTTGTGGTCCCTTATGTGTGGAATTCTCTTCCTTTTAAAATATCCAATTCACCTTTCCTCTGTCTATTAAAAACTCATTGTTTTTTGCTCTTGGTGTATTACTTGACACCTGCCCCCCGCATTCCTACACCTAGCTTAATTATTGTATTACTCTTTTTTCTTCTCCCTCCCTCAGTGTGCAAAATCTTTCCCTTCCCCCTCCCCCAGTTCTCCTCTGTCTTGCTCTTTTTTTCTCATATTTTTTGGGTTATGAACTTGCATGTAGGAATTAATGTGTTCTGTTTTTGTACAGTATCTAGTGCACAATAGGCATCTAATAGTTATATATATATAAATTATACAGATAATCTATCTATCTATCTATCTATCTATCACTTTTGAAAGTCTTTGGTTTGTCAAAGCACTGCCAGGTTCTAGCATGTGACTTTTGGGAGTGGGAATGAGAAGGGGAATTTCCCACTCACTCCAACAGTATTGGAGCTTTGTCACTGGTTGCTCTGAGCTATGTTTGGTTTAACATAGTATTGCTGAATTGGTTTTAACAGGTGTGTGGTATGAATTGGTGTACTGACACCCCACTGAAGTTAATGGGAACATTTTCACTATTTGTACCTGGAAGATGAAGGTTTATTTGACCGAGATTGCTGAAACCTGTTTGGAAGAATGTTGCCATGCCAGCAGAAAGCAGCTAAATTCGACCTATTTCCTCCCGTAACACTCTCTACAATTTCAGAACTTTTATTGCTCAAGCCTATTTTTAATCTCTTATTTGCTCAGTTAATTAGCAATTGTAACTGAAACAAATTTGCAGCTGTGTTATCTTTAATGTATTCTGAAAGCGGTAAGTTAAAGATCTGAGTGAGAGGAAGAAAATGCTTTGAAACTAGTTGCTGTTCTGTATTTTATTCTGAGTGGCACCAACAGTGCACTGTGTGAGTGCACTGTGCATCTGGTGGGGCTTAAAGATAGCTTAAGGGGAATTTCTTGCTCATTGCCATTGTTGCTGCCTACTTGCTTTTTCACTGATTTTATTTATTTATTTATTTATTTCATTTATTTCATTTATCTCATGTATAGATCTCCCCATCCAAAGGCTCTGGGCGGTGCCCAACAAGATTAAAAAGACATAAAAACAAACACCATTCAAAACACACTGCTTAAAACAACATAAACAATTTTAAAGCAATTCAAAACCATTTAAAACCAATTAAAATACTAAAACAATTAAAAACCCTTGGAAGGCCAGGCCAAACAAGTACGTTTTTAAGCCAACAGTGAGCCTAAACTGCAGATATCTGCCTGGAGTGCATTCCATAGGCCAGGAGAAGCTATAGAGAAGGCCCAGTTCTGAGTCGCCACCAGACATACCGGTGGTAACTGAAGACGGACCTTTCCAGATGACCTCAGCGTGTGATGGGGATCATACAGAAGAAGGCTCTTTCTAAGGTAACCTGGACCCAAGTCATTCAGGGCTTCAAAGGTAAGAACCAGCACTTTGTATTTTGCCTGGAAACATATCAGCAGCCAGTGCAACTGTTTAAGAACAGGCATAATACGGTCTCTCTGGGTTACCCCAGAGAACAGTCTGGCTTCCGCATTTTGAACTAACCGAAGCTTCCAACCAACGTACAAAGGCAGCCCCATGTAGAGCACATTGCAATAGTCAAGCCTGGAGGTTACCAGCTGATGCACCACTGTTTTGAGATCATTCTTTTCAAGGAATGGCTGCAGCTGTCGAATCAGCCTAAGCTGATAGAAAGCACTCCAGGGCGCTTTCCAGATTAGACCCTGCAATGGGGTCACGTTGGATCTCAGAAGTGTGCTTTCATACTTCCTGTGTTTTGACACCGCAATCCCTACGAGGACAGCAGGGTGCTGTTTACATTGCCAATGCCTTATATAGAGCTAGGACATTGTATATCCAGTGTAAGGAAGTTGGTGTTTTGGAGGGTTGTTAGTTGCTGTGTGACTGCTCCCCCTACTGTTTATGTTTTCAATATGACCTGCCTGAACAGAGGCATTTTGCTGCTCTTGAGCAGCTAGTTTGGAAAGCACCCTGGCCATAGCCTCCACCTGACATACCAGGGTGAGGCCTGGATCCAAGAGCACTCCCAAGCTGCGTACCTGTTCCTTCTGGGGGAGTGTAACCCCATTCAGCACAGGAAGATCTAACTCATCCCTCAAATTCTGATCCCCCACAATGAGCACCTCCGTCTTGCTTGGATTCACCTTCAATTTGTTATCCCTCTTCCAGTCCATTACTGCAAGCATTTAGGGAGTGAATGCCATTTCCTGATTATGATGATAAGGAGAAATATATTTGGGTGTCATCAGCATACTGATAACACCCTGCGCCAAATCTCCTGATGACCTTGTTGGAAGTGAAGGACTTTGCACTGTCTCTTGTCTCAGTGACATAGGAGGACAGACTAGTGAGTCAGAGGGCTAGAGGGTCAAGACATTGGTCATCCCTCCTCTACTGCTCTGACACTATCCCTTTGGAATGTAGATTGCTAATCTTGGGGAGTTCCTTTCTTCCAGCCACTTCCTTCCTCTCTTCCCTTCTCTTCCTGTTCCTTCTACCTTGCAACATGTAAGCTCCTCTCCCTGCACCATGTGTGCAGAGATGCAGAATCCATCTGCATCCAGCTAGCTAGCTAGATTAGAGATTCTAACTCCTCACTTACCTATCTAGAATGGAGTTCTTTAATAAATGCCATATATATAGATTTGAAACTATGAACTGGCTCCAAGTTAATTTACTCTCAGCATACACGCATGCCTAACTAAATTCTGCTGTGTTGTGCCTCTGTGCACTCTGCTATAATGAAAAAGCATTTCTCCTACCAAAGAGAATTCCCAACAGACCTCACCCAGCAGTTTCATGTAGATGTTTAAAAGCATTGGTGACAGAATGGAGCCCCTGAGGCACACCATACAAAAGTTGGAGACAGGCCTGTAGTTGCCCCTCAGGGACTCCATATAATAGTTCCTGTTTCGAAGAACAACCATCACCAAGCTCCACCATCTGGAATCTACCACTGCAAAGCGGTGCCTCCTATCCCTAACTCTTCCAGGCGATCCAGAAGGATACCATGGCCGATGGTATCAAATGCCGCCAAGAGATCCAAAAGAACTAGCAAAGTCACACTCCCGCTGTCAATTCCCTGGTAAAGGTCATCCATCAGGCCGACCATGGCAGACTCAACCCCATAGCCTCTCTAAAGCCAGTTTGAAATGGGTCTAGATAATCGGTTTCCTCCAAAACTGCCTGGAGCTGGTTAGCCACCACTCTCTCAATCACTTTGCCAAACCATGGGAGATTGGATTGCCTATAACTATCCATCGCAGAAGGATCGAGGGAAGGCTTCTAATGAAATAGTCTAATCATTGCCTCCTCAAACAATGAAGCATCCTACCCTCCCTCAGCAATGAGTTAATGATATTAACTAGGCTAATGCCAACAATTTCCCTGCTAGATAGAAGCAGCCAAGTTGGGCAAGGATCCAGAGAACAAGTGGTAGGATGCCCTGTACCAAGCAGCTTGTCCACATCCTCAGGAGTCACAGATTGAAACTGATCCAATCTAATACTGCAAGAGGGATTGCTGGACACTTCCTTCTTAGTTGGTTATTGTTAGTTTTTCCTCTATTTTGAGGACTTTTGAGGATACCATGGACAGCCAGGAAAACAAACGAATGGGTCATAGAACAAATCAATCCAGAATTTTCACTCGAGGCACAAAAGACCAGGCTCAAACTATCATACTTGGGACACATCATGTGAAGACCCAGCTCCCTTGAGAAGTCCATAATGCTGGGGAAAGTTGAAGGAAAGAATAGAAGAGGAAGACCAGCAACAAGGTGGATGGACTTGATTACAACAGCAATGAATGCACCACTGAGGGACCTTAAAGGACGTTGAAGACAGATCATCCTGGAGAGAATCTATCTATGTGGCTGCTAAGAGTCGACACCAACTTGATGGCACTTAATCAGTCAATCAATGAACATTAACAGCTGCCTTATGTTGAATCACGCTATTGATCCATCTATCTCAGTGGCAGAGCAGTGGAAACTTCTTAATTCCCTGCACATAGAAATCCAATATTTATTTTATTTAAAACATTAGTTAAAAATGTGTTTTTTAAAAGTTTAAAACATTACAACAATTTAAAAAATTTTAAAACAATATTTTAAAACAGCATTAAAACCATTAAAACAATATTAATTAAAAGCCTGGGTGAACAGATGCATCTTTAAAGACTATTTAAAAGCTGTCAGAGATGGGGAGGCTCTTATTTAACTAAGGAGCGCACTCCAAAGCCTTGGAGCAGCAGCAGAGAAGGCCCGTCCCTGAGTGGCCAACCAGACGAGCCGGTGGCAAATGCAGATAGACCTCTCCAGATGATCTTAGTGGGCGATAGAGTTCATGACGAAGAAGATGTTCTCTTAAATACCCAGGGCCCAAGCCGTTTAGGGACTTACAGGTCATAACCAACACCTTGTATTTTGCCTGGAAGCATATTGGCAAACAGTGTAGCTCCTTCAATACAGGAGTTATATGGTTTCTCTGAGATGACCCAGAGACCAACTTGGCTGGCGCATTCTGGACAACTGTAGTTTCCGGACTACATACAAGGGCAGCCCCATGTAGTGTGCATTGCAGTAATCCGATCTGGAGGTTACCAACAGATGTACCACTGTTTTGAGGTTGTTCATCTCAAGAAACAGACGCAGCTGGCGTATCAGCTGAAGCTGATGGAAGGCACTTCTGGCCACCACCTCAACCTGGGAGACCAAGGAGAGGCTTGGATCCAGAAGCACCCCTTGACTGCGTACCTGTTCCTTCTGGGGAAGTGTGAACCCATCCAGAATAGGCAGATCAAAATAGTCTCTCGAGTTTCAACCCTGCACAATGAATACCTCCGTCTTATCTGGATTCAGTCTCAATTAGTTATCCCTCATCCAAACCATCACCAACTGCAGGCAGGCATTTAGGCAGGTTATGCCCTCTCCTGATGATGCTGACATGGAGAAATAGATTTGGGTATCATCAGCTTACTGATAGCACCCTGCACCAAATTTCCTGCTGATCTCTCCCAGCGGTTTCATGTAGATGTTAAACAACATTGGAGACAATATGGAGCCCTGAGGCACACCATACAAAAGTTCAGATTTTGAAGAAGAACAGTCTCCAAGGGACACCATCTGGAACCTGCCCGAGAGGTAGGGGCGGAACCACTGCAAAGCAATGCCTCCAACTCCCAACTGCCTCAGATGTTCCAGAAGGATACTATGGTCGATAGTATAGAAAGCCGCTGAGAGGTCCAAAAGGACCAACAGTCTCACACTTCCTCTGTCCATTTCCAATTGGAGATCATCCATCAGGCCGACCAAGGAAGTCTCCACCCCATAGCCAGCCCAAAGCCTGTTTGAAATGGGTCAAGATAATCAGTTTCCTCCAAGACTGTCTGGAGCTGGGAGGCCTCCACTCTCTCAATTACTTTGCCCAGCCATGGAAAGTTGGAGACAGGCCTGTAGTTGCTCAACTCTGAGGGATCCAAGGTAGGCTTCTTCATAAGTGGCCTAATAATCGCCTCCTTAAGACAAGGAGGCATCCTGCCTTCCCTCAGAGATGCATTTATAATCTCTACAATCTCTACTACTTCTACAACAACCCCCCTGCCAGATAATATAAGCCATGTCGGGCAAGGGTAAAGAGATCATGTGGTAGGCCTCACCATTCCAATCAGTTTGTTCACATCCTCAGGAGTCACAAACTGGGACTGATCCAACCTAATCACACAAGAGGAGTCACCTCCACTTCAGACACTGAAGTGATTGTGAAGATGGAGTCTAAGTCGGCCCGAATACGAGAGATTTCCCTCCACAAATAATTGGTTAAACACATCACAGCGGGTAATCAATGGTTCCAGATTCTGATTCAAGGGAGGAGGGGTACATACCAGCCCTCTCACAACGCTGAACAGCTCCTCCAGACGTGAACTTGCAGATGCAATACGGGCAGAAATGAATCGCTTCTTTGCCACACATATCACCTGAGCATAGGTCTTCAGATGAGCTGTATGTTGCAATCTGTCGGATTAAAGCCAAGTCTTTCTCCACTTGCGCTCCAGTCGTCTACCTCACCGTTTCAGCCCCCATAGTTCTTCCATATTCCAAGGGGCCAGTTTTGAAGTGGGTCAGAGAGTATGCTTAGGAGCAATCATGTCAACTGCCCCGGTGAGTTTGCTGTTCCAATTCTCCACCAAGGCATCAACAAGATCACCGGCAGAGCCAACACTAAATCCTTCCAAGGCTTCTTGAAATCCTATTGGATCCAATAACCTTCTCTATGCTGGCCTTGGGCCGAAATAAACAATACTGTACTGTAGTAACCTTCTCGGGTGGACCATCCTAATAGGTCCCTTAACAATATGTTAAGATGTAAGGAGAAGATGTACTAACTTTCTGTGTGCAGGAAGCTTTTTACATGAAGAGCATTCAGTCATATGATCCCTCATTAGTGCTTTGGGATTACACAGACAGAATAACTGAATTATTTTATGAAGAGTTGTAATGACTACACTTATGAAGGAAAAGGGAGAACTCAGTGCAGTGTGTTGTGTGTGAGAGTGTGTGTGTGAGAGAGAGAGAAGGAGAGACTGACTGACAATGGCAGTTTTATACTGGGGATATAGCAGCCGTCAAAGGAATGTGTTCAGAATTGCTGTGGCATGCAATTCTTCTTCATATATACTGTATAGGTGGACACTAAGATGTTTGCATATAGAGGTTCATGTCTCAGTGGATTGGAACTAGGGATGTGCAAATAGTTTTGGGTACAGATTGATTTGTAGCCGAATCTAGCTGATTCGGGTGATTCGGAGACAAAACAAATCACCACTGTGGTCCATTGGCAAGATTCAGGTACAAATCGAATCGCGTCTGATTCGATTAGAATCAATTCAAGTTTCAGATCCCTCCTATTAATTCCGCCAGATTGCCAGCCTTCATTTGAAAAAGAAAACTAGGCTCTAGCCCTTACAGAAGTGGAGTTATGGAGCAAAATGTGTTGTCACGATTTTTCAAGTGTTTGGATTCTTTGGTGTAAAATAACTTTCACTCAATGAACCCTTATGAGGATTCATTACACACCTTCATTTCTTCTATTAATTTTGACTGTCTTTTCAACAGCGCCAACTGTCAATTGCCATGTGCCAACTACACTCCACTCCCACCCGCAAGGCAGTGGGGTACTACTCAGTTTAAGTTAAGTGACTAAGTGGATTCAAATGTGGCCCTTGATGCTTGCTGATGAGGGTAAGGATGATGACTAGGAACAGGATATCCTGAGAGAAGCGCTCTACACATTAAGGTCATTCACATGACCATTTTAGGAGGGATTGGGGAGGGTGGGGGGAGGCAGGATCATTCCTATTTTCCTCCACATGACCTCCAATTCCTCACAAGCCGCACTGCTCATGCACCCACAATTACCACTGTGGTGAGTGGTGCAGCCATCTGGAGGCTGGGGGAACAAAGCCCAGTCTTCAGGAATCCCACAATGCATCACATGAGCAGTGCAGTGCATTGTGGAAATCCCTGAGGCCGGGGTACTTCTTCCCCTGGCCTCCATTATTAAAATGGTTACAGATACACTCACTTTTAGCCTGGATATAAAACCTGGCCTACCTGGCAGAAGAGCACCAGGATCGGGAGCGATCGTGGCGGTTCTCACGACCAGCCCTACTGGGTTAGTACTACCCTACCTGGGTGGGCTGGTCACAGGCAGGGACTGACAATCTGGCAGTTCTGGCACAAACCAGAAGGGCTTCTGCCTCTCCAGCCCCTCTGTGCATAACAATTGGGAACCTCATCCCTCCCATATCCCTCACGCCCTCTACATCTTCAAAGAGGCAGAGGATAGCGTGGAGCAAAAGGAAGCGTGTGAATCCCTTCCTGGCCCTCTGTGTTTTGAACTGGAAGAGTGAGAGAGAGAGGAACTAGCAGCAAAAAGAAGCTTTTTGAGTTGCCAGCACCATGTAGAGGAAGATTAATAAGGGGGACAGGGGAGAGCAGGTTCATCTGGGTTGGTGTTTGCAGAGGCCTTCTGAGCATGTGTGGCCCAAACAGGCCTGAAAATTAGCCTGAGACAGGCTGCTGCCGTGATCTAAGAGGCCGGCGGGGGGAGGGGGGACCTTTGCAGACCCCGCCTGCGGCCCTTAGGAAGCCCCCCAAAGGGGCTACAGGTAAAAAAATTTTTTTTATTTTTTTAAAATCGGTGAATTGGGGAGGGGGGGGCATGGCACTGGCACACACACATACCCCCGCCATGGTGCCTAGGGCACGTGCCCTGGCTGACCCTCCCTAGTTTTGCCTATGGCAGCAGCAGCCAGAGCATGGGGCTGGGAATGAATATGACGGTGCTCAACCATGGAGCCTGGAAACAAGCTTTAAAAATCTAAAAGTTATCTTTCCTTCTCCTTTTCCTTCCTTTCCATCTGCCACTCTCTCTGTCTCTTGCCGTATGACTTTCTCTTCTCAAGCATTCTCCTTTAATCTCTTCTCAAGTATTCTTCGCTCTTGGCTGAATCTTTTATATTCCTGCATCCTCCTGTCACCTTCAAAACCTGTTATCTGGCTTTGTACCTCATTTTAAAAATATTTCCCCATCTTTCTTTTCCTCTCCTTTGTTCCCATCACCATCTGTTTTTCCCTTCACCTTACATTTCCTGAGAATTGAGAGTTCTCTTCCCAACCCCAGTAGCTGGTTATAGGGCAGAGGCTATGCAGATTTATTATTCCATTGTATAAATGCTGCAATGATCAAGTTCTTAAAAGAGAACCCCCAGGATCTACCTGGAAGCCAAAACCATCATTACCTGGAAGCAATTCTCTCCAGCCTCACTCAAGTGTGAGGAAATGGCTAAGATTAGTCAATGCTGGGGGAATGCCCTTTACTCATGCTCAGAAAACACTCCACAATTACCTGAAATAATCCATACTTCATAATAGTTAAGTGAAAGTAAATCCCATTGGACTCCATTGGCCTTAATTCTAAGTAGACATTCATAGGAGGATGCTTCATGTGTGAGAGGGGGCAAAGACTCCAAAGGCAAAATGAGTGGGGTGGTGGTGGGAGGGTGTTATGTCCTCTTCATGCTTGCTTTTAAAAAAATCAGATTCTTGGATTTTATGATATTTTGATCAGTTTTTAATTTTTGGCTCTGTGACTCTGCATCCTTTGTGTGTGTGTGTGTGTCTGAAAATAGAGATATATCCTAAAAATGCTGCACATAGGCAGCCAGAATTAAGGCTTGAAGTTCCTGTTTAGCTACATGCCCCTCCCCCCCAAAAAATAAACACAGGCAGCAGCCATGTTGGCTGTGCTGTAATAATTTGACCCAAAACAACTGTGATTTTGAAAAATCCAAAAGGTACAAGTGGTGTATATAGTATTGTTGTGCACTGGAAAAAAGTACACTGGAAAGAATATTTGTGTGTGTCCCTAAGGAAATAAGTGACAGAAAGCATGCGTAGATGCTGTGAGAATGGAAAAGTTGTTCTGTGGGAAATCTATGTTGTTATTGTGACAGGGCTATTTCACTGTTAGTACAAATGACTTGAAAATGTTTGTTCCCCCCCAACATTGTTATGTTATGCGTACTTTTATTTGACCATTTTATTTTATTTGCTTCAATTTACCTCAGAACTGCTAGGTCTCAGTGCTTTTACTACCCTTCTGCCTTGTACCTCACAGGGAGAAGAAGCTGCTGAGTTCCTTGTAGGGGCCAGAGGGTCCAAGATTATTAACAACTGCAGGACAGGCAGACATTCAACAGGTGCAACTTTACTTAGCATATGGATGGAAGCAGTACTTGATATTCTGCCTGTACTTCAGCTCCATAAAATCAGAACTTCAACTGGTGAAGTTCTAATCTCCAAATTTTGGAGAAACATCACCTACTGAATTTTGCCTGTCACCCAGCTGCTATACACAGAATGACAGGTGGAAACTATCCTTGACATCTTGTAACAGAACCCCCAAAATTATTGCATATCTTTAAGTGGGGTGTGTGACTGTTGGGATGTGGCTGACTGTTGGTGTGGGCATGGTTGTCAGGGTGTGTGTGGCTATGGGGGCTGCCTGCTGTACCTGGAGCAGAAGGATGTAGTGGGGCCTAAACATTTTTCAGCAGTGCCTATGGTGCTACAAAACACACACACACACACACACACACACAACACACACACACACACACAAAAAACTCATGCCAGGGCTGATTTTTCCTCCCAGTCCATCACTGGCTGGTCGTGAGAAGAATAACCTCATTGTTTCTGTCACTATAGTTCACTGAAGTCTAAAAATTAAGCACTGTAGCATTTCCTGAATCTAACAGCTAAACATGTTCCTGGGCCAGCCATTTACTATGATGATGATGATGATGATGAAAAGAGATATTTATATACCGCCCTTCAACCAAAGTTCTCAAATCAGTTTACATAGAAAAATAAATAATAAATGGTCTCTTGCCCCTAAAGGGGTCACAATCTAAAAAGTACCAGCAACAGCCACTGGAGAGATGCTGTGCTGGGGTTGAATAGGGCCAGTTGCTCTCCCTCTGCTAAATAGAGAATCACCACTTTAAAAAGATGCCTCTTTGCTCAGTTATCAGGGGTTATCAGGAAATATTTAAACACTAGCTGATCCGGCACAGACCATCTGCGCCCCTAGTTCTCCCTGTCATTTCCCCCCTCCCTCCAGCCCCAGTCCGTTCTCCGTCCTTCCCCCCCTTCAGCCCCAGACCGTTCTCCATCATTTCCCCCCACTTCAGCCCCAGTCCATTCTGTGCTTGGCTTTCCTTTCCCTCCCTACCCACCAGCGGCGGTTTCCCTTGCTAGCCGGTCCTTTCCCTCCCTACCGGCTGGGCTGGGCCGTGGGAGCTTTTCCTCCCTGTCTGCTGGTGACGCTTTCCCTCCCCACCAGCCAGCCGCTGCTGCCATTTTCTCCCTGTCCCCATCGCTGTCCCCCAGGTAGCTGCTCACAAACTCTCATGAGAGCTGCCACACATGGGATTAGTGACCGGTACATTTAGGAGAATTATATATAGAGATATTTCCTTGCTTTCCACTATATCCTCAGCAAAAAGGAACAGCAGTAGCCTAATCCTACTGGTGGTGCTGAGATTACTGAAGTGAAGTGCTTCATTTCTGAAGTACTTCGTAAGATAATGTGAATGTGAATTACTGATGTTTGCTTTCTCACATGGTTTTAAAAATCTATTCTTAATGGGCTGTTCAGTCATTATGCCTCTCCTCATAATAATAATATTGATTCTGTCTCTGTAATCCCATCTGCTGAGAGAGTCACTGCCTGACAGACAATGCTTCTGGAGCACATATGGCTATCTTTAATTAAATGCAAATAATCATCAAAGCATGGAGTGCTCTTAGTTTTAGCTCCTGCCTTATTTCCCCTTTTTGTTCGTATGAGCACAGCATTATTTTGGGCATTATATTTAAAAGCTCATATTGTTGTAAACTGCTTTAAAAAGCCTTGTGGGCTAAGCAGTGGGGTATAAATGTTAGTAATGAAGTAGACAAACAAATAACATGTAGACTCTGGTAGTGTTACAATCTCCTAACCCTAATTAAGAGGATGGGAGTGTGCTGTAGGCTCACAGGTTCCTCAGTTCTTTCCCTCTCTTATGAAGAAACACCACCCCTTCCCTTTTCAGATCATTATGAGGCTGTTCTCACGTGCAGCCTAACCCAGGCTAGGGAATCAGACCCAATCAGACCCAATCCTGGCGGGGCAGTGCTGCCTAGTCCACCTTTTAAACCTGGCTTTTAGAGTGCACCCTTAACCTGAGCTCCAGGACTGTGTATCTCTTCGAGCTATACTGTGCACGCAGCCTGAGGTGATAGGGATGGGTGCCTAGAGTGCCCATCTTCTGGGGGAACACTCCAATGCACAGTGCTTGGTGTGTGGTGCATTGGAAGACCCCTGGAGGCCAGGACATGTCATCCCAGCCCTCCGGAGCTCGATCATCTGGGAGTGCAGTCCGTGCTCCGAGCTCACTTTTACTGATCATCTAGGGGGAAGGTCAGTTTTGTGCAGCCACCTGCCCGCCTACGTGGTAGGTCATGTGAATAGTTCCTATGTCTGCTGAGATGTTCACTCTAACTATGGTTAGCTAACCAGGATATATAAACCTACGTCAAATTCTAGATGAAAATTCTGAATAGAAGCTATTCTGAATAGAATAGGTTGCCTGCATCTTTACTATTCAACTTTTGATGGAAGGCAGGGAGACACACATACTCTGGGCTTTGTATAACAGTATCAAAGGCATTCCAAGGTTTTCTTGAAAAGCATACTATATGACTAATAGCTGAACGCACAACTTTAAGCAATTGGAGGCAAGGTGGCAATAGTGTTAGTGTTAATATTAGTGCTGGTGTAATGCTATGCCATGGTTAGTTCTAGAAGGCAAGGGAAAGAGGAGTCTGCATATGAGAAGAAGATGGAGGGGAAGATGCTTACAGCCTCCAATAGTTCAACCAATAACATTATAAGATCATTAATACAATCAAAAACTGTGTCCTACCCGGGTTTGGGAGCTGTGTGCTCTCCCAGTTTTTGGTTGTGTGGAAGCAAGGTAGGAGGAAAACCTGGGTAGCTTTTCCTCCTACCTTGTTTCCACACAATTACTTCTACCCAGGTTTTCCTTTTACCTCACTTCCACACAACCGAAAATTGGGATCATACACAGCTACCAAACCCGGGAAGAACATACAGTAGTTTTTCGATTGTGAATGACGTCCTCTACATCTTGTAAGGAACCAGAGCCTCAAACCAAGACCCAGGTGTTACCATACGTGCTCACTTTGCCATTTTGGGGGTACTTCAGTGTACTTCCTAAACTCAAGCCTTAGCCACTTTTTGTCTCTATGATTGCTTGGAAGAGAAAGGTTGACTGCATTCCAGGTAAACAGTCATTCTGACAAAGAGTTTTCCTAAAATGTCAGTACTCAGGTCCATTTGCAAAAGACCCACCACAAACCCAAGGAAATATCCTCGCTGATTGCATTATGGCATAAGCAGGTGAAATATGGAATAGACCCACCTGAACACTAAGGAACAAAAGAGAAAGGAATGCCAGCTCTCTTCCCTCTGTAGTTTGCTAAGAGTTTCCGAGGTTGGGCCAAGCTCTACTCAACTCTTCCTCCCCATCGTTATGAGAATTGAGTGAGTCTGTGCCAGGGGGTGTGATGTTGTTTTCTCCTCTTTTGTCCTTGTGATTGCTCTGCAATGTCCCCCCCCTTTTTTGGAACATCCTTTGTCATGGAGTATACAGGAAAGCAGCACCACCCAGACATACCTAATCAGAACTAATATTCATGCCTTATCAGGAGCAGTATTTCCTGAAGTCATCAGGAAACTGCCAAAGGGGACCATCCGGGACCATCCCCCTAGCCTCTAAACACAGGTACCTTACTATCTCTCCATCAGAGCAGTTCCCAGGTAGAGGGAGTGATCAGCCTGCTCTCTGCTGCACTACAGTGCCACCCATAGAATGGCTGGAACTGGTACTGTAGTTAAGAACATAAGAACAGCCCTGCTGGATCAGGCCCAAGGCCCATCTAGTCCAGCATCCTGTTTCACACAGTGGCCCACCAGATGCCGCTGGAAGCCTACAGGCTGGAGTTGAGGGCTGCCCTCTCTCCTGCTGTTACTTCCCTGCAACTGGGACTCAGAGGCCTCCTGCTTTTGAGGCTGGAGATGGCCTACAGCCCTCCGACTAGATAAGACGTTCTTCAGGTACAGCCCGCCTTGCCTGCATATTTGACCACTCAGCTTCCCTTGACCATGTCTTTTGCTTCTAACCCTTCTGATGTGTCTACCTGCTCCAACATTTGTCCCAGCCTGTTTTGTCCAAATTTACCGTCTCATGCCCCATTTTCCCTCGCCTACCTGCTCCTCAGTTCAACCCCCTCTATCTGCAGCCTGCCTCAGGGCCAAGCCAAGGCATGATAGATCTGCAATGGCTCAAGAAATCTTCAAATGCAGGGGTAAAAAAGTAGTTAGTACATTTTACCATAGGTGGCTGGCTTTCCTAACCCCAATTGTGGTAACTGTGCTCTGAACTATGTGGGTTGGCCATACTAGGCTTGTGGCTGGGTGTTCCTGTACTATGACAGGAAGTTGTATTAAATGGCATTTTTGACCCTTCCAGTTCTGGTTCTGCGGATTATTTCTTCTTACACAAATCAGCTGTACATATTCTAGGACCTGTAGCCAATCCTGTATCCCAGGTACATGTACCTATACATACACCACATTTTACATTTATATATACAACTTAAATCTGTAACATCATCAAAATAACAAACACATACTATTCGTCTGAGAGGTGCCATTGAGTTTACATCTGTTTATTCTACTAAATATCCATAACTCATTTAGAGGCCCATCTCTTACATTAACAAATGAGAAACTAGCAATTAAGAAATGCCATTTGTAACGTCAAAGTTGTTTGCTGGTCCAGCAAGACTTTGGGTTCTATCCTACATTGTCCATTATAATTTAGGTTCTTTGTTGCTTTATAATTACTTTTATTTCTCAGTATGTGGCAAACACAGCACATGTTTCCTTCAGAATGAAATGTCAATAGAAAATGACTGTGGAGCTTCTCGGAAGGCACCAGTAACTTTAAAAATAGAGATGTCTCACTATTTAAGGCTGTTATATGAAATTAGCAATATAATTTTCTGTTAACAAGTCCATTGAGACAGGGGGTGTTTGTTATGGAGAGCCTTTAGCCTTTTCAGTATGTGTGGTTGACTCCTGTGTTAACTTTCAGTGACTCCTGTGTTAACTTTAAGTGCCCATTTCAAATGGTACATTTCTGAGAAACCTTTGATGATTCAAATGGTTTTCACTGCAGATGTCATTATAGATGAACTCTTGTTTTGTGTTTGTTTTGTCCCTCTAAAATAAATTCATGTTTCAAATGACTTAGAAGGCTTTTTATGCTCTACCTTTTACTTTGAAGTTCTTCACCGCAGATGCAGTTCATAACATTGCATCAGGATATTGCTTCAGAAAATATTGAAGGCAGTTATTTGGGCTGCAGAACCCGTATGTCAAAAATTCTGATAATATGGCCTCATTGTGCCTGTTGGTCTTTCCCTGTAATCTAATCTTTAACTATATGATCACATTTCAGTGAAATATTATATTTTTCAATTCATAAATACAATACCAATTATTGTATTTGATTATTGTATTGCAGATGCAGCCTAAATTAGCCATGAAATTTTCCCCCCATTCTCCCTGGAAGGAAGGTATTGCTTGAAAACCTTTGACTCAACAAACCTAGTTGCTCTGCTAGATTATAATCAACAACCCAACATCATCATGTGTAACAATATATCCACATGACCTTTGAGACATGTGATAACCTCTAACATCTTCTTAAAATCTCTCTGTGTGCTGGCTCTCTGTGTGTGATAAGTGGTAAGAGTGTGTGTGTGTGTGTGTGTGTGTGTGTGTGTGTTAATGTTGCTCTAATATGTTCAGCCAGTAGGTGGCACAAGCAGTTGCTAGTACTGTAGTAGTGTCCCTAATTGGAGGCAGAGTCTCTTCTTACTTCCTGCCTGTACTTCTTGTTGAACTTGTCTCTTCCTTTAACACACTAAAGTAGTCTTAGCCTATAATGAGCTTTTCCTCATTATCTTCAAGTTGAAAATGGGCATCAGAGTTCCTTCTGGGAACCACCATGTATTTTCCCCACCATAATGCTCTTGACCAATGCAATGTCCAAGGTATTGTGGCAACAAACATGGTGGCTGATGGAATGCAACCTCCAGAAGAAGCTCTGTGTCTCCTTTTCCATTTTAAAGCAATTGAAAAAAGAAAACAAAATCCCACCACTTGGGCACACTACAAGGTACGCCTCCCAGCCCCTTCATTTCAAGAATCAATGAAGTAACAAATTAACCAAATGGTCCATGTGCCATTGGTTCATTTGATACCCAAGGCATTCCCCCCCCCATAATGTAAAAAAACTGAACCGAATAGGCCCAATTCTACTCAAATTATCATTTGTTCCAAAATAAACACACACCCCTGGCAAACTTGTCATATATAGATGCACCTATATCTTTTTGCACACCACCACAAACTGTTCCTCAGAGGAATAGATTCATGTCCAGCATTATATTAAGAACCCATGTTGTAAAAGAGATCTTTGTCTTAACTATGCAGGGCATCTAGGGTAGCTGAATCTGAATTTTAGTTAAATTCAGATTCTTAGCTATTACTGCAAAATGCTGTGCTATCTTTGGGTACTTTCAGATATTGCACCACACCAGGAAGTATCACAGGAACTACTGGTACTTCCTACTGCAGGAATCTATGCTATCTTTCCCCATCCCAGTAGTCTGTTTGGACTAACAAAGAAACAGTCATAACACACCAAAGAAGCCAAAAACTCAAAGATTCATAAAAAATAAACCAAGTGCCCCACCTGCTTGCAGCTTGTGGGGGAGTTAGCACCCAATGTGCCCTACCCGCAAATCCACTTCAGAGCACCACACAAAAGGAACAATGGCCACCTCAAATCCCCATTATTTTGCCTATGGCAGAAATAATAAAATCAATTAAAAATTTTAAATTGCCTAAGTACCCAATTGCTTTGGGGGTTGGCACCCATGGGTACCTACCACCCAACTCATTATTGCACCCCTAGGTGCTTGCCATAGGGAATAATGGGCCAGTTTGTGTCCCCATTATTCCCTATGGAGAACCTTTTAGAGCTGGTTTTCAAATTCAAACCGAACCAGAACTCGAATCTGGGTGCCCAGTTTGAGTTCGGTTCAAATTCAAACTGAACCACTCCAGCTGAAGTGGAGATACTGAGCACCTCCCTAGACACTGAGTACATGGCAGAAGAGCGGTCAGTGGCCATGGATCGCCAGTTGGAGAGATAGTTGTCCAGACAGCCAAACCTTCAGTGAGGGTTCGTGGTGAATGACAATTCTAGGAACATAATGAAGGCAGCCAAGCAGCTTCAGCTGGTGCCCATCCATTATGTAATGCACACTCTGAACCTGGTCGTGTGGGATGTGCTTGGCCTTTCCAGGGCTAAGCCCAGGTGAGGCATCCCTGCTAAAGGCACTGAGCACCAGCCTGCTGCTGCCATAGCTGATCTTGTGGAGAGGTGCAGCAGGATAGCAGCTTACTTCCACTGGAGCGAAAAGGGTAGGTGGATGCTCAAGGAAAGGCAGCTTGAGCTGGCCCTACTTGAATACCTGATCCCTCAAGATGTTCTGACCCAGTGGAACTCCACCGTTCTCTCGCTCCAGTGCCTGCAGGAGCAAGGGCCAGCCATTCACGGCTTGGCAAGGAGGCATAGCTTGGAAGAGTGGGGCTCATCCACCCAGGACTGGGCACTCATTTCTGAGATGGTCTTGCCACTTGAGCCGTTCTTTGTTGCCACAAACAGCTTGCGTACTGAGACATCAATGCTGAGCCAGGCTTTGCTTACCTTGAGATGATGGGTGAGCTCCAGTCCATGCTGACCACTGAGGAAGCAATTGCCTTGGCAGGTCAGCTGAAGACTAGAGTGGTGGATTGGCTCATAACATAACTCTTGGGTGCATTGGCAAAGTCCCTAGCTGAAATCTCACCTGAGTGGCTTCAGTAAATCACTGTTTTCTGCAGTCTTTCCTGCCCCCATTCCCATCTACAGTAAGAGGATAATATTGGCTAACCTAATAGAATTGTGAGGATTATAATGTTAGAAATCATCAGGTATTCTGGGAGACTGCATTTCCCAACATTCTGGGCATTTGAGAGGGAGTACAGAGAGACTGCCCCCTCTCTCTTGCTGCTTGGATTGGCCATAAGAGAGAGGGGGGAGGAGCTGCCTGACTGGGATTAAAGTCTGTGTTGAAGAACTACTCTGGGATCATGTTGTTATTCTTGGGCAGCATCCAGACTAATGCTGCCCTTGTGTTGAGGAGGCAGTAAACGAGCCACAGATGCAGTGCATTTCCATTTTCCTCTCCCCACCCCAGCCACTTAACTATTTCTCCTTTCATCTGCCACCATGTTAACACTAGGTGTGTGGGCTGGTTATTCACCCATTTGAGGAACTGGGCAATTAACCAGTCCATGCACCCATGATTAACACAGCAGTGGGCAAAATGACAACACTTGTGGCTCATTTACTGCCCCCCGCCCCACACGTATGGGCTCCTGCCTTGTAAAATAATGCTTTACTAGTGCTATGGTGGAGAGTGATTTTTACCCATCCCCTTCCATCTGCTGCCCCCAGTACCCCCCCCCCCCCAAGCATGTCCCTGGGCATGCCCCAGCTCTCAGGGACTTATTTATTTATTTATTTATTTTAATTCAATTTATATACCGCCCTTCCTAAAGTGGCTCAGGGTGGTTTACATAAAAATCAAAGACACAAACACATAATAAAACAATTAAAATTTAAAAAACCCCATTCAAACCAGTTCAAAATTAAAACCAGGTATCATTAAAAGCCAGACTAAAAAGATGGGTCTAAGGCTCTCCTGAAGGCCTGCAAGGAAGATAATCCTCTTATATGTTGGACTAGTTTCAAATCCCTCTTCAGCCACGAACCTCTAGATTACCTTGAGCCATGCCATTCTCTAGCAGCCCAACCTACCTCACAGGGTTGTGAGGACAGAGTGCGAGGAGAATTATACACTATGTATACCACCATAGGCAACTTGTACGAACTGTGTGTGTGACCGTCAAGAACATATTTTCAGGAATCACAGTTAGCTTAAGAAGAAAAGGGCGATGAACAACAATCATCTCCCTCCCATCATAGAATCAGTGCACCATTGCTGCACCATTAGCCTGGATGTCGGCCACTGTGTTTTGTAATTTAGTCTTAAAAATATATCCAAGATGAGGCCTTAAGTCTTCTCAACTCTGATGCAGAGGAATGGCAGGCCCTCTCTCATGGGAGGTCTTCATAAAGAGGATGAACAGCAATCTGTTGGGAATATTCTAGCTCTGGATTTCCTGAACTAAGCAGGCTGTTGGACTGGATGAGCTACAAGATCCCCTCCATCTCTATGATTTCATTGAGTGCAGCAGAGGTAATGGTGGATCAGTGGAAATCACTCCTCTCTTGTTGCATGAGGGCAATATTAGTCTAGATGCAGCCCCTTATTTTTAAGGGGGGCATGCCACATTGCTAAGATTAATATTTTGAGATATTGAATTATAAAGCTTGGCAACCTCTCTAGTTGGGATCCTAAGCCCCATTACTCAGGAGAATGTCCTATTAAATTGAGTGGGGCTTACTTCTGAGTAAACACACTAAGAATTGTGCTGTAGATGCCTGTTGTGAAAATGGCTATGGAGGTGTTGGCACGGTGGAGCGGAGGAGAACTACTGTGTAAATCTTTTCGCCCGCCAGACCTAAGGCTTCCATGTTTAGTATGCTTCAGATCAGTTTGAAACTCTAAAAGGGAACATGATAGGCAAAAAGTTTAGACAACTGCAGAGATTATGAGAACTTGCAGTCTATATATCTTTAGCTAACATAAAAGGAATGTACAAGAGAGACATAGTTCTGTTCCAACTTATCTTTGGAAATAGTTGCACTTTTCAGACTGATATATTTGGCAGAGAAATTCTAAGTAAACCATTAACCTCTGTATTTCACTGCCTAGGATGGAATTAGGTAAATCAGTTCAAGACAGTTTCATTAAATGGCAGAATTATCTGAAAACAGAACTTGATGCTCTAAACAAAAGTATTAAACTTAATCATACTGGGCTGCTGCTTTCCTATTTGCAAAATGAGATTTCCCAGCATCAAAATGGTATTGGGTGAAGAACATAGATGTAACACCCTGCATGTGGTAGAAATTAAAACAAAATGTATTCAACACGCTGAAGAAAAGTGAACAGAAGTGGGGTTTACTAACTAGCATATGTGAAATTGCAATGCGACCGTCTCCCATTCCTGTCCATGCTTTCATTTACAAATGTTTTTTGAAATGGTTGTCTCCTAAGAACTTCAAAGGAGAAGAGAAATGACTTTCACCAATTCTTTCCCCCCTCTGTAGTCCTTTGTGTCCCCCCTCCCCCGATCTGCAGATTGTTTATCTCAAATTCCACTTCCAGGCCAAGAGGAGATCCCAGGAGACTAGGCAGAAGGAACAGTAATTGCACGAACAGTTTCATCCACTCATGGAGTGATCACATCTTCAGAACAGAAAATGGCTCTCAGTGCTGATCAAGTGCTTACTGAACTTAAAACTTACATAACTAATGGATGGCATGAAAAAACGGGGTACCTGAACATCTTCAACCATACATGCACATAGCAAGTGAGCTGTCTCTTCTCAATGAGCTGGTGCTGATGACTGATCGTACCAACCTCCTTACAAGCAAAAATGATCAAAATTGCCTGTGAAGTTCACCTGGGCATGAGCTTGAGTAAAAGATGAATCAGATAACATTTCTGGTGGCCAGGTATGGACAAGCACAATGAAAATGTGATCAGGCACTCAGGGCCATCCTTAGGGCAGGGCAGCAGGGGCTATCGCCCCAAGCCTGCGCTCAGACAAGCCTGGCACTGGTGCAGCCTGCCCTGCAGAAATTTATCTTTTCCTCCTGCCCGGCCAACCTGTAGTGCTGCAGGAGCCCTGTGCAGTCTTGCCTGCTATTAAAAGGCTCCCTGCAGGCTGCTACAGCTCCCTCACTGCCCCAACTCTCAGCTGTTTGGCGGTGGGCAGGGCTTCCAGAGGACTCTGGGTCTGCAGGCTTTCCTGAAGCTCTTCTTTGCAGAAGTTCTCCCCAGTCCCTGATTCCCGCTCAAGAGCCTCAGCAGCCCAGCAAATACAGAGCAAGCAGCAGGGGCAGAACCAGGGGTGAGTGTGCAAGGGTTCAGTTGCATCCCCTGCTGTGGATTTATATCCAGATTGGCAGTTCCCAGTAACAGAGTCAAAAAAGGGATTAGCTTCCCTTCATGCTGTGCATCCTGCTGTCCAGCAAGAGCAGCTGCAGCCACCTGATTCATTTTCCTGGAGACTTCTGCTCCTTTCCTGCTCAGGCCAGCATTTAAAAGTGCAGTACTGTGATTTTAGAGCAAGCATGAAGCCAGGAGGAGGACTGAGGAGCTGAATTATTATTGTTGTTAATAATAATAATAATAATAATAATAATAATAATAATAATAATTTAATTTCTGTACCGCCCTTCCAAAAATGGCTCAGGGTGGTTTACACAGAGAAATAATACATAAATAAGATGGATCCCTGTCCCAAGAAGGCTCACAATCTAAAAGAAACATAAGATAGACACCAGCAACAGTCACTGGAGGTACAGTGCTGGGGGTGGATAGGACCAGTTACTCTCCCTCTGCTAAATAAAGAGAATCACCACATTAAAAGGTGCCTCTTTGCCAAGTTAGCAGGGATTAACTGAATGGCAATGGAAGGTGCAAAGAATCTGTATGTGGGCTTGTCTCCCTCTAGGAAAGTAAAACATTAAAAAACCCAACCATTATCTGTTTGTTTTGTTTGTTTGTGATTTGATTCCCCTGTGAGAGAAGCAGAAGCCCCACCCCCACTTGTAAAAATTGTGTGTGTGTGTGTGTGTGTGTGTGTGTGTGTGTGTGTGAGAGAGATGTTTTTAAAAAATCATTTTCAAAGTATAAGTCAAAACTGTTCGAGTACAAACTTGTAAGAAAAACCCTCCCCATTCTAACAATATACTTTCTTGTGAGGAAATAAGAGGGAAGAAAAAATGCTCTAACAAAATGGATCTGTTCTTGTTCCTGCCTTGGTTTACCATATGCTGGATGTTGTGAGTTGCTTATAGCTCTAATCTGGTCTATGTGTGTGGTTTGTTTTCCTTATGAAAATATTTGTATGCCAGCTGACCTGGTGCAGAGCATCAGCACCCCTAGTTCTCCCTCTCTCTCCCCCAACTTCATTTCGTCTCCCCCTCCCTTCAGCCCCAGTCCGTTCTCTCTCACTGCCCTCCAGCAACACTTTCTCTCTCTGCCCGCACGTCTGCCGGCCTGGCCACCCCTTTCCCTCACCAACCGCCAGCCTGGCCGCCTCTCCCCCCTACAGCATCCGGCCTGGCCGCCGTCTGTCTATGCCCATTGCTATCCGGCAGCTGCTCACAAACTCTTGTGAGAGCTGCCACGCATGGGATTAGTGATGGGTACGTTGAAGAGAAATATATTTATATATATTTTAGCAACAAAGTTCTCAAAATGGCTTAAATAGCAAAATATATGAGAAAATAGTTCTTTCTCAACATGTTTCTACTTATTTTATTTGATTTTTGCTTGCAACAGTAGCTCATATATAAATAACTTACATATTGTCTTTTTCTGCTGACTTGTTTGAAATCAAATTGGTGGCTTTTCCTTCTGTAGTGTATGGACACACTATACACTGTACATACACTGTAGTGTATAGGGAATGAGAGAAGTGGAGGGAGGTCAAGTTTGCAATCCGGAAGGTTTGCAATCCAGAAGGTCTGAGTGAGAATTGTGAAGCAAGGGGCATGTGTTGTGCTCTCAACGTTTTTCCTTACAAATGTACTATATGTCCAAGCTGGTTGGACATGTCCAAAAACCTCACACACTCTCACTATTTATATAGTATGTCATTAGTCAGTATGATTCAGTAATCATATTAAATGTTATGGAGGCCCTGCACATGCTGATTTGCCCCCAGCCTCGCACACACACACACACACACCCCGGCCCCAGGGATGGCCCTGCAGGCACTGTATCACTTGTACTGTATCTGACAAATCACAAAAGACTTATACTACCCCCTTGGCTCTAGGAGAGTATCTCAGTGGTCCCTGGGAGAAACTTGAACTGATATATCCTCTGCTAACTTGGCAAAGAGGCACCTTTTAATGTGGTGATTATCTTTATTTAGCAGGGGGAGAGTTAATGGCCCTATCCACCCCCAGCACAGTACCTCCAGTGATGGTTGCTGGTGTCTACCTTATGTTTCTTTTTAGATTGTGAGCCCTTTGGGGACAGAGATCAATCTTATTTATTTATTATTTCTCTGTGTAAACCACCCTGAGCCATTTTTGGAAGGGCGGTATAGAAATGGAATGAATGAATGAATGATGGGGCCTTTTGATAACCAACTCACAAAACATTGGTTAGTTATAGTGATGGTGGATTACTATTCCAGGTGGCCAGAAGTTTCATTTGCTCAAAACAGTAGTGGCCGGTGCAGGCATCGCCAGCGGGGCAGCGAGAGGCACCATTAAGAGTAAATCATTGGTGCTTACCTCTGCTGTCGCCACACCTGAACGCTGCTCAGAGCAGCAGCGCACCGCCCAGCACCCCCTGTGGCAGGGGATTGCCTCAGTCACTCACCTGGCCGCTGGCAGGGGATCAGCTCTGTGGAGGCCAGGTGGGTGGCGGAGATGATCCCCCACCACAGGGGGTGCTTGGTGGCACGCTGCTGCTCCAAGCAACATTCAGGTGTGGAGACAGCAGAGGTAAGCACTCATTGGTATAAAGGTGCCTCTCGCTGCCCCCGTCTGGTGGCGCCCACACTGGCCGCTACTCGCTGATAACATTGTTACAAACAAGGTGTTCAAATTCATGGCTGCAGTTTTTGCGAGAGAAGATCTTCCTAAAGAATTAGTGACTGACAATGGGACACAGCTTACCCCATTTGAAATGGAGCAATACTTGCATAACCATGGGATAAAACACAATACTATTTCCTTCTTTCATCCTCGAGGGAATGGCTTAGTGGAAAGAACTGGCTACTATGCAACGGCAACCCTAGAAAGAGGCAATCCACAAAACTCTATTTGCTTATCGCACTACTCCTCATTCTACTACAGGAAAATCACCTTTTGAACTGCTGAGAGGATGCAACACTACCACCAAACATACCCAACGGCAACAACAGATAGGATTTTCCGTGCCATCTCACCCTGAGGATGTAGAGATTCAGGATTGGGTAAGGGAGAAGCAACAAAAATACAAATTGTATGTGGATCAGCAACTGGGTGCAAAAAAGTGAATGTTTCAGGTGTGGGATTTTGTTCGAGTATGGCTGCCTTATCAAGGGAGAAAGGGATGGTCCCGATATTCTGGATATCGGATATTCTACCAAAACAAATAATCAAAATCTGAGAAGATTCTGTCATACTGGATAATGGGAAAAAATGGAGCAGTTTTGAGACTTTCTAGCATGCATACTATGAGATAAGAGGGAAAGCAATTTGATATCCAGATAGGAACTGGAGAGAAATTTGATCTGACCTCCTGTTTTGACCTCACAGAGGAGGCTGATGAAAGTGATGGACTCTAGCAGAAAAACATCACTAACAGCTCCTGTGCCAGAGAACCCAAGAATCAGGAGAAGTGTGCATGACAGGTGACCACCTAAAAGACTTCAAGACTTTGCCACTGAATTTTAAATAAATTCGGTTCTGGTTGTTGTAAAGGGGAGGGATGTATTGTATTCTATCTAGAAATCTTTTATGTTTTGTCATTGAGAGGTTTGTCCCAGTGGGTATCCTGTAGACAGTGTGAGGAGGGAGTCAGAAGAGGAAAAGAGATGGAAAGGAGAAAATGGAGTTGCTTCTAAATGAACTCTTCGTTAAATCTACGTAAGATGTATCTGTGTCTATGAGGGAAACAGTTATAAAACAGACCCCTAGCGCAACATTCCCAACTGCCAATTATCTTCTGTGGGGTTACAGTCCTCTGTCTTGAAGGGTTTTATTAAAGAGCCAGGAGTGAATTTCCAGATGTGGTCTCTAGACTTCTTCTTTCCAATCCACCAAGAAGAGTTCATAACCTTAGGCTAGTTTAAAAAATAAAATAAAAATTGAATGTTTAAAATCACTTAATTAAAATGCTTGAAATCAGGCTGTTGGCACTTGTTCTCATCCCATATCTTACTGTCTGGCACTCATTTAGGAACAAGTAAGATTGTCCACACAGAATTAAGAAGCTGAGGGCTAAACTTAGCTTTACAAAGGGATTTCAGGTGGTCAATAAGTTTTGATAAGACAGCAGCTTTATGCTAAACATCCCCTTTGATTTTTGACTGCAATTAGTGCTAAAGCCTATCAGCCAAAGTCTGTAGAGATCTGTTCTATTAAAAAGACACAGCACTAAAATTAGTGTATTGTTCCTTCAGGGAGATCTGCTAGTGCCTGAATTACCTTATTCAGAAGACAAATTCCTCCATTCTTTGATCTAATATTTTCATCCAATATATTTTTTAAAGTAAGCCTTCAGTTTTGAAACTTACTGGAGAAGCACAGGCAGACTTTTAAAAGTTATGTTGCAAGGAAATGCTTTTGTACAATGCCCCGAACAACCCATGAGTCTTAGTCACATGAATGTTTTTTTAGCATGTTTTTTTAAAACCCAGAGTAGCGGCAAGAAAACCTGCAAACTGGGTTGTAGACAGTAAGAGGGTCATTTATATCCTTTTCCTATAGGCCACTTATTCTTATCAAAACCATCCACCCCCACCATCTGAGCTTCTTTTTGCCCCTTAGAGGAAAAGATAAGGGTGTTTGCATCTTTTCTTCCATGGGATAAAAAGCAAACTAGAAAGCCAGCCCTGTGAGAAAGGGATAAACACACCTTCCCTCCAGCATAAATCCAATCCAGATTGCAACTTCCCACAGCGACTGTGGGTCAAACAAACAAACATCACAGAAAATATTGCTGTGATTGAAAGTCATATGTGGTTTTGACCCACATTGTGTTAGATCTCTGTGTCCATTAGTTTGACCTCAGATGTTAGTGTCAGACATATTGGATATAGAAAGGCAGCAGCTATGAATCATATTTCCTATACGACTTAACCGGTCCATTTGTGAAGTCTCTAGGCACTCATCTATGGCTACAACATTCCCTTTTCAGAATGAAGAAGTGTCAGAATAACCTTTTCAGTCCATTAGCAGTAAGGCTGTAGTGAAGAGGTGAATCTTGTGCCATGTTCTAGAGGTCAAGAAAGGGGAATCTGTTTTGTTATTGCATCTTGTTCTGAAAAATCACAGTTTGATTCGAGGAGTGCAACACTCCCTGTCTCTCCATTCTCTCAAGGCACATCTGGTAAGAGGTCCCCCTGCCCACCAAGTGCATCTTCTGATATGCCTTGGGTCTATTCAGGCGCAACACTGGCTGGCATGATGTCCAGCATTACAGCTCCATAATTCTGAGCCCTGGGGCTGTTGCAGACTCCTAAGGCAGCTCTGATGCTGTTAAGAACAGGCAATAGTGCAAGCAGGCACTTCTGCAGTTTCTCCCATTCACGACAGTGGGGAAAACTGCAGAAGCACTGCTTGTGCTGCCATCCATTCTTAACAGCATTGGAGCTACCTTAGGAGTCTGCAGTAGCCACAGAGTGTAGCATTATGGAGCTGTAATGCTGCACATCATGTCAGCCACTGAAACAGGTTAAAGTACTAGGTCTAAATGTGTTGCTGCAGTCCACTGTAACTTAAGATTAAGAGAGTATCACATCGAAATGCCTTGTTGCATTAATAGTGGTTCCAATATATTGACCATTTATAATTTAGGGTATAATTATGCTATCTAAATAAACTTTTTTCCCCAAATTCAATTTTTATTAATTTTAACAATCATTCATTGCAAATACACACAAAAAGGTGGACTTCCCGCACACATCTCTTTGTGAATCATCAGCTAAAAAATTTACCCTTGCTATAATAATAATTCAAAACATAAATTCAAACCCTTACAAACATAGCTAATCTACCCAACCTGCAGTTTTTTTGCTAAATTTCAAACCCTGCTGTAAAGTCCATAGTAGGAAAGCAATTCTTTAGATACAACAAGAATGGTTTCCAGTCTTCTTTAAAACATTCCAAGTTTTGGTCTCTTATTAGTGCTGTAAGTTTTGCCATCTCCGCATATTCCAAAATTTTTATCAGCCAGTCTTCTTTTGAAGGCAGTTCATTACTCTTCCATTTCTGTGCATATATAATTCTGGCCGCCATAGAAGCATACGTAAAAAATGTTAAATTAGTTGTAGAGATTACACCTTGTGTTATTCCCAGCAGGAAGGATTCTGGCTTCTTAGGAAATGTCATTTTAAATATTTTCTTTAATTCATTATAAATCATATCCCAGTAGGCTTTAGCCTTCCCACAGGTCCACCACATATGAAAAAAGGTGCCTTCAGAATGTCCACACTTCCAACATTTGTTTGAAACATTTTTATACATTAATTCCAATTTTTTTGGTGTCAGATACCATCTATACATCATTTTATAATAGTTTTCTTTTATAGCATAACATGCAGTGAATTTTAAATCATTTTCCCATAACTTTTCCCAGGCTGCCATTTCTATATTACGCCCCACATCTTGAGCCCACTTTATCATAGTTGTTTTAACCACTTCCTCTCTTGTCTCCTCCAGAAGCAACAGTTTATACATTTTAGAAACTAATTTTTCATCATTTTGACATAATTCCTTCTCAAAATTTGAAGTCTGATCCTCAAATCCAACTTTAAAGTCTTTCTTAAATATATCTCATTTAACTGATGATACTGAAACCAATCTCTAACCAAATCTTGTATTTCAGTTAAACTTTTTAACTTACAATCCTTTTCCTGAAAATGTAACAAATCCCTATAGGTACCCCAACACATTTGCATATTTACTTCTTTATGTGATAAGGCTTCAATCAGAGATATCCATAACGGAGTTTTAGGTTCAAACCAATTTTTGTATTTTAACCACACCCTCATTAAACTCCTTCTCACATAGTGGTTCAAAAAGTCTTTATGTATTTTACTTTTTTCATACCACAGATACGCATGCCATCCAAACCTTCTGTCAAATCCTTCCAAATCAAGAATTCTAGGGTTTCTTAATGTTATCCATTCTTTTAACCATGTCAAACAAACAGCATCAAAATATAACCTTAAGTCTGGCAAGGTAAGACCACCTCTTTCCTTTACATCTGTTACATTCTTAAAATTAATTCTTGGTCTTTTCCCCTGCCAAACAAACTTAGTTATGTCCTTCTGCCATTGCTTAAAACAAGTTAGAGTGTTAATTATGGGAATAGTCTGAAAGAGAAACAACATTTTAGGCAAGACATTCATTTTCACCACTGAAATTCTTCCCATTAAAGACAAATTCATTTTAGACCATCTTTGTAGATCAATTTTCACTGAATTCCATATTTTAACATAGTTGTTTATGAACAACAAGGAGTTGTTATTTGATAACCAGACCCCCAGATATTTAACTTTCTTCTCCATTTTCAACTCACTTATTTCAGAGAATCTGTCCTTGGTTTTCTGATCCATATTTTTAGTTAAGACCTTGGTCTTGGTCTTATTTATATAAAATCCAGCCAGCTGACCAAATTGTTGTATTTTATCCAAGAGTCTTTCAATCTTGTCCATTGGATTCTCTAAAAACAGCACAACATCATCTGCAAAGGCTCTCAACTTGTAATCCTGTTTCCCAATTTTGGGACCATGTAATTTATCATCTTCTCTGATAGTTCTATGTCTAAATAAACTTATCTAGGGAAATAATTCCCTTCACCAAGGAATCCTGGGAACTTTTAGGAGTAGGGCTCTCTAACAGAAAATTCTCAACACACTCACCAAACTACGGCTTCCAGGATTCTCTGGGGTTATCAGGACAGTTACATTTGCCTAAAACCAATATAAATTTGTAGTGCAGATGTCAAGGAAACCCCCATTGGAGTTTAGGTAGTTTCACTCACTAACCCTTGCTCCAGTGTGAGATCCTGGTAGTTGCTGCCAACACCCTCTGCTTCTAGAGAGCATTCGGAACCAAACTTCTGAGAATCCCTTCTGTCTCTGCAGAGTGGGAGTCTGGCTTGGTTCACCCCTTCTGTTACATTCCCCTTTTAAAGTAGTTCAACCAAGCGGCCAGCTTGTAGGCAACCAACTCTAGAGTCTCTGAGCACAGACAAACACACACGGTGAGATAGTTCTCTCTAAAAGATTACTTTATTAATCTACAGGAACCAAGGTGGATAGGGGAGTACTTAGGCATTAGTAAAATAAAGCAAAAGTCATTTCTAGCTCCCAACACATTCCAAAGTCTAAGCAAAGCACTTACATATCTGAATGACGGGTGGTCCAGCAAATAGATGGAAAGTAGCTAGCCACTTAACACAGGCAAAACCATACTTTTTAAAGAGTTCATAGGTAAAGCATCTGGAGGGGCGCTGCACTCCTTCCGCCAATCAGAGGTGGGCAGCGGGGGCTCAGTTTGACAGCTCCTTAGTCAATGCAAGGACGAGATGCCCCAGTGAGCAGAAGAGACTTTGAGGCTGCCACTTGTTGGTAGTTCAAAGAATTTCCCAGTTACCATCTCCACAGGGAAGTTAGGGTGCAAAATAATTTCTTCTGTGCTAGACAGGATTAGGGGATTGCTGAGGGGCAGGTCCGGTGGATGCTGTAAATGTGGTGCTATTGCTTTCAGGATAATGGAGGCCGACTCCCATCATTCACAAGGTTCCGTCATAGCAGATCTATCACCAGAATAATAGATCTCGCTGCACAGTGAGACATCGCGAGACTCACTTTGCTGGTGCAAAGAAGTGACTCGGGTGGTTTGCCTATGCCAGGCCCAGCTCAGACCCACTACTTAAGCCACCACAGAGGCAGGCAGCTGTGGGCTGGGCACAGGCAGGCCTGTTTGGCCCTCAGTGCCCCTGCACCAGCCATGATTGGCAGGTGGGCCATGAGCTAGCCACAGCCACCCTCAGTGTCACGTGTTCAGCCTCCTGGTGTGAGTCGGCGGCATGTCCACCCTGGCCCTCAGTGCCGCCCCCCCCCCACCAGTGTGGCAGACCAGACTTCTACCCAGAAGTCTGGTCCAAAGGGTGCCTCTGAGACCTGTTCTCAAGCTAAAATGAAATGAATGTAGCAATGCCAAAAACAGCTATGTCTGAGAAAGGTTTGACTGTTTCCATAGAAACCTATACATGACAGTATGTTTTTAAGTGTATCAGTCTCTCCTGCGGTGTAACCAGAAGTGAAAATTAACACAGTTTTATAAATGCAAGAATTGGAAGCCTCAGTCAGAAACATTGTTATTGACAAGGAATGATCATGGCTGCTTTAAGGCTGGTGAAGTAGGAGCTGTTGTTTTGAAATGGAAGCTTTCTTTTCTGGGTTTGCTTTGTTCTAATTACCTCCGGGAAAGGGCATTTCCCCTTTGCCTGTGAGCCATGACTTTCTGGTAATTTCTCAGGGGTCTTTCAAATGCTAGTTGCTTAGGCCTGCCAGAATCATCATACAGACAATAAACAGCAAATTTGCTGCTTGGGAGAAAGCACATTAGCAGAGGGGAGAGAATTAAATCCAGGAAGAGGGTAATTTTAACCAAACCTTTCCTAAGCAAATGTGCAGACACACAGCCATGCACAGACTTGACATAATTCAAGCTATCCTTTTAATAATACATTTAACATTTACTTTTACTTACCTTGAAGAACTGTAAGCTACAGAGTTTATTCTAAGCCTTATCGCCAACTGCACAAGTAGCCGGTGCAACCTGCTATCCCCAGGGGCGTATCTAGGGGAAATAGCGCCTAGGGCAAGCACTGAAATTGCACCCCTGTCCAAACATCTGACACCCATCGTTCAGATAACTTTACCATAATATCAGCTCAAAAATACAACTCCAGACACTTTCAGGAGAAACAGGTTGTAAGCAACACACACATATGGGCATGCCTCCATAGAGCTAAGCAGTGAAAGCTCTCTTTAGCAAATGCTCTGCCACCTCAGCACACCTCACTACAGGTTGCTGCCTCCAAGAAATTCAGGGATGAGTTTTTTCTGTCCAAACAGCTTTTGCCTTAAAGGGAGATGGTTGCAATGGGAAAGCAACAGACAGACTGGACAGTAAACTTTATGTCTAGTTTATCAAATGCACTAGTCAATCAGAATCACAGCATGAGTATTCAATGTGTCTTTTAAAAACAATTGTGTTCAAAGTAAAAAGGGAGTTGCATTGATTTTTAAAAAGACATTCTAAAATATAACTTTTTTAGAAGGCAAGGAAACTTGAGCAAATCTACTTGAGATGCATAGGCAATAAAAACCCCGAGTACAACTCAGCTAAATTGAAAGGAATAATCTGCAGCACGTTAACCACTTATTTCAAAAGACAAGCCATTTCTCAGTATGGTAAGACTGCACAACACAGGGATGGCAATACATTGCAAGTGCAACATTTCTGGGTGTGAATTCTTACAGCAGTGGTTTTTTTTAAGCACCACACAAGTTAAAGGCAGACACTTTCCAGGTTTGAAATCCCACAAACCTTATAATCAGATTGCTTGACAAATATGCAGATAGAGAATTAAACAGCATGCGAGTGAATATTTCCATTTTATTCCTTGCCTCTCCCACCCCACCCTTCAGTTTTGCCAGTATACAAGGTATTAAACCAACATTATCTTTTTAAGGGATGTTTTGTCCACTTACTTTTGTGCCATCTATATTTGTTTTTTAAATGCTCGGGTCCACTGCATTCTTCTGACTCCCTAGAGCAGGGAAAAAGCTAGACTAGGGCCTCACAGAGGCCATTTGAGCATGTGCGGTGGCCATTTTTTTTAAAAAATGGCCACCGCACATGCTCAATTGGTCCCTGTGAGGTCCTAGGCCTTGCCAGGCTTTGCAGAGGCCTTTTGAGCATGTGCGGCGACCTCCAAAATGGCTGCCGCACTGATCTTTGTAGGCCTGAACAGGCCTGAAATCAGACCAGGATGGGCTGTGGCAGTGTTCTAAGAGGCCAGCAGTGGGATGGGGAACCTTTGCAGACACTCCCCCCCTGCCGCGGCCTTTAGGAAGCCCCCCGAAGGGGCTACTGGTTAATTTTTAATTTATTTTTTTAAAAAAATCATGAATTGGGGAGGGGGGCAGCATGGCACTGGCGCTCCCCCCCAAGTGGTGCTTAGGGCACGTGCCCTGGCTGCCCCCTGCTAGTTTCACCTATGGCTATCCCCAATCCTTGAGCACTTCCCAAATGTTTTCTAATTGAAAAAAGAAAAGAAACATATAACAGTGATCAGTATAATGAGTGAGTAGGTGTGGCACATAGACACTATCATTGGAGACTTTTTTAAATGGACAGAATAAATATAGAATATGCAAGTGGTCTTCATTATTCATCATCCAAACAACTGCTGTTTTGCGTATCTACAGATGGGTCTTAGACTGGCTTCTTTATCAGCAGTATTTTTTTTTAAAAGGCAACATTAGCCTATTCCAGGGTTCATGGGCACATCTTCCTATGCCTATGGTTGTATGTGAATAGGCAACTCTCTTTGTGACTGGGAACAATGTCTTTGCAAGGCTTCTGACTGGGAAGAAAGCTGCCACTGCTCATGACCATATGGGAAAGGGTGCCTGGCTGCACTCTGCTGTGCACATATAGGAGGAACAGCCTGAATGTCTGCATATGGGTTAAGTTGATGTGGAGGTACATAGAGCGAAAAACACTGCTTTACACTATGGAAACCATTCTCTAACCTGTTTGGCAATAACTTCTAGAGAGTAGATAAATATTTATTTATTTTTTAAAAAATTATACCACCTCACCCAGAAGGCTCTAGGTGGTTCACATAAATAAAAAATAACCCATCTAAAACAATTAAAAATTAAAACCATTTAAAAATCACTAAAGGCCTGGCTAAAAATATGTGTGTTTAGGGCTCTTTTCAAGGCTCGTAAAGATCGCAGCAGGGAATGCTTGACTAACAAGCAGAAGGTTGCCGGTTCGAATCCCCACTGGTATGTTTCCCAGACTATGGGAAACACCTATATTGGGTAGCAGCGATATAGGAAGATGCTGAAAGACATCATCTTATACTGAAGATGATGATGAGGCAATGGTAAACCCCTCCTGTATTCTACCAAAGACAACCACAGGGCTCTGTGGGCACCAGGAGTCGAAATCAACTTGACGGCATACTTTACTTTACTTTAAAGATCTTAAGACTTGGATATCTATAAGGAGTGCATTCCACAGCCCAGGAGCAGCTACAGAGAAGGCCAGGGGTGTAGCAAGGTTGGAGTGGGCCCAGAGACAGGATTTTAAAATGCCCCCCCCACGCACACACACTGAAGCTCAGCTCATGAAGTAAAGAAATCTTAAATGAGGCTGAATAGTGGTAACAAAAAGCAGAGTAAAATTCACACACACACACACACACACACACACACACACACACACACACACACACACACACACCCCTATGTTCCACAATAGAACTTCATTTTTAAAGGTTTTGTAAATTGTGGATGATGCAAGTCATTGAATGGTATTAGAGAAAGACATGCTGCTCTGGTAGCTCCAGGTCTTAACACCCACATCAATTTTGGAGGATGAATACAACTGAAGGAAGCCCTGGCAGGTGCACAGCTGGGGGAGTCAGTCATGTGACTTGCCTCTGCCCCCCCCCAAGGCAGTGGGCTCCCAGACAACTGTCTCCCCTTGCCCTATTATAGTAACACCCCTGGAGAAGGCCCAATCCTGGGTTGCTGCCAGCAGCCAGAGACAGACCTCTCTTTGACCTTAATGTGCAGTGAGGATCATGCTGAAGAAGGCACTCTCCCAGGTAACCCAATCCTAACCCATTTAAAACTTTAAAAGTAATTAGCAGCACTTTATATTTCCACCAGAAACATATTGGCAGCCAGTTCAACTGTTTTAAAACAGGCATAATATGGTCTCTCCAAGAAACTCTGGAGACCAATCTGGCTGCTCTTTTTGAACTGAAATTTTTGAACTACATACAAAGGAAACCCTACATAAAGAGCATTGTTGAGTAATTGTGGGACATGTACAAGGTTGTGCAAGCTGTTGAGCAATCCATAGCAACATATAAACAGCTTCCACTAACAAAAGAACTTACAGACTTGGAACAGACTTCAAGGTCATGCACACAACCTCACTGGGGAGGACGGGTGGACAGCAAGAAAGGCTGGAGCTTGCCTGCCGTCCCTGGCAGAGGAGCAGCTGCCGTTCTCCCCAATGCTGCACCACACACCCACATGAGGGAGGAATTCCCCCCTCCCGCATCCCAGGGCCATGAGTGTATCAGCTACTCCTTCCCCGCCAATATGCTGATGGAAATGGCAGTGGGCTGGGGAAAGCCTTTTCACGTTGTGAGCCACCCTGAGCAGTCATGTACTGAAGGGGTGGGGTATAAATTTTCTAAGTAAATTTATTTATTTATTTAACACATTTTTAATACCGCCAAAAACCTATGTCTCCGGGTGGTTTACAACAAAATAAAAACAGAAAGTAAAACATTAGTTAAAACAAAGTTTAAAACATTACAACAATTTAACATTTTAAAAACAATATTTTAAAACAGCATTAAAACCATTGAAACAATATTAGTTAAAAGCCTGGGTGAACAGATGTGTCTTTAAAGACTGTTTAAAAGCTGTCAGAGATGGGGAGGCTCTTATTTGACTAGGGAGCACATTCCAAAGCTTCAGGGCAGCAGCAGAGAAGACGCGTCCCTGAGTGTCAGGGACTGCAGACAGACTTCTCCAGATGATCTCAGTGTGTGGTGGGGTTCATGACAAAGAAGATGGTATCTTAAATACCCAGGGCCCAGGCTGTTTAGGGCTTTATAGGTTATAACCAACACCTTGTACTTTGCCCGGAAACCTATCAGCAGCCAGTGTAGATCTTTTCAGATAGGAGTGATATGGTCTCTCTGAGATGACCCAGAGACCAACCTGGCTGCCGCATTCTGGACCAGCTGTAGTTTCCGGACCACATACAAGACTAGCCCCACATAGAGCGCATTGCAGTAGCCCAGTCTAGAGGTTACCAGCAGATGTACCACTGTTTTGAGTTCGTTTATCTCAAGAAATGGATACAGCTGGCGTATCAGCTGATGGAAGTCACTTCTGGCCACCACCTCAACCTGGGGGACCAGGGAGAGGCTTGGATCCAGAAGCACCCCTAGACTGCGTACCTGTTCCTTCTGGGGAAGTGTGACCCCATCCAGAACAGGCAGATCAAAATCGCCTCTCAAGTTTCGACCCTGCACAATGAGTACCTCCATCTTATCTGGATTCAGTCTCAGTTTGTTATCCCTCATCCAGCCCATCACCAACTCCTGGCGGACATTTAGGGAGGTTATCCCCTCTCCTGATGATGCTGACATGAAGAAATAGATTTAGGTGTCATCAGCATACTGATAGCACCCTGCATCAAATCTTCTGATGATCTCTCCCAGCGGTTTCATGTAGATGTTAAACAACATCGGAGACAATATGGAGCCCTGAGGGACACCATACAAAAGTTCAGATTTTGAAGAACAGCAGTCTTCAAGGGACACCATCTGGAAGCTGCCCAAGAGGTAGGAGTGGAACCACCACAAAGCAGCGCCTCCAACTCCCAACCCCCTCAGATGCTCCAGAAGGATACTATAGTTGATAGTATCGAAAGCTGCCGAGAGGTCCAAAAGGACCACCAGAGTCACACTTCCTCTGTCCATTTCCAATTGGAGATCATCCATCAGGCCGACCAAGGCAGTCTCCACCCCATAGCCAGCCCAAAAGCCTGTTTGAAATGGGTCAAGATAATCAGTTTCCTTTGTAACATGCAGATGGTTTTCAAGCAGTTGCTGCCACTTTATCATATCATGGATTTAGGAGTGAATTAAGCTGAGAAACAAGCTAAGCCTTTACCTGTTTTATATTGCATTAGTCTAAGATTTTGCCATGGAGCTTCCATATAGGATTTTCTAAGAAATAAATAGTTCTTTATAAATGGTAGGCAAAGGTTTTAAATGATAAGGCAGTGTCTGCTGAGAGCACAGATGTTTGACTTTTAAAATACTGAGATTCCCTTTTGTGATGAATCACATAAAATAAATTTTGCCAATTTCTAAAGAAATAAATGACAAGTCTAAAATTTTGAAGAAATTTTAGCAAAATGATGGTAAGAATAAAGTGGGGCCTTTTAAGCTGTCTCTGCTGGATTCCTCAGTGTCAGAAAGCTACATTTGAACTTGTAAAAGCATGTCCTTGAGAGTGGTAATTACAGAGCAGCTATTTAATGAACTCTGTATTGGCTTAGAAAAACAAATTTAACACTATTGTGGCACTAGGGTCCTTGATTTTAACTGCAGTACAGGAAGCAGGGAAATGACTTGAATAGCAAGCCAGAGGTTGCTGGTTCAAATCTCCGCAACACCTATATCGAGCAACAGCGATATAGGAAGATGCTGAAAGGCATCATCTCATACTGCACGGGAGGAGGCAATGGTAAACCCCTCCTGTATTCTACCAAGAAATCCACAGGGCTCTGTGGACGCCAGGAGTTTACATCGACTTGATGGCACACTTTACCTTTACAGGAAGTTCTGCTTTCCTAATTTTATTTCTTTGTGAAAGTCAATTCTAAAACAAAGAGACAGTTCAAAATGCACATTGTGAAAATGGCACTGAGTTTATCTTTAATTTTATTACATTGGTTCTTGCAGTGCTACATGGTGTTCACTTGTGCAGGCTATGTACATTCAGATCACAACTTTCTCTTTCCTTCCTGTCATAAGGGAACCCTTAAAGCCAAATGCTAGCAACAACATCTGTCTACTTCAAGCATGAACTTTCAGTGGTAATATTTGTGTAATTTGTTGTGCTAGCTTCCAAAAATTAATACTGTAGGTCTACTGGAGCTCACCAAAAATGGTCTTAACAAGGAAGAGATAACTGGCTTACAATGTATTGTAAGGGTTTACAAAAAAGTGGCTGTGTAAACATTCTTTCGGTGGTGGTGGTGAGTTTTCCAGGGAGACAAGGAAAAGCTTGTTAAGGTAGCTTATAGATGACTAGAAAGTGCAACTAATCCTTCCTTATTCCAGATTTTCGGAATGTTTCTACTTTTGACACATGGGAGTCAGCTTTGTTAAGGCTACAGTCCTTTGCACACTTACATGGAAGTAAATATCATTGAACACAGTAGGACTTCAGAGTAAGATATAATTTCTTCATAAAGAAACTGAAGCCATTATTATTTTGCACTGCACAATCAAGTAATATTTTTAACATGAGTTATCTAGACCATCACCATATTCAGAAGTAGCAGGTTCACAGCCCATAAGCAGTGAGTAGCTGTTCTGCTATGATGTCACAGTGGGCCATGTACAGCTGTGACTTTGGGACAACCTAGGACATCTAGGACTAGCCCACTGAATGCTTTGGGGGACAGAGTAGACCCTGGAATCTGAGTGTTAAGGTCAGTGAACCACATTTTGTTAAATTAAAGCACTGTCAACATGCTGCACACTTTCAAAGGACATCTTACTGGTACCAATTGCATCATGTCAACCAATTGAACTGAGCAGCACAGATCTCTTTGAAAGAGCCCATTCGGATGTAAGCTGCATTCTTGCCTTTTGGGGACAGTTGCTTATTATAGTTTCAAGCATTTCCATCTTTTACCAGGTAAGACATTCAGTTGTGCATTGGAAGTTGTAAGGGACCAACCAACTCATGTGAGAGGAATTTTAGCTTATTCACCACCTCTCCCTGTGGCTTGTGGGCTGGCTCGGTCTTAAATTAACTAAAAAAATCTCTGATTGTGTGAATTTGCTGCCACCAACCGCTCGAGTAATAGGGGTTTTCTGACTGAAAGGAGCGATAACCCTCAGTCCCCTCCTTACTGTGCTAGCAGGCACATATAAAAACGTGGATACACATATATGAATGTTTAAGTGGGAAAATAGCAGTCCTTTATTTATTCATTCATTCATTCATTCCGTTTTTATACTGCCCTTCCAAACAGGCTCGGGGCAATTTCCCTTTGCAGTTCTTTGCGGCAGGGTGGGGTGAACTAGGGACTTCAGTCAAACACTTTAAAACCAAGAATAAACCAGATAACTTTTAAACCAAGAATAAACCAATTTATTATTGTTTTCCAAAAATAATAGTTCAGGATTTTAAAGCAGAATGGTTGCAATTGAGGTTGTATTCTTACTGGTTACAAAAAGGGTAGCTGGGTATACAACACTCACACAAAATAAAATAACACTCCTAACACAATTCTTACTAACGCATTCCCTAATTCTAACTTCAGAAGCCGCCGCCTGGACTTCTCCCTTCTCTCATCAGGACTTTGGTGAAACCAACTATGCTGTCCCTGGTCCTGGAGCAGACAGACAACTCACCCTGAGAGAGACTTACCAAGCTCCATTACACTCCTCTCTCTCAGGGCACACCCATCTTCTTCCTAGAAGCCCCTGGAGAACACTTTAGACCCTCCTCTCTTCCTCAGATTGGGTCTGGCTCAGGCCCATAGCCTGCAATCAGGGAGGAACAGCCTTTGCACCATTAACCCAGTAGTTGCTGGGCTGTACTACTTCTATAGTACATTTATTTTTCAGGACTTTGTCACAGCAGCAGCGAACCTAAATTTGTCTGCGCCATCTGCTATTTAGAGATTTTAGATCCACAATGTTCTGCCTGTTGCCCTTTGCAATGGGTTCTTGTGGTGTCTGAAGAAAAGGATTAATCATAAGGTAACATTCTGGGCACTGCAATCATGGGAAATGTGGAGAAGTCTGGGGTTTCTTAACACCTGGCAAAAATGTCTGTTTATCATGTAGTATTTGCTGGGATATTTGCTCTCCATCATAAAATCCTGTTTATACTGTAGGGGTATGCATGAATCAAAAGCTTTTATTTGATTTGAGCTTGAATTGAATCATCAAATGCAGCCAGCTTGGTCAGCTGCCTTGATGAATCAGCCCTAACCCTGAATTGATTTGGGTGCTTTTCATGCCATTTTGAGGCTTATTTTGCTGGAAAAACAGGCCTCAAAATTGTGCTGCTCCCCCCCCCCCAGGAGAGCTGGTCTACCAATTTGGATTGGTAGGTAGATCTGCCCTCTGCTCTGGACTTAGCAAATCAGCCCACCTGAGAGGACAGGTCTAGAAGGTAGATCTGTTCTCCAAGGCGGGCTGACATTTCAAAGAGCCCCAGAAAAAAAGCACAATTTTGAGGCCCGTTTTTCCAGCAAAATGGGCCTCAAAATGGTGTGCAAATTGCCCATATCAATTTGGGTCAAATCAGGGGTAATTCTCCTCAACCATGAATTGGGCCCTCTGTTTTGAGGTTGATTCGATTTGGGGTCAGATTTGTGAATCACACCAAATTTGACCCAAATCAATTCAATGGTGAATTGAATTGCACACCCATAATACACTGGACGTGCACACCAGTTGTGTGCACACGCGATGTGTGCACGTGCATCCAGTACTTCCGGCCACTTCCAGCCAAAGAGGGGGAGGAGCGGCAGGGAGGTACACTGCCGCCCCGAAGGCTTTTCTGGAAAATGAGCACCGGCAGGAAGAAAGCAGGGGGAGGGGTAAATGTACCCTCCCCCACCCTTAAAGTGGCACCTCCCATCCCCTCGAGCCACACCTGCCCGGTTCCGTGCACATCCCTACCAGGAGCTGCAGAACACAGCCTTGATCGCATATACAATCAAGGCTGCTGAGGTGAGCTGGGGCTTTGCTACTTTAACCTCAGTTTTAACCTCAGATAGCCCTGCTCTGGAGCAGCGGGGCAGGAGTGGGATCTGAGGTTCCACAAGAACCTTGTGACCCAGATTTCCCCCATGCCCCACTGCAGCTGGTTGTGAGAACGACCCTATTCTCTCCTTGTTCCCATACATATTTCTTTTTATGCTTAGGTGACTCCCTTGAAATGTGGTTTCACCTTCTTTTTCGTTGCAGATTCTTTGTTCTGAGGACATTGGGCCTTCATATGTCTGGTGAGGACAAAAGAACAAAGGACTTTTTGTTCTTTTGATACATTTTAAAAATTCACTTTACTTTAGCTGCTCCCTAAGCACAAATTGAAGTCTTCCAAAAGGTTTATTAGAAACTCCAAACTCAAATAATCTTTGGCTTCCAATACATTTACAATAGGCCCAAAATGCCCAGGAAGAGTGTTCAATAGCAATCTAGTCTGAACTATTTCAGGCAAAATTACTGCCTGTGCTTGCAGCTGTTGTGAAGTCTCCAATGTCTTATTTACATGCACAGACAGATCCTCTCCCTCCTTTAGTTTCTCATTACACATCTTCAGAACTTGATGCACTTTAGAGAGAGCTGAATTTCTTTCATACCATTTCTTCAGAGTTTGCCACATATCCTTTGCATGCTGTTTATTTCTTAAATGCACCAATATAGAGTCACTCACTGGTAAACAAATGATCCCAGTGGCATTTTCATCTGCACTGCCCCAAGCCTGTCTTTCTCTCCTTCTCTGACAGGGAGCTCTGTGTATAAGATTCTGCTAATTCTGTGTCTTTTTAGGAGCATCTCCATTTTGAAAGTCCACAGTTCAAAATCTGACCGTGTAACTTCTCGGTGCTCTCTAGCACTTTTCCTGTCTCCATCTTTGAGGAAACCTTGTTTTCTCATTCAGTCTAATTACTTTCTTCACAGTCTCAAAGCTCTGGACCAATAACCCTGTTGAGGGGTTTGGGGAGAAACATTGATTTATTCCCCATGCTGCAGAGTAAGCTCCAGTTTGTGAGGAAACTTAGCCCAAGAGATTATCGGGAGACAGTAGGTTGAGTTTAAAAAAAAAACAAATAAAGGTTTATTAAGAAACTAAAACATTACATACTGAGAGACATTGAACAACATACCCAAACATGCACTCAACAACTGAACAATTCAAACTGATGAGGAGAGACCTATTAACGTAACTCATCATGTCTCTCTAGTGCTCAAAAGAAGTTACTCGGGTGCTAAGAATCAGTGCTGTAGAATTCTCACTTCTAACACTACCACCATACGAGGTTTGAGAACCTTCTACCCAGGCATACTATTATCTTTATATATATTTCTCCAAGGTGTACCTGTTGATAATCCCATGTGTGGCAGCTCTCGCTAGAGTTCGCAAGCAGCTGCCTGGATTGCAACAGGGACAGGGGAGAAAATGGTAGTGGTGGCTGGCCGGCTGGGAGGGAAAGCGGACTGGGAGGGGGAGAATGGACTGGAGCTGGTGGGGGGGGAGAACAGATTGGGGCTGAATGGGGGGTGAATGAAGATGGGGAGGAGAGACAAAGAGAACTAGGGGACAGATGCTCTGTGCCTGATCAGCTAGTTTATAATTATTACTTTTAAAATAATAATTACAATTATGAAATTGTATATAGACATGAAGAATATTGCTGAATTCCAAAACTAGCAAGAGCTGTATATTAAGCATGCTTATCTTGCTCATTTTGTCTATTATAGAAATAATATTTGTGTGCCTTCTGGATTGGAAACTGAACTGCATATATGGAGTGTATGAAAAGGAAATATTTTACATTCTCCTGTACTTAACCCATGTATGAACAGTACAGAACTAAGGCATGGCCTTGCTTTTGTGTTAGCCTTACAGAGATTCTTACTGTGTGACTTCATGTGACTTCAGCCCAGAATATATTGAAGTCAAATCTCAGGAATGCATTAATCCCAGTGTTTGATCATATCCACTATCATCACGCATGTTTTATTCTTTATTAATATTCATAGTGATGGATGACGTTAAATAACACTACTTGTGTCTGCCACTTGGTGGCACTAAAAGAAACACAACTGAGCCAAGAAACCCACAGAAGAGGAGTAGCCCACAATAAAATCAGTTTGACCAATACAATTAAGTTTAGCATCCTTTCAAGCTTTGAGAAAGGTAATTACAGCATGTAACCAATCTCTGACTGCACTCTTACCATTAACTGTACCTTTTCAGTGGCTGTAACTATCTGCACAATTTAAAGCTAAAGTTGCAATCACAGAGAAATGAGAATGTCTGTTAGAATACAGCAGGAGTTCTCAAACTTTTAAAAGAAGTGTACCCCTTCTATTGTAAATTTCAGCTCATATGAGAGGGAGAGGGAGAGGGAGCTTACACATGCACGCACACATACAAATTTAAATGTTACAGTTATGAGACAAGCTACTCCAGTCACTGGCTTACATCCTAGTGAGTAAACTTGTCCCATTAATTTTCATAGGACTACTTATGAGTAAATTAATCCAGATGTAAGCCAGCCAGTAACTGGAGTAGCCAGTCTCATTATTGTAAGTTTTACATTTTTAAGTTATTCGTAAGCAGTCTGAAATTAATGGAACATGTTTACTTGTCCTGTTAATTTCTTTAGTGACAGTACTCAATGCTAATTTCTTGAAATTAGGCTGAGGGGAGAGATACTCTGAGCTTCAGCACAGGGCCAGCCAATCAGGAGCTGAGGAGGAGGGTATTCACCCTCCCATCCTCCCTTTCTGCAGTGGACACAAAGCTGAGGACATGTTTGCTTCAAGCCATTGATCCCCAGATGGGGAATAAATAGCACAACTACAGTATGAGGAGACAGGAGGGCTTTGAATACCCCCTAGGAGACTTTCAAGTTCCCCTAGAGGTACTAGTACCCCCTGATGAGAACCCCTGTGTAACAATTAGAGATGTGCAAATTGATTTGGGTACAAATCGGTTTGTACCCAAATCTAGCTGATTTGGGTGATTTGGAGACAAAATAAATCTCCCCTGTGATCCGTTGACTAGATTCGTGTACAAATTGAATTGTGCCTGATTTGATTCCAATCAATTCGAGATTCGGATCACTCCCATTAATTTCCCCAGATTCCCAGCTTTCATTTTTTTAAAAAGCTAAGCTCTAGCCCTTGTAGAAGTGAAGTTATGGAGCAAAATGTGTGGTCACTATTTTTCCAAGTGTTTGGATTCTTTGGTGTATAATAACCTTCCCTCAATAAATCTCTATGAGGATTCATTACACACCTTCATTTCTTCTATTCATTTTGACTGTCTTTTCGACAGTGCCGTCAACTGCCATGTGCCAACTACACCCCACTCCCACCTGCAAGGCAGTGGAGTACTACTTAGTTTGTGTTCTAGGATTTTTTTCAAGTGTTTAGGCTCTTTGGTGTCTAATAACCTTTCCTCATAATGAATCTCTATGAGGATTCATTACACACCAAAGAGTCTAAACACCTCAAAAATTCCTAAAATATAAACTGAGTACCCAGTGGCTTGTCGGTTGCGGGGTAGTTGGAACATGGGATACCACTAATTCCCCACCCCCACCTGCAAAGCAGTGGGGTCAAAATGAACAGAAGAACTGAAGGTGTGTAATGCAGACACCAAATAATCTAAACACTTCAAAAATACCTTGAAAATAAACTGAGTACCCCAGTGTGTGTGTGTGGAGGGGATTTAGTTGATACATGGCAGTGGACAGTTGGCACTGTCCAATGATAGTCAAAATGAACAGAAGAAACGAAGGCGTATAATGAATCCTCATAGGGATTCATTATGAGGAAAACTAATTAGACACCAAATAATCTAAACACTTCAATATTCCTAAAAATTAAAATGAGTACCCCACCGCCTTGCAGGGGGTGGGGGGTGTTGTTGGCACATGGCAGTTGACAGTTGGCACTGTCCAGTGACCGTCAAAATGAACAGAGGAAATGAAGGTGTGCAATGAATCCTCATAGGGATTCATTATGAGGAAAAGCTATTATACACCAAAGAATTCAAACACTTGAAAAAGAATGACTGCACATTTTGCTCCATAACTGCTATACCCTGTATTATAATAATCTGCTATACCCTGTATTATAGGGCCAAACTATATGTTAATTTAAATTCATAGTACTGTCATGTGTACAGGCTGTACTGGTGTGTGTGTGAGAGAGAGGGGGGAGGGAGAGGGGAGGGAGGGAGAAACTTAAATAGAAGCCACAGGAGAGGGATGTGGTGCACAAGGAGGGTTTTTAAAACCTTTTTCCACAATATCATAAGCCCTATTCAGACATTATTTGAAAACAGGCTGTACATGAGTACAAACCTTGCAAAGCACACCAGAAGTCCTGCCCCAACATGTCGCTTTCTCATCCCCACCCGCACCGCCTGCTACAATGTTCACAGTTACAATGTTTGTCTGAAGAGGTGGATACTGTAAGCATGATGACAGTCGCTTCCATGACTGGCAGGCTCGGGTGCCTGTGCCTGCTGGTCACAGAAGCAGCTACCATCATGCTTTCAGCATTCTCCTCTTCAACTCTCTTTGTGCAATAAAAGGGCTTTTTGTCAGCATTGCATCGCCAACATATTGACTTATATGAATTCTCCTCTTCAGATGAATGCTGTAATCGTGTGTGTGGAGTGGTTTGTGTGTGTGTATTTGTGACATGTTGGGGGATTCCCAACATGCTTTGGGAGGGTTGTATTCATGTATAGTCCCTTTGTAAATAATAAAACTGCTCCCCCCCCAAGTTGCTATTACCCATTCACTTGGTGGGTGCCAGAGACAGGGCCTTTTCAGTGATGGCACAACACATACATTTGTGGACTTCTTTCCGTAGGGAGATACATCTGGGTACATCATTCACTGGCTAACATCCTAGCTGGCTTACATCTGCTTGTGGAAGGATGCCACACTAGTTCAAAGTTATAAGGTCAGCTATTTGCACTAAGTCTGGAACTTGTGCTTGACTAGTGTTGTGCTACTGCAGGCATGCTTGCACTTGCACAACACTGTGAGATGGCAGCATTTCCCATTTGTTTTAAATAGAACTTCTGCACAATTGTCCAATTGCACAAATACTTTTTATAGTGCAACATTGTGTTCTTGAGCTAGGGCACCTTTGCTCGTTAGGCTGTTAATCACTGTTTTTAATTGGCAGCTGAGGTTTATTTTCACCTGGCTTTTAAACTGAATCCTTATTAGAGCTCTGAAACTTTTATGTATTTTCAGACTCCTACTTTTATCTTTTTGTTTGTATATTTATATTACCACTCCTATATTATTTCTATTGGTGTAGTACACTACAGTTTATGGTTTTGTATCATGGTTGTTGTGGCTTGAGTCTGCTTTTAACAGGAAAAAGCAACAGATAAATTATTAACATAATAATTAGCCTCATGGGGGTAACTTCAGTTGGCTCCAGTAGAGCTTTGCTCCCAGGGCTAATCGCTTTGGGGGATTTTTATTAGGACCACAGTGCAAGGGTTAAATGCCCATCCCCTGAGCAATACAGCCTGATCCTTTGCCTCCCTTGGGCAGTTGCTATTTAAGTTTTTTAAAAACATGCATATGGGGCTGAAATATGTATTTAATGTAACATGTAGTTTGGCCCTTACTTGGGCAATTAACAGCAACAAAATCTCATAAGCAATTTTATACCAACAGTTAAGAAAATCATTACCAAGAAAATTGTCTGTCGTTTTTGAGAACATAAGAACAGCCCTGCAGGATCAGGCCAAAGGCCCATCTAGTCCAGCATCCTGTTTCATAAAGTGGCCCACCAGATGCCACTGGAAGCCTACAGGCAGGAGTTGAGGGCATGCCCTCCCTCCTGCTGTTACTCCCCTGCAACTGGTACTCAGAGGCATCCTGCCTTTGAGGCTGGAGGTGGCCTATAGCCCTCCAACTAGTAGCTGATGATAGACCTCTCCATGGACCTCTCCATTATCCAAGTTCCTCTTAAAGCCATCCAGGTTGTTGGCTGTCACCACATCTCATGGCAGAGAATTCCACAAGTTGATAATGTGTTGTGTGAAAAAGTTCTTCTGTTTGTTGGTCCTAGATTTCCTGATAATCAATTTCTTGGGATGACCCCTGGTTCTAGTGTTATGTGAGAGGGAGAAGAATTTCTCCCTATCCACTTTCTCCACACCATGCATGATTTTATAGACATCTATCATGTCTTCCCACAGTCATCTTTTTTCTAAACTAAAAAGCCCCAGGTGTTGTAGCCTTGCCTCATAAGAAAGGTGCTCCAGGCCCCTGATCTTCTTGGTTGCCCTCTTCTGCACCTTTTCCAGTTGTACAATGTTCTTTTTTAGATGTGGTGACCAGAATTGTACGCAGTACTCCAGGTGTGGCCGCACCAAAGTTTTGTATAAGGGCATTATAATATTAGCAGTTTTATTTTCAATCCCCTTCCTAATGATCCCTAGCATTGAATTTGCCTTTTTCACAGCTGCCGCACATTGAGTCGACACTTTCAACGAGCTGTCCACTGCGACCCCAAGATCCCTCTCCTGGTCAGTCAGTGACAGCTCAGATCCCATCAGCGTATACTTGAAATTGGGGTTTTTCATCCCAATGTGCATCACTTGCCAACACTGAACTACATTTGCCATTTTGTCACCCACTCCCCCAGTTTGGAGAGATCCTTTTGGAGCTCCTCACAATCCATTTTGCATTTCACTACCTGAAAGAGTTTGGTATCATCTGCAAATCTGGCGACCTCACTGCTTACCCCTACTTCTACGTCATTTATTGATAAATGAAAAAGCACCAGTCCCAGTACAGATCCCTGGGGGACCCCACTTCTTACTCCCCTTCATTGTGAAAACTCTCCATTTATACCTAACCTCTGTTTCCTGTCTTTCAACCAGTTAGCAATCCACACATGTACTTGTCCCCTTATCCCATGACTGCTAGGTTTCCTCAGGAGTCTTTGATGAGGAACTTTGTCAAAAGCTTTTTGGAAGTCCAGGTAGACTATGTCAACTGGATCACCTTGATCCACACACTCGCTGACACTCTCAAAGAATTCCAAAAGGTTGGTGAGGCAAGATTTACCTTTGCGGAAGCCATGCTGGCTCACTCCCAGCAGGGCCTGTTCTTCTAGGTGCTTTACAATTTTATCTTTGAGGATGCTTTCCATCAATTTGCCTGGAACGGACGTTAAGCTAACCGGTCTGTTATTTCCTGGCTTGACCCTGGATCCCTTTTTGAAAATCGGTGTTACATTGGCTACTTCCCAGTCCTCCGATACAAAGCCTGATTGCAGGGATAAGTTATATATTTTAGCAAGGAGGCTGGCAATTTCACATTTGAGTTCATTGAGGACTCTTGGATGGATGCCATCCAGCCCTGGCGATCTGCTAGTTTTTAGTTTTTCCAGACAGTTTAGAACATCATCTCTTGTCACTTCTATCTGACTCAGTTTTTTAGCCTCCATGCCTGAAAAGCTTGGTGCAGGAGCAGGTATATGCTCAGTATCCTCTGCAGTAAAAACGGACACAAAGAACTCATTTAGCTTCTTTGCAACCTCCATATCCTCCTTAATAATCCCTTTCACTCCCTCATTGTCTAATGGTTCAACTGCCTCCCTGGCATTTTTCCTGCTTCTGATGTATTTAAAGAAGTTTGATGCTTGATGCTTTTAGCTAAATGTTCCTTAAACTCTCTTTTCGCCTCCCTTATTGTCACCTTGCATTTCTTTTGCCAGAGTTTGTATTCCTTTCTGTTCTCTTCATTTGGACAGGCCTTCCAATTTCAGAAGGAAGTCTTCTTCCCTTTTATGGCTTCCTTGACATTACCTGTTAGCCATGCTGGCATCCTCCTGGACTTAGTGGCACCTTTTCTCCTTTTGGGTATTCAGTCTAACTGGGCTTCTAGTATTGTGGTTTTGAGTCAACACCATGCATTCTGGAGTGAAGTGACTCTCCTGGTTTTCCCTTTCAGCTTTCTTTTCATCATACTCCTCATTTTGGAGAAGTTTCTGCTTCTGAAATTCAAAATATCTGTGTTAGACTTCCTTGGTGATTCTCTCCATGCATGTATCCTGAATTTGATCACACTATGGTCACTGTTCCCTGAAGGGTTGATGACACTGCCATCACGCACCAGGTCCTCAGTGCCACTCAGGATTAAGTCCAAGGTCACCTTCTCTCTGGTTGGTTTCAAGACCAACTGTTCTAGGGCACAGTCATTCAGTGTATCTAGAAATTTGACCTCTTTGTCATTACCTGACTGTGAATTAATCCAGTCTATGTGTGGGTAATTGAAGTCATCCATTATTACAACCCTGCCTCTCTTTGACGGCTCCCTGATTTCCTGCTGCAACTCCCAGTCACTATCAGCATTTTGATCCAGAGGGCGATAGCATGTCCCCAGTAGCACATTTCCTTTCAGATCTTGTATTATTTTCATTCATTCATTCATTCATTCATTCATTCATTCATTCATTCGATTTCTATACCACCCTTCCAAAAACGGCTCAGATCAGCTCAAAAACGGTTTACACAGATAAATAATAAATAAATAAGATGGATCCCTGTCCCCAGAGGGCTCACAATCCAAAAGGAAACATAAGACAGACACCAGCAACAGTCACTGGAGGTACTGTGCTGGGGCTGGATAGGGCCAGTTACTCTCCCCCTGCTAAATAAAGAGAATCACCACGTTAAAAGGTGCCTCTTTGCCAAGTTAGCAGGGGTATTGTCACCCACAGGGTTTCTGTGGAGGACTCCGGTCCACCTAGGTTTTCAAGCTTGTTAGATTCTATCCCTTCTTTAACATACAGTGCTACTCCACCTCCAAGGTACCCCTCCCTGTCCTTCCTATAGAGTTTCTATATGGGGATAACAGTGTCCCACTGGTTCTCACAGTTCCACCATGTTTCTGTTATGCCCACTATATCTATTTCTGTGTTAGCAACCAAGCACTCCAGCTCACCCATCTTGGCTCAGAGGCTTCTGGCATTGGCATATAAGCACCTAAACGCTGAATCTCTCACCTGGTGTATGCTATCTTTCTTTTAATTCTTTGACTAGCTGGCACAGCCTTCTGTCTGCTCTTTATGTGGTTCTTCTCTGTCCCCTTCTGTTTTATCTGAATCCTTTTCACCCTCACACTTTTAAGGATGGCATTTGCCGAAACGGATACTGCACAGCTCCTGTCGTCTATTCCCCAGGTGTCATTTTGAAAGCTGCTCTGCAACCGTTTTGATTTTAAGCGCCAGCAGTCTGGTTCCATCTTGGTTCAAGTGCAGCCCATCCCTTTTGTACAGGCCTTGCTTGCCCCAAAATGTATCCCAGTGCCTAACAAATCTAAACCCCTCCTTCCAGCACCAAAGTCTCATCCACACATTGAAACTCCTCAGCTCTGCCTGTCTCACTGTACCTGCTCTTGGAACAGGTAGCATTTCTGAGAATGCTACCTTGGGGAGTCCTGGACTTCAATATGCTACCTATCAGCCTAAATTTGGCTTCCAGGACCTCCCAACAACATTTCCCCACATCTTTGGTGCTGACGTGCACCACGACAGCTCTCTCTTCCCCAGCACTGCCTAAGAGCCTGTCTCAACACTGCGTGATGTCTGCAAACTTCGCACCAGGCAGTCAAGTCACCATGCAGTCAACACTCAGGTCACAAACCAATCTCTTTATAACTCTAATGATCCAATCGCCCACTACATGGAGGCCCTCACCCCCCGGAGGAGTATCCCCTGTGTGAGCGGATTTGGGCTCATCTTCCATGGAAGGGGTCCCTTCTAAAGGAGCATTTCCCTCTTCCTCAGACTGATGTCCTCCTTCCCTGAGACGAGACCTTCATTCTCCCTGAAAGCAGAGGAGCTATCAGCCCTAGAGTGGGATGCCTCTACCACATCCCTGAAGGTCTTGTCTGCATGCCTCTCTGTCTCTCTAAGCTTCTCCAGATCCGCCACCTTGGTCTCGAGGGAATGAACTTGTTCCCTGAGAGCCGGGAGCTCCTTGCACCGAGTACAAACCCATAATTTCTGCCTATGGGGCAAATAGTCATACATGTGACACTCTGTGCAATACACTGGGAAGTGCCCCCTCCCTCTCCTGCTGACTTTCTATCTTCATACTGGTTTTGTTGGCTGTTTACAGTATTTAGAGATAGTTTATTAGAAGGATAGGTCTCAGCTGTAATGGTCAGCTATTTAACTGTCCAAACAGCCTTTTTCAAGAATATGAGGGAGGGATTTCTACTTACCTTCTCCTCTGCACCAGGCTCCTTGTGATAACAGGGGTTTGTTCCATGCTCCCCCACACACTTCCCGCTAAACTCCTGCAAAACTCCAACGTCCTGTTTGCTATCCTTGTCTGCTATGCTCTGTTTACTGATCTAACTATCTTCTTAAAGCATGAAGGACTTCAAGAATGCTTTATTGCTTATTGTTCCCAAGTCAACTGAAGAAGGCAACTCAAGGTCTTCTATGTCTGCAGTACCATCTGTTCAGGGCCCTACATTCAAATGCAGATTTATTTTAGCCCAGATAATATCAATACATATTATTTCCTGCTTTTTTTTACCAAATGGGAACATAACATGATGAGATAGTGATTTTCTTTCTAAAACATCAATCAAAGATCTTTGCAGTGGATAATTGTATTGGCTGACATGCCGCACTTGCAGAAACATAGCTTAGTTGGCCCTAGCTAGTTGTGCTAGGTTGAGATCCTGTGTTCCAGATCATTGTTGCACAAGTGCAATGCCATTACACTACTGCAAGGACATCGTGCAGGGTGTGTCAGAAATGAATGGCTGTTCCACTAGTCCATGTTCTGGCAGAAGAGGTTGACAAGTGGCATGTTGCATTGCACAATAGGCTGTACAACATAGTATATGCCCCAGGGAAGATCAACACTGCCGTGCACAACAGCTTTGTGCAGCTCTAGAAACTTCTTAAACATGCAGAGCTTTTCTCATGTTTTTGCCTATTTCAACCCTAAGCCCCAACCAATGGTGTACTTTGGCTATTCCATCAACCACAGCTATTGCTCCAGCTTTACTTCCAGTCTCTGGTTTGAACCTGTCTCTAGTTCCAAACCATGCACCAAGCTTCTGCCTTAGAGAACTAACCTCCCCTGGATTTTCCTTGGAACCAGCCACTTCCCTGGTTCCCTGGCTTGTGAGTGGCATGCTTGCCTCTCCTCTGCCCTGTCCTTCTGCTTGGTCCCTGGGAAGGAGTACCGCAGCGCATCCCATCCTGCAAGTGTGTACCCCAGTGCATCCCATCCTGCATCAACGGATTTGGAATAGGTATTACTAATAAACTCTCTCTCTCCCTTCTCTTCCTCCCAAGTCTAAATCCATAATTCTCTGGCCAGCCTTAAGCTGATTGAATTACAATTCAGACCTTTAAGCCAAAACACCTCTTCGTGAGTCTCTATTTGATATTGCTAGTCATGTTTTATTGCCTTTTATCACCTGTCTAACAATTTTTCATTTCCTGTACCCCAATGACCCTTAAATAAATCTGATTGTACCATATTTCTATCTCAAGTCTTTATTTCCAGACCAAAGCTTTGCACAAATTGACAGTATAACGGACTGTTCACTCCAGTCTCACTCATTCCCCACACAAGCCCCAAAGTAGTCTCAGGACATTCCACCAGTGTTCCAGAACAGTTCCATTAATATAATACAACCCTAGTCTGGATGCAGCCCCTGTTCTGCTATCCTTTCTGGTGTGCACAGAACCATTTCTAGTGGTTTCGTTTGAATTTGGATCGAATTCAAAATGAACCAGCTGTCTGCGAACCGATTCGGTCAAACCAACCGGCAGTCTGGTTCATTTGATCGACTCAGTTCAACCCAGTTCGATGGTCCGAGGGGCTATGCTTGTAAAGGGAAATCTGGTGAGAATTCCCCTTTCAGGCAAAGAGGAATCCTGCCTTTTAAAAGCTTCTAAGGGCAGCCGGTGGGTGGTGGTGAAAGGGCACCTTACTGGTGGCAGCTCCTCTAAACAAGCATGTGCGGAGGCCAGAATTGCACTGCTACCGTGCTGGTCGCAGTATTGAGTGGGGGAGGATCAAGATTTAGAAGAGATGCTGCTTGTTCTGGGGGTGGTAAGGTGCCCTCTCACTGCCCCCCTCGACCGACTTTAGAAGCCTTTTAATGGCAGGATTCCCCTCCCTGGATTCCCCTTTACAAACATAGCCCTTTGAACCCTTGAACTGGTTCGAACTTGGACTGGCCAGCTTTTTCTGAGGCTGGTCTGCTTTGAGTTCAAACCGGTCAAACCAGATCGATTTGAATTGAACCCGTTTGATTTGAACTGGTTCTGCACACCCCTACTATCCTCGTTGCACAAGTGCAATGAAAGTGCAAGCGACAGCATAAATCTGAGCAGCCAAACAGCTGTGTGACCTTCTTGCATGTGTGTGACTTTGTTCATTGTACTAGTACAGCATTAGTCTAGATCTGTGGTTCCCAACCTGGCAGCCTCCAGATGCTGCTGAACTACAACTCCCATCAGCCCCGGCTACATTTTATTGTGGCTGGGGCTGATGGAAGTTGTAGCTCAGAAACATCTGGAGGACCTCAGGTTGGGAACCACTGGTCTAGATGTCAGCCACTATCTTTTTCTCTTGTTCTTACTCCACCTTTGTACTTTTGCAGTAAATATATTCTATTTTCATATTTATAATGTGAATCCACCTTTGTACTTTTGCAGTAAAAAATTTCTATTTTCATATTTATAATATGAAGAATAGCAGTGTCTTCAGTACCACCTTTGTCTATATATGTTTGTTTCTCATTGTACAAATTATATATCATAAGAAAAAAAGAGTGTAAAACCCTGAGCACGAAATATACTATCTTCCCTCTGTTTTCCCATGAGCCCCACTGGAACTTTCCCAAAGAGTTATTGGAATATCTTCAGGATGCTGCAACTGCTGTATTTAAAATTCTTGCACTTTTTTTTTTAAAGGTGAAGGTTGAATGTATACATGGATAAAGATAAATGTGTTGCTTTAGGACAGCCCATCTTCTGACTCACTGGTGTGTCAGGCAATTCATGAAGTCAGATATATTCTGGGTAAGGAGCCTGCTGTGACATTGTTTAAATGTGATATTGGCTTCACTTTAAGTAAAACAGGCAGGTCAAAAGTAGAAGACAGTTTTGTTAAAAGTGTAGCAAGGGTGGATTTGGACCTGCTAGCAGAAAGTTTTATTTAAAGACTTTTGTTGTAAGCCACCATGAATTTATACATGAAGAATGGCAGCATATAAATCTCTTAAATAAATAAATGAATGCATAAATAAATGAAGTGTTGAAAAGGAGAAGCATGGCAATGCAAGCAAATCTGCAGAAGAAATGGACTTGATATTTTTCAAGAAGGGGAGAAAGTCTGCTGAGAGAGAAATTATATGGACTTTTCATCTGTGTTAGTATCTATGAACTCCCAAGTGCATTTGTACAGGAGTAAAATCTGCTCAGTAATTTAATCTGTTAGCAAGGACTATGTCTTAATTGCTGCAACCAGTCTAGCTTGAATGATCATAAAGATAGAAGACTCTGGCCCAGGGACTTAAAACAGGCCACACCCACAGTATAAAACAAAAATGTGCCATGGGGAGATGAGCTCGTCCTAGTTTCCCCTAGATATATGGCCATTTAGTGAAAAACAAAAACAAAACAAAACTGTGCAGCCATGGCCTTAAGCACTCTCTTGTGTAAAAATTGAGTGCCAACTTGATACCCTTTAGGCACAATGCTTAAGTAAACTGAGGATAAAGAAGCAGAAAAACAGTCTACAAAGTAGCAAGACATTTGCCTGATGCATTTTTTCCTAGCATGGCTCAAGTGGAATTGAGGGTGAACACAGAGATCTGATAGAGATCCTTCTGAATACGTGGATACAGTTTTCATACAGATGGGGATGAGACAAGCTTTCAGTAAATGAATGCTCAAATTTATTAGAGAATCAAAATATACGGTCTGATTAGAGAACTAGCAAGCAAAAACATTTTTGTGGGAATGAGCAAAATGAACTTGTTCTTGGAGAAATTAGCACAGTAAGCAATACATGCAGACAGGAGAAACACAATTGAGTTCTGGGAGGCGGAGGCCCTAGATAGAGTTGGTACTACCTAAAATGGCTGACAATTGTAGAGGGAACAAGAGAGATACATCCTAGTACAGATGGTTCTGAGGAGTGGGGAGGAGAGGCCAGAGAGAGAGGCTGACAGAAAAGATAGCAAACCGAAGGGGACAAGTTGCTTAGGCAGGAGGGAATAGGCAAAATGTGAAGATGCATTACAGTTGCAGTCTCATTAGACCAGATGTATATAGACTGTACTGGTAGATGGAACACTCAAGAGGTGTGGAGGGTTTGAACACAGAAGAGGCTTTGCTAAGTTGGTCACTAGAATTTGGGAAGATGGAAGATGGTGAGAGGAGGGAGGATTTCCAAGAAAAGGAATGTGGTTCGGTGCTGCTGCGGGGGTGGCGGCGGCAGCAGTGAGCAGGATCTTTAAGGAGAGCAGGTCCTTACCTGCTCTCCTCTGCCTCATGCAGCTTCCTGCTGCAACGGCCCTCCCCCGCCCAAGAGCCTACATGTGGTGCTGACATTCACATGGCATCTGCACATGTGCAGACAACATGTGTGTGCTGGCTCTGCATGCAGGTTTCTGAGAGGAGCACCATCACAGCAGGAAGCTGCATGGGGCAGTGGTGAACAGGAAAGGGCCTGCTCTCCTCGGATCACCATCCCCCTCTCTTGGCAGCATTGATCTAGTTTGGACCTTGTCCAAACCGGTTCGGCACCAAACCTGTGCATGAACCTCGGTTTGTGCACATCCCTATCCAAGTGTGCAAGTCTTTGACTAATGGCTTGGCATGTAGGAAGATGTCTGTTCATGAATATACAATAGGTCTTCACTGTGCCTGGAGTGGACCTGGCTTGCTCATAGAGGAGTCTACATTTACAATATATCTGCTTGCAGTTTGTGTCATCAGTGTGCTTAACGTTTTTCATGGCTACATGCCATCTTCACCTCTGACCTCATTGATCCTGGTAATCTTACGAATAGTGGTGCTTTTAGATTCTGGCTTTTCTGGTTAAAGTGCAGGGAGTACTTGAGGGAAAGAGAAAAACCGCCAGAAGAGGAGGGTGAAGAGGGAATTCTGTTTGCAGCCCAGCCAGGCAAGCCTTGATTGAAATGGGGCCAATGGCTGCTTCTGCTGCCAGCTAAGGATTTGTTGGCTCAGAGGTGGCGTGGGTGCTGCTTTAGGAGTGGGTGTAGTGCACTTACCCCTCCTGCTGCTTCCCCACCACCACCACCACTTTCCCCCACCAGCATCTGTTTTCATCAAAAGCCCATTGGGGCGGCAGCGTACCTCCCTGCCACCCCGTTGCTCAGATATAACCGGAAGTATCCGATGTGCCTGCACGCGCCGGTGTGTACATGTCACGCCTGCATGTTGGGTGCGGGTGCACATTGGCTGCGCTGTGCATGTGCCCGAGCCGGCACATCGGATACTTCTGGTTATATCCGGACAATGGGGGCAATGGGGTGGCAGGGAGGTACGCTGCTGCCCTGATGGGCTTTGACGAAAACGGACACTGGTGAGGGGAAAGCAGTGGGAGGGGTAAGTGCACCTCCCTCACCCTTAAACTTCAACACACACCCGATCAAACCAGTGGATCACATCCCTACTGTCAGGGAATCAGAAGGAATAGAAAACAAAGGCAAGGGAGAAACAGGTGAAGCCAGGTTGCTGCAGTTAGTAAGAAGGGTGTGTAGTTTTCCTGGGCTGGTTGGAGATCTGCTGAGTGTGAGGAAACACTGGGAAGTTTAGCTGAAGTTTGTGGGGGATCAGGGTACCCTAGGTAGATGGTGATAGCAGCTCCTTAGGGTCAGTGGCCAGATATTTATATAGCAAAGAATATCTGGGAGCACATCCACAGAAGACTCTCTTTCTGTGCTTTGCAAACTCTCTTTCTGGCCCTTGTGGCAGCCCCCACATGACACACCCGTGTCTGCCACACCCTTTGCACCAGGTATCAGAGGCAGACCAACACAGAGGGCATGGCCAGTACTGGGGCATGGACATGCAGCCACTCGGTTTGGGCATAATGAGATACTTGCTTTTGGGTTCAAGATCTGTGCAGCCAAGATCTCTGGGAGCAGTTTACAGACATTCTCTCTGGGTTGGCAAGCAAGTAATAGACTCAAAATGCTGGATTTTGTCTGGGGTTCTTATCCCCAAAACTGATTGGAAATAACAAAAGAATCGAATAGATTCTAGTTCTATTCCATCTAGGAGGGAGGGTGGTAAATCTGAAGAAAGTTCCTTGGATGCCGGCCTGATTGGTCCTGTCCTATTGTGTAGAGGTGGGGAGGAAGAAACCAGGTCCTCTTCCAGTTCCAAGTCTGCTTCTTGCTCTATTGTTTTGGAAATCTAAAAGGTCTACTTTCAGGGGGAAATTGATGACTGGCAGGGCTACTCTTAGCTTCTGGCAAATAGTTAATTAAGGGTTGCAAGTTTCCTACATTAATTCAATCAATGAGACAGGGAACCACCCTGGGGCTTCAATTCAATCAAAAAGGGCAAGACAAGGAAATCATTTTAGCTGTGGAATGTTTCTTGAATTTACATTTAATTTAGAAAGGTTTCTTAGCATATGCATACCATGTTTGGGTGCCACTGAATTTAGCTTTTGCAGGGTCTTCTCAGGTCACTGAATTCCTCAAAGATCTTTTCAACTCATTATTAGCAAGTGAAGGAGAGGAGCTAAGCAGTCTGCTCAGACTCAAACACTTTTAAAATGCACTTTTCTCTTTGGACTCTGGTTTCATAAGTCTGGATTCACAGTCCTGGTTTCACAGTCCTGCACAGATTTCCTTTTCAGCCCAGTTCAGAGCCTCAGGCATGAACTGGGCTGAAAAGGAAATCTGTGCAACAGGAGATTTCAAATGTACATGATCCTAGAATCTTTGTTTAGGAGATCTCCAAAGTAGTATTGAATACACGGTTTCTAGGCACCCCTAACTTGGAGCACTTCTGACCAAGCCAACGATCTTTTATACAGGCACCAGGTAGTATTTAAAAAAGAAAAGAAGAGTGAGTGAGAGTGCTCCTCTTTCTTAAAACAAGAACAACCACCTCAAGAATAAAAGCAACAATTAAAACCGTTTTAAAAATATTTTAACTAACAGCCTGAGAAAACAGGTGTGTCCTAAGGGTCTTTTTAAAAGCAGCCAGAGATGGAGAAACTCTTCTTTTGACAGGGAGCTCATTCCAGTGCCCAGGGCAGCCATAGAGAAGGCCCAGTCCCAGTTACCATCAAATGAGATGCTGGCAACAGTAGCTAGATCTCCCAGGTTATCTTAATAGGCAATAAGGTTCATGACAAAAGAGGCACTCTTTGCACTCATTCAAAGGCAAAGGACCCATCTCCCATACTAATTTGAATTAATGGTTGCAGAAAGAATGGTCAGGTTCACCTGATCGCCATTGACCACACGTCCTTTCAATAGTCTGTTGGCAGCCTTGGAGGTGTTGGTGATTGTGGGAGGGGGCTGGGATGAATCTCTCCCTCCCTGGTGCTGTCTCAGGATAGGGTGTGTGCAGAGGATGGGGGCAGTATGTACGCTGCCTCTGCCACTTCCATCATCATGGCTCATTGCTGAGGATGCAGAATCTGAAAGTGGATCCAGAATAACTTTTTACAAAACTGGAGAAGATTGGCAAAGGTTCGTTTGGTGAAGATCTTAAAGGAATTGACAATCTAACTCAAAAAGTTGTTGCTATAAAAAGTATTGATCTGGAAGAAGCTGAAGCTGAAATAGAAGACATTCAACAAGAAATCACATTGCTAGTGTGATAGTCCATATATTACCAAATATTATAGCTACATAATCACTACTGAGTCAGTAAGTTAGGAACCAGAGGTTCCCGGTGAACGCATGTTCCTAGTGGGTGTGCCATCTGAATATGCCAACTGTCAGTTCCTGTGCCACCTTACCAACTTCAGCCTGAGATTCGTCCAAGATTTATTACCTAGATTTGAAGTTGGTTGGAGAATCTCAGTAGAATCTTGCTAACCCGGCATGGGAACCAACAGTTTGCAGGTTCGCACAGTACACCCACCCAGAGTGTGTGCTTACCAGGAACCTCTGATTCCTGCCCTTACTGACTTGGAGCATATAACAAAAGGGCCACACGTGTGAAGAACAAACCAAAACCAGCAAACAAACCATATTCAAACAGCAAATATATATAAATATACAAATTCAAAAATTAAATAATTATATTTTTAAATATATGTGTCTTGAATTCCTTAAATAATTCTTTAAACTCTTTAAATAAACACTAGAAAATGTCCAAAATTGCCCAGAGCACAGAATAATGAAGATGGTGAAAATACCAGTCTTGCAAAATCAGTATGGAGGACTATGATGTAACAACAGAACACCAAAACAATTTAAATATTTCCCAAAGTAGTAATGATTGTCCATTCTGCTATCTGAGACTTGTGAAGATAATAATTCTTTCGTCTGTAAGTCCTTGACATAAAGAGATGTGTGTTAATAATAGTCTGTTCTGTTATCTGGAGGTTGTAATAATAATTCTTTCACTGGTAAGTCCTTAAAAACTATCCGGATATTCAGTGTTTTTCGCCGAGGCTTCCTCACAAAGGACTACAGAATAAAAGTATTATCATCAATTCTATAATAACCAGTATAATAAACAGTGTTAAGATTGAAACAGCAATTCAAATCTCATACCTTATCAGCTCTGTGTTCTTTCTAAGGATAGCATTTTGTGACTTGGAGGCAATCATGCAAAGCCAACCAGTATCTAATTTTTACTTTGCTAAGGCTAGTTTTCCCAGGACTTGGGGGATTTTTCCTAGCAGGATCCCCTAGAAATTCCCCTACTCAGGATAATTAACGGTGGCTAACGTCACGTGGAATGGGCAACAAGTAAGCATTTGATGTAGACAACATTTGAAAGGAGAAAGAGCTGAGTGATCTAGGTTAAAAAAAGAATATGCATAACTGTTAGGACTGACTAGGCTTTGCAATCTCCTTAAATGGCATTAGTGCTTTTATAACAATAGCTGGTTATGTCAAGCAAACACAAGATCATCACACAAGGATAAAAGTTAGCTCAGGTTTAGAGCATAATGGAAAAAGAAAATATTGGTGGTTGATAACAGATCATCTTCCTTGAAAGGTTTCCTGGAAAGGGTCTTTCCTGACTATCCATTTTCAGCACAATAAATAATAACTTGTTCATTGTTGCACAGACTGTGACAAATTGCATCAAGGCGGTGCTTCTGTGGCTGGTGTTATGTTTTCTAGTAAATGAAACCAACTAACACATCGATATTGGCTGTATGCTTTACAGAATCTGGTTGTGTGAGTAGCTGTGTTCACATGTAGGGGACTGACTATCCATTTTCAGCACAATAAATAATAACTTGTTCATTGTTGCACAGACTGTGACAAATTGCATCAAGGCAGTGCTTCTGTGGCTGGTGTTATGTTTTCTAGTAAATGAAACCAACTAACACATCGATATTGGCTGTATGCTTTACAGAATCTGGTTGTGTGAGTAGCTGTGTTCACATGTAGGGGACTGGAGTTGGAGGGACCTACGATTTTCTTACTGTTAACATCTTAACCCAGCCAACTCCGGTCCCATTGGCAGTGCAACTCGATACCGTGCTGACAAGACACCAATTTGAACCCTCAATTTGGCGAGTTTTTCTGCTCCAGACTGAGGGTTCAGGAAGCCTTTTTTCATCCGAATGAAGCACTGGGGGCTGCATTTGTTCGAATTTGAGTTGAAGGAGCAATCTTCACCCTCTCTTCCTCCCTGATTAGCTGTGTGGGATGTCCTTCTGTAAAGCCAGGAGCCACTGCCCCTGCCTGCCCTTGTGGCAGCCCCACACCACACACCTGTGCCTGCCACACCCTTTGCACCTGGTATCAGAAGCACACCAACATAGAGGGCATGGCCAACACTGGGGCACGGACATGCAGCCACTCGGTTTGGGCAAAATGAGATACTTGCTTGTTCCTAGCCAGAATTGCTAGAATTCCTTTTACTTTTGTTCAGGCACATGCACACACACACAAAATGGTGGAGGGAGTACATGCTTCTGAGGCTTGGAGACATTGTTTGAAGCCAGGATTTAATCCTGGTTCTGTGTTACTTCCACATTAGCCCCCTGTAGCCCTGCAATTTAAAAAGTCCCACATTTATGAAAGTATTAATTGGTGAGCATTAATGTTGTCATATTAAATGTCACACTCTAGCTTTCTGGAAAATAAATGTTCAGCAAAGTAAAGAATGATTCTGTGTATGTCAGGACCGTAGACGGAAAATAAATTTGAACTTTTGACTGTGTGTCATCATATCTGGCACCAGAATATTTTAAGGGAATCTGATTTTCAAGCACTGTCACTGTAAGTTACAGTCAGCAATAAACAGAAGGTTGAACAAGCCAAATTTTTAAAGAGCAAAGCTTTTCTAAATTTGACATGTCCAATATGTATCACTATTGCTAACTGCAAGGCAATAAAAATCTGTCCCTTTCCCAGTTTTAATTTGTAATGAGTTGGAATATGTACATCAGCAAAAGTGGGAGGCAATAAATTGATGGCCATAACTCTCTTTTAAACCAATAAAGGTGAACTTTTCCAGATATTATGTTTCTCACACAAACTATGCACCATAATCAAAACAAGTAAAACAGCAGGCATCCTTTAAATAGACAGCTATTTAGGTGAAGAGATGTTTCATGGCACCCTACCTATCAAAATATTTCCCACTGGAAACTTTTTTTAACACTTGGCATTCACAAAGAAACACTCCCCGCTCCAAACTTCAGCTCATTTAGCAATATACATGTCTTCAAGGTCATGCTGCTTTATTACTGAGTGTTTCCCACATAAAATGAGACTTGCTGTTTGATCTTAGGAACCTGAAAGTTCGCAGCATTGATTTCAGCATGGTGGTATCTTACAACAGTATAATACACTTATTAAACACCTTCTTAATTATCTGTTAATGCTTTATAGAAGCATTTAGACATTGCTGAAGTCTTGTAGAGAAAGAAACATTTTACATCTTCTGAAGCTAATACTGAGTCTCAGCAGGCAATTCCACAATGTCATGCCCACTACTGAGAATCTTATTCTGTCAGTCCTCATGGAATTCAAGCAAGCTGATAGCCAAGAGTATGCTGATTTTAGGTTATAAGGGTAAATTCTTCAACCAGAAGTCAATTCTAGGGATGTGCATGAACCGGTTCAGAGACCCTGTTATGTACCTCTGAACCAGTCTGAAGAACTGGTGGTTTGGATGGTTCAATGGTGGGGGGAGGGGTGTACCTTTGAGGAGCAGGGAGGGTGCTCTGACACCCCTAACCGCAATTCCACCCCAGCACTGTCTTAAAAAATGATCCCGTGAGGCAGCAGCGTACCTCCTTGCCACCTTGCCACATTGGACCGGAACTGCTCATGCACATGCTGCACACATGCACACTGTGTGCACGCATGCACACCGGGCAATTCTGATCCAATGTGCACCGGGGCAGCAAGGAGGTACGCTATCACTTCACTGTACCATTTTTTAAGACAGTAAAATGTTAAATTTACTAAGCAAGAGTTCATGCCCAGGACATCTTAATAAATGCATAGCTCCTCTTGGGTCAAGTATGTACTCTTACGAAAGCAGCTTTCGGGATCAGTCCACTTAGTCCGAGATTCATTGCAAGAATCCTAATAACTAGCAGGCACATGATGGCACCCCAGAAATGGGCCAGAGTGCACCACCAGAGTATCACAGCATACCTGTTCTTCACCCTTGATCTACACATAAAGAATAATGTAGGATAAGCATAAAGGTGGATAAAGATACATGTGACACTTTTAAAAAATAGGACAGGAGTTCCAAGATGGCTGATGGGTCCATATCTCTCCCCAAAACAGAAGCTGGGTATGTGCATATGGGTAAACAGGGAAGGGAGTCCTCTGCCCTGACCAATGATTTAAAAAGTTTTCCCCATCAAACCAGAGAGTGGATATGGGATAAACTCACTGATAGAAGGCAGGTTTGCAGAGTTCTCTGAATACCTAAATGAAAGATGCCTTTTTTGGAGAGGCATCTTTAAATAAAAAGATGCTTACCAAACAAGAAAAGAAACGTAGCTTCCCTACAGCCCTGAGTACTGCTTTCTATAGAAAATTGCCTTTTTAAAATATTATAAAATCACCTTAAGTGTAAACCTGTTCCCGTCCATTTATCCATGACTTTGCCACCATTGCAACAAGTCACTTGATATCCTACCATTGAAGTCCTATTCATTTTTGCCCCAGTGAAGGGCTAGACTGGACATAATTTGCATAGTTGAAAGGCAACAACTATAAGACTCAGTAAATGTGGCAGTGATTGTGTAGCTCTCCATTGCTGCCACTGTTCCTGGTAGTAGTCAGGTGCAATCATGATACATGCAACACATCTTTAAACCTTTAGAACAGGACCGCCCAACTTTGGCCCTCCAGCTGCTGTTGAACTACAGCTCTCATCATCCCCAGCCACAGTGGCCAATAGTAATAGATGATGGGAGTTGTAGTCCAACTATAGCTGGAGGGCCAAAATTGGGCAGCCTTGCTTTAGAGCAACACTGACTTTACCATGAAGCAAAAGAGTGAAGATTCTAAGATTCTGAAGATTCTAGAAGGGACTCCATTTTCCAGTATTTAACCTTCATTTTTGTGAGTCATACAAACAAACAGAGCTCTAATCAACAACAGGAACATCACTTTTCAACAGCAGGAACTTCACTTTGAATTTCCTCTTTGGGTTTGAAAATGTCTAAGGCCAAGATTTCCCAAAAGAGGCTCACTATGATACAGGCCCCAGTCGCACGTAACGCCAAACCAGAGTTTAATGGGGCAGAGGTTGGAATTCATGTATGTCTGAATGTGTGAAACTGCGGTTTCGCAGCAAAAGCAACCTGTGGCTTCTCTCACCAAACTCCAATTTGATATTTTGGTTTGTAGTGAGTTTTGCTGCTCCAACCTGAGGTTTGAAGGCAGCAGCATTACGTCCAAATGTAGATGCACCCATAAGCAGGGTTTTGTGCTGCCTCTGGAACTGAGATCATAGAGAGGGCGGCCCAGACCTTCCCAGGAACATGGCTGCTTCATGCCTGCCGTGCTTCTCACTGGCTGCCTATCTGAGCACTTGCCTTTCCCACCCTGTCTCCACACTCCTCAAGCCATTGTGTGGCAACAGGGACACCACCTTATTCCATCCCAAGCTTCTAAGCTTGTCTGGAAAAATGGGGATGCCTGCTTTCAACTTTCAACTCTTGTTCTCCCTTCTTGCAATTAGAAGAGAAAGGAGACTGGATGGCAAGATGGGCACTATGTGTTTGTGTCTACAAAAAAGAATCGATAAAGATATATGTTCACAAGCCACAGTGGCATCACTAACTGGGCAACCTGATTAGATCAGTGCAATTATAACATATGGCAGAGCAGCAATACCTGGGGCCAGGTATAAAGGCAGCCCCACTCAAGAAATGTTGAATGGCTGGGCTCTGTTTTTTGTACAATAAAATTGGGGAAAGGGGGCCCAGCCCCTTTCCCTTGGGTAAAAGCATGCAGTCTCTGGCATTATTCATGAGAAGAACCATCCAGCAGGAGCAGCATGGCCTCCTGTTAATGGAGAGATTCTTCCTGTGTGATGCTGCTGCTCCATAACAGCCCACTCTCTCATGAGAGTGAAAGGCCATAGAGAGACCAATGCACTATTCATAAGAGGAATTGTCCTGGTGTGACAATGTCCCTTCTCTTAAGGACCATTCTCTCATGAGAGTGTAAGGCTATGGAGACTCACATGGGGGGCCGAGCAGCAGATGCCACACTGCCTGAACACAAGCAAGCTGTGGGGACCGTGGCAACACCATTCCCTGTCCTGGTGACTGCCACAAAGAAGCAGTCCCTTTCCCAGCCTGGTTGCCCATTGGCACATATCCATGTTTGTTTTTGCTGAGCAGGGCCACCTTACTTTCCTGGGATTGCTGACAATTGGGGCTCCCCCTCCTGCAATTCCCCTTGGCGGCCGATCTGCATATTATTATTATTATTATTATGTTGTTATTATTATTATTAATAATAATTCAATTTCTATACCACCCTTCCAAAAATTGCTCAGGGCAGTTTACATAGACAAATAACAAACAAATAAGATGGATCCCTGAACCCAAAGGGCTCACATTCTAAAAAGAAACATAAGATAGACACCAGCAATAGTCACTGGAAGTACTGTGCTGGGGGTGGATAGGGCCAGTTACTCTCCCCCTGCTAAATAAAGAGAATCACCATGGTAAAAGGTGCCTCTTTGCCCAGTTAGCAGGGGTTTGCCCAGTTAGCAGGGGTAACTATGCTGCAACGTCAGTCCAAACCCGGAAAATTTGAATGAGAGTTCAGATCTATCCCCAGTGCCAGTGTTTCCCTAGTCTGCCCACACGGTACCGCCCAGACACATGGAGGGGTCACTACTCCTTGGGAGAATTAAGAGGTACCTGGAGATGAGGGGGTGATGGTCTACACATTCTATTATTAACCAGAGAGAATGGGGCCCCCACACAAGCAGGTGGCCCTTTATTTGGATGGCCTAACTCATGAGAGTGCAGTCCAATGGAGGACTGAAGGTCTCAGAGACTCTGGTCCTCCCCAGTGGACTGGCCCTCTCATGACAGAACTAATCCCTGGGCAGAAAGCCAACACGGGGATAGGAGTGAGATTGAGTGTTCCTAGACTGCTTTGCCAGGATTTGCCATCACAAGCGCATCCTTGGTCACAGTGGACCAGACCCCAGTACCCTTTGCCTGGTAATAGCATGGTCTTCGTGTACATAGTCCCTTCTAGGAAGTCATCATGAACCCTTCCTAGCGTGACAAAAACATAGTGCCCCTCTGCATCCCCCAGGAAACATAATTGTGCTTGTGCAAGACTGTTTTGCTGTGGGCTCTTATGAGGGTGGCAGTGCAATTGCTATCAGGAGAAGGGTTTAAATGCCATTTAAAGGGATTTAAATGCCCTTTCCATCATGCTCAGCACACCCCCTTGGAGATTGTGGTTAATGGCTGATGCCCTGCAGAAGTTATGACACCTTGGCCACAGTCTGGCAATGCAAGCGCTACATAGCTTGCTGGGATGTGACCTTAGCAACCCAGGAAGAGGAAATGGCTCCCTTACCCTGTAACCACTGCAGGTTACAGGCTACAGTTGGACTAACATCTGTGTTGTGATTCGTGGTTACAAAAATTAACCTCAGTTTTGTCTATACATACATACATACATACATACATACATACATACACACATACGGTTTGCCATTATGTGAGAATGTGGCCACAATTTGAGATCCTATGTTCTACACAAAATTGGCTTTCATTGTCAAATATTTGTGCTTCAAAAAGTCAGGAGATTACTTTAATGAAAGCAGCTGAACCTCTCAGTTCCTTGACATTTTAATTTGGTCATCTCTGTAAAATATAGGCATGTTGTAAATGCTTAGGTCGAATATAATTAATTGGTCTCTGTTCACAGAAAACTGAAGGAACTAATGAGAAATAAGGACAACCTGACCTACCTAGTAGAATAAATACGGATGGAATCATGTTTTAATATGCAAGCAAACCATGCCCTTAAGTCAAAGCCAGTGCCTCTTGTACAAACTGCCAGATTAGATGTCAATTTGTTATTTGCCCTCTGAGTGAGATGGTGACAGTGACGGATGTTCCTGAAAACAAACTTTATTCTTCCAAGAAGCCCAACATCTTTCTGTTTAAAATAATGGCCGCATTCATACATAATGCAGAAAAGGCCTGTGGTTCTGCAGATGTTATGTCTGAATGCGGAGAACCACAGCTGTGCAGGGCACTGAAACCTAGGGTTCAGGATTGGACCTCCAAACCGTACCCTTGGGTTGAATGAAGTTTTGTAGTCTCATCCCGAGGTTACAGGCGGCCTGTGGTACATCCAAATTTAGAACTGCAGGCTGCTGGCCTTGAAACCAGAGTTGAAGGAGGAAGCTCCTTCCTCAACTCCAGCCTGATTGGCTGTGTGGGCTGTCCTTCTGTGAAGAAAGAAGCCCACACAGCCAGCTCCCCTGCTTCTCCGCAGTCTCACTGTGCAGAGAGGCCTCTTTCTCCCGAATGTCCGGATTTGGATGGGAGACGGGGGTGCAGAACTGAAGGTCCAGTGGAGCCACGGTTCCATGTTACATGCGAATTTGGCCACTGTGTCACTTTTAATATTAACCATTTAAAAAACTAGAAACAGTTTGTTTTTCTACAGTGTTGCTTTCCCTTCAAATAAGTCAAGCATTTTATTGACTTATTTGACCTATGGCTGGTAGAAGTCTTAAACTTAGTGACCCCCCAGGTTGTGCAGCATAACGCAAGTGGTACTGATCCACCTGCGCTGCTGTTGGTTCCTAACAAAATGTCAGCAGTCTTAAGCTTTCGCAAAAGAGTGCAAATACTTAAAGTAGTGCACCTGCATTCCAGACACCCTATTTAGATTGGGAAAACGTGGCTGATGGTCAAGCAACGTGTTTCTGATCTAAGTGGTGCTTCTGCGATGAGGGCATGCTACTTTAAGGTCCCTTGCACTTCATTATGAATGGTTGTTTTATTATTAATATTATACTTTGTGAGCCACCCAGAGGATAGTTGTTATGGGATGGCCAACAAATAAAGTTGTGTTGTTAGCTTACAACAGAATGGGTGAATCAGCACCACTCACATTATGCTGCACATGTGTGCTATTAATTTTTTTTCCTGCATTTTTATCTCCTCTTGAACACCTTCACGTAATGTAAATTTGCTTTTTTGAAAAATGACCTCCATTCTAATCAATTCAAAAATATGAAAGTTTGCATATGAGAACGAGCTCAAGTGCAGGGCAGAGGCACTGTTGCCTCAGTTGTATTCTGGGGTGCATTTGGAAATGAGTTGGGATATGTCTGAGCCTGGCAGTTGGTAACTGTTCTCATGATAAATGTTGATATTGTTCATGCTCACACTCCCACATGTGCTCTTAGTAGTAGTGCCCAGTTGCCGCTTTTCTGCTTGGAGTCGCAAATTGAATTGTATCACTACTTCCATGCCAGTGTGTGGAAGCATTTCTTAGTCCTCTGTCCCATCCACATTATGTGGGCAGTGGCCATAATATGGTGTGACCTCCCCCTTTAGCTTGCCTATTTTAGTTTTGTCTGGCCATGAGCACTGAACAAGTCTAAGCACTGCAAAAACCAAGCTTATCAAAAAAGAGAGAACAGCAGTGCTAACATTGTACAACTGTACTGCTGTTCTAAAACTATCAAAGTGTCCATGTTAATGAATGTGATGATATAAGAGTAAAGGAAATACTGTTGGGCATTGGATGGATGGTGATGCCGTGTGAATCCCCATAAAGCATGTGTGACTATGATGCCTCAAAATTGCCCTGCTAACCAACCTTCTAGGAAAGGTTGTCATTGGTGATGACATCTATTGACATCATCATCGGTGATGACATCTAAAAAAATAACTTCTTTTACAATGAGGTTCCCAAACAGCCAGTGTCATCATGTGGCACTTCTAAACAGGGTTTTCCTCGACAGGGTTATCCTAGACCAAAACCCTGTCTAGAAGTGCCACATGATGACACTGGCCGTTTGGGAACCTTATTGCAAAAGAAGTCATTTTAAAAAAGATGTACATGGAATAGATGTTATCACCAATGACTTAACCTTTCCTAGAGGGTTGGTTAGCAGGGCAATTTTGAGGCACTGTGTTTTGAATGACAGAAGTATGTGAAGTTTAAAAGGGATGTTCCTCTGAGCATGTGGAGAGTGCCTGCCCATTACTACTGAGTAACTACAAGGTGTCTAGGGTTAGGGAGCAGAGTTTCTAAGTCAAGAGATGCAACTTCCACATAGGCTTTATTTTCTGGCAGCTCTCTTTATAGATTCATCAGTGGTGGCTAACTCTTTTTGGAAAGCATGTCAGACGCCGAGAATGAGACAGTGCTACTCCAGTACACATGCCGTAGACATGTCACATGCAGTACACATGCCACAGTACACATGCAGACTCTCTGTGAATTTATTTATTCAAATTATGTATATTCCACCCCTTCAGCTAAATGCTGTACATTTGCCTAAGGGTCAGCAATAAGTTCCCTCTCTTACAGATTGCTTCCATAGTGCATTTTAATGTATTAAGAAGGCCAGATCAATATGCAAAAGAAAGATCAAACTGATCTTTTTCAAATGGAATGTGTAAAAATACTCTGATATAAAATGTACATTTAGAGTGAAGGATTTTATTTGAAGGATGATATTATTTTTCAAATATGTGAATATACATTGTGACTTATCAAGAGGCTAGAAACGCAATTTTAAAAGTTAAGATGAAAGAGTAGTTATGGAAATTTTGAACTTAAAATGTCACTAAATCAATATTAATATAAACCTACTGCATTTTGAGGAACTCTTTTGTTTTTACCTAGATTAAGCACTGACATTTCAGTACTGGGAGAATGCAGCAGTACGTTAATAAGTCTAGGTGGAAGAAATATATAATGGTGACTCAGTTGCCTTAGAACTTTCAGCTTCCTGTCTGAGCTTTGTTGTATAAATTACGTGATCCAAAATTCTATTGTAGGATCAACTTATCTGAATTTAATTTCAGATGGCATGAGAATGAAATATACCTCTAAAGGCTTTTTTTTTTTTTACATTGAGGGAAATGATATAGATAAGTTATAGCTTTATACTGACCACATTCACATGTAACACAAAACTGGAGGTAAAGGGGCCTCAGGTTTCAATTTCTGTACATCCAAATGTGGGCAACAGCAGTTATGACAGAAAATGGACCAGTGGTTTCCCTCCCTGAACTCTGATTTGTACTTTTGGTTTGTAGTTAGGTTTGCCGCCTGGAACTCCAGTTTAGCAGTGCCAGAGTTGAGTCCAAACACAGCACCACAGTCTGCCTGTTCTGCAACTGGAGTTGAGGGAGTAAGTTCCTCCCTCACTCCGGCTGCTATTGGCTGCAAGGGCTGTCCTTCAGTGAAGAAGAGGCAGCCAGTTCCCCCCTCCTCTCTGCACTGCAATCTTGCTGAGTGCAGGGAGGAAACTCTCCATGACGGGAGAGCGGGGGGAGAGAGGACGCTTTCCACAGGTCCATTGGAGCCGCGGTTCTGTATGCAGTGACAATGTGATTTCCAAAAATGAATGTCTGCTGTCCTGAACACACACAGTAGGGAATAAATGCCTTTGAACTCAGTGGGACTTACTTCTGAGTGAAAACATTTAGGAGTACCCTATAAGTTATACAAGAAACTCCTTGAAGGTTTTGGTTTTTTTTTAATTTAAGTTACTCAGCAGCTGAATAAAGTGAAAAAACTACTTCTGATTTTAATTCTCATTACTTTTTGTAGTGCGTATATGGGGAAAATATGAAAGAATGCAAAACGGTTGTAGTTCTTAAGCCATAGCCATTTTAAACCATTGTCCATAATAAAAATTAAATAGATTTACTCTGTGTTGGTAAATAAGAGCTGCTTCACACTTTATGTAGCAACTGGGTCCTACATCTAACTGGTGTTACACACTTAAATACAGAGGTCCTAATTCAGAGGCGATGAGGCTATTCTCATGACCGCAGGAAAGTGGGCTAAGGGAGCCCAGCCTGCTTTCCTGTGGTCATGGGAACCGCCGAGAGCCATGAGGCTCCCAGTGGTCAGCCTGCTTAAGTCCCCCCTCCCATGAGGTTCTGTGGTGTGGATTTGTGCGTGGTAACTCACAAGGAGATCCTCCCAACCAGCAGGCAAAAACAAGCCTCCCAGTCTTGTGGGGGGGGGGTCTCCCCAGGATGCCCCATGTACTTGTGCATCCTGGGACTTCCTGGGAACTTGGGCATCCTGGTACTTCTGGGGCCTGGGTGGCCCCCGATCTCTGCAGGCCCTACCGGCTCCATGACGGAGCCAGTAATCATGTAGGCAGCTGATCTGGCCGCCCAGGGCTCCGCAGTTGCTTGTGTGCAGGGAGAGCGGGCTTGGCCTGCTCTCCCCACCTAACCTCATCCAGCTCTCCACACTGCTCGTGTCCCACTGCAATAAAAAACACACAAGTAAATGAATTGGGGGGAGGGCAGGGTTGATTCTGGATTGATGGCCTTATTTCTTTTTTATCACCACAAATATCTAGTCATATACCATACTGAAGAAGTGCAATATAATTCAGATTGGGCAAACCAAAACAATTTTAAGCATATCAATCCTAGTGACAATTCCTTTGCAACTGATGTTAGTTTAAAAGTTAACATGACAACATAGCTTATGGATTAATGAAACACACCAGAGCAGTTTCATGGCTTAGTGGAGGTTTGAACGTGAGTCTCCCAGTCTTAGCCCAGCACTCTGACCACTACGCCACACCGACTCTCTCTATTTAGATATATTAATGAAAGATATTTACAATAACCATGATCATTTAACTGAACCTTCACGTACAAAAGCAGTGTCCTTCTGAATATCAGAGACCATGGATGAACTGGAGTTAGCAGTCAGCTTCATGCCTTGTGGCATATGACAGGTTGGTGCTAGAATATTGGGCGAAGTATTCAGATTCAACAAGGCAGATTATTATGGAACTTAGATTTTAGTACAGCTGAATAGGGATGTGCACAAACCGGTTTGGCGCATCCTTAGGGAAACCCTGAGCTGGCTTGGACACCTGCCGCCAAACCGATTCAGCAGGGCAGGGAGTGGTTCCCTTAAGAAGCAGGTAAGCAGATCCTTACCAGCTCCACTGCCACCCTGTCACTTTTCCAGGCGGGGCACTTGCTCTACCAATGGCCACGATGGCTGTGGTGCTGTTCCCTGCAACCTGCAAGTGGCATTGGCATGCACATGGCCACTGCACATGCACTGCGGCCAGGTGTGTGATGATGCCAGGTGCAGGGAATAGTGCTGCTGCCATGTGCGGCCTTTGGCAGAACAAGCGCCGTGCCTGGAAAAGGGGTAGGGCAGCCACAGAACAGGTAACGACCTGATCACCTGTTTCTTAAGGGAACAGTTCCCTGCCCCACCTCACCCTGCCCCACTCACAGCTGCCTGAGCCCATTCACGCACATCCCTACAGCTGAAGCTGTGGATTTCCATGACTTAAATTATAGCAAAATTCAAAATGAAATTTGTATCCAGATCATGATTGGATTTCCACAATATTTTCTTTTGAAAGAAGTCATACAGTATTGTTGAGCTTATTAATAAATAAGAAATTATTCCCAAATAGTAACAAGTATATGCAAGTATATTTCTGTTTAGAACTGGATCTAGAAGATACTCTGTGGTGCATTCCTATTAGCTGGGAGTCTACCTGTAGACACCTATAATGAAAAAATTATAGGTTTTTCCCCAGACCTCCGCAGCCCTCCAGCGATGGAAGGAGGTCTGCAGGTCTGCAAGAAGCTTTTGGCATCCCCACACTAAAGGCGTCTTTCTGCAGTGGACCAGGCCACCACCAACAACAACAACAACAACACATGTTTATATACTGCTTTTCAACAAATGTTTCCAAAGTGGTTTACACAGAGAAATAATACATAAATGAGCCCCTGGTGGCGCAGTGGTAAAAACTGCCGCCCTGTAACCAGAAGGTTACAAGTTCGATCCTGACCAGGGGCTCAAGGTTGACTCAGCCTTCCATCCTTCCGAGGTCGGTAAAATGAGTACCCAGAATGTTGGGGGCAATATGCTAAATCATTGTAAACCGCTTAGAGAGCTCCGGCTATAGAGCGGTATATAAATGTAAGTGCTAAATAAAATGGCTCCCTGTCCCCAAAGGGCTCACAATCTAAAAAGAAACATAAGGTAGACTCCAGCAACAGTCAGTGGAAGTACTGTGCTGGGGGTGGAGAGGGCCAGTTACTCTCCCCCTGCTTAATAAAGAGAATCACCACTTTCAAAAGGTGCCTCTTTGCCCAGTTAGCAGGGACCCAAAGGGGGAATGGGGAGTGAAGAGTGCAGGAACATATTTCTTCAAGTAGAAAGGACTTTTGGAGGAAGGGGAGAGATGCAAAAATCCCCCTCCCCTCCTCCTCTGCCAACAACCTGCTGAGCAAAAAGCCTTCAGCTCAGGGATCTGGCCCACACCTTCCATCACTGGAGGGCTAAAGATCATGTCAATATGAATATATTTGAGAAGCCATCTTGCACTTAGTGTCAGTTCATTGAAGCAGAGGCATCTCATTTCTTCTAAAAAAATTTTAATCTAGCTGTTAATCATGTTTTGTTGAGTTTGTTAACTTCTAAGATTTCTTTCAGTTGCTGGATTTAATAACACCAAAGGATCATCAGCCCAGTGGCAACAATAATTATGGTTTCCATGATAATGCCTTGCTCATAGTTTCCATTCTGAATAATAATTTATTTTTGCCTATAAATGTAATTTAACATTCATGTAATTATGAAGTGCCTCTTTCCCCTCCTAGTAAGAAATGCATTTATTAAATACAAGAATTATGAAATCAGGAGAAAGCTAACCTTGCCTGGTTTGACTTAAAAAAAAAAAAAGAATTTCACTGAATGTTAATTTCATTACTGTTTCACCTAAGTGAACAATGAGCCTTGACCTTTTCACTCAATAACCATTGCTATTCTATGCAATTTGATCCACTTTTACTATCTGAATTTATGGACCACAATCCAGCATAGGATTTATGGACCACAATCCAGCTCATTGATTTCAGTGCCTAACTGCCAGGGACAGCACTGTTTCAGGAGACACAGAGGGTTTCAGAATGAAGACGGGGAGACTGACAAAAGTAACCCTTCTCCTGTAGTGCTCATACAGCATTATTTATTTATTTATTTTTATACCACTTAAAAAGCAAGTTCTCTGGGTTGTTTACAAGAGAATAAAAACAACCAATAAAAAAAATTAAAACATTTCAACAATTAAAATTCAAAAGTCAAAACTATTAAAACACAATTAAAACAGTATCTAATTAAAAGCCTTGGTGAACAAATGTGTCTTGTCTGCCCCTTTAAAAGTTGTAAGAGATGGAGCGGCTCTTATTTCAGCAGGAAGTGTATTCCAAAGCCTCGGGGCAGCAGTGGGGCAGCAATGGAGAAGGCCCACCCCTGAGTAGCCACCAGACAAGCCGGTGGCAACTTCAGACAGACCTCTGCAGATGATCTCAGTGGGATCATGTAAAATATCATGGATCATGTAAAATGGATCATGTAAAATAGTGGGCTTAAGTGTACTCAGATTTCTAGTAATGCAGCATAAAGGATCTCAGCCTTATTAGAATTTATACAGACCTTAGCAATGTGTAATGAGGGATGGATGGGGCTTGGGTAGTGGTCTTTGGTTTGAGTATTGGTTGTAAATAAGTGTATCCCTTTCATCTGTGAAAGGTCAGAGGGCATGGGCTTGGCTCATCTGCTCCGACCATTGGAATAAGAACATAAGAACAGCCCTGCTGGATTTCTTACCTGCTTTCCATTGGCAAGCTTGTAATTAGAACTGTATGCCACACCTCCTATACATTCACAGGCCTGTTCCCATTTTCATGGGTGAAATGCAGGAGGGTATGCAATGCATCTGTAATCATACGATTAATTCTGATCACTTGAGGATAAATGAAATGAGAATATAAGAACATAAAAAGAGCCCTGCTGGATTAGACCCAGGGTCCATCCTGTTTCTGACAGTAACTAACCCAAAACTCCTGAAAGGCCACAAGCAGGGTATAAAGGCAACATGAGGAGTCCTTTTAATGGGATATGCATGTTATAAATCTAAATATGTAGACTGAATGTTGTATTTAATTATGCCTCCATCTTATCCTGAACTGGAACTGTAATCTGAAGATAGTTGTCCTAGTCCATAAAGGGTGTTCTGTAGGCTGTATCAGGCTTCCATACAGTGATGGGCAGCAGAACTGGTCTTATGGCAGCAAACGTGGATTGTCTCCATTGCTAAGCAGGGCCAGCCTTGGTTTGATTTTGGATGGGTGACTACATGTGAGTGTTGAAAGATATTTCCCTTAGGAGATGGGGGCCATAGCTCAGTGGAAGACCATCTGCACGCAGAAGATCCCAGGTTCAATCTGGCACCTCCGGATATTAGGAATGGGAGAGACTCCCGCTTTAAACCTTAAGGGCCTACTGCCAGTCAGTGTAGACAGTACTGACCTAATGGACCAATGGTTTGACTCGGTATAAAGCAGCTTCCTGCGATCTTATGTTCCTATGGTCGCTTTGCTGGATCAGGAACCAGGAATGCCAACATATCACGTGACACATACATTATTACATGGCTGGATCCCCATACTGAGCACTCATGACTATTTGTGGCACTAGCTGGATCAGGAATGCACCCATTCAACTGTATCAGGCATGGAGAAACAGAATCCTTCCATCCATCGAGGTGACTGATCATGTCACTTTACACTGTAAAATATTGAAACTGTGCTGGCAGACAAACAGATCAATTAATCAGGTGTTTGAGCAAGAGCAGGAGGCCGTCTTGTGTCACTTGCAAGTCTTTTGCATCAGCCGGATTCCTTTAGTAGCACTTACCTGGCACCACATTTGCAGCAGAAGGCTCATTTTCACATTGTGCATTGCAAGAAGGTACAGGTTTAATATAGATGAAAGAGTGAAGAGCTGCAGCCAAAAACAGGCCTGTCAGTTTATATCTGTCTTTGGATTTTTAATTATGCAGTCCATCACAGTTGACAAGTTGTAACACAGAGAATCAGATAATGTGCATAGTGGCACAGAAAACACTGAAAATGTCAAAACATGGCATCATTATAAAGACGCATTGGAGTCGGTTTGTGTAATAGCTGGGGGGTGGGGGTAGAGAATGTATCCATAGCAAATAGTCTGGTGTGTAAATATATTTTTATGAACTTTGGAAGAGGTGGGAGGAAGAATGGGAGGACGAAAAGAAAAATCGTCAGGGGGAGCGGAAACTAAGGCTACAACTTTCTAAAATGCAAGTACCACTCAGGAAAGTAACACTGACTTCTGAGAAAACATTGTTAGGATCACATATCCACTCTGGAAATGAAGTTCAGAGATGTGTTTTGTTAATATTCAGTGGGTTTGTATCCCTACTCTTCTTTTGAGAATGAAAGGCATTTCTTTTTGTTTGTCTGTCTGTTTGTTTATATCTTCCTTCAAAGGGCTCAGAACAAATATGCATTGTTATGTTTATCCTCACAACAACCCTGTGAGGTAGATTAGAGTGAGAGAGAAATGATTGGCCCAGAGTCAGCCAGGGAGTTTCGTAACAGGGATTTGAACTCGGGTCTCTCTGGTTCTAGTCCAACACACTAACCACTGTTTGACATGGTGGGGGAGGATTTTTGCTAATCCCTTCACTCTACAATCCCATGTCTTCGAAAGTCAGCTCTGAAAGCTGGTGGGGGTTGGGGTGTGCACGGAACCGCGGAGCTGCGGTCCGGCACTGGGGTGTGTGTGTTTCCAATAAGGATGGGGGGGCTTTACTTACCCCTCCCAACAAAGGCACCGTATTTTTTTTAGCAATCGGGAGCTATCCCTGCCGCCCGCTTCAATCCCCGCTCGGCATGGCGCGGCTCCTCCTTTTGTATACAGAATCGGGCAGCAGGATAGCTCCCAGTCCCTGCCACCCCTACAAAGCCCCGCTCGGCTGGCGGCCGCCCCCTTCAGCCCCCAAGAAGACCCCTGCCGCCCCCTTCTTGCTAAATTTCTTCCCACTGCAAGAGGTCGGCAGGAGAACTCCCTGCCGTCCCCTTCCCCTTTGCCGGCTGGGCTGCAAATGGCTTCTAGGAAGCCTTTTGCGCACGTGTGCAAAAGGCTTCCTAGAAGCCATTTGCAGCCCAGCGGGCAAAGGGGAAGGGGACGGCAGGGAGTTCTCCTGCCGACCTCTTGCAGTGGGAAGAAATTTAGCAAGAAGGGGGCGGCAGGGGTCTTCTTGGGGGCTGAAGGGGGCGGCCGCCAGCCGAGCGGGGCTTTGTAGGGGGCGGCAGGGACACTCAAACATGAGTGTATTTTTACACTCACTGTAACTTTTACAGTGTTGCTGGTGTCTACCATGCATTTCTTTTAAGACTGTGAGCCCTATGGGGACAGGAAACCATCTTCTCATTATTTTTATTCTATCTAAATTGCTTTGAGAGCATTTTTGTTTTGTTGGAAAGCGTTCTTCAATTAATTAGTTAGTTAATTAGTTAGCTAATTAATTAATTAGAAATAAGTGACCCTCAGGGGCATATTTTTGTGTGGCACAGAGCGCTTCTGGTGTCATGCCCCCACCTGAAGACATTGGAGAGGAGTGGGGGGCATGGGACTTACCAGGAAGTGGGGAGGTGCCTGAGGAGAATCAGGTTTGTAATTTGAATGGGGAGGTAGTTGAGACAGGCCAGGGCGACTGTTTGTCACAGGAGGGGCCAGCAGGGCCGGGTGATCTTTGGAGGGAAGGATCAGGATCTGAGCCAGAGATTGAATGGCCACTATCTCCTAGAGCAGGGATTCTCAGCGTTGGGTCCCCAGATGTTATTGGACTTCAACTCCCATAATCCCCAACCAAAGGCCACTGGGGCTGGGGATTATGAGAGTTGAAGTCCAATAACATCTGGGGGCCCAACGTCGAGAATCCCTGACCTAGAGGATGCAGGCAGGAAAGATGTCAACAGCAGGTGAGGGAATAATGGAGAAGTAGTCGTCTGACAAGAAGACAGCAGGAGCAGGATTGAATTTATGGCAGCTGGTGGGGGTGGAGTGTTGATTAAGTGCATGTGGCTGCTGGCTATAAATTTGGCAGCCTGTGCCTTGAACAAACTGCTGGAAACAACATGTCTAATCTGCCTTGAGCTTTTGTCGGTTAGTTTGTGACTCTAGAATTTGGACTTCTGGAGTTTTGCGGGAAAGCCTCGGTTATCAAATATGTACTGGGTCTATGGTGCTTTCACTCCTCATTTCTATATTCATGGTGAGACTGTTAAAACTTATCATTTATCAGTAAAGCTGAAACTTGAGCTGTAATTACAACTGGCTATTGTGTCATAAATCTCTGGTTAGCTTCTTTAGTAGAGTGAGCTCGTGACATCTGGGGGAACATAATGTAAAAGAATTACCCCCTGCCCCCATGCGATTGCCAGAGCTGAGTTAGTAAAATGCAGCAGCAGCACTTCATAATGTCAGACATAATGTCAGATAGTTCCTTTACTGCAATTAGGCTATACCCAGGCAGGTTGTTTGTTTTTGTTATCTGCTAAAGATCATTCCCTAAGAAGGTGGAATATTCCTGGGCATGTTGCAGGGTACCAGTTGCAGAGCACCAGTTGCAGGAGAGTAACAGCAGGAGAGAGGACATGCCCTCAACTCCTGCCTGTAGGCTTCCAGGGGCATCTGGTGGGCCATTGTGTGAAATAGGGTGCTGGACTAGAGGGGCCTTGGGCCTGATCCAGCAGGACTGTTCTTACGTTCTTATGTTTAGGGTGTTCAGCTTGATAGGGTTTTGGTCAAACCTTACCAGATTCCGCTTTACCTGTATGATTTCAAATCTCCTGAACCGGGCTCAGTTCAAAATGGACATTTTCTCTCGTGGTGCTCAAATGGTAGAACTCTCTGCACAACCATGCTTGCCTGGAACCTTCACTGTTATCTTGTGTAGGCACTAGAAGCTTTTTCACGGGAGGCTTTCAGCTCTCAGTGTAACCAGTGAGTGAAGCCACTTTGAATAAGAATCGCTGCATTAGGGAAGTAGCTCTCCTCTCTTTTGTTCTCTGATTTTGTTTTGTGTATGTCTCTGGGCTTCCCCCCTCCCCTTGCTTAGCCTGCTCCAAGGGAGCCTCCCCACTTGGGATTCCTAAGGAGGGAGCCAGGCAGGCTTTCCCTTTCCCTGGCCACACTCGCCTGAAGCACTCGAGGCACCCCACCTGTCTGTGCCCCCTCCCAGCCAGACAACTACGCACCCTGCTCTTCCTGCCAGCTAAGCACCCACGCACCCACCCAGTCTTGCAGAGAGAGAGAAGCAGTCGGCAGAAGTACACATATGAACACAGAGACACGCACAGCACACCGAGCCCCTTTCCCCTCCACGCACCTGCACATTCTCTTTCCTTCCCAAAAGGGCCAGAGTCTGGCAGATAAATGGGTATTTCCACTATTTGCAGCTGAAAAGCTTGACCTGGTTCTTTATTACGTTAATGTGATTGCTGGCAGCCGCTACCCATTTATCTTTACAAAGCAGTTTTAAAAACTCGGACAGACATCGGGATAAGCTTACATTCAGAAGGGAAACCCCGGATTGTGTGTGAAGCGGTCCCAAAGATCTCACGCAGACTTCAGCAAAAATCTGGCTGATGTGAGAACACGCACACTCCCTTCCAGGGGAGTTTTGAGGTGTGAAAAACCTCCAGGCAAAGCCTATCCTATTCATTTAAGCTTTTAATGATATTTAGATGTCCTTTTTGCTTGGTTTTTAGCTGCTGGTTTTCCTGTTTGGTGCTTTATTGTACTATTTTCTGCTGTGTTTTAATGTTTGTTGATGTTTTTCTTGTGTGCTACTGCTTTAAGAGGCACGTCCAGGAGAGCCCATGATGAGACCGCTCTTGGGATAATTTCTCACTTGTGCAAGAGCTGCTGTGTCCTTTATCACCTTGCACTATCATAGCACCTTTGATACATTTTTACAGAACCCTATGAATGCTTGCAAAAGACTTTGAAAATGCTTGCTTGATAAATCTCTTATAATGGATATGATTGTGCCAATACATTGTATGTTATCAGTTTCAAAAATAAAACTATTTTTTTGTAAAGGCAGCAAAAATGGGTGGTTAATTTTTAGAGTATGCAATGGACTCAGGCACATATACAGTACTACTTAAAAGGCACCCACACAACTTCAGTGGGTTTTTTTGTTCACATCATTTTTGCAGAGCAGGTTGAAATTTTCTCTTCATGTAGTTCTCAGAATGATAGGATGCTTGGAGAAGGGGGTGTGTGTGTGTATTTAAAGTACCATAGAATTACAGAAATGTTTATCTGAAAGAATTCCCTGTTAACTTCATTGAGCTGGGATTATCTATTATGATGACACGACTGAAAATCTATAGTTTTTGCTGCAGGGGGGTGGGTGGGTTCAATTTTCCACATAAACATGCAAGATAAGAAAAAGGGGGTTGCTGAATGTTCAAACTAGTGCACACAAAAGAAGCCTGAAAAAAATTCAATTCCTAAAGAAAATTGATTAGAATGTACCATCAGTATTCAGAGGAGATGTGTCACATATGGCCGGTGTTCTACTCAGTGCTGTAGAACCTCAAGTGTCAGAGAAAGATGAAAAGTGAGCAAGATTTCCATGAGTGATAATGAAATAGCAAAGAAGGTGGGGTGGGGGGTGGGGAGGATGACTTTCACTTCTAGTGAGCAATTCCTTGATCATTGTTATTCTTTGATGACTGTTTTATTAGGTGGCCATTTTACCACAGCATGCAAAAGGTGTACGTTTGATAACCCAGTAATCAGTGCTATCCTGCCCAGCAACAACTCAGCTGCTGGGCCAAATGGAGAAGGCAGCAGGTGACCTTGCTAAGATTAGGCTCCATCCTGCAATATTTGATTGGTGTATTAAAGTTATTTGGGCCCACCTCTTTCCACCACAATTTCTCTCCCTCCCCCTCCCCCATCTCCAAGGAAGCTGTATTGGTTTTGTTTGTTTTGTTTTGCCAACTATGGATAACAATTTAAAATGGAGACTTTGAAAATACACAGTGGATTTTTACCATTCAGGGGAGCAGACCTCTGCAGTTTGCTACATTTTTGTGTGTGGACATAATCTAAACAGATAAAAAGATAAAGTGAATGTTGTTTTATTTACTGCCCATCCAAAAATGGCTCAGGGCTGTTATGCTTTGGTTTGGCAGGGTGGGGTGGGGGAGATTGCCGACAGAGAGAGATTTCAGATCTAAAGCCAGCTTTTTAACTGCTGTAAATCATATAGTTTTCCACATCTTTGTCTGAAATTTGGCCAGATTATAGCCCTTTCCAGGTGGATTGTTTGTGGTAATTACCTAGTGGAAGGGAAAGTCATGTCTATTTTATAAAGAACACAGTTGGGAAGAAAAGTAAAGTAAAAAGTAAAAAGAAAAGTAAAGAACAGTGGGAAAGGATGTTGCCTTCAGGGGCGTAACGATAGGGGGGGCAGGCAGGGCACATGCCCTGGGTGCCACTCTGGGAGGGGGCACAGTGTGATGCCCCAGAAAAGCTCCACCATCAAAAGATTTTTTTTTTCAAAAAAAATTTCCCCCAAATTCTGGGCGGCGGAGGGTGGCGGGGGTGGCTGGCCGGCGCCCCCACTGGCTGGCAGGAAAGGCGCCCGCCCGCCCCCCGCACTCGCACTCCTGCAAAGAGCGCATGCCTGCTACGTGACCATGTGGAAGAGACCGAGCGAGGGGGGAAAGCGAGCCCAAAGCACAGGGAGGCGGTTGGCTGGGCAGGTGAGGGCTCGCAGAGTGACGTGCGCGCAGGACTGGGGAGCCCCCTCGCCCTCCCCACCTCCCCCCGGCAGGTTTCTTTCTTGTTTCCTCGCTGGTGCGCCCGCTCCCCTCCCTGGGCCTTGTGGAGGTAAGTCCTGAGAGGCCGGCCGAGGTCCCGTAGGCCTTGCCAGCATCTTCTGGGGGCGGGAGGGAAGGGAGCGTGCTACTTTCCCTTCCCCATGACTCAGATAAGAAGCTTCGCGCAGCACGAAAGAACAGGTGGTAGAGGGGAAAAACTTAAAAGTTCAAGCGGCCCTCCGGCAGAGCTGGGGTCAGGGTCTTGGAGAAGCGGTAGCGCGCGCCTGTGCGCGCGGAGTTGGTTTACAGCTGTGTTCCTGATGCGTGCTAACTGGCGGGGAGCTCTTCTCTTCTTCCCCCCGCCCCCGAACATTAGTGGAACCTACTCCCGAGTAGACAGGCACGGGATCGGCTGCAATCCTATGGCACGCCCATGGAGGCTCATTCTTTGTTGAGCCTGGGGGGAACGGACTTCCCAAGGAAACGTGCCCCAGGAACGACTGCGGCATGCTATGGGGCGGGCAGCTGCGGGTGGGGTGGGTGAGCGGCGGGGGGGGGGAATTTCAGTGCTTGCCCTAGGCACCGTTTTCCCTAGTTACGCCTCTGGTTGCCTTAAATACAAGACCCTTCTCACAGCCCTACAATGTAAACGAGTCATGTCACATACGCCCCACCTAAACCAGTGGGTCTTCTGTTAGTTGCAACTAGAATGACTGTAGCTTGACTGAGCAACACATGCACATGTGGGAGGTCTCTGGTTCAGTCCATGGTATCTATAGACAGACCTGGGAAGGACCTGTGTCTGAAAGAGGAGCCACTGCTGGTCAATTTAGCCAGTCCTGAGCTAGAGAAATCAATGGTGTGAGTCAGTAGAAGGCAGCTTAATATGTTTATAGAGTGTTCCATTGATTTCAGTGGGACTTAAATACAACTGGCAACTGAGGCCAAATGGTATACATTAATCTGTTTTCTACATGTTCTACATTTTTGTTTATTTTCCTTAAGTTGGGTCATCTCAAAGGACACCTTATCATTCATAAGTAAATCATTGTCCATAATCCATACAGTTCCTTTAAAAATGGCAAAATGTTGTTTAGTAATGCAAGCAATTCCATGGTGTTTATTGCACTTGCATTCATCTTAACTTTCTTCAAAATCTAAACTTTTTTTTTGGCAATGTTGTAATGAAGAGATCAGAGTTCAGAATTTCACACCTGGTGAAGCATCACTTAATATTCTTGTCATCTGACTATATTATCCTTAAGTAGTACTTATGTTAATAACTGCCTTAATTAAGCAGCAGTCATTGCCATTTACTGTCCTTAGAGTGAATCCAGCTTCCAGGGAGATGTTCCAGTGAAGCGGCCTGGTGATTACGCAGGTTCTGATATAAGCAGTTTCTTTTACTCTTACTTAAGCTTCTAGCTCTGTTTTGAGTTTCTAGCCATATTGCTTATACCTTTGTGATACAGACCATTCATTCACCACATTTTGTGTGGGGGAGGGATTGTCTCAGTGGAATCTGTGAAACAGAGATGGAAATATATAGCTATAAAGAGATCGGTGAATGGCTTGCGAGCAGCTGCTGCCGTAGCATTGTTGAAGCTAAGTAGGTATAGAATAAAAATATAAATGGGCATCAGTGTGTCATCTTCTATATATTTGTTTCAATATGTCATGCTGCCAAGTCCCATCTTTTCAGATCAATGGTGGATGTGCAATGGCTGTGAGGGAAGATGTTATGTTCCATGGAACTATCATCTTCTCTGTTTGCACACATTAATTTTTATAGCAACTGAATCTGAGACTCAAATCAGTTGCAGCATTCATCTCAATTATCTACATTCAGTCGTTCATGTTGTGAGCCAGCATAAATCCATGAGCTGCCTAACATTCAGGCTACCTGATACTTTCCTCAATTTGTAGCTCTGTTGCCAAACACAATTTGTGAATCACAATTTGTTCAACTGTTGTGAGTTTGCATTCATGAAGCCAGGTGGCCATCCCTTTGTTGGCAGACCAGCTGAGAGCAGGAGCCTAGTTGGCTTGATTATCTAACACCTTGGGCAGGCGGGGGAGGGAGTCATAGAGGGTATGGCAAGGAGTCATAGAGAAGGCATCAGGCATCCAACAGAAGCGGCCAGTAGGAAAGTGTCTGGTTATTCTTTCCCTCTCCTTCTTATCCCCTTTGTCTCCTGAGGCTCTTTTACAAAGAGCAGTTTCAGGCAGGCAAAACAAAGCATCAGAATAAGACAGGACTGATTCTGAAGACTGAACGAGAGGCAGAAGGTTAGCATCTTTCAGAATGCAGGGTTTACTCTCTGGGAAATTGGTGTAACCTGTGATTGCTTTTGCTGGCAGGAGTGCGTCCTGCTTCATCCAATGCTCAAGTTGTATATTTGTGTAAAGAGAACAAATATTGCAAAGATACAACCAGTCTCCAGTGACTTTTCTTCCAAGGGAAACCAGAATCCAAGGCATGCTGTAGTCCCTGTGACTTCCCACCACTTGGGGAAGTAGGGTAAGGGCAATGTTTGTTTATTTGTTAAACTTTTATACCGCCCAAACTTTCATCTCTGGGCGGTTAACATAAAAACAATTAAAACACATATAAAAGTTAAAACAATGCAACAATTTAAAAACAGCCATACAATTAAAAACAGACAATTTTAAAAAGCTGGGAAAGCTTGGGTGAGAAGATGGGTTTTCAGGTGTTTTTTAAAAATTGCCAGAGATGGGGAGGATTGTATCGCAGCAGGGAGCGCATTCCACAATCTTGGGGCAGCAACTGAGAAGGCCCGTCTCTGTGTAGCCACCAAACGAGTTGGTGGTAGCTGGAGACGGACCTCCTCAGATGACCTCAATGAGTGGTGTGGCTCATAGTGAAGAAGACGCTCTCTTAGATACCCAGGGCCTAAGCCGTTAAGGGCTTTATAAGTTATAACTAGCCCTTTGTATTTTACCCGGAAACCTATTGGCAGCCAGTGTAGCTCCATCAGCAGAGGAGTAATGTGGTCTCTCCAAGATGACCCAGAGACCAGCCTGGATGCCGCATTCTGAACCAACTGAAGTTTCTGGACTATGTACAAAGGCAGCCCCACATAGAGCACATTACAAAAGTCAAGTCTGGAGGTTACCAACAAATGTACCACTGTTTTGAGGTCATTGATCTCGAGAAACAGGCGCAGCTGGCATATCAGCCGAAGCTGATAGAAAGCACCTCTGGCCACCGCCTCAGCCTGAGAAATCAAGGAAAGGTGTTAATCTAGAAGTACTCCCAGACTGCGAACCTGTTCCTTTTGGGGAAGTGTGACCCCATCTAGAACAGGCAGATCAAAATCGTCTCTGGAGTTCTGACCCCGCACAATAAGTACCTCTGTCTTATCTGGATTCAGCTACAGTTTATTCTCCCTCATCCAGCCCATTACTGCTTCCAGGCAGGCATTTAGGGAGGATATGTCCGCTCCTGAAGAGGTTGACATCGAGAAGTAGATCTGGGTGTCATCAGCATACTGGTAACATCCAGCTCCAAATCCCCTGATGATCTCTCCCAGCGGTTTCATGTAGATGTTAAAAAGCATTGGAGAAAGTACAGAGCCATGAGGGACGCCATACTTAAGCTCAGATCTTGAAGAGCAACAGTCTCCAATTGACACCATCTGGAATCTGTCTGAGAGGTAGGAGTGGAACCACTGTAAAACAATGCCTCCCACCCCCAACACTCTCAGATGTTCCAGAAAGATACTATGGTCAACAGAGTCACACTTCCTCTGTCAATTCCCAATTGGAGATCATCCATCAGGCCAACCAAGGCAGTCTCCATCCCAAAGCCTTCCCGAAAACCAGTTTGAAATGGGTCTAGATAATCAGTTTCCTTCAAGACCGTCTGGAGCTGAGAGGCCACCACCCTCTCAATTACCTTGCCCAGCCATGGGAGGTTGGAAACAGGCCTATAATTGCTCAACTCTGAGGGATCTAATGCAGGCTTCTTTAGAATAAGCCTAATGATTGCCTACTTAAGACAAGGAGGCATCCTGCCCTTCCTCAGAGAAGCATTTATAATTTCCACCAGGCCGTCTACAACAGCCTCCCTGCTAGATTGAACAAGCCATGTTGGACAAGGGTCAAGAGAACATGTGGTAGGCCTCACCGCTCCAAGCAGCTTGTCCACATCCTCAGGAGTCACAAACTGAAACTGATCCTGTCGAATCACATAAGAGGAGTTGCTGGACACCTCCAGATCAGACATCAAATTATCTGTGAAGTCTCCGTCTAGATCGGCCCAAATCCAAGAGATTTTATCTGCAAAAAACTCTTTAAACACATCACAGCAGGTAACTGATGACTCCAAATTCTGGTTCAAGGGATGGGGGGGCAGATACTAGTCCCCTCACAACCTTGAACAACTCGGCTGGGCGTGAACTCGCCGAGACAATACGGGCAGAAAAGAAACACTTATTTGCAGGACGTATTGCCTGAGCATAGATCTTTAAATGTGCTCTATGTTGTAGTCTGTTGGATTCGAGTCGAGTCTTTCTCCACTTGCACTCCAGTCGCCTACCTTGCTGCTTCAGCCTCTATAGATCTTCAGTATACCAGGGTCCAATTTTGAAGCGGGTTGGAGGGGCTGCTTGGGGGCAATCGTGTCTACTGCCCTGGTGAGCAAGTTGTTCCAATTCTCAACCAGGGCATCAACAGGATCACCAGCAAAGCCAACACTAAATCCCTCCAAGGCTTCTTGGAATCTTACTGGATCCAATAACCTCTTCAGGCGGACCATTCTAATAGGCCCCTCGCCCCTGCGGAGGTGGGATGTGACTGTGAGTCCAACATTAACCAGATGGTGGTCCGTCCATGACAATGGGGAGATCAAAGCAGTCCCCACCCACGGAACACCACCCTGATCAGAGTAGAAGACCAAATCAAGCATGTGACCTGTAATATGCGTCGGTCCAGAGATCGCTTGGGATAGGCCCATAGTGAACATTGAAGTCCCCCAGCACCAAAATGTTAACATGGATTGGTTCCAATAAAGACTCCCTGGCCCATACAATTAAAAGGGGAGCATGCTGAAAATGCCCTCATTGTGACATCTTTCATGATGTCCCAGCACCCACATGAAGCATCCTTTTATTGAGTGGGGCGGGGGGGGGCACAGTTAATTTGAGCAGCTATTATACATGCACTCCAAATACTAGTTTAAACTAGTATGTGGAGCATGTGTAGAGAGACCAATTGGATGAACAGTCTTCTGCAATGTGATAAAGCAATGTACCAGGAGAATGTTCATGATGGTCACACCAGAGGCGTAACTAGGGAAAATGGCACCCGGGGCAAGCACTGAAATGGCCCCCCCCGCACGCCCCCCGCCCCCCCCCAACATACTACATTATACTTAGGTTTTTCCTCACAAGCGCCTGCCGCCGCCGCCAAGCCAGGCCACTGACTGGCCGCCAGGCGCCAGCAAAGCAATGGGGGGGGGCGTGGGCGGCGCGGAAGGGACCGCTCGTGGGGGAGGGGGCACCGACGCACTCCCTTGACTGCTGCAGCGCTGCTGCACTGAGCAGGAAACATTTGTATTAACAAAATTTTTTTTAAAAAAAATTAAAAAAATTTTTTTGGTCATGGCGGCGCCCCCCATGTGACCAGAAAAGATGGCTCCCAGGGCACGTGCCCCCCTGCCCCCCCTATAGTTACGCCTATGGGTCACACACTTGGTGCATCCCCCTTTAATCTTTTGTTCCAGGGGGAATTGTCTGAATTGGTCCATTATTTATAAGGGGGAAACACCTGAAGATGAATGAATAATGCCGTGGGGAAATGGCAGGATCTGAAAAGGTTTTATTCCAAATAAAAGGTGGAGATAATTACACACAATATTATATAATATTTGACAGCATTGTATTTACAAAACAACAAACAAACCACCCTCAAATGCCTGTGTTAACTCATCCTCTAAATGTTTAGCACCTAAGTGCATTAGCTGTCTTTGCTGGGTAGTTCATGGGCATGAATACGATCACATAAAGGGGCAAAAGGCACGATTCTGTGGCACAATCTACCTTTCCCATTGAGGGATGGACATTGCAACCTGACTGAGATGGAAAGTTTCATCCCAGGGCAGCAGCAATGGTTGTTCAGAGGTTTAGTTGAGAAACCTCCAACTTGCTACTTCAGAGTATGCTAGATTTAGGAAGAGACAACAGTTGCTTCAAAGAGATCTCACCTCGGCAATCTTTGCCATGGTCTCAAGGTTGGGGGGGGGGAGCCAGACCCAGCGGAAATCATTAATGAAGGACAGGACGGCCTCAGAAAAGGGGGGGAGGGATCTGGAGAATCTATACACAAATTTTCAGTTTTAGGGGCTGAACTGATGATCTGTGGAAGACCCAGCCCATTGGGGCTCCTCAAAAAGTGGAGTCCTTGGTAGCCCCAATGCCACCAATCTTGTTTCTTTCTTTTTTAAAGAAACAGACAGTGTGAGGTTAATAAAGTCACTTGATTAGCCACCCACTATAAGGGAGTCAAGGTGTGGACCCTCTCGCATACAGATAGCTTGTGGGTAAATACTGGGCATCAGTACCAGCAAATATAGAAGTCTTGATAAAGCTTTCCCTGGAAGCAAACACTCGGGGCAAGCTATACATTATATACAAATGTAGGTCATATAGCCCCAAAAATTTTTTAAATCAAAAGGAGTCTTGGCAGCCTCCAGTGCTGAGCAGTAGAAGATCCATGGGAAGGAAGGGGGATTCTTTCCCTGCTAGTCTTTTTCCCATTCAGAATCCCCACCACTTCCCCACAAAGCTGCTTCCCTCCATCCAGAGGGTTTTCAGTAAGTTTACTCTTTTAAACATAAACCTGGAACCCTAAAAGGGTGAGGAAGGCAGCGTAGGGTGGATTCCAATACTTCTCTGCTCAAAACTGCAGCCTCTTGAGGCTGCTTTTAAAAAAACAACCACCACCTCTTAGGCCTTTTAGAAATATTTGCATGTAGTGTGGTTTGCCTCTTAGGTTCCTCAATGGAGGGACAAGTTTCTGTAACACATAACCTCAACACATGCACATATAGCCCCCTAAAACCTACCCAATTAGATGTAATATAATCAGTTAATGTCACTATAAAAAATTGAAAAGCAGTTGTAAAAATAAAATTCTCATCTCATCTCCTTATATATGTATAATCAGTACAAAATGCAAGGGGGCAGAACTAAGTGGTGAAGATTTGTAATGAATAATAGAGGGGAGGAAACGATGTTGCTCACCATTTCTGCACTGCATAAGAGACTTTAAATAAAAAATATAGATGATCTTCAAGAGGATCCTTTAATTAGGAATCCACATATCACCTTGTGAGTGCTTTCAAACCAAGATTTCTTTCCAGCTTAATAAAGCCAGATAACAGAAGACTTGTCTGGAAGTACACTTCAATTAAGACTACTTAAGGACTTCTTGAGGCTGTGATTTGGAAGCTATTCAAATGATTGTTAATTATATTAGCATATTGTCCGGTCTATGATCCAGCAAGTTTTGATGCAGCAGCCTCTATCTGGAAACTCAACATTTGCTGTCAGTTCTCTTTCCTAGCCGAAACTCCTGTAAAGATATAACTGTATAAATATTACATGTGGGCAATGGCGGATTAACACAGAGGCAGAGGAGGCATCTGCCTACAGCAGCAAAATTTGAGGGGCGGCGGCCATAGCTGCAGGGGGTGGGGTGAGAGGAAAGTTCCCCCCTTTAATTTTTTTTAAGCCACAGCAGCGGCAATTGCTGTGAGGGGTGTGACCAGGTGAGGGGAAAGTCCCCCCTTTTGCCCCCCAAAGATCACAGCTCTTGGTGGCAGGATGGGGTGCAGTGGCTGGCTGCAGGGAGGGTGGGGGGAGGAAGGGAGAGTCACAGTGGCCCTTTATTTAACCTCTGAAAGCCCACTGTATGGGTGGTGGCGAGCTCCTTCCTTTCCTCACCTCCCCCCCCAGGTGACTGCATAGCCACCGGTCTCTGCTATCTATCTGCAGCCCATTTCCGGCTGTTGGAAATGGGTTGACAGGTCCATCAATGGCTACTAGTCTGAGGGCTATAGGCCACCTTCAGTCTAAGAGGCAAGATGCATCTAAATACTAGTTGCAGAGGAACAACAGCAGGAGAGAGGGCATACCCTCAGCTCTTGCCCATGGGCTTCCCAGAGGCATCTGGTGGGTTACTGTGTGAAACAGGATCCTGGACAAGATAGGCTTCAGGCTTGATCCAGCAGGGCTGTTCTTATGTTCTTACCCCAAACTACATACTTCACAAGCAATAGAGGATCTCACAATACTAGAGTGTGTACAATTGAATTAAAATCTTCCCAACTGTGACACATTCTGCAAAATTAGAGACTGACAGATTAGAAGGCCACTATAGCCCTGTTCAGCCACCTAATGGCGCAGCAGGGAAGTAACTTGCCTAGTTCAAATCCCCGCTGGTATGTTTCTCAGACTATGGGAAACACCTATATCGGGCAGCAGCAACACAGGAAGATGCTGAAAGGCATCATCTCATATTGCATGGAAGATGGAATTGGAAAACCCCTCCTGTTTTCTGCCAAAGAAAACCACATGGCTCTGTGGTCACCAAGAGTCAACACTGACTCGATGGCACAACTTTACTTTACTTATAGCCTTGTTCAAATGTTTTAAGTGGAGTACAAAGAAGGAAAGTCACCATGGCAGATCTTGCCACTGATATGTGTGTGAACATTTGTAGAAAGAAGTTATCTGCATGTGCAAGCATGAACTGTGTAGGTTGGGGATGGAGCTGTTACCAGGTTGGCTCAGAAGTGTGTTTGTTACCACTCTTTGTGATTATATTTTGGCTAAAGTGGGGAAATTAATTCAAATTGGGTGCAAACCTGCATACAGCCAAATTTACCAAATTAGGTAGCAGGAAAGCTGGCCTTGGGTAGGGTAACACAACATTAGAGCCCCAGGAGGGAGCAATGGAGTCAAAAGAAGTTCCTTGAAAGCAAAGTCTAAGTTGCCTTAAAGACCAGAAATTTACTAGTCAAAGTAGTGATTAGCAATCTCCTATAGATTCACTATTTGAAGTTTCCCCTGAGAGGCTAGAACTCTGAGGATGGCACTGAATTGCCTCCAATACACATCCAGGAATTCGCACTGAAGGATGGGGATAGAATTAAGGGCAATGGTTAGAGAAGGGGAGTAGAGACAGAAACCAAGATCTTCCCTTTGTGAGGTCTGAGTTCCAGAGACATGGAGATACTGGCTTCCTTTTTGGAAAGAACCTGGAGGCCTTAGTTGCTGGGAGAGAACTGAGGCAGAGAGGCTCCTGGCTGTGAGAAAAGGTATGCCTACTGATGGCCAGACTCTCCTACCTGAGGAGGCCCACCAAAGGAATCTCCCAGAGAAGGGGAGTGAGCAAATTGCAAGAAAGCATGTGCACATGTAGAAGTGAGATACTTCTGGGAAGGTGGCAAACACAGGGAAAGTGGGGGGAGCAAAGCAACACACACACATATACTTGTAACTAAAAGGAAGAGGTGCTCATATAGTCACAAAGTGACCTTATGTAGCAGGGGAAGAATAACTGGCCCTATCCACCCCCAGCCAGCAAAGTACCTCCCCAGTGACTGTTGCTGGTGTCTATTTGATAGATATATCTTTTTAGATTGAGAGCCCTTTGGGGACAGGGGTCCATCATATTTATTTATTATTTATCTATGTAAACTGCTTTGGAAACTTTTGTTGAAAAGCAGTATATAAATAGTTGTTGATGTTGAATTGCCACATTTTAGGGCTGCTGAGCAACCAGCTCTTTTCCAGTACATTTCAGGCATTTGCTAAAGACAAAGGGAGTTGCAGGAAGCGTTGGATACAGGTGGTTTGTGCAATGGGGATGATTCTCAGCATGACTCATCACAATCAGTATTGGGAGTTCATATCTCTATTGCAGAGGCCGTGGCCTTGAATACTTTGGCGTTCCTTGTACTTTCTATTGAGCAGTATTCCTCCAAGTCTAATGGCAGGGGGGAATAGGTCTATCCTGATGGATTCTGCTTATATCCAGAGGCAGCAAATAACTACACTGGTATTTCTTAACCCAGTTTGATCATTATTGATCTAAGGCAGGGTTGCACAACTTTGGCCCTCCAGCTATTTTTCGACTACAACTCCCATCATTCCCAACCACATTGACCATTAGTCAGGGATAATGGGAGTTGAAGTACATCTGCAGGAGGGCCAAAGTGGTGCACCCCTGATCTAGGGGCATAAGGGATGTACCCAAATCAGAATGACTAATTACCTTTCCAGGGGAGACGTTCAGGTTGTAGGGTCTTGGCAGCTACTATGGAAAAGCCAAAGATCAGGCCATGGAGGTGCAGGGGTGCAGCCAAGCCAGGAGAGCTGGGGGGACAGAGCCTACTGCCCCTCCTCATGCATATTCATTGTATCAACTTAGAATATCTGAAAAGAGTTTATGAAGTATGCAATCGCTTCCTGCATAAATTAATTAAAACAAATGAATAACTAGCAATGCTCTTATGGGTGACTGGCATGCGAGAGACCTCTAACTTCGCGATCAGCTGTGCCATTCTCATGGTGACCAGTGCTAGTCCAGTGGTATAGTGGTCAACCCAGGAGTAAACAGCAACTGTCATGCAAAGCCAGCAGTGGGAGCTTGGCCCCCAGCATAACAGATGCCTCTTCTGTATGGTACTTCCCTTCCTTGCTTTTGAATGAATGGTTACGATAGCTGAAGAAGTGAACGTTTGGAAGCACTGTGTTTAATTATCAAAATACTCAGAGAAAAAAAGCACTTGAGTGCTCTTAAGAGAAGATTATTAATTGCTAGACCAATGAATGGTTTCTGCTAAAATTGGAAATGATGCTAAAACTGGAAATGTCTGTTGAGTAAAGGAATAGCTAAGCTGGCACAGTGCACAATTAGCCATCTTCTTTTGCAGAAAGTCTCCCATCACTATAGGAAACCTGCAAGAGCATACAGCTTCACCTTGTTTCTAATCAAAGCTGTAGTGCTACCATTAAACCTCAATGGCAACATTCCCAATGAGTTCTATAATATCTCGAAACAGTGTCCCTTGGTGCCACTGCAGGTCATGTGGTGCGTTATGAGCTGGACAAAATTTTCAAAATGTCAGGGAGGATTTGAGTGTTATAAAATTGATACAAGCCCATTTTACATCAGAACCCTGTTGCTAAGGTAGCTGGAGCAAGCGGTGTATGAAGGCTATGACTGCTAGAAGTTTCTTTCAGATCAATGTGATTCTCATAGATGAGGGCTAACGTGAGCAGAGTGTTATTTTAAAAGAATCAGATAGATTTTGCTCTGAAGTGCCTTTGGCAATGATGCCTTGGAAGTATTTAAACGGCTAAACTCTATTAACACCTCCACAGTTTTCTTGAAAGGAAAGGCTGCAAGTATTATATGAAATAGAGATACTAGTGAGATCAGATTGGAATGATACAGTTAATGAAAATGCTAATGAGATCTGCACCATCTAAGTGTCTCTTTCCATAGTCAATAAAGCCATGATTGTTAATCTGCCAGAAACTGATTCCTTCCCATCTCCAAATAATCAGGTGCATAAAAGCAGAGGGAGAAACTTTCAGCAGATTCCAAGACCTGCTTTTAAATTCAGTCTGCAAAACAATAAAAAGAGGCATATTTTAAGAGCCCTTGTGATTATTTTCTTTGTTATATGTATATCATAAGAACAGCAGCAAAGATCAAAGGGGCTTCTGAACACAGCTGGATGGAAGACTCAGACAACCATGCTGGATTTAAACAGGCCACACAATATTATTGTTTAACATCTACATGAAACTGCTGGGAGAGATCATCAGGAAATTTGGTGCAGGGTGCTATCAGTATGCTGATGACACCCAAAATCTATTTTTCCATGTCCACATCATCAGGAGAGGGCATAACCTCCCTAAATGCCTGCCTGGAGTCGGTGATGGGCTGGATGAGGGATAACAAACTGAGACTGAATCCAGAAGACGGAGGTATTCATTGTGTGGGGTCAAAACCTGAGAGACAACTTTGATTTGCCTGTTCTGGTTGGGGTCACACTTCCCCAGAAGAAACAGGTGTGCAGTCTAGGGGTGATTCTGGATCCAAGCCTCTCCCTGGTGTCCCAGGTTGAGGCAGTGGCCAGAAGTGCCTTCTATCAGCTTTGGTTGATATGCCAGCTGCGTCCATTTCTTGAGATGAACAACCTCAAAACAGTGATACATCTGCTGGTAACCTCCAGACTGGATTACTGCAATGCACTCTATGTGGGGCTGCCCTTGTATGTAGTCCAGAAACTACAGTTGGTTCAGAATGCGGCAGCCAGGTTGGTCTCTGGTTCATCTCAGAGAGCTCATATTACTCCCATTGTGAAGGAGCTACACTGGCTGCCGATATGTTTCCGGTCAAAATACAAGGTGTCGGTTATGACCTATAAGTCCCAAACGGCTTGGACCCTGGGTATTTAAGAGAACGTCTTCTTCGTCATGAACCCCACCACCCATTGAGATCATCAGCAGAGGTCCATCTGCAGTTGCCACCGGCTCGTCGGGTGGCTACTCAGGGACAGGCCTTCTCCACTGCTGCCCCAAGGCTTTGAAATGCACTCCCTACTGAAATAAGAGCCTCCCCATCTCTGACAGCTTTTAAAAAGTCTATAAAGATGCATCTGTTCACCCAGACTTTTAATTAATATTGTTTTAATGGTTTTAATGCTATTTTTAAAATATTATTTTTAAAATGTTAAATTGTTGTAATGTTTTAAACTTTTTGTTCCCCTGGAAAAACGCTTCTGCAGATGGGGAAATAGAATCTATTAGCTGACCCGTGCGGCCGCCGCCGCCCTGCGGGGGCCGAGTGCAGCCACCGCTGCCTCGCCTCCGCGGCCGGGCCCGGCCAGTCCCGCCGCCTCGCCTCCACAGCCCGGCCAGTCCCGCCGCCTCGCTTCCGCAGCTGGGCCTGGCCAGGCCAGGCTACCTCTCTCTCTCCTCCCGCCCCCTGTCTCCGGCGGGGCAGAGTGCGGCCGCCGCCGCCAGCGGGCCTGGCCGGCCCCAGAGTGCCGCCATCAGGCCCGCCGCCTTGCCTCCGCGGCCGGGCCCAGCCCGGCCAGTCCCGCCGCCTCGCCTCCGCGGCCCGGCCAGTCCCGCCGCCTCGCTTCCGCGGCCGGACCCGGCCCCGCCGCCTCGCTGGGCCCCGCCGCCTTGCCCCGCCTTGCTTGGTCTGCCGCTCGCTGGGACCCGCCACCACGGCCTGGCCCGCCGCCATCGCACTGGGCCCGCCGCCTCGCCCCGCCTCACGGCCGGGGCCGCCGCCACCTTGCTGGGCCCACCGCCTTGCTGGGCTCCGCCGCCGCGGCCCTGGGCCCGCCGCCTTGCCTCCGCAGCCGCCCAGCAAGCGAATTCTCCTGGGTGTGCTGCCAGCCAATCAGGCGCCCCCTGCAGCCCAGCCAATCATATTGAGCATATTCTATTGAGCATATTCTATTATCCTGTAAAATACATAGGCAATCAAGGGAGCACTTAATTCTACCTCTGATCTGTAAACAGACAGACCAATCTGCTGAACAACTTGTTAAATTCTTACTCTCTGATGAAAATGTTTTTAATTTTAACTCTGTAGCTAAATTTTGTTATATTGCTTTTAAGATGTATAATGAGAACCTATAGAGTTTTTATAAATTATTCTGCTATTTGTATGCATGGATTGTTTGGTCTAGAACCGTAAATAAAACTTGACTTGACTTTTTGTTTTAACTAATGTTTTACTTTTTCTGTTTTTATTTTGTTGTAAACCACCCAGAGACATAGGTTTTGGGTGGTATAAAAATATGTTAAATAAATAAATAAATAAATAAATAAAATTATTGACCACCTTACAGCAGGTAATGATGGGTTAGGCTGTAAAACAAATTGCTTTCTATAGTACCATCACCAGGGGAATGTAGTCCTGAGGCTGAGCCAGATTGTGGCTTTAGTTGATTAATGTACCCAATTCAAGCTTGAAGCCGTAGATGCAGCATTAGTGAAGCTGTATAATTTGGGCATAAGAACTATTGTAGTAGGCAACATCACATCTGCAATAGTCTTCTCTGGGCAAAATCTAGTTTTGAAAGGCAAGGTTACAACACTTAGGGCTTTTTAGTTAGGGGGAAAATGACTGCGAGGAGACATGATAGAGGTCTATAAAATCATGCATGGTGTGGAGAAAGTGGATAGAGAGAACCTTTTCTCCCTCTCTCATAACACTAGAACCAGGAGTCATCACATGAAACTGATTGCCAAGAAATTTAGGACTGACAAGAGGAAATACTCTTTCACAGAACACATAATCAGCCTATTCACTGGCTGATCCTGGGCTAGTCATTTACAAATGTGCTTCAGTGCTCCTCTACAATAAAATGGAACCAATGTCTTCAAATTGATATAATTACATGTGAGAAGTGGTGGGATCCTTGCGGATCCCTCCGCTTCCCACCTGCCTAGCCCTACTAAATAACCCAGCTGTTAGCCAATGTTAAGGGTGCACTCTCATCCTTTACCTAGCTGCCAAGTATTGTGTGTTCCCTTGGGCTGAGTTCAGCCCAAGGAGACACAGAGATGGGCACACAGAGCACCCGTCTGACAGGGGAATCCCACAATGCAATGTGTGTGCTTCACGGAGCTTTACGGAGCAGGGCTGCCTGTCTGGGAGTGCAGAACATGCTCCCACTACCCCCACCTTGATCGTCTGTGGGGAAGGTGAGGTTTACCCTGCCTTCCCTGCTCCCACCCAACCACACACCCTGGCAATCGTGAGAATCGCCTCATTGTGTGGCTTGCTTCAGGGTTTTTACCTTCTGAAGCCATTTCCATGTATGTATTTTTAGTTTCTGCTTTCTGCTTGTGGCACATCCGAGGGTGGATTGTGATTGGCCCACCATTTTTGAGCAGGCCATGCTCTTAGGCAAACGCTGTCCCTAGCCCTGCCCACTCAGGTGCAAGGGTGTCTCTATTATCTGTCAAATGCTAGAGGGGATTTCTCTAACATTTGACAAAATTTCTACAAAATGTCAGGCCTGTCTAAGGCTAGTGGGTCTGCTTTAGTACATGGGGACTGGACCTTCAGGGACCCATTCATCTTTGTATGTAATGGTTTGATCTGCAGAAGTGCTAGTTCAGTTATAATCTATTTGTCATTGTTGCTTACAATACTGAAGCTCCTGAGTTCTGACTCATGGGTATTTTATGAGTCATTATGTTTGTAAGTGCAAACCAGGAGCACCAGTGTTTGATATTTACTGAAAAACACAGGGGAGGCTTGTTGTATTATAAGAACTCCAGAGAGAAATTTACAAGACTTCTGTTTTACAGAATCCAACAAACTGAAACTCATTTAGTGAACCTAGCAGAGTCTACATCCTGCTGGCAACTAGGCATAATCATCCTTCAGAGAGTTAGAAAACCTTAGCGGTTTGCAGGCTTGGTTTTTTAAAGCTCAGCCAAAGGACCAGATTAATATTATTGTTGATTTCATACTACAAATGCATTTTTAAAAACTATATATAGTGTTTACATTGCCAAATAAGCCAGCTCCATGTTGGAAAAATACAGAAAAAAACCCTCTGAAATCAAGAATTACCAGCGCATGGACACTAAAGGCATATTACCCTCTCCTGTTTTTTAACAATTGGCTGCTCTTGCTGCTAGGATTCTCTTATGCTGTTTCTACTTCTTCATATGTCCAGTCTTTCTGCAGGTCCCCCACTCCCCAATCTGTAGGTCTTCTTGAAGTCGTGTTATGATGCACTGCATGTATCCATTGCCTTATCAGTTACAGGACTCTTGATAGATCCCCCCTTCACCTGAGATAGTGAAAAAATGAATAGAGTTGGGCTAGGGAGACCCAGGTTTATCGCTTCCCAGCCATAAAGCTCACTGGGTGACCTTGGTATGGTTACTATCTCTCAACTTCTAAACCAGGGGTCTCAAACTGCTGGCCTGTGGGAAAGATCCAGCCCATGGAATTCCATTTCCCAGCCCCTGGGCAGGGGCAGAGGGGCTGGGCATGAGCCCTGGCCACTGCATCCCCATCCCCCACCCCACATCCCCATCCCATGTGCGCTGCGGCAGTGGCAGTGGCATTCCTCCCCACTTGTTGCACTCCAGAGTTGGGGTGGAGGTGGCTGGCTAGCTTGCTGGTTGGTTGGTCGGTTCCTTCCTCCTTCCATCACCGCCATACTCCAGAGCAGGGGCTGCAGCATTTCTCCTTCCTTCCTTCCTTCCTTCCTTCCTTCCTTCCTTCCTTCCTTCCTTCCTTCCTTCCTTCCTTCCTACCACTGCTGTGCTGCTCTCCTCATGACTCTTGCACCAGTGTGCAAGGCTGGTGGAGAGCAAAGTGGAGTGGGTGGTGGGCAGGGAAGGGGGCCTCCTCCGTTCTCCTTCCCCTGCCTTCCACCCACTCATATCACTCTCCACTAGCCCCATGCACTGAAGAGCCACAAGGGAAAGGAGGAGAGTGAGGGAGGAGGTTTGGAGGGCAGGGCACAGGAGGGAGGGGGAGGGGAGTGGGGGAGGGAGGGGTGGGGCAGGGGCAGGGTGGTCATGAGCAACGGGGACCATTTGGGGCTGTGTGCACCCCCCAGAGGTGTGATGGAGTTGGGTCTGGCCCCTCACATGACTGAAATTGATGCCATTGCTCTAAACAGTTTCAAAGCCTCTCAAGGTTGTTGTGTGGATAAAGTGGTGGGGACGTTCATGCATGTCTCCTTAGAGGCCAAACTAGATGTGATGTTAAATGTGCCATCTAGTTTGGAGCTTTCAAATAGCAGCTGTGTAGAGGCCTGTTCTAAATCCAGACACTGAAATGTGAGAGTTAAGATAAATCCCTATGAAGACAGATTAGTGTGACACACATAAAACACTGGGCTGGTTCTCTTGAGCAGATATAAGGTGGAGGAGCTCCCAACTGTGATTCTGAAGCTGTGTGCACTCCTGCAAATGAATTGTGTAGGTGGCGGAAATGGGCAGAGGAATGGAAAGTGACCATGTGTGAGAATCAATCTTGGTTTGGTGGTGGGATGTTGACATTGGTAATCTGGGATTTGATCTAGGGTGGAGGAAGTCCACTGCCTGCACTGCTCGACAGGGATTGCTTCTTGCATATGATAACTTCCCAGTCCTCCATCTGATATTTCCCCTCCCCACATGATCCACTTTGGGGAGCACACACAGCTTCAAAATCACAACTGTGAGCAATTCTGCCTTATATCTAATCGTGAGAACCAGCTCACTGAGATAAAAGCAGAAACAAGAAAGGGGAGACGGTGCACACACCCCTTACTAATTTACTATAACGAATATTCATTGGCAACAGTCTGCTTTATCAGATGTATTAAGTAGATTTTATCAGGATATGCTTGTAACAGTTCTTGTTATCTTTTAATTCTCATTTTGTTAACTTAATCTGTGCTCCGTGATAACTCCTCACTGTCTCAATCTACCTCAGGTAGGTGACGAAGTAAGCTGCAATTAACCTCTGCCACAGCATTTCCCAGAAGCATAGAATTTTAGAGTTGGAAAGGACCTTGGAGATCTTCTAGTCCAGGGATTTACACCAGGGATTACTTGGAGGGCTCCTGGGGGTACTCCTCCTCATGCTGCAGCTGCATTATTTGTTCCCCATCTGAGGATCACCGGCTTGCAGCTGATGCATCCTCAGTGATGTAACCACTGCAGAAGGCAAGGGAGAAGGATGAAGACTCTGCTCCTGATTGGCTGGGCTACGTGTTGAAGCTCAGTGTGACCTCCCCCCACCCCGCCCCGCTCAGCCAGACTGACAGGCTTCAGAAAATTAGCATACTCCCATTGAAATGAATGGAGCAAGTAAACTTGTCCCAGTAATTTCATTAAGACTGTTTATGAATGTTAGTGTGGATGTGAGCCCGTGATTTGAATAGCCTGTCTCCCTAACTGTTTACACTTAAATTTATGTTTTCATGTATATATCAGTGTATACATACACACACATATTTAAATGTGACAGTTATGAGACAGGCTGTTCCAGTCGCTGGTTGGCTTACATCCAGATTAAGTTACTAATGAGCAGTCTTGTTGAAATAAATGGGACAAGTTTACACCTATTAATGTCAATGGGAATACTCATGAGTAACTTAGTCTGAATGTGAGTGAACGTCTTTGGAGTAGCCCGTCTTCAACCTTCTGATCAGCCATGTATAATCAGATGGTTGCTTTCAGTTCTTTGAAACCAACCTGGCTGACAGAAATGAATAGAATAAGTGGCACTCAGGGCAGTGCAATATAAACAGCAATATAAATCACCACCTTAGGCTAAAATATAGCTGGACTCAGGGTGCTGTGAATACACACTGAAACAAAAACAAAGTAAAGAAGCCAATGGTACTGTTACTGAAGAATCACCCGTGTGTGTGTGTGTGTGTGTGTGTGTGTGTGTGTGTGTGTGTGTGTGTGGTGGAGGGAGAACCTACAGAATCACAATGTGGCAATTTTATCCTATACAACATATCATACAGGATATATAATAGGTAAAATACAAAAATCCTTTTCAGACATTTTTGCTGGACCTGCCTCTGCTCTTGGAAGCTCAGGTGGAGGCCAGGGGTGCCTTTGCACAGTTTTGGCTAGTGCACCAACTACATCCCTTTCTCGAGAAGGCAAATGAGTCTACAGTTACCCACACCGTAGTCATATCATGGCCAGATTACTGTAACACGCTTTACATGGGGCTGCCCTTGAAGAATATTTTGAAACTGCAGCTAGTGCAAAATACAACCACTAGGATTTTATCTGGGGCTGTCCACTGGGATCATATTACACCTATTTTGAAAGAGCTACATTGGCTGCTAATTTGTTCCCGGGTCCAATTCAAGGAGTTGGTTTTGACTGGGAGCTTGGAGGAGAGCTGGTCTTATGGTAGTAGGCATGAATTGTCCCCTTTGCTAAGCAAGGTCTGTCCTGATTTGCATTTGAATGGGAGACTAAATATGAGCAATGTAAGATATTCCCCTCAGGGGATGGGGCCGCTCTGGGAAGAGCACTTGCATGCAGAAGGTTCCAAGTTCCCTAACTGGTATCTGCAAGATAGGACAAGATTTTTATTTTTTTAATAGGACAAGATTTTTTTATTGAACCAACAAACTACCAAAGCATACAGTACGTTGTCAAAGCACAATTATATTCAAAGTGGTTGTTTGTACATGATATATCTACAAAGATTTACACACAATGATTTGGAAACGCACAAGGTTATGAAGTATATGCAGGTAGTACTGTAACTTGGGGGTGGGGGATTTCAAAGCACATCAGGTAATTGGGGGGGTTACATCTGACGTCCATTTCCACAATTTGTCCCATTGCTGTTTAGAAGAGATACTCTTGTCTTTTTGCACATAACCATACAAACTTTTCCAGAAGAGATTTACTGTCTCATCTGCGTGAACCTCTTGGTTGCATCTTCCCTCCCTATTCCTATGCAAGAGCATTGCATAAATGACATACAGGTTTACCAACCTGATTACGAGTAGGGGAACGTTCCAATTCCCTAGTATGAGGGCACACGTTCCGTCCCGTTTCCTTGAAGGTTTCTTTCTGGGACATCGAATGGAGGTTCTATCGCTCAAACCCGAGGTTAGTTCTTCCCAAGTCTGTTTTTCCAAATCAGGCCACTCTAACAGCTTTCTTACTCCCTGCCACACTCTTTTGGCTACCACACTCTTTTAAGAAATGTGAGTGGGTTTCCCTGAATGTTTTGCCTAGCTCACTAGCTTTCTGTTTGCCGGTGATTTTAGGGCACTCTTACTGGTCCTCTGGGAGCCATGGTTTAGCTGCATTAAGTGGTAGTACTTGATGGTATAAGCGCCACCTTGTTTCCCATAAATGGAAAGGGACTTTTTTCTCCTTAAAGAGAGCGATAGGGTGATCGGGTTGCAACAAGTACTGTGAAGTGTGGTGTTTGTAGCGTTTACGTTCTAAATCAGGTTTTAAGAAACCCACTTCTAGAATCACTCCATAAATTGTTTTCCTTAGCTGCTTAACTGAGGAGGATCCTTTAAATAGATCCGGTTCAACCTTCCATTTTTTAAGTGTGAATAACAAATCTCTCAAGTAGTCCGGGTGTTCTCTTTTTAATACTTGTGTGATATTACCATTGAAAGATCCTTTACCTCACCATGCTATGCCCCATGCTGACTTGCGCCAACGCAGAGCGAAAAGCAAGACCCAGGTTTTTTGCAAGAGGTTGGACATATTATGGACATTCACAAAAATCCAGTTTCCAAAATTGTAGGACATGAATTCAGTTACAAAATAGGGTTGCAGGGCAGGTAGGGCTAGGCCTCCCTGCTAAAACTCCTTAAATGCTCCCACATGGGCCAAAGGGAAGGACACTGTGTGCCATACTAGACGGAAGATCTGGCTTTCAACTCTCCGAAGGAGATCGAGCAGGGGAGGATAGACTACCACCAGGTTATGCACCGAGGGTATCAGGTAAGTCCGGATGTAAACCGCTTTCTGGTACATGGCAAGGCTCCATTTTTTCCACATGGTGATTTTAAGCATTACTTTTTCTTCCCAATCTGTCCAATTTCCTCCCCAGACTTTTTCCTTAATCCCATATTCAATCCCCAAAATGTTTACTGTATCTACCCACTTCAGTTTGGACTCTGGGGCCTCTTCGCTTTTACATTCAGAGATGGGTAGGCACGAGAGTTGCTGGCATCCAGGGTCCATTTTAACAGATACACTTTTGTCAGCATTTAATTCTGAGCCCGAGATCTTGCCATATTCCCAGAAGAGGTCTAATGTTACAGAGATTTCATTTTCATTCGATAACAGTAATGTAACATCATCGGCATGAGCTACAAATTTTACCCTAAACTCGGAGTGCGGTTCTAAGTGGACAGGTGGTTCAGCTATCCCCTCACTCTCCCTCCTCCTCCCTCCCAGGAAGATCTCGCAGGGCAGAGGGATAGAGACCGAGAGTCCTTGCAGATGGGGTTCTCTCTGAATCCTGATCAGGATCGGATCCAGGGCAAAAACATAAAGTAATGGGCTCAGTGGGCATCCTTGGTGGACACCTGAATACAAAATGATTGGGTCGCCCCGCCATCCATTAATCTGTGGTGTCACCTTTGCATTCATGTAGAGCAGCTGTATCCAAGTCACGGATAGGGGTGGTATACCTTTAGCTTTCAACAATGTCCACAGATAATTGTGGTTCACTTTGTCAAAGGCCTTAACTTGATCCAATAAGAGGAGGTGACCTTTCCAACTTTCATTCTGTATAGAGTAAAAAAGTTCTCTCAGCAGTCTGTCATCTTTCTTCCCGAGATAGCGCTTGTCTGCAAGCTGTGGACCAATTTAGGAGCCACTTTCGCCAATCTATTATTTAGGATTTTGGCAAAGATTCTGTAATCGATATTTCTGAGGGTTATCGGTCTCCAGTTTTGTGGGAAAGTGGTGTCACCTTTCTTGGGGAAAAACATTAAGAGGTCATTCCTAAAGGACCTATTTAAACACCTATTGTCTAGGACAAAATTAAATAATTTTACTAAAACTGGTAGTAGCTGGTCTGCGTAAATCTTATAGAAAGGCCATGTCAGACCATCAGGCCCTGGGGCTGATGTGTTCTTTCCCGCTGAGATAACTGCTCTGACCTCTTCTATCATTACAGGATGGGTCAAAGAGCTTTTTCCCCCCTCAGTGAGGGAATAGTTGAGACCATATTCATTCAGACTGCAGAACCTATCTAGATAGGATTGAATGGCCTTTTCAGAAATATCCTTCAAGGCATACAAGTTTGTATAAAACTGGGCCATGATCTTTAACATATCGTGGGGGTTGGCCATTAGTGGGCTACTTCCATCCGATCGCAGGCCTTGGAATGTCAAACTAGATGCATGCACCTTGTCCTTTGCCCACTCCCAATAGGGCTGGGAAAGACTCCTGCCTGCAATCTTGGAGTAGCCACTGCCAGTCTGTGTAGAGACTACTGAGCTAGATGCCACTGGTCTGACTTGGTATAAGGCAACTTCTTATGTTCCTATGATCTTTAAAGCCTTTAATGGTTTGGGCCCTGGATACCTGCTCCCAAGGGTTTCTGCCCTTTTGACAAGGTCATTAGAGTGGGATCTGCTCCATGTGCCAACAATGAGGGAGGCTCTGCTGTCATGCATGTGGGACAGGGCCTTCTCAGTTATTGCCCCCAGACTTTGGAATGATCTCCCAGTGGGCATCTGCTCCTCAGTCATCATCACAATTTTTAGAAAGCAAGTGAAATCTTAGCTTTTAACCCTAGCTTTTATATGAGTATTGTTTTTCTTGCTGCTGCTCTGTATCTTATGGTCTCATTGTTTATGTTTTTTAAACTTTCAATTAGCTTTGTATTTTTATATTCCAATTTAATATTTTTGTTGTGTAACTGTTTTGTAGTTTTATATAGTTTTAAATGTTTGATCAACTGCCTTGAGATTAATTGGATAAATTTTATTACAATCAATGACCAGCAATCAAAAGATAACATTAAAAACACAATTAAAGTAAAATTAATAATAATAATAATAATAATAATAATAATAATAATAATTTATTCAATTTCTATACCACCCTTCCAAAAATGGCTCAGGGTGGTTTACACACAGAAATAATAAATAAATAAATAAATAAAATGGATAAATAAAATAAAAATAGACTGGGTAATAGAGCATCAGAACATATACATACAGAGGTCTCAGTTACAATTAATCAACTGCTCCCATCTTCAGTTTGCATGCTGCGGCACATAATCTTGCTACCCTAGCTGTAATTGCTGGATACTGGTCTGCCAGAAGGAAGGCAGTATAATACTCTTCTGATCATCTTGGCATATTTTTTAAGAAGTGGTTCAATCCAGGCAGTGTGAATGCCCCAATAATATAAACAGTATAAAAGAACATGTGAGATGTATTCGATATTGCCTGAACCACATGGACATGGTTGGTTCCTAAGCAGTATACTCTTAAATCTGCCATCCAAAACGGCAGAAGGAAGGACATTAAACTGCACCAGCAAGAAAGCTCTCCTCTGATTTAGAGTGGTCAGATTTGTGAGGTATGCAGCTGGCTGGGGGTAGTTTGAGAAGCCACCTGGAATACTACTGATGGTAACAAGGATTAAATGAGATTGCTTCTCCGTATCTGCAATATGTTGCTTAATAATTTATTTGGCAATGACATGTCCCAATGGAAGTAGATATTGTGGCAAGAGGCCATATCTGCCCAATTTATCATAAAGGCTTCTACACCAATTAGAGTGGAACTCATCTTTCAATACCGGGGGGCCTGACGGCAAAAATATAATTTGAGCCTGTAGTTAACTGTGTGAAGCCACCCCTGGGCCTCGACTCTGGTTAAACTCACCTCTAGGCATAGGATGGCATTTGAAACACATTTAGGCACATGGAAAATGACACAAAGGAATCTAGATTGAACCACTTCCATGGGTTTGAAGTTACAGGTGGAACAGATCTTGATCCCATATAACATTTGTGCCAGTATCTTTGGCCTGGTATACCTTAATCGTCACTGGGATGAAATAGCCTCCTCTAGGTGGAATTTTTTTTTTAGTATAGCAGATGCAATCCTCTGTGCACTTGCTGTAGCATGTTTGCATTGTGCACCCCATGTACCATTTGCATGAAAAACTATAGTCAAGTACTTATAGCTCCTAACCTGCTCAACCCTACTCCCATTAATTTGTCATTTGTGTTCTTTTGGTCTTTTGGCATATAACATATTTATTTATTTATTATTTATTTATTTGATTTGTATACCGCCCTTCCAAAATGGCTCAGGGCGGTTTACAATTAAAACTTAATATAAACATAAACATAACCTTAATCTTTTGGGTGTTTATGACACGTCTTCGCAAAACTGTGTAAGTCTTTGTAGTGCTCTCCTCATATCGGCTAATTTATTTAGCATATTTGTATACCGCCCCCAACGCAAGTCTGTACTGCCCAAAATGCAATTACTATAGCATAGCCACATCATCAGCATAAAGTAGGATTGAGATGGGTCTGCTTAAGCGGATGGAGGTCAGGGTTATCCAGAAGGGGCTTTTAAAAAAATAAATAGAAATTAAACAGAAAAGGAGCAAGGATACATCCTTGCTTAACCTCCTTCTGCATAGCTGTAGGTTTGGACAGATGACCTTTGTTATTGCACTTTACTCTCAGTGTGGTGTTTTCATATAGCATATGAGCAAGACTAATTGTGGGCCTATGGAAGTGTTGGCCAGTTTACTCCAGAGCTGCGATCTAGGGATGGAGTCAAAAGTGGCTTTAAAGTCAATAAATGCTGCATAGAGACAGGAGGAGGGTTTACGAGCATACGTTTTGGTTAAATGCCATAAAACCAGGGCCTGTCCAACTAGGAACCCAGCCTGTTTGTCCCTAGGATATTATCTTGCTTCACCCAATCAATAAGCTTTTTACAGAGATGCCTGGCATACATTTTACTAACTATGCTCAGCAAGCTTATTGGGCAATAGTTAGATGGATCAGAGCATTGACCTTTCTTGTAAATTGGGACAATAACTGCAGTACCCCATTCTTCCAGTAGCGGGCTACCCAATCGTTTGAGACAGATTGTTTTAATGAAAGGTGGTATAAAAATCTAACAATAAATAAATAAAATTATGTGGTATGAAATGTCTGTACACTCGTACACGTGCATGTGTGAATGCCAGTCCCTGCATTCATTTTAAAAGGGAACCTGGGTACAAGCCCTTCAAATACATGGTACAGATAGGAAGTGATAGGAAGTGTACTATTGTACCTGTGTTCAGCATAAAATGTAAATAACGGTACCTGTGTACATTGTACATTTGTATTTCAACATGTCTGAATAGAGCCATAGTTACGGAAAAATGTTTATAGCATTTTCAAAAAGATAGAACAAAGAGCAAAATGTGCTACAGCAAATGTGCTGCAGTTGAAATATTTCAAAAAGAAAACTCTTCAGACAACTCTTTCAAAGAATTTATCTGAATATACTAGAAAATCCCTAAATCCCTGTGTCAGACCCCCAAAGTAGGTGGTTAAATTTCAGAGTAATCTGGAATGTTACCCAATGACAATGTTGGCATAAAGCCTCTTGTGTGGAAGCCCCTGTATCTGAGGAGCAATGCAAACACAATTTTAGGAATTTGCAAATACATTCAGACATGTTTCAGCATGCAATTTTTTGTGAAAACACCAGGTAGCATCCAGACTAAGTTAGTCATGACTAAGCACCATTGAAATCAATGAGACAAGTTAGTCATGACTAACTTAGTTTGGATGCTACCCAATGTTCAATTTGTTTAAAAGCTTTAGATGTTCATACGACCAACAATCTTTACCGATGACGTTTATGAACCTGCAAGATCAGAAGTGCAAGCTCACCTTAAAATGAGCTTTCAAACTGAAATAAATTAGAATTGGTTGCTGGAAAAAAAGAAACCAATCTCTCTGGATTTTGATTTCCGTACTTAAGAGTCAAAACTAAGGGAGCATATATGGAACACCATTGGTTCTTGCTTATAGGTGTATGAACAGATTGTGTTTGGTATCCAGACTAATGAAGCACCAGTGATATGGAAGAAGCACAGGCATAGCACCAGTGCTTCTGAAGAATTCCAGACGAATTCCAGAATTCCAGACTGCACCAGTGCTTGCACCAGGAAGGAGGGTGGGGAGATTTCAATGACCTCACCTTCTGCTGGAAGCACTCTGTGCCATCTGAATATACGTTCCTGAGAACTGCACTACCATTGGGCACATATTTTTGGGTGACACAGAGTGCTTCTAGGGAAAGAGGAGGTATCTGGCTGCATCAGCAGTAGAGCTGAGTTAGTTGAACACTTCAGAAGCACTGGTGTTTCTCCCATAGCACCAGTGCTTTGTTGGTCTGGATGGCAGTCACTGTCTATTGGAGAATGCAGCATCAGGCACTTCATGTGTAAACAGGATCCATTTTATGTGTAAACAGGATCCACTTTATTATTTCTTGATTGTTTAAAATGCATAATGGGCTTCTAAGCTGTATGTACTGCACATGTCAAAAGAACAAAAGGAGGAATCTTTTTATTACATTTTCTGGTCATATCAAAAGCTATTCAGATTTGATTGCTGGAAGAAGATATTAACACAGCATTATGTTCCCAAACTCTTTTGGAAAAGCTAGTAATAAAAAATCTGATATGGTTTGATTATTCCACCCACCCAACCCCTAATATTTTTCTCCAGACCAACTTAATTTCTTTTTATCTTGTTAAGGTCCTAACAGAACAAGTAAACAAGTTGTTTCTGGTTTTAATCAAATAGTATCCCTAATTTATTGCCGCCTGATGAACAAAAACAGCAGTTTGGATGCATAATTTAATGTAATGGCAAAGAAGAAGACGTCACACACTCATGTTTTAACCAGCTTGCTCAAAGCAAAACAAAGGTTGACTGAAAAGGGGAGCATTAGGAATGCACTAGTAACTGTTCAACAAAACCCCCCAGTGTCTTGCATCCTGATTATCACTGTGCTCACAGAAGTATTTTTGTTTGCAGAAGGGGTGATTTTTGTCAATCCCCCCCTTCCTTCTGCTGCCCCGAAATATGCCATTGAGGGTTGGGGGATCTTCAGGGATGTATTTTGTGGCAGTGGTGGGATTGAGAGCAGCAGAGGGAAGGGAGGGGTGATTTTCAAGGCAGTGAAAATCACCCTTCCCACCTTGTGCAAGCAGAAGGTACGTCTGTGAACACAACTTTAGTCAGAACATGAAGCAAGAATGGTCTGGATAGAACTATAAGGTGCAGCAGCAGCACTTGTTACTAGGGTTGGGTCATGGCATGAACAAAAGGTATCAATGAGAAGAAACACCATGTGGCTTAAGCAATACCATGTCAGTCCCCTGGTGACTGTACTGTAGTACTGCACTGCATGACAGTACTGCACTGATGGCATGGTCTCATTCAGTGGCAGATGGTGAGGGAAGCTGAAAACAGCAGCTAGAAGGCCCCCACCACCATCCTTAGATGGATTTAGTTTAATAGTGTATAGACAGCATTATATACATCTTCATGAGATACCTATACCTTTGGAAGAACAACAGAATACCGTGTGGGAACACTTGCCACTGAAGAAGAACTTTGTCTTGGGTTAAAACGCATTTGTCAGTTTTAATAATAGAACAAGATAAAGTGGAGTACTGACTTTGGAAATATTACTCTTCCACAAAAAGAAGATTAGACTGAATTTTTTCCTTCTGCATTGAAAAACTTTCAATCCAATCTTCTTCCAATCTTCACAGAGACTATTTTAGTATCATTGTATGTATATATTTTAGTATCATTGTATGATATATATGACTGATTTTTAAAACTGAGTTCTTTATCTTAGGTTTATTTTAGATTGTGAGCCCTTTGGGGATAGGGGTCCATCTTATTTATATATTATATCTCTGTGTAAACTGCTATGAGCCATTTTCAGAAGGGCAGTATAGAAATCGAATAAATCATCATCATCATCATCAAAAATATACGGAAAAGGCAGAGGACACAGGTAGAACTAGAGACACTAGATCATAAGGCCAGGAAAATAATGACCATCAATCATGCTCTGCACCCCCGCAGTGATGTAGATAGGCTATACCTCCCTCGCAGCTCAGGTGGAAGAGGAATGCTACAAATCCATCAAAAGTAGAGGAGGAGAAAAGAGGCCTTGAAGAATTTATAAAGGACAGTGAAGAAGATGCACTTAAAATGGTCAATAACAAGAAACTATTCAACACCAATGAAACAAAGCAGGCCTACAAGAAAGAACAAGTCAAGAACCGAGCGGAAAAATGGAAAAATAGGTCACTGCATGGTCAATATTTGCACAATATAACCGGAAAATCAAACATCACCAAGAGCTGGCAGTGGCTTAAGAATGGCAACTTGAAGAAAGAAACAGAGGGTTTAATACTGGCTGCACAAGAACAAGCACTAAGAACAAATGCAATAAGAGCAAAAGTAGAAACATGAACAACAAACAGCAAGTGCCACCTTTGTAAAGAAGCAAATGAAACAGTGGACCACCTAATCAGCTGTTGTAAAAAGATCACACAGACTGACTACAAACAAAGGCATGACAAGGTAGCAGGGATGATACACTGGAACAACTGCAAAAAATACAAGCTACCTGTAGCCAAAAACTGGTGGGACCATCACATTGAAAAAGTTGTAGAAAACAAAGATGCAAAAATATTATGGGACTTTCAACTACAAACAGGCAAACATCTGCCACATAATACACCAGATACAACTGTAGTCAAGAAGAAAGAAAAACAAGTCAAAATAATTGACATAGCAATACCAGGTGATAGCAGAATGGAAGAAAAAGAAATAGAAAAAAAATAACAAAATACAAAGATCTACAAACTGAAATTGATAGGCTGTGGCAGAAGAAGACCAAAATAATCCCAATAGTAATTGGTGCCCTAGGTGCGATTCCAAAGCACCATGAAGAGCACCTCAGCACTATAGGGGCCACAGAAATCACCATCAGCCAATTACAAAAAGCAGCTTTACTGGGAACAGCCTATATTCTGTGATGATATCTATTATAATAACAGCAACAATATTGATAATAAAATTCAGCCATCCCAGGTCCTTGGGAAGGACTCGATGTCTGGATAGAACAAACCAGTCAGTGGCACCTGTCTGACTGTGTAAACAAGAAATAACAACAACAACTGCCTAACTGGGCTGTGTCCTTTGGCTGGATGGTTACATTTTATCTTCATTGTAATTACTTATATCTTACTTATATAGATTACTTATATCTATCTATCTGTAGATACATATTTTGATTCTTTCTTGGACAAATTCACAGCTTCAAGATGACTTTACTATGAGGTAAGACAAATTTATGCAGGAAGGTTTATCAATACCAATTGAATACCATGAGCAACTTTGAATATTGGTTGTGGGGGCAAAAAGCAGCAAAAGGTGGTGGGCTTCTCAGCAGCATCTGGCTGGACACTGTTGAAGACAGGATGCTGGACTGCAGGACCCCTTGGCCTGATTTATCAGGGCTCTTCTTATGTAAACTTCTGTTCTGAAAATTCTATGCTTCTAATCAGAAATCATCTCCCCCCCCCACCAAGAAATCCACTTCACATTTGTAAAGATATAAATTAATATACACATTCTCATGCATACATTGAGATAAATATTCTCATGCCATATCCATTTTCAGCTGGCTGACATCCAGACTAATGGTGTATGCATGGAAACAGTTTCACACACAATGGGTAGAGGGGCAATTTTCGCCAATCCCTCTTTCACTTTTCAGACCTTGTGCCTCCTGAATATATGTTCCTGAGGGCTGTAGAACCCCAGGGATTTTGGGGAGGCATATGCACCTGCAGAGGGAAGGAAAGATATGTAAAAATCATCCCCTCCTCCTTTGCACATGCAAAATGTTCTTCCTTGCATGTGTGTTTCATGATGTTGTACTGTCTTGATGGTTTTTGCATCAACCATCTGATTTTTTAAAAGAAATGTAGTTCAGCGCTACTTTTTCTGAGAACTACTACATGTCCTTGCAGACCTAAGCCTTTGAGTCCAAAGATGATATGCAACCATGAAAAAAGCTAGCATTTATAGAAACATCAAGAGTCTTAATTTTACAGGGATTGGATGATATTTCATGAATTGGTAGAATGAGGCAATTTTTAAGGTGGCAATGATGTCTCACACAAATCCATTCTCAAAACCGGGAAAAGAAACCTATAAATAGAATCATAAAACTATAAATGTAGCTACATGGGGCCGGGTGGGGGATGTTCTCTTAATCAGACCACCCTAGTACAAAACAAACTATCTCTGGATATAGCCAAGGTATTCTTTGAATATATTTTAGGCATGGGCTCTTTTCCTGCTTTCTACATTTTTAATTAATTAATGTATTTTATTTATTCGATTTATATATCGCCCTTCCAAAAATGGCTCAGGGTGGTTTACATCAAAGTAAAAACAATTAAAATCAATTAACCATTAAAATCAAAACTATAAAAACAGCATAAAACTAATTAACAGTTTAAACATTTAAACAGTTAAAAACCCTGGAAAACCAGGCCGAACATTTACAGCAGTTAAAAACAATTTACAACAAAATTTAAAACCCTGGAAGGCCAGATCAAACAGATAGGTTTTAAGGGCTCTCCTAAAAGCCAGCAATTAACTCAGATTGTGGATTTCTGCCGGAAATGTATTCCACAGCTCTGGGGCAGCTAAAGAGAAGGCCCGCCTCTGAGTCGCCACCAGACGAACTGTTGGTAACTGGAGATGGACCTCCTCAGATTACCTTAACATGCGGTGGGGATCATGTCGGGGCCGGATTAAGCTAGTGTGGGGCCTGTAGCATATGTTATAAAGGGGTCCTAAATTTTAAAAAATGCACATAAATATTAAAACATAAATTATTTACTTGCAGAGTAAAGTAATTCAATTTTTTCATTTGCTATATTTTGGAGTATGGGAGACCAAGCCACAAACCCACACTTACTATAACAACAGTGAACATTTATATACCATTTTTCAATCAAAATTCTCAAAGTGGTTTACATAGAAAAATAAAGGGTGGATAGATGATTCTCTGTCTCCAAAGGGCTCACACTCTAAAAAGAAAAATGTGGTAGGCACCAGCAACAGCCACTGGACAAATGCTGTGCTGGGCCTTCTCTTAAAAGGCACATTTAGCAGAAAAGGGATATTTTATCTAACATGGACCAAATGAAACAGGTAAAGTTTTAACTTTAATTCCCAGTTGGAAGCCGGGCGTGCAGAGCCCTGAAAAACATGGGGCCCGTAGCCTTTGCTACTACTTTAATCCACCATAGGATCATGTTGAAGAAGGCACTCTCTAAGACTTGCCTCAGACCATTTGGTTGCATTAGAAAGAGAACTGGTCAACATGAGAATTACTATGTATATTGTATCGCACAATCTACTATAATCATTATAATTCAGAGGTTTGGTATAAAAGGGTACTTGAAAAAGAAGGAAAAGAGGCTGTTCACACAAGCAGCCTTACCCAGGCTTGGGCAGCTCTACCTGGGTAGGGGTGCTCATGAGAAGCGCTGGGATCAAGGCCAATCCTAGTGACGCTTCCCCAGATAGCCCAGGATTTTTACCTAGGTCCAGAGTTGTGTGTGTGCTTGGGCTGCTTGCAGCCCATGCAGACACAGAGCTGGGTGCCTAGAGCACCTGACTCATGGGGAAATCCCCCAATGTGCCACACTCATTATCCACTTCCTGGCCTCCAGAATGCCACATGGCTCACAGCACTGCCCGTTGTGTGGATGTTCAAACCACGTGGCTTGGATTGCCACTGGATCATCTGGCAGGGGGAGAAGTAAGTGCTGTCCTGCCCCCCCCCCACCCTCCCTGGACCAGAAAAAAGTCATGTGAATGACCTTAAAGTTTACATTAAAATGGCTTGCATCAAAATTGCCTTTGTACATAGTCTGGAAACTACCATTGGTACAGAATGCAGCAGCCAGATTGGTCTCTGGGACAACACAAAGGGATCACATAACACCAATTTTGAAAGAACTGCACTGGCTGCCAATATTTTTCCAGGTGAAATACAAAGTGCTGGTTCTTACCTATAACTCTCTTAACAGCTTAGGTCCAGGCTATTTAAGAGCCTCCTTTGTCACCTCCTTTGTCATAAAACCTGTCGCCTGTTATGATCCTCTAGAGAGGTCCAGGTACAGATGCTGCCAGCTCGTTTGGTGGCGACCCATGACTGGGCTTGCTCTGTGGCTGCCCCAGGGCTTTGGAATATGCTCGCTGCTGAAATAAGAGGATCTCCTTCTCTGTTTTCAGGAAGAACCTCAAGACTCTCCTGTTTTCGCAGGCTTTTAATCATAATTAATTTTAATAATTTTGAAACTTGTTTTAATATCTATTTTATTCTATTGTCTTTTTAAGTATTTTAATTTGTAACTTTTAAATATTTTAAATTTTGTACACCGCCTAGAGATGTACATATCAGGCAGTATAAATAAACAAACAAATAAAAGATAACTTGCCATCACAGAAGGCTTGCTTCCAAATAAATACGTGAATTAAAATAGATCTTCATTGAGAAATATCAATAGAAATCAAATAACAATCTGGGCTTGAAAAACTCTCTCTCTCTCTTGATCTGTAAAGATACTTGAAACCATATTTTGGTCTCAGAAGGCTAACTCTAGCCTACATATAACAGATACTTCTTTAGCTCCATGTGTCATCTCAAAAATTAGTCTTAAAAGGGCAAAAGCACTTAAAGCTGTTATTTCTAGTCTCATAAGAGACTGGTTCCACCTTGGTACAGGCGACAAGTTCATTCTGCTCCTTGCATCTTTAAAAATCCTTTTCTCAGCCAGCCCTAGGCTGGCTGTTAGACTACCTAATCAGCTCATGATTAAAGTCTCTCCCCATGTGCTCTAGAGCACTTTGTCTAAATGGAGTATTTTCAGTCCACCTGCCTCTCCCAGTTTCAAAACAATCAGTTCAGTTTATGTTTTTAGTCCCTGGGATAGTCCTTCAGTGGAGACAGAAGTATTATTTTAGTTATTTGCTTTCTTTCTCTTCATTAAGTTCAGACTGGTCTCTAATCAAAGGCATGTAGGCATATAAAGCCTTGACACGTGGACAGAGAAACTATTGAATAGTAGGTTTATTATTTCCACCCCCTGCTGCTGCTTCTAAGTAGGAATATGGCTTCACTTCAGCCAAGCAATACCAACATGTCCCATAGTGCATAAGCACAAAGATTATTCTTTCTAGCTTCTATGCAGTTCTGGCACAAAAATGGCTCCTTTCATGTCAGTCAGGAAGGCCAGATCAGTTCAGAGTTGTGTTTATCTGCAACAGCATTTAATCCCAGATTTCTGCTAGTGGAAGGGCAGGCATTCATGCCTTGCATGCATTCATTGCTTCAAGGTGGTGCTTGCATTGTCCTCAGCGCCTGTGGAAACAGGGGTCTGTGGACAAGCAGGCCTTTGGGAAATTGTGTGTGAGCCATAAGAAGGCCTTGCATGGTGAGGGATGGCTAAGTCTGCTGCTGAGAGTCAGTGAAGAGAGGGTTAGGCCAACCTATGGGCCAACCTTCATGTGTTGTATGTGGGAGAGGAGGACTGCAGGCACAAGAGAAGATTCATCCTTCTCTGAGCATGCAAAGCATTTCCCATTTAAAAGCCTCTAAAGAACTGAGAGTTGTGTACATTTCCTCCCAAACATCGACCCTTTGCTATAAACCTTCTACAGCCACATTCCAGTTTCATCAAGTGGAAATGTATTTTTGATAAAACATTTATCCGCCCCCTCCCCCAAGATGCAGTACAATTTTATTTTCATTTTGCTCTGAATCCATAAATAAACATGATGAGTACTGTGATTGGTTTGAGAAATCTCAGCTCTCTGGCTCTATCGCTAATTTAGGAAAACAAAGCTGTTGCAGTTGGAAAGGTCGACAGCTGCGATAAATAACTGTGTACACTTGCTGCTGGATCCTCTTGTCCGGCTGTGCAGAAGAGCAAAGGGACTTTAATTTGCTTTCCTATATACAACGGAGAAACCTTTCCTGAAGGTCAAATCTTGCCCTCCATATGATTCTACCCAGTTTGAAATGTTTGTTCCCTCTCTGTTCATTCACTCTCCACCTTTAAGAAGTGCCTCCGTTTGCTTTGCTATTGATTGGCACTCGCATTTATCTGGAACACAGTCTTCAGAATGTTTGAAAGGTGTACTGGGATTGACAGTGAGTGTTTGTATTTCTTGTGCAATGTTTTGGTAGGTGTGATTGATCATGACATTTTGAACTAGCATTTTCGATCCTGTCTTATTCTCTTCTTTCACTCTCACTTTCCTCTTTATTACTGCCAGTGACATGCTGGTCTACCATGAAGACAATGGGCACGAGGAGCTTGACCTTACAAAATGTGAAGAATCCACTTGGTGGTGAACTCCCAAGGTGGCTTGCCACTAGAAATGCTGGTGGAATTCTCTTGAGCTGGGTTCAGTGATGAACCCAGGAGGTAAATGCCTGCCTCAAAAGAGAGGAGAACTTTTCAGGCTTCTGAATTATTTTCCAGGTTGGATTAAAATCTGAGCTGGAAAAAATCCCCACCTTCCTCAGCTTTCAAAGGTTTCGTGTGATAAGGAGAGGAGATCTCTCCTGGCAGAACAAAGCTCTTCAAGACCTAATGGGGAGTTCCAAGATGGGATGGGCTTCCACAGAAGCTGGGAATGAGGTCAGCTGGCAGTTTAGTCAGTACACACAATTTGATTGCATTTTTTTAAAAAGGCAGTGCAGCCCAGATGGCGGGGGGGGGGGACATCCTCAGGGGATCTCGGCTAAGCCAGGGATGAGACAGAGCCGTTGGAATGTGTATATCCCAGCTACAAAGGTACTCCAGCAAGGAGATCTCTGCAGGCTTGGCTACATCCTGATAACTCAGATTGGCTCCACAAACAGAGTCATTTCCTAGTTTTACACATTAATTGCAGAGTCAGTTAAAGGAGAGTGGAGGCAAGTCTGCCCATCTCTATCTACCACCCACTCCCCCCCCCGCCCCTTTTGACAGGCTCCCCTCCTATCCTCTTAAAAGCAGCCTGACAAGAAGTTAAGCAGGTTTTTCTCTGTTGTTTTTCTTCATGTCAGGAAAAGCTTTGCATGAAGTTATTTGCACTTGGCTTCAGGCTTTCGGGTAAATGTTGAGTGAAGCCGCTTCAAAGTACACTCATGGTATTGAGGGAAGCAGCCCCTCCCCTCTGCTCTCGGTTTTATTTTGAAACAAGTCCACATGGCATGCTCTGTGTTTTCCTTCTAACCAATGGTGGTGGCGGGGAGGGCTTCTGCACAGATAGGTCTGCATTTCTGAAGAGAGCATGCCTTTATCATGCTAATGATTCTATGTCAGTGCCTCTCCCATTTCCTCCGGCGTTTTCAGAAAAAGTAGCTTAAAACTAGCATTTTTAAAACCCAGACGTACGTCAAGATAAGCTAGAATTCACATCACAAAGTCCAGTTTGTGTGTGGAGTGGGTCCAAAAATCTTGAAGGGACTTCGAGGTAAATTTGGCTGGTGTGTGAATGCATACACTCTCTTCTGAAGAAGATTCAGGGCAGAAGCCCTGTGTGTAAAAACTCCATGCTAACAATTCTGCATGCCAGGCTGCCATTAAAGCCAAAGGAGCAAGGGCAGTTTTAAAAAGTGGAACCTAGAAGACACGCCCCTGATACAATACAATACAATACAATACAATACAATACAATACAATGCAATGCAAAGGAACAGCTGAGCAAGTTGGAAAGAAGTGGGTGGAAACATTCCATCGCTTGCAGGCTGGATGAGACCAATAGGTGTTCTGTCTGGAATTTTGGAGATACAGCATTTTTCCCCATTATAAGTAAAAATTACAATAATCAGTAGATAAGTATAACACAGAATTTACCAAAAAGAGATGCAAACAGGCAGAATCGACAAATGTGGGATTTTACATATAATTAAATGGGACATTTACACCAGTTCTGTTTGAACTTACAGACCAAAGTAACATGCAGCACTCACACACTATTTCAAAGAAAATGCCAGTTTTGGGTAACTTCTTGTTTTGGACTATAGTACCCATCATCCCCAACCACAATGACTGAAGGCTGGGGATGATGGGAGCTGTAGTTCAGAAATAAGAAGTTACCCAAGACTGGAAACTGTTTAAGGTTTTACTTGTTATCAGCTGTAGCTACAAGTTTCAAATACTTACTCCTAAGATAAGAATTAACCTTTTCTTCTTGTTTGAATTTTTTTTGTTAAAACATTTTCAAAATAAGCATTTATTTGGCATTAATTTTTTTCATGAGCAGGGAAGAATGTAGTATATTCTCAAAATGAAATTGAATGAGCCATAATCCGAACCCCTAGACAGAACAATTGAAAGCAGTTGTATAATGCTATACTAACTTTCCAGGTATTCTTTCAAAACCTATGAAATATTTTCAGATTGGCACCTGAGTGTATTACCGTACATGGGAATGTGGTCCGGTGTTTTTGATTGGTTTCCCAAGAAGTGCCAATGTCCTGACCTTCCCTTCTTAGATCTCTGAAATGAAATGAGAGCTTTGTGCACAGTCTGTGTTATGCTGGAGTCACTGTGAGACTTCACAAGGGTTTCCTGGCCAACTTTAAAATAAACGTAGAAATAAATGTTTTGTTTCTTTGGTACCAGTCATGATACTGACATAGAGGAAAATAAAATTTAAGAATATGGTAGAGAGTTTCTCATATTTTCATATAAAGACAGTTATCCTATTAAAATCTCTCCCTCTTAGAGACATGACTTCCCATTTTAAAAAAAACACACACATTAGATTTACAGTAGGAAAGTTCATGTGTTAGAAGTTCTGTCTCCAGTTCTTCTTGTTCTTTTTCTGCTGGATGCTTGTCTGTTTAATTCTGCTCTCCATATCTCAAACAGGATTATTTACCAGTCCCATCTGAGGATGCCAGGGATTGAACCTGGGTTCTCTGTATGCAAAGCAGGTGTTCTATTTTTGAGTCTCTTCCCCCTAAAAAAAAAAAGTTCTCAACTTGACTCCTCCTCCCAAAATGAAACTGAGACGGATTTACTTTCTTGCAGTTACCACGCATTTCTCAGATTGTTCCATCATGACCAAAGCAACAACAACAACAAAACCCTCTTTCATGATATGTCCGTGTTACTTTTCAGATACTGAATGGTATGGCCAACCTCTGAAAATGTTCAGACAGGAAGAAAATACCTGCACAACCCTTCAAAGTTTCTAGTAGTGGAACTTTGGTTACTTTGAACCATGAAGTTCCTGAAAATTCCAGACGTCTCTCATTGCACAAATAAGTAGGGACGTGCAGAACATTTCAGCATTGAAATATTTCAACTTGAAATGGACCAGGATCATATGGGGGGTTTGGGGAAAGGTTAAAAGTTTGTTAAAATCACTTGCTTACCCATTTCTTTTCTGGTTTGGGTGGTAGGTAGCAACCCACTTTGGTGCCCCTAGGAGCTACCCATGGGGGACAATGGGGTGTTCTGAGTTTCCCCATTGTTCCCTATGGCCAAAACACTCAAAATGTTTAGAGTTATTTTTTTTGAAACAGTTGGCTTGATCGCTGTTTCGATGAAATATTTTGGTTGTTTTGCATTTTGTTTCAAGCTCAAAACAGAATGCAAAATCCATTTTGTGCATATCCCTACAAATAAGGCTTAAAGATTCTCCCTCAGATGATGGTTTGGAATTGATGAGAGCAGTAAGTGAGCTTGTGACTGTGAGCTTGTGCAAGAAGGGTGATCAGATCAGATACAATGAGGACAGTACTTCTGTGGGGTTGAAAAGAGGTTCCAAGAACTGAAGGTGTGCACATGCAACCCCAGCTGTATTCAAGACTGTTATAAAACTGGATATATTTTCCAGGAAGCGGGGGGAGGTGGAGATTCAATGTGCATGCAGCAACCATCTACAGGGGTCATATTCAAGCTCTTTTTTTTTTTTTTAAAGCATGGAGATTATTATTACTCCTACTCTAAAAATGTTTCATGTAATGGCTGTCTCCACCATGGTATATGACAGATCTTAAGTATATGAGCTAGAGAATATCCAATGTCTCTTTAAAAATTTTTTTTTAATATTGGCTCTGCTAGTAAGTACCCCCGCTGCACAAGACTGTACTGAAATAGTTGACTTCCTACATTTTCACAGGAGGATGTCAACTTTGTCATCTTCACACTTGATATATAAAGCTTATACGTCCCATTTCAATAACCAACATGGGATAACTGCAATAAGAGCATTTGTCAGAGGATTTGATTGTAGCCTGCATGAGAGTCAGCAGTTGCTCAAAGCACAATTAAGAACTTTGGTATTTGAGAAAGATAGAGATCTTTCTCACGACCAGCTCTACCTGGGCTATAGCAGCCCTACCCAGGTAGAGCTGCTCATAAGAACCACCAGGATCAGTCCCAATCCCAATCCCAGCTCCCCTCAGCTGGGTAGCCTGGGTTTTTAACCTGGGCTAAAAGTGGTCGTGTGGCAGCACACACTGGTCCTGTGGCATCACAGACTGCTGACAGCCCTGTTCAGGCTACTGGCAGGCCATCCTACCATAGAAGTCAGGGGAAAGAGTGTCCTGGCCTCTAGAATGGCCATAACGCACTGCGTTGCTGGCACAGTGCATTGTGGTATTCCTGGAGGTCAGGTGGCTTTCCCCCAGCCTCTCTCTTGCCTCACTGTTCACCATGGTGGTGATCGTGCAGCCGTGCAGTGTGTCGAGAGGGGAATTGATGGCTGGTTGTGTGGGGGAAGGTAGGACTGCTCCTGCCTTCCTCCCACCTCTCCTCCACCCCGGGACTATTGGTCCTGTGAATGATGCTGTAGTTTAACTGGTATGTTAACTATACAGTCACCCACATTTTTAAGATTCTATCCTTGCTTTTAAGACTGATAATCAGAAAGCTTTAGATTTATAAATTCATTAATATATTTATATAGCCTTGCAATATTATGCCCTCTACATAATATAGGGATAGAATTGAGGGCTGCTATAAGAACTGCCCAGCTGAGCAATGCGACTGCACTTTTTTTGTGTGTGTTTTGTTATGGCATTCTGCTAAACAATAAAACTGATTGTGATGAATGGAGCTTTTTAAGGCATCCTATAATAACAGTTAACATTTATAGCATTCTAAGGTGTAAAGTAATGGTTTATGAATAAAGCAGGAAGCATCAACGGATGCTATTTTACTTAAGCAGCCACAAAAGAGTCCCCTGGTGCCATTTTTACTCTAAAAGAGTCATGATGGATATCCCTCAAGAGCAAAGTCAGTGCAGATCTAGGTCTATTGAACAGCTAAATTATCTTGCACAGTTTCCTTTGTGTTCAAATCCTTTTTCAGAATTCTCATTTCTTTAAAAAGGCATCTTTCAAAATGTATTGTTCCAAAGCAGAGCTGATTAATGCTTTGAAAAGGTTAACCTGATTCTCCTTCCAGCTTGTCATGTTATTGTTAATATTGGGTGACTGAAGTGAGAGATTATGCAGCACAGCAATGCAGCACAGAAATGCAAGCAATGGAGCCCAAATGCTGTTACAAACAAATAACAGAGGAGAGAGGGAGTCATAAAACTGATTGCCTCGAAAGCAAAAAGAAACAGACCACTTAACTACAGCCCATCAGAAAATTGTGCTGTACTAGACAGATTGCATGCACAGGGAGACACACTTATTGATGGAATGTATAATCTGGTACTGCATGGATGCTATTTGGAATGATTGGGGAACTCAGACCCATAGATTCATGTTGCGAATGAAAAGAGTGGTTGAAATGATGAGGAAAGGTACTCAAAGTTGTGCCATTGAAATTCAAAGGACAAGTTAGGCATTGCCTAGCTTGTCCTTTTAATTTCCATGGCACTGCTTTGAGTACTTTTCCTCATCGTGTCAGCCAGTAGCAATAATATTCATTCATTCATTCATTCATTCATTTATCAAATTTGTACACCGCCCCAAACTTTCATCTCTGGGCGGCTAACAATAGCATAAAACAAGTTAAAAACATATACAAAAACTTAAAACAATTTAGCAATTTAAAAATAAACCAGAGATTAAAACCTAAAAATCATTTAGGAAGCTGAGAAAGCTTGGGCGAAAAGATGGGTTTTCAGGTGTTTTTTGAAAATTTCCAGAGATGGGGAGGATCGTATCTCAGCAGGGAGCGCATTCCACAATCTTGGGGCAGCGACTGAGAAGACCCGTCTCTGTGTAGCCACCAAACGAGTTGGTGGTAACTGGAGATGGACCTCCTCAGATGACCTCAATGGGCGGTGGGGCTCATAGTGAAGAATCTCTCTTAGATACCCAGGGCCTAAGCCATTTAGGGCTTTATAAGTTATAACTAGCACTTTGTATTTTGTCTGGAAACCTATTGGCAGCCAGTGTAGCTCCATCAGTAAAGGAGTAATGTGGTCTCTCCGAGATGACCCAGAGGCCAACCTGGCTGCCGCATTCTGAACCAACTGAAATTTCCGGGCTACATACAAAGGCAGACCCACATAGAGCGCATTACAGAAGTCAAGTCTGGAGGTTACCAACAGATGTACCACCGTTTTGAGGTCATTGATCTCAAGAAACGGGCACAGCTGGTGTATCAGCCGAAGCTGATAGCAAGCACCCCTGGCCATCGCCTCAGCCTGAGAAACCAGGGAGAGGTGTGAATCCAGAAGTACTCCCAGACTATGGACCTGTTCCTTTTGAGGAAGTGTGACCCCATCTAGAACTGGTAGATCAAAATCATCTCTAGAGTTCAATTTAGGGGAGATAAGGGAAGAACCACATGTTCTGCTTCCACTTTGTGATTCCATAGTCCAGTGACTGCTGCTCCTTTATAAATGGAAAATGGAAAGGTACAATTTCCAGGAGAGAATTCTAACCTTTCTCTTGCATCTCCAACTTCCACTCGCCCATTTCAGCTACTTTTGTCCAAGCAAGGTTTCCAGACCTGCATTTCCATTGCAAAATGGGTCTGGAATCTAGGAATGTGCACAAAACCGGAAAACTTCATTCAGTTCAAGTTGAACTGGACATGAGATGGACCAAGTCGGGTCCAGTTTTGTGCACACTTGAACCAGGCCCAGTTCGGCTATAATTCAAGCCCGGCTTGGGGTGTGTGTGTTTGAGGCCATACTGGTAAAGGGGAATCTGGTAGGGATTCCTCTTTACCAGTACAGAGGAATGGGGGACCAAGGGCTGTAAATAAAAAGAGTTGGGGCAGGAGGAAAGTAAAATTTTACCTCAAATTTGCCACTGGCGGCAGCTGTGGCAGTCGCAGGGGTGGATGGGGGTGGCAGTGGGGGCTTCCCCCACCAGAGTGGGCAGGCCAGCCTCTGTGCATGTGTGGAGGCCTGATCCAGGCCTGCCTTTCTGGCTGGGGTGGGTGGGGGGAGGCCCCACTGTAACCCCAACCACCCCCATGGCCACTGTAGCATCTGCTGCTGCTGGTGGCAGCAGCAGCAAATTTGAGGTAAAGTTTTACTTTCCTCCTGCCCCAGCTCTTTATTTAAGCCTCCTGTTCACCTCCTTTACTGATAAAGGGCAATCCTTACTGGATTCCCCTTTACCAGTATGCTCCAATCCAGTGTGAGCCGAACTGGACCCATTTCAGCTGGACTTGAACAACACGGACCCGGCTCGACATTGAGCCATTTTGCACATCCCTATTGGAATCTGGGTTTGAGGGAAAACAAAGGTGGTGAGGAAGTTCCAGCGGGATAGTGAGATACAAGGGAAGGAAAGCTGTCTCTTTCCCACAGCTTTTCCACTGAAAATCATGTCCTCCCCTTCTTACTTTGCAAAGGAAAAGTGACTGACAGCAGCTTCTGAAGAGATGCAGTGAAGGTAGCTAAGGAATTTGTTAGGCGATGGGCTCGACCCTTGAGAGATCTGCCCTGTTTTCTTTGGATCTAAATAAACAAATTAGATGAGATTAGATAAGAGAAACTTTTCAAATCTGCATCTAAAAAATATTACAAGCATTGCACTGATTTACTTTGATGTGTTAGTGTATGCAGGTAGGAAGATGGATGGGACAGAAGTAGAACTAAAAGGTATGCTATCTCATGAGGCAGGAAGTGAATCACCTGGACTCACTGCAGGTCCTTTAAAAACTGTTCATCCAGGTAATCAAATGGATAATGCACTTAACGATCTAACTTATTATTAGCTTGATTCTTCCACACTGCCTGCACCCCATTTTAGGGCAGCGAGAAAGACATTGAGATCATCTAATCCAGCCATTTGGGAGAAACCGCTGGGAGAGATCATCAGGAGATTTGGTGCAGGGTGTTACCAGTATGCTGATGACACCCAAATCTATTTCTTTATGTCAGCATCTTCGGGAGAGGGTATAACCTCCCTAAATGCCTGCCTGGAGTCGGTAATGGGCTGGATGAGGGATAACAAACTGAGACTGAATCCAGATAAGACTAAGGTACTCATTGTGCGGGGTCGAAACTCTGGAGATGATTTTGATCTGCCTGTTCTGGATGGGTTCACACTCCCCAGAAGGAACAGGTATGCAGTCTAGGGGTGCTTCTGGATCCGAGTCTCTTCCTGGTGTCCCAGGTTGAGGCAGTGGCCAGAGGTGCCTTCTATCAGCTCCGGCTGATACGCCAGCTGCGTCCGTTTCTTGAGATAGATGACCTCAAAACAGTGGTACATCTGCTGGTAACCTCTGGACTGGATTACTGTAATGTGCTCTATGTGGGGCTGCCCTTGTACGTAGTCTGGAAACTACAGTTGGTTCAGAATGCGGCAGCCAGGCTGGTCTCTGGGTCATCCTGGAGAGACCATATTACTCCTGTATTGAAGGAGTTGCACTGGCTGCCGATATGTTTCTGGGAAAAATACAAGGTATTAGTCACAACCTAAAGCCCTAAACAGCTTGGGCCCTGGGTATTTAAGAGAACGTCTTCTTCGTTTTGAACCCCACTGCCCATTGAGATCATCAGGAGAGGTCCGCCTGCACTTGCCACCAGCTTGTCTGGGGGCCACTCAGGGACGGGCCTTCTCCATTGCTGCCCCGAGGCTTTGAAATGCGCTCCCTAGTGAAATAAGAGCCTCCCCATCTCTGACAGCCTTTAAAAAGTCTTTAAAGACACATCTGTTCACCCAGGCTTTTAACTGATACTGTTTTGTTTTTTTAATGTTCTTTTAGAGCATTGTTTTTAAAAAATTTAAATTGTTGTGTTTTAAATTTCTTGTTTTTGTTTTTAACTAATGTTTTAATGCTGTTTTTATCTGTTGAGAACTGCCTAGAGACATAAGTTTTGGGCAGTATAGAAATATGTTAAATAAATAAATAAATAGCAGTGTCAAGATCCTTGATAAATTGTTGTTTACACACACACACACACACACACACACACACACACACACACACACACACCCTGGAGAGATGCTATGCTGGGCTGAGCTGAATAGGGCCAGTTGCTCTTCCTCTGCTAAATATAAAAGAGCCACCACTTGAAATGGTGCCTCTTTGCCCAGTTAGCCGGGGTAACCAGATATCATTCAGAGCAGGATATAAATATATCAAAAAACAGGCACACATGATGTATGCAATGCCAAATGTGCATATATTATATGTCAAAGAATAAGTTAAGCAAAAACAAGAGCAGATGGCTCAAGTCTGAGTGGTGCCATGTACTACATGAAGCAGTTACCCGCCCTTGCCAGTCCCTTAGTCACAAGGCAATTTGTTATTCAGCAGAAGGGAGAGCCATTTCTTCAGGAGTGTAAAAGTAAAGCACAGTTGAATCACTTGTTGACTGGTTAATCCTTCATCTTCAGAAATGAATGCACCTCAGTCACCCAGACAGGTGGGTTGAACAAATAGGAGCCGATGGGCTTATTTTCTTGCTACTCTAGAGGACATCACCGCATAACCTCAGATATGGTTCCTTAATAAACTCAGTCATCGGGGAGGCTAAAATGAGACCGAAAGCTGTGTGCTAAAGCATATAATTCAAAAGACATTAGGTCAAGAATATACATCTTCTAGGAACAAGACTTTACTATGTTTACATAAAATCCTGTCTTTTCCTACTGTCTGTTGGCTTCTGAATATGTGCAGCAAACCGCCTAGCTGCTGCAACTCTTTATATCTGGCTGTCTTTTCAACAACCATATAATCAGCAGAAGTGGCATGGTGAGGACTGGGGAAACCAGGAATAAATAACCTATTACTGCAGCTGTAGATACAGGTAGTATTTATTAGGGCTGCTCTGAATGTTCGTTCCTGTTGATTTTCAGATCAAAAGTAGTGTTTTCAGGAGGACAGAAATATTTCCTCAGGGTAGGGAGAACCCTTATGTGTACAACTGTTCATATCTGCTGCTGATTTCATTTCATTTCATTTATTTTTGCTGCACAGGCTTTATTTCTCTTTCCTAGAGTGATTCCAGACAACCAGGAATGAAATCGTAAATGTGAAGACATCATGAAGGTATACGTCCAATCAAATCTGAGTATTTATTTTTATTTATTTATTTATTTATTTATTTAAACATTGTTTTAATATCCCGCTCCTTCCTCCAAGGAGCCCAGAGTGGTGTACTACATACTTTCTCCTCACAACAACCCTGTGAAGTAGGTTAGGCTGAGAGAGAAGTGACTGGCCCAGAGTCACCCAGTAAGTATCATGGCTGAATGGGGATTTGAACTCGGGTCTTCCCGGTCCTATTCCAGCACTCTAACCACTACACCACGCTGGCTCTCAGCATGCAATCAATTATATGCTGCAATCACTGAGGGAAAATAAAGCTGATTTAAAGTGAGGGCCTTAATTCCTCAAGTGGTCACATAGGTGAACCTAGCTCATAGGCACTAGCCTATAACAACTGAACAATTGTAACAGACTCTAACTGCCTTTAGAGACCTATTAACATATATTTGTTGCCACAGCCATCGTTTTTCCTGCTCCCCCTCCCCCCGCTGCACTGCCACCAATTGTGGCACCTTGCCACCACGGCGGCCATTGCTGCAGATGCTGCCACCACCCCACTGCCACTATGGAGCTTTGCTGCCATTGATGCTGTTCCCCTCACCCACCTCCCCACTACTGCTCTCTGCACCTTTCTGCCATTGCTTTGGCTCCTCCCCACCACCTCCACTGCTTGCATATCCTTGCTGCCATGGCAGCCCATTTTGTTGCTCCTCCCACCTGCTGCCCTGCCGCCTTGTGCAGAGCCTTGCTGCCATTGCCGCTGTTGCCACCACTTCTTCCGGCTGCTTCCCCATTGCCTCTTGCAGCACATTGCTGCCTCTCCTCCCACCCGCTGCTCCCCCACCACTTGCGCAGCCTTGTTGACGTTGCCAGCGTTCCACTTGCCCTCCACCACTCAGGGCAATGGCAAGGGATGGAGGAGGCAGGCCCTCTCTGATCTTGCTATGCCCCTGCTTTTGTATGTGTACACACCCTTTTCCTTTGGTTGGAAGAGAGAAATGGAAAGAGAGAGAGAGAGAGAACAGAATATTTATTTATTTATTATTTGAGATCTTTATACCCCGCCACTGCAGTACATTACTGCTCGTGGTGACACAACATTAATAAAATATATACAATATAAAGAAAAAGATTAATAAAATTAAACAGATTAAAAGGCCAAGCTAAAACCACATTTAAAATCACTTCAAAAAGAAGTTCAAATTAAAAGATATTAATAAAAGCTAAAAACTAAGAACTATGATAGTTTAGAAATATCTGTGGAGTTGGAGCTCAACATTTTTACTCTCTCTATGGGTGTTCTGTAAATGGGAATTGAAATGTTCACCAGGTGAAGTTGAGACTTCACTCATGCACCTGATGCCGGGGGAACTACAACCAATAATTCTGCATCACGCCCCCTTTAGTGATGTATAGGCTGCAGGAGATGGCAATGGTGAACCCCTCCTGTATTCTACCAAAGACAACCACAGACAACTCCTGTGGTCACCAAGAGTCGACACTGACTTAATGGCACACTTTACCTTTTAGGCGGTGGGAGGAGAAATGGTTGGGAATTCAAGAGAGAGTTGATGGCGGGTGGGGGGAGAGGAGGAGAGGGAAATGAATTGTATGTATTTCTTGACAGAGAAAGCTCAAGTGTGCATGGAATAAGGGCAAAAAACACGGCAAGGGAGGCATTCTGTGTGCATGGACTGTCATGACTCCTCTTGAGCATTTAAGACACTTTCTTCCTCAGTAACCCCACCACCACCACCCCCAGTGATGAAAACCTCATAGGAAGCCAACATTCTACTGAACTGACTGGGACCTTCTTCCATTGTGTGTTCAGATGGGAGGGCAGCCTAAGCGTTATGTGATGTGACAACGTGTTGAATATCTCTCTAAGAAAGCACATGTTTAAATGCATGTGCTTGTATATGCTAAGCCTTGATAATCTAATGGGGAAATGTGCTGTTTAGGATTTTGGCTGCAATCTGCTGCTTGTGTGGCACCATGGCAGTGATCCATCTGTCATGGCAAAGTGTTAAATGAAGAATGCATTTTGATTATTTAAAATGTTCTTCATGGTTACAGAGGCAAATGAGCCTTAGATTTTACAAAGGCTCTTTAAAGAGGAGTGGAAAACAATCATGGCAGCTTACAACAGTAATGAAGTCAATTGCAACATTGCATGTAAGCGTGAATACTGCTGTAACAGTGGTCATTAACAACCTAAATACCTACCATAATTTAATGATGCACAATCAAAGTGTACAATCAGTTACTTAGGTTTTGTCCCAGAACTTCAATGGCATTACTATTAGTTATAAAGCTGATAGTTACAATATTAATAAATCTAGTGCAAAAGTCCCTATTTAATGAGAAATCTTTGCTATTGACAGTCATTGTATTTCTTTTATTCCCCCCCCCCCCCGGTTAGTATAAAATAATTAAAATCATAGTGGGTTGCAATACAGTTAAAGAGATTGTATTTAAAAAGTGTACTGACTTCAAAACACACACACACACACACACAACCCAACAATATGCACAGGCAACAGATGCTTCACATTCAAATATTTCATCACAGCAGGGAAACATTTCTGAAGCTTTATGAAAATAAGAATACCCAGTCCAACAAAGACAATGTTCCAGTAGAGAACTGCCAATGTGTGTCGTCTTGCAAAAAAATGGAACTTTTACTGACAAATAGTAAGGGAGAGAGGTCTGTTAGTTCAAGAGAATTGACAGAATTCAATCTATGTCTCTTCTTGGTGTGTTTTGGAGCAACTATGGTGGCAGGTTCTGGCAACTAATGGCAAAAGTGATGGCTAGTCTGAATTTCAGTGAAGACTGAAGGGAAGTGCCTTTACTTGTATGACCATCCACCTTGAGCAAAGGTGGCTTCTTGTCTCTCACCACTTGAGGCAAGTAACAACATCACCACCAGTCCTACTCCCTGGCTGAGCCCAGCACTGATGCAGGCAGCCCCCCACCCTCTCCTTCCCAGCCTCACCTGCTGAGCCACTGACACCGCCCCTCTTCTCCCTCACCTGTGGGGCTTGTGCCCTGTCCTTGTCCTGGGGCAGGTACACACTGCTGCATGCTATATCTGGCAGCATGCACTGCCTTCAGTTTGGCCAGCCCCGTCTCTTCCTGTCACGGTGCTCTCCCCTCCAGCACCAGAAGCAGACAAGCTTGGTGCCAGAAGAGAGTGTGGTGTCAGTGAGAGACGGGCTGTTGATACTGGAAGCAGCGCTCATTGCCTGATAACAGCAAGCTGCGGTGTGCATCAGCTGCAGGACAAGGGCAAAGCACATGCCCTGAAGGTGAGGGGGAAGAGGAACTTCATCATCAGTGCTGGCCTGTGGGTACGGTTGGGCAGGAGGGGTGGGGGCTGGGAGGGGGGACACGAGTGGCAGTGGAGGTGAGGCTGTGGTGGTGACAGCAGTGGGGGTGGAGTGGGGTGATTGCATTTGCTGCCTGCCCCCTGATGCAATTGCTTCCTGAGAGCCTCAACTTCCCTTATGGGAGAGCTGTTTCTAACCTTAAGGTCATCAACCCTGATCAATGTTCTCTCAGCATGGGAAGGAAGGACATCTGTGGCACAGGACACACTCAGTGGTTGCCCAAAATTATACAACACAAACCCTCAGGATGTCAAGCTATCTATCTCCCTCCTACCCTTTAGAAAACAATCAGGTCCTTCACACAGCCTTCCTTCTTGGAGCTGGGGAGACAGGTTTCTACCTCCCTCCCCATGCACGATGCCTGTCTATTTACAGCTCTGGAACCATGCCACAGCAAGCAGCAGAGGCGGGAGCCAGAGGGGGAAGTCCTCCAGCATCCCACACTGAACTGGGCCAAGAGCGTAGCACATTGGGGGATGCCCCCACTGCCAGGTGCTCTTGCTGCCCGGCTTTGTGAGTGTTCACGCTACAGGCAGCCGGAAAGCATTGATCAGGGCTTGTGACCTTAAAGTTAGGAGCAGCTCTCCCATAAGGTAAGTTGAAGCCCTCAGGAGGCAAGTTCATGGCGGGCGGGGGGGGGGGGGTGGCGGCAAAGGAAGCATCCTACTCCACCCCACCCCCCACTGCAGCCATCACCCACCTACCTGCTCCCACCACCCCAGCTGTACCTCCACTGCCACTCCTGTGTTCCAAGTATTCACATGAGCAAGGAGTGGGGTAGAAGGGCATGCTCATGCCCTTCTACCCCACTATTAGCCTGAATACAGAACCCAAGCTACCTGCACTTGGAATACCAGGATCAGGACCAATCCCGGCACTTCTCTCAACTGGCTCTATCCAAGTATGGCTGTCCTTGCCAGGGTAGAGCCAGTTGTGAGAACTACCTTATTATAAAGCTGTTTGGCAGCAATGAGGGCAGCAATGAGTTGAGTTCCTTAGGGAACTGTTGACTGTCAGCATTTGGAATACTTTTGATATTGTAGTAGTTTTGCACTGTTTGTTGTCTTTATCTTTCTATTGTTCGTTTTTAAACCATGTCCTTGAAGCTGTTTCTAGCATATAGATCTACACTGTTTTCTTTTTTGTACACTCTACCTCTCTTATACCTAAGCCATTTATTCAATTTCTGTATTGCCAGTTTATGCAGGGTAATACACATCCCATAGTGAGCCTCTTCCTGACATTCTCGGGGACTGCACATTCAAACACATGCAAGCCCTAAAGACTTTAGGAGCCCGAAAGATTTACTTGTTTGGCCTGGCCTTCCAAGGTTTTTAAATTGTTTTTAAGCATTTTTAATTCATTTTAAATGGTTCTTAACTGTTCTGAATTTGTTTATATACTGTTTTAATCTGTTGGTTTTAAATAGTGTTTGTTTTTGTATTTTACTTGTTGTGCACCACCCAGAGCCCTTGAATGGGGCGGTATAAAAATGTAATAAATAAATAAATAATAAGCACTTCCGCACACAAGCTTCTGCTTTTGTCTTAGCTGTACTTCCTTCTGTGCCTCAGAAACCATTCCTGAGTTTCAAGAATTCTTTGTAGAGCTGTGCAGAAATGGTTGCTTTTAGAATGGGTATGACAGCTCATCTAGGCATATGGGGCTTCACCATTCAGAACCTTTGATCATGTTCTACATGCTTAGAGGGCTGACTTATAGCTCAGTAGAAGTCCACAAAGTCAATGAGGAGGGCAGGGCACTTTTAAAATAGTGAAAGGAAAGTTTGGCTGTCCTATTGGGAAGTTTCTGCTCCTACAAAGCAATAGTAGAAACCTCCATATGTGTGTTTGTAATACAACAGCTGGATTTGACAGAAACATCAAGTTCACTAAGTAATTGGATTAGCCCACAATTTAAAGGTGTGAACGGTTATTTATAGTGGCTGTGTCATGGAGTCCCTGCCAGCAATGTGAGTCTCCAGAGGCACTGAAATAGAAATTACAGTGGGTTTGCCATATGGCTTCATATACATATAAAAATAACTGAAGGGAAAATGTGCAACCCAGCTTGAAGAAAATTCAGAGATATGACCCAGTTTTCCTTTTGTATATTTTTGCTGGGTAACACATCTGAAGAACTGACGTATATAATAAAATACCCATGGAAGAAGCTTTGGGGCAAATGGATAGATTAAACAATAAGCAACTAAAACCCATTTTAAAAATCCATAATACCTGCTAACCCTGACATGTGGAGGCCATTCTCATGACCAGCCCTACCTGGGTGGAGGAGCTGTATCCTGGGTAGGGCTGGTCATCAGAACGACTGGGATCGGTCCCGATCCCAGTGCTCCTCCGCTGGGTAGCCCGGATTTTGTACCTGAGCTAGAAGTGAGGTAGGAGGGCACACATGCCCAATCATGTGGAAGCTCAGGTGGTCTGGCAGTGGGGAGGATACAGGAAGATATGCAGCCAGCTTTCTCCTACTCACTTGCTACTCTGGGATAGCTCGTGTGCTGGTAGTGTGGATTCACGGCATGGTGGAGCCGGAGAGTAGCAAGAACCTTGTGTAGGGGAGATAGATAGTGTCCGGACTCCTGCTTTCCTCCCAGCCTTGGCAAAAATGGTCATGTGAATGACCTTGTAATTTCTATTAACATCAGACTCTTTACTACAGCAGTAGTTCCAAACGGTGATAGGTACTAGCATACCTCTCCCAAGACCTCAAACAACTGCAAGTATCTGCAACCAAAGAAAAATGTATTTGAGCAGTGATGTTTCACCTTAACAGTTAAGCAACAGACAAAAAAGAGGCCTGGAACAGACAGAAATGGACCCACAGGAAACTACAAGGTACCTCCGAAGGCCCTCCAGTACCCCTAGTGGGTAACACATTTTGGGAATCCCTCTACTAGAGGACTAGTAGAGATGTAACCAGAATTTGAATGGAATCCAGGAAGTGACAATGAAGCCAATTTCATTATCAAGCAAATGGTTTGATTAAAAAAACCCAAGCCTTTTTCTTATGAAATCCTTCGCATGTTCAGTCAAGACAAAGAGGGTAGAGCAGGCCTGCTCCCTCTAGCCAAAAGTCTGGCTTCTACGAGAAAAAGGTAGTACCCGCAAGGGATCCGCACTCTCATGGTGTATGTGGACAATGCCTCTTTCTCATAAAATTCGAACACGTAGTGGCAGTTGGGGGCAGTGGGTATAGTCCTGCTCCCTCTTCAATTCACTGAATGTGGGGAGAATTTCATGAGAAGAGGACTATAGCTATCAGCAAAATCCTAAGCATGTTTCCTAATCCCATTATGTTCAGTGGGACTTATTCCCAAGTAGGTTGGTTTATCTCTAGCCGGTACGCACAATTCAAAACACAACCAATATAAAGCAGAGTAAAACAATTTCAAAGAATAAAAACAGTTAAAACAATTTTTTAAAAAAGTTAAAACAACTTCACAGAATAAAAACAAATAAACAGTTTAAAATTAATTTCACTTAAAATTCTGAGAAAACAGGTGTGCCTTGAGGGTCTTTAAAAAAACAGTCAGAGATGGTGATGCTCTTATTTTGACAGGGAGTGCATTCCAAAGCCCTGGGGCAGCCACAGAGAAGGCCCAGTCCTGAGTCACCACCAGATCTCCCCTGATTATTTTAATAGGCGGCAGGGTTCATAACAAAGAAGGCCCTGTCTTAAGTGTGCCTTAATTACTTGAACTCTGACTCTGGAGAGGGACTCTGGCTGTGGCTTCTTTTTTCTTTTTTCTGCAATTCTCCCTTTGTCTGTCTGTTGCTTTCAGTGGCAGAGCATGACCGCCAGCGGCTCATGTGCGGCCACGGCAGTGGCCCCACTCACCCTACACCCATGTCTGACGTCAGATGCGGGGGGCATGGTCTGGCTTCCGAATGGAGCCACAAGGCTCTGTTCGGCAGCAGATGGAGTCTAGCTACTAAAGGGCCCGTGTGGCCCCTTTGGGAGCTAAATGAAGGCTGTTGCTGCATTCACAGCACAGCCAGGAGTGGCTCTTCCCTGCAAATGCAGCACCAGCCTTCGTTTAGCTCCTGAAGGGGCCGCGTGGCCCCTGCAGGAACTACCTAGGCTGGCGCTGCATTTGCAGCGCCGGCTATTTAACTCCTGAAGGGGCCACGCGGCCCCTTCAGGAGCTACTTAGGCTGGCGCTGCATTCGCAGCACAGCCAGGAGTGGCTCTTCCCTGATGAAGAGCCGCTCCTGGTTGCGCTGCGAATGCAGTAGCCATTTAAATCTCAAATGGGCTAAACCAGCACCCCCACGTCTGATGTCAGAAACGGGGGGGGGGGATATCGGGGCCGTGAAGCACAGCCCCTGATTGGGCACAGCCCTGGTTCTTTGAACCCATTGGCCCAATGGTTGCTCTGCCCCTGGTTGCTTTGCTTGCTTTAATTGCTCTAACATCTTGCACCTGGGCTAAGTTTGCCTGATAGGCTAGGTGAGAGCCATGCTTGTTGGGCTTTTAAACCTTTGAGCCTTATAAAGTGGAGCAACCATGATATAGGGGTTTGGATGAGATCGGAGCCTAAGGTTAAATATATAGGCAACAATGTATTTGGAATGATTGGTAGGGACATTCATGATCATCAACTAAGTTCTAGGTGGGTATCTTTCTTCCTGTCTGGAAGGAACAATGGTCAAGGAAATGGGTTTCATGGGAAAATGTGGATTCCCCACTGCTGGGGATTTTAAAGAGGAAACTGAGTGTGGAGAGAAGCCACTGAGTGGACTAGATGACAACTGAGGTAGCCCCAACATCATAACCCTATGAGCTGAATCAAACATGAATGCTTATCTGTTGATGACTGATGCATTTGGTTGTACCTTTCATGGATGAGTGAATCACCACTGTACATACAGTTTCCATATCCCCTGATATTTTCATATCCCCTAATAACACCTCAGATTCTTTCCATTTTCAGACAACCAGGTCACATGTTTACCTGTGATGTGCAGGCATGGCTGAGCTGGCTCCAAAAAACTCTCCAGAAAATCCCAAGGAGAAACGTGCTTAAATATGTAGTGGGTGAGAGGGTGTCTTTTTATAAAGTAAATGAGTTGGAAACAGGATTTGCTTTTAATTTTCAGTTTATTTAGCTACCCAAATGTGTCTTTAGGGTAGCTGTTCCTTCCCCCACTTTCCCCTCACCAGCCTCTCAGTGTTTTCTCTTGAGCATCAGTTAGTTAAGTCTTAAACAGGCATATCTAATGATCTTTAACACTAGGTGGTAAAATCCACATGTACAGTTTGTCTAAAACTGGCTGCAAATGAGGCTCCCTAAAGAGAAGCAACTTCTGAATGGCATATTCCTTTTTAATAGTACCACCTTCTGTTTCTATGGAAACAGCACATCTTGTTTGTTGCTTGCAAGACATGGATTCAGCCCTTATTAAAAAAGATTGCGTGCTGTTAACATCTTTAAAATATAGAGCAGCTGCCTGCTTTTGGACACCAGCAATTATTAATCTCCCCATATTAAAGAAACAAAATCTACACATCAGATGTGCTCCATAATTACTAGTTGTGAGGGACTAAGAAGTTCTTGTAGGTTAATGGGCCCCCAAATAGGAGTGTATTATTGTTTTATGGACATGGTTAGGGAATTCATAATGTTCAAATACAAGAGATACACTGTGGTTGGAAATAACAAATGGTACCTTGATATGAAGTCATGCATATTTGAGTGTGCTCTCCCATTTAATTTGAATTTTTTGCCTGCATAATTTTCCACATCTTGTCCTGAAACTGCACACATGCAAAATTGATAGAATATTCTAAGCTGCTTAAACACCATGGATTCAATAGCTACATAAACAACTACTGACCATTTCATATCCTGTGTTTTTATGTTATTTCTCCAGAGTATTCAATTGAATTCTAGTAAAAATCTGAGCGGAATCAAGTTGGGGTTTCAGTTGCTTGTCTAACAAAATAAACAAAAAGTATTTTATAAAATGCCTATTGAACATAGATCTTTCTAGGATATCCAGAGAAAATAACTGACTGGTGCCACTAGACTAGAAGAATTAAAGTCCAAACTAGGCATGATGATAAATATGCAGCTACCACTGAAAAAAAGCAATTGTGTGTCAAATGCAGGGCTGCAGAGCTTTGGTTGTTCAGCTGTTTTTGGACTACAGTTCCCATCATCCCCAGACACAGTGGTCAATAGTCAGGTATTATGGGAGTTGTAGTCCAACATCTGCAGGAGGGCTGAGGCTGTTGTGTAGCCCTGGTCTAAATCCTGCTCTCCCTTTGGAGCAACTAGTAGAACTTACCTTGTGTTATGTTGTCACAATGTTCTGAGCTTCCCCATCCATATTTGACTTCATTGGCTGTTGATCAAAAAGTAGGGAAATGCAGAGTATTTAAAATGCAGAGTATTGTACTGCTATAGTTTAGAGGAGCAAAGTTGCTGTTTTCTGTGGCAGCCATAAATGTGCCATCATGCCGTTTGGCCCCAAGAAACTTCCTTCAAGTAAAATCCTAAAAATCATTGAGATTGCTCATATGACCACAAGGGGGTGGGCTGGGGGAAAAGCAAGAACCTACCTGCCTTCCCTCAGATGACCAAAGCCCAATCAGGGCTCCACTATCATCATGCTCACATGAATGGTGCAGCGGTGAGCCCAGTGGCAATCAGACAAAAGGCAGCCAGGGCATCCAAGTATCCCACAATGCACTGTGTGAGCTGTGTAGTGCATTGGGGAAGCTCTGCACTGACTGGCAATTCATTCCCCCCAGCTTTATGTCCAAGATGGCTGCCAGCAGTCTGGGACCAGCTGCTAGCAGCATGGAGCTCCAGATGACCAGCGAGTGAGGTAGGAGGTGTACGTTTGCCCTCTGACCTCACATTTGGGTAGCAGAACAGGGCTACCCAGGAGAGGAGCAGCAGGATTGGGGATGATCCCAGGGCTTCACAAAACCAGCTCTACCAAGGCCTACCTGTACTTGCCCTGTCCTACCAAGGTAGGGCTGGTCATGAGAATGACCTCCATGTGTAATAGCTTTAAAAGCCCCAAGCCAGTGACTAGGGAAGCAATAGCAAAGAGGGCACAAGAGTGTGAGAAGTCTTTCTGCACCATACAGGAGATAACAGAGGCCAAATCTGGAATCTTCTGCTTACAAAGGGCATGCTCTACCTGTGAGCTAGGGCCACATGTTAGTCTGTTGCATCAAAAAAAGTCAAATGGCTCAGTGGCAGCTTAGACACTGGCTAACATCCAGAGCAGTCATCAGGAGATGCAGCTGAGCCATGTCTCAAAACAGAGAGGCTGCTCTGAACTCAGTCAATGTTGCCAAGCAGTAGAGTGCATGCATGGGGCGGGGAGCTTTTCAAATACCAAGTGCATTTGGCTTCTAAAAATATGTCCTCAAGGGCTGTATGAACTTCAGGGATATATTTCTGGAAGGCAACGAACACTAACAAAATCAGGGGAGAGCAACAAAAATTGTTTCCCACCCCCATACACTCTACTGCTCAGCAATGCTCTGACTGTGTTCAGAGCAGTCTCTCTGCATGGGGACACAGCTTTGCTGCATCCCCAGATTACTCCTCTGGATGTCAGCCACTAATTTATTGTTTGTGAATTATACAAACCTACTTTTCACTGTTCTCCCCTACACTCTTGCCTTTTGCCTTCACGCCCCTGCTTTTGCCTTCTAAAAATATAAACAGATAAATCTATTTGCTGTAGCACCTAATTTTGGTGCATTGATATGATTGGTATGGGTGTCCCATGGTGGGAGAAGGAAGGAATTTGGGAATTTTAACTTATATAATAAATTGTTTTTGTACGTTTGGTTGTGTTTTATGTTATGCATTTTAACAAGATTATTAAAATAAAAAGGATGAGTGAAAAAGTTAACAGAAAAGTCACACTCACACATATACACACACAGAGAGACAGCAAGAGGTACAATAGATTTATTTATTTATTTATTTATTTATTTATTTATTTATTTATTTATTTTCACATTTTATATCCTGCTCTTCCTCCAGGGAGCCCAGAGCGGTGTACTACATACTTAAGTTTCTCTTTCACATCAACTCTGTGAAGTAGGCTAGGCTGAGAAAGAACTGACTGGCCCAGAGTCACCCAGCTAGTCTTTGGGGCAGATTTGGGGCAGAAAGGGGTCTGCTGGGGCAGAACAGTGGGTTGGGTGGAAGTGCCCCAAGGGGTGCCTGCCGCCACCTATACTCCCATGGAATTGGATGCTTTCTTAGGATTTTTTTATTTTTACATTCACCCTGTGAAGTAGGCTAGGCCGAGAGAGAAGTGACTGGCTCAGAGTCACCCAGAGTCACCCAGCTAGTATCATGGCTGAATGGGGATTTGAACTCGGGTCTCCCCGGTCCTAGTCCAGCACTCTAACCACTACGCCACGCTGGCTCCCTTGTAAAACTGAAAAATGAATTGAAAAATCAATTTTACAAGGAGATATAAAGAGGAAAATCCTGATAGCTGTGGCACACAACCCAATTAACCAAAGTCTCAAAGGTAAGCCCACACATGTATTTTCACCATCTGATAACTGCAACTTCAAGTGTGGACTTGCATTTGTGAAAAAGCCAGATAAAACTGGGTGGGACAAAAACAGGCTTGCAGGTGGGAAGGAGGGAGGAAGAAGCCTTGTCATAGGTGAGAAAAAGAGGGGCTTGGGAGCTCACTGATGGCGTTATCATTATTATTAATTCAATTTCTATACCGCCCTTCCAAACTGGAGGTACTGTGCTGGGGGTGGATAGGGCCAGTTACTCCCTCCCTGCTAAATAAAGAGAATCACCATGTTAAAAGGTGCCTCTTTGCCCAGTTAGCAGGGGACTGGACTTCGAGGGACTGGACTTTGTCATGTTCACAATTAATGTTGTAACGTTCTGTGGTGATCAGACTTCACTTCCACACAGAGGCCCATTGCGCAGGCACGGCAGCCTCCAAAATGGCCATTGAGCTGGAGAGGAAAGGTCTGAACAGACTGAAGAGCTGGCTGAATGGGCCGGTTTGGGCAGCAAGGGAGGCCAGCAGGGTAAGGGGGAACCTTGGCAGACATTTCCCCTCTCCACTGCCTCGAGCAACTCCCCCAGAGGGGGTAAATTTAAAAAATATTTTTTAAAAAAACCCAAAACTATGAACCTGCCCCCCCACCCCCACCCGAATGGCCGGGATGTGTGTGTGTTCAGTCTGGAGTCGGGGGTGGTTCAGGGGTGGTTTGGTTCGACTCCGAACAGTTGAACTGAACTCATTCAACGTCGAACCTGTTCTGTTTGCATATCAATACCAGAGGTGAAGGGACCTCCGGTTTTGAAAACTGTATGTCCAAAATTGCAGGCAACCACAGCTCCATTTAAAAAATGGACCCATGGTTTCCCTCCCTGGACTGTGTTTTGTACCTTTGATTTGTAGTGTGTTTTGCTGCCTGGACCTCCAGTTCTGTGGTGCCAGCATGCGACCAGAACTGAGGGAGGAAGCCCCTCCCTCGCTCCAACTGCTATTGGCTGCTGGGGCTGTCCTTCAGTCAAGAAGGAAGCCCAGGCAGCCAGTTCCCCTCCTCTCTGCAGTCCTCAGGGAGCTCTCCATTTCACCTGAATTCGAATGGGAAAGTGGGGGGAGGAAGAAGTAGAATCATGGGTCCATTGGACTCACAGTTCCGCATTATATCTGAAGGCGGTCTCTCCCTCCCTCCCTCTTTTTCATCCTAACGTTAGTGTATGGTATCAGTCCACCAAGTTTATGAATACATAGCAAACATGCTTGTGCCACATTTGACAATCAGGTTAGGATATTAAAAAGTGGTGAAATAAGTAAAGGAGTTTTTTCCTGTGCACACACATTTAATGCAAACTTCCCTTGGTTACTATTTGGGTTATTGTTCACCAGTGTGCTTCCTGCTTAATTCTTGCATGCTAAGCATGTATTTCTTAGCAAATTGAACATTCAGTTATATGTTATTGTAATATTTACCAAATCGTGTGGTAAGTCAACTGATTATTGCCATTTAGCCATTAATTTTGATTTTCTCTTGGATTCTTTATCTCAGGTAAGGGCATATTTTTCAATGCACATTTCCTTGTTTTTATGGAGCTGTATAATGTGGGTTGTGGTTCATGTCAGGTACAAAGGAATTGCTCTCCTAATGATTCCAAGAGGCTTATTTTTCCTGCTAATTTACATGGCAATGTTTTGTTTTATTTAGTACTCTGGGGGGCTAGATAAATGAAATAACTGTTTGCAATCACAGAAGCATAAGGGGCCCCTTTCATGACAAAATAATCAGAAACCCAACTGTAGCTTGCTAACATTTGACTTTGTTCATAAATAAAGAGGTAAAGCACATTCTGTAAAGGAAAAGGCACAGCATGAAATCCTGTTTTAAAAATTTGTCTTGCAACTTTCCCCCCTTACTCCTTTCTTTGTAATTGTGAATATCTGATTCATCTGATCGTTTCTCTCACCCACACACACACACATGCACACTCTTCTAATCCTGTTAGACCTTCATGGTGTAAAGAATATGTTACATGCTACACTTAAAAGGTCATTCAAAGCCCACAGTTGGTAGCAAAAGCAAAAATGTTCACACTTGGCTGCAAAATCTTTCATATGCAAATCCTTAAACTGTTCTTTTATGAAGGTGCCAAAATACAGATTCAAAATCTGCAGCAGGTGTTCTCCATGAAAAGCTCCCAAGCTTTTATGTTGTTAAGCATGGGTCACCTTGATAAAGGCTGAATATGGTCAACTATGTCCAGAAATTTCTTGCAATTGTGTGAACTGTGATTTGTAAAGCGGAGGAGGAAGTTCTACATACTTATAGCAGAAGTGGCCCCTCCATTGAAGTGAATGGGAAAGTCTGGCTGTACAGAAGCTTCATGTTTGTACCAGAGTATACACAACTGTCCTGTTCTGGAGCATCAGGTGTGGTCCAGTATGGGACAATTGTGCATGAAATGTATCCACAAGTGCCCAGCTCCGTGTTTGTAGGGAAGAGACCATCCTGCGTGTGATATGGTGCTATTGGCTTATTATCAATAAGTGATCCTATCTCTTGACTAAAGAAGTATACAATATAATGTACAAAAAGGGACAAGCAATAGCAGAAGAGTGTGGGTGGGGAGCAACCACCAATTGCTCCTGCAGCCTCCTCTGCTTTATAATCCTCATCCGCCACTTACCAGCTTGCAGTGCTGTACTTTTAGGTGAAGATCTCCTCTCGTTCCCATTCAACATCCACAGCACATTTTGAGATTTTAACGTTTCCACTGAGATCAGTTGGAGGCCAGGACGGATTCTTTGAGCTAGGACATTTGATAGCAGCAGTTTTAGTAACAGCAGGAGTGTACAGTCGTGAGCAAGCTGCAAATATCTAGTTGCAATCCATACTTTAATCTCCACCATCTGCTGCACTTTAGTTTATAAGCACCTTACCTGTTGGGTAAAGATATGTTCCAGCTCCAGTTTGACCATCCCAGCCCATTCTTCTTTTGCTTCTGCTCCAATCAGATCAGGTTGGAGGCTAGGGCTATTATTTCGGCAGATGTGCTTAAGCTGTCATTTAAAAAAGACTTCTAAGAGTAACGGCCTTTGGCTTAACACTTAGGAAGACCAAGCATGAGGGTGGGAAACTCTGCCTGTGCAATTCAGGACCAGAGCAATGTATGTGGAATATCTTCCCATTACTGACTTCTTTGGAACATCAGGACCTTTGCTATGTAAGAAGAACTGTTTATTTTGCCATCTGAAGATAGCATATTATTGTGATGTTGTGGCCCAGGTTCCTGGGAGGGCCACAGCCACATTGGCTTCCTCTGTGAGTGTGGGGAACTAGGGGGTGTTTCACCTAGAGTTGGGAGCTGGAGATTGATTGTGTCGAGGTGTTACTCCGGTGTTGTGGCACCTGTTTCTTAGGCTAACCTGTAATTAGGGATATGTGGAGGGGGGGAGCGGCGGTTGAGTACTTGAGATGTGTTAGCTGTGGCAAAATCAGAGGATGTGTTGATTACGGATGTGCACAAATTGATTTTTTTCAATTTGATTTGTACCCAAATCAAATGACCCCCAATTTGTTTTGGCTCAGAATCTGGCCAGCTAGCACAGGGGCGATTTGTTTTGTCCACAAATCTCCCAAAACAGGTTGATTCAGGTACAAATCATTTTGTACCCAAATTGATTTGCACATACAGCAGGCCCAGGCAGTGTATCTCTCAGCAGCAGGAAGGGGGTGTAAAAAAATTCTCTTCTATTTTCCTCAATCAGGAAAGCAGGAACAAAAAGCTGAGAATCCACTCCAGGTGGCAGGCAAGGCAAAGCAAAGCTCCTCTGGCACTCTCTCTCTCTCCTCCCACGAGGCAGAAAGGCAGAAGGGTGGCTGCTTGTCTCCTTAAGAACATTTGAAAATCCTCCAGTCTGGTAAGTCACCAATTGGTACGTCACCAATCTGAAGCTTGGTAGGGCAGAATTTTTAAAAAAAATTCTGGACACAAAATGGGGACAGCAAGAGAGATTTCCAAAAAACTGAGGTCTGAACCTATGAGGTCTGAAATCTGGGCGATTTGTTTTGGACCTGAATCTGGCCAGCTAGCACAGTGGTGATTTGTTTGTCCACAAATCGCCCCAAACAGGCAGATTTAGGTACAAATCATTTTGTACTCTAATCGATTTGCACATACCTAGTGTTGATACCCACACTGGCACAATTTGGGGAGAAGGGGAGTGAGGGTTATGCAGAAAAGAATTCAGAAATAGCTAGCCACTAATCCCAGTTAAAATGCCCTTTGAAACAAGGTATGTCTCAGCATTTCAGGAATTAATGCACCCAGAATAAAGTAAATGAGAGCCCCTGGTGGCACAGTGGTAAAACTGCTGCCCTGTAACCAGAAGGTTACAAGTTTGATCCTGACCAGGGGCTCAAGGTTGACTCAGCCTTCCATCCTTCCGAGGTCGGTAAAATGAGTACCCAGAATGTTGGGGGCAATATGCTAAATCATTGTAAACCGCTTAGAGAGCTCTGGCTATAGAGCGGTATATAAATGTAAGTGCTATTGCTATTGCTATTGCTATTGCTAAATGGGATCTTAGTGAAAAATCTAAGAATAAATCCTAAGGGATTGTTGTTCATTATTTGGAAAAAAAAAAAACCCCAGCTGTTCTTAGTAAGTGGTTTTTTCAGTCCTGGGAGAGAATGCAAACATGGAAACGCAATTAGTGGGTGGGGCACAACTTTCAAAAAGAGTCATTAAAAATGCAACAGTGGCAAAAGTTCTCACTTTGGACATATAAATATGTGATTGGAGAATGCAGTAATGAAGAAATACAATCATGAAGGCACTAGCTATAGTCCATCAATCTTGAATTATAGAATATTTTTTCAGAAAAAAACCAAGCAAGGCAATCACAAAAACTCAGACTGATTTTAGTAGATTTATGTTACTCCCCATTTTGATCCACACAAAAAACGCCAATGGACTAAACCAAATACATGTTGAACAAAGCCTTGTAAGAATGAAAAATTACCAATTCTCTGGAAAGCAAAAAGGAAACTACTCTAGCATCAGTTTCTAGCTCATGGTACTAGTACCCATCAGAGCATTCACAGTGACATAATTAAGAACAGTGGCTTACATACTATGCAGCTCCCCACTGATGGAAGAGAGGGACATATGTGCTGTTTTCTTGAGATTGCAAAGCCCATTAATGCTGCTAGCAAACCCAGATAATCTCCATGGCCCTTAAGGATTGTATTTATGCTGTAGGGCACTTCTTCCTTTGGGAATGATGGGGAAATCACCCTACAGTGATAACGCAATCCTTAAGAGCCACAGAGACTCTCTATGTTTACTAGCAGTGTTGATGGGCTTTGTAGTTCCACAGAACCAACATGTACACCCCATTCTTCTATTAGCAGGGTGCTGCACAGTATGTAAGCCATTATTAGCTTTTTCCTCGTTTTAATCCATTTCCTCGGATTAGAGTAAAGGCTATGAGCTTCACCGCTATAGTCTTTGGAGGAGGAGATATATAAGAAAATTTTAATAAATAATAAATAAATTAGAGATCTGCTCGAAGATCATCATTATCTGGAGAGCAAATATCTGTTCTTAAGCAAAAATAAAAAATAAAAAATTGAGGTATAAAAGTTATTTGGTTTTAGATTCACCCACTTAGATACTTTGTCACAAACTACTACAACTACTAAGAACATGAATATTTATATACCCTTATAAAAATAAATAATACATAAGATGGTCCCCTGTGCCCAAAGGGTTCACAATCTAAAAAGAAACATAAGGTTGACATCAGCAACAGCCACTGGAGGAATGCTGTGCTGGGGTTGGATAGGACCAGTTGCTCTCCCCCTGCTCAGTATAAGAGAACTACCACTTTAAAAGATGTCTCTTTGCTCAGTTCGCAGGGTTATGCTCAGCATATTATTTGACAGCAAGCATCCATTCTTACTTAATTTGAAAAGCTTTAATTAAGTTCAAAGAGCTGGTGTCTATAATCTGGGACAGTTTGGGAAAGGAAATATGTAGTAGCATTGTTGACTTACAGGTGTGATGGGAAACAGAGGCCACATTCTCACATGACAGGAGACTGGAGTTGCAGGGATCTGCACTTTCCTTCCTGCTGTGTCTGAACATGCGCAACTCTGGGCTGAGGAGACTCCAGTTTGAATTCTGAGTTTGTAGTGAGTTCCATTGCTCCAAACTGAGGGTCCAGGGAACTTCTGTTCCACTTCCATCTGAATGCAGCATTGGAGGCTGCATTTGGCCAGACTGGAGTTCAGGGAGGAAACTCCTCCCACTTCCCCTCCCTGATTGGCTGTGTGGGCTGTCCTTCAAGCAAGGAGGGAGCCCAAACAGACAGCTCCCCTGCCTCGCTACAGTCTCGCTGACTGCAGAGAGGACGGTTTCCAGTACATCCAAATGCAGACAGGGGAGCAGGGGGAGGGGTACACAGAACTGCTGGTCCGTTGAACCCACAGTTCTGCATTATATGAGAATGCAGCCAGAGGCTGGGCCTGTATATGACATAAACCTTTTTAAAAGTAATCACTAAAATTAGACATTTTGAAAACTGATATATTGGTAATACCTTTCTTTGTTTAACTCTATACGCATTCTCACCATGCACTTGGCATGTTTGTGATGAGCAAAGTTCATTTCATCATATATAGCAGATGTGAATAAGTACTTTTGGATGCAGGTTTATTCATTATTTATTTATTTATTTTTATTGAATTTATATACCTCCTTTCATTAAAAACAATCCCAAGGCGGTTTACAAAAATTAAAAAACATACAATAAAATCACAATAAAAATATTAAGTTAAAAATATAACACAAATCTAATTTAAAATCTATAAAATACAAGCATAAAAACTATAAACGGGTAAAAACACATAGAAGCAGCAATAGAAAATAATCGTGTAAAAGCCTGGATAAAAAGCCAAGATTTAACAAGCTTTCTAAAAACTGTGATGGAGTTTGAGGAGCGAATGGCCACTGGGAGAGCATTCCAAAGTCTGGGGGCAGCAACAGAGAAGGCCCTGTCCCGAGTGCACAACAGCCGAGCCTCCCTCATTGTCGGCACCCAGAGCAGAGCCCCCTCAGATGACCTCATCAAGCGGGCAGCAACCCTTGGGAGCAGGTGGTCCCTCAGGTACCCTGGGCCCAAACCATTAAGAGCTTTACAAGTCAAAACCAGCACCTTGAATTGGACCCGGAAACGAACTGGCAGCCAGTGCAACTCTTTCAGAATGGGTGTGATGTGCTCCCATCGGGAAGCTCCAGATAATACTCTAGCTGCCGTGTTTTGCACTAGCTGCAATTTCCGGATATTCTTCAAGGGCAGCCCCACATAGAATACGTTACAGTAATCCAGCCGTGACGTGACTAAGGCATGGGTAACCCTGGCCAGATCTGCCTTCTTCATAAAAGGACACAGCTGGCATACTAGCTGAAGCTGTGCAAAGGCACCCCTGGCCACCACCTCCACCTGAGCTTCCAAAAGCAGAGCCAGGTCAAGTAGTACCCCCAAGCTGCATACTTGCTCTTTCAAGGGGAGTGCAACCCCATCCAGAACTGGTAAAATCTCCTCATCCCGATTGGCTCTCCTACTCACCAACAGTACCTCCATCTTGTCCAGATTCAATTTCAGTTTATTAGCCCACATCCAACTCATCATCACGGCCTCAAGCCCCCGATTCAGGACATCCACCGCCTCCCTAGTACCAGGTGACAAGGAGAGAAAGAGCTGAGTGTCATCTGTATATTGCTGACAACTCAGTCCAAGTCCGCAGATGACCTCTCCCAGCGGTTTCATGTAGATGTTAAACAGCATGGGGGGACAAAACTGAACCCTGAGGGACCCCATAGGCCAACAGCCATGAAGCCGAGCAGTAGTCCCCCAGTACCACCTTCTGGACCCAGCCCCCAAGAAAGGACCGGAACCACTGCAACACAGTACCTCCGACTCCCATACTCAAGAGGCGGCCCAGAAGGATACCATGGTTGATGGTATCGAACTCCGCCGAGAGGTCCAGCAGAACCAACAGGGACACACTCCCCCTGTCTAGTTCCTGGCATAGGTCATCCACTAGAGCAACCAAGGCAGTCTCAGTCCCATCCCTGGGCAGAAGCCAAATTGAAAAGGGTCCAGATAATCCGTTTCATCCAAGACCCTCTGCAGCTGGGATGCCACCACGTGCTCTATCACCTTGCCCAAAAAGGGCAGGTTAGAGACCAGTCTATAGTTGTCCAGGTTGGAGGAATCAAGGGAGGGCTTTTTAAATAATGGTCTTACCACCACCTCCTTGAGGCACAGTGGCATCCTGCCCTCCCTGAATGAGGCATTAATAATAACCTCCAATCATCTACCTGTACCCTCCCTGGCAGCTTTTATTAGCCATGAAGAGCAAGGGTCCAGAGCACATGATGTCACCTGCACACTGCCCAGGATCTTGTCCACATCCTCAGGCTGCACCAACTGAAAAGAATCCAACACAACGGGACCAGATGGTACCTGAGGCACGTCTGCCAGAACTGCCAAAACTCTGGAGTCCAAATCGGCACGGATGCGAGTGACTTTATCCGCAAAGTGACACGCAAACTGATCACAGCGGACTGTGGATGATTCCTCCCCCATTGTCTAGGGGGATTAGTGCAGCAATGTCTTTCTTACAGTAAACAGCGCCACTGGTCTACACTGAGCAGATGCAATGGAGGTGGAGAAAATAACGTTTCTTCGCTGCCCCCACCACCGGAGTAGTCCCTAAAATGGGCTCTAGCCCGTGTTCGGTCGGATTCGTTACGACTCTTCCTCCAGCATTGCTCCAGCCGTCGTCTGAGTTGTTTCATCGCCTTAAGCTCCGAGGAAAACCAATGAGCAGATCGGGCTCCACCAAGCCGGAGAGGGCGTTTAGGAGCAACCATGTCAACAGCCCGAGCCATCTCTCCATTCCAGAGATCGACCAGGGCCTCAACAGGGTCACCAGCTCTGGACACTGGAAACTCTCCGAGGGCCATCTGGAATCCAAGCAGATCCATAAGCCTCCGGGGGCGGACCATCCTAATCGGCCCACCACCCTTGCAGAAGGCAGATGGAGCAGTCAAACTAAACTCTACCAGATGATGATCTGTCCATGACAAGGGAGTTGTCTCAAATTCCCCCACCTCCAGATCATTTATTTCCCGGTCAACAAAAAACAGACCCAGAGTATGTCCTGCCATGTGGGTAGGGCCTGATACCAATTGAGACAGGCCCATGGTTGCCATGGAGGCCATGAAATCCTGAGCCGCACCCACTGGGGGGCCTCAGCGTGGACATTGAAATCCCGCAAAACAATAAGCTTGGGGGAACCCAAGGCCACCTCCGAGACCACCCCTGTCAGCTCAGGTAGGGAGACTGAAGTGCAGCAGGGTGGTTGGTACACTAGCAGAATCCCCAGCCTATCTCGGAGGCCCACCTTCAAGGACAAACACACGAAATTCTGAGATTGCCTGACTGGGCACCTGGAAACGGAGAGGATTTCCCAAAAGATGACTGCAACGCCTCCTCCCCGACCCTCGAGGCGGGGCTGTTGCATGATCTGGAAACCTGGAGGACAGAGCTGAGAGAGACCAACCCCACCCAGCTCATCCAACCAGGTCTCCTTCACACATACCAGGTCAGCATGCTCATCCACAATCAAATTGTGGATGAGAGATGTTTTAGCATTGACTGACCTGGCATTCAGCAGCAGCACCCTAATCCTCGAGGGAGTGTTCTCAGAGCTCCCTAGGGTCAGAGGGTCGGGAGAAGAGATGGAAAAAGGAACAGGCCTCAATTGCCTGGACCGTTTCCCCCTGTAACGGCCTGCCCAACTCCCACCGCCATACCTCCCTCTGCCCGCTACCTGTGATACTGCTGCCCCCACTCCATCCCTGCTTTTCTGCTCTCCCAGACACATCTCCTCGGCAAACCAACCACAGCTTTTCGGCGTGATAAGAAACCAAATCCAGACTTATGCAGTCTTTTGTTTAAACTCTTGCTGGCTTCTTGATAGCAGAAAAGAAGGTCTTCTGGGCCCCCGGCAGCTCGCCCCACAGCTGAGAGCCACAAGGATGAGAGCCCTTGTGCTCTTGCCCTTCAGCTCGCTCCAAGAGTCTCGTGCCCTTGGGCCAACCTGCCCTATATAGCAGCAGAGCCTCAGCAGCAACAGCCCAGAGGAGATCAAACACACCTGGAGGAAAGTAATAATTAGCATAAAAATAATATAGCCTGTTAATCCTGATCCAGGAGTCTCTCTCTTTCACTTTTGTCTCCTGAAGAAACTAAAAGCTGTACCACACAATGATTTAATATCGTTTCTTGTACATTGGTCTAAATTGGAAATTGATTGGTAGTAGAGATGATCTACCAGTGCTTTATGTCTAAATGACTGGTACTAAAGTATCTGGGTACTTGCCCCATTAGGAAAAACTGCCTTTGAAATTGACCAAGGATTTTAAACAAAAACAAATGCTTTTCAGATCAAGTGAAACTCATTTATCACTGACATCCATGAATGAGGATTCATTGCCTCAAGACACTCCGTGCAGCATAAATCTTTTTGGCTAGGCTTGATAACCATCTAGAAATCAGTAATCATTCTAAGAACATTCTTTGGTGTATAGTGTGCCCTTGCATTTTTCTCTGTACTTATATACCTGTACTACTTTCCATTTCCATTATAGTTTTCTCCTTTCCTTGTCTCCTGAGTTTTTATTATTATTCAAAAATTGTGATAGATAGATAGATAGATAGATAGATAGATAGATAGATAGACAGATAGATAGATAGATTAGTGGCCCTTTTCCACTCTATAATTTCCTTTTTGGGATAAGTTGTCCAAAACTTTGTTCAGTCTAAATGTGATCATGAGCTCAATTTATACAATGGCATTGTGATTTTTATTGTTTTAGCCCTTTTCTAATAATTCCTAATACTTAAACTGTCTTTCACTGCTATCCCAAATTCAGCTGATATTTAGTAAACTTTCCACTGGAACATAATTCTGGGATGGCCGCAGTCAGATTAGACTAGAGCTGAGCTGAACATTCTCATAAAAGCAGCGTTGGTGACATTGGAGGCATGTAAGGAGTTAAAGATGAAATGAGCCAAATACAGTAGTTTCAGCAAGATCTGAAGGAGCTGGAGGGCTTTGGAACAAAACAGGGCCATTTCAGAGAGAGAGAAGTTCTTGTAAAGTTTCAAAGTGGATGCATCACCACTGTGGTGGTGGTGGTGGTGGCAGCAGCGGCAGCAGCAGGAGGTCTCATTCCTCCTCCTCCTCCCCGCCATGCTTCTGAAGCAATGATAGCCATTAGCCTGATATATTTCTCAAGAGTTTCTCAGGTCCACCCAAGAAATTACCAAAACTGACCACCCATTTTCACAGCCTGAGAATGTGGTGGAGAAAATGAGAGATGTAATTTGGATATGTGAGAATGTAATGGAGAAAATGGGAGGGGCATTTTGGATCAGATCTACACCGGTAATAACTTTTTGTATAATTCCATTCCAACTCTACCCCTGGCCCTTCCACTCTGCCTTAGTGTTCATGTATTCTATGGGCATTTAGCTGTACGATCCAATAGATTTTCAGTTTTCTATTCAGACAGACTCATCAGGAGATCCGGTAAATCTAGTGGCAAGGACAGAGTGAAACCTAAAAGCAGTTTGCAGATTGAATTGGGTAGAGAATGCAAGATGTGGGAAGCTTTTGAGCTGGTCCATTTGAACTGGATGCAGCCTGTCACTGCACTGTTAGGTAATCTGATGAAGTGCCCACCATTCTGTTGCTTCCTGCAAGAATACATGTGTAAATAAAGCAGATATTTACAAGACATAATCAGGAGCATTTCCAGATGGGACTTTTAGCTCACTTCAACTCCTCCGGAATGGAAGGTGTGCATTCACATATCAGCCAGATTTATCCCAAAGTCCCTGCAAGCTATCAAGGAGCATCCCAGACACAATTCGGGTTTTTCATTGTGCGTTAGCGTGCAGCCCAATTTATGTCCAGGGTTAAAAATTTCCACTTTTTGCATTGGTTTTCTGGGGCAAATTCAAACTCGCAGTAAAGCCTCACAGTAAACCCACAGTAAAACCTGCTGTCTGGAAATGCTCCAGTGCTTCCTCATCCAAAAGAAATGATGCCTCAAGGTAGCAGTACCATGAGGAGGTAGGGAGCACTGACAAGAGAAAGCAGAACTGATATGTGAGAACTGTTAAGTCTGTGTGTACTGTCTCCTGTTTTCCTTGGCTAGTTAATAGGGCTTAGCATTATAACTTCAAGAGTCCATTAGTACTGGTTTTGTTTCTCAGAGCTTGCTAATAAGTGCACAACTCTGGGCCCAGTCAGTCCATCTGAACAAGCTGAGGATTCCAGCAGTCTATGGCCAGATAGCTCTTCCCATGAAGGCAGAGTTTCCCATTAGGCAGTTTCCCACTAGGCAGAGGCAGCGTCCAGTTCCATGCAGAGTTTCTGTTTGTCCAGTAACAGAAAATTGGGGGGGAGACTATAGGATGTATCTCTCAAAGAAATGATGCTAAATGCACACTATACTTCCCAATATGCCACATATTAAAAATGTGCCCAGATAGTTCCCACGAGAGATCACCCATATGGAAAAAGAGACCATAGCTTGCTGCTAGACACTTATTTTCACCCCTTCACCCAACCAAGTAAGTAAGCTGGAGACTCTATTCTCATCCCCACCACTTTGGAGGCTGAGGAGAGAAGGTGTTCAATTAATCTGTAAATCAAGCTCCTACAATGGAATTGGTTACCAGACTTATTTTGGCCAAGGTGTCAGAGCCAGATCCTAGCACCAGTGCTTAGTGGTAAGATGCACCTTCATACCTACACTAAGGCTGTAATCCTGAGCACACTAGCCCTCTTCCCAAGTAATTATTTCTACACTCACTGAGCAAAGTGAGGGCAGGACTATACTTGCTGGCCATGTCCTCAATGCCAGCACACCACTGGCCACACACCCCAGGGGCCATGTGTGTTGGAGATGGACTTCCAGTGCATCGACCTTTTGCACCTACTGTCCTAATGACCACTAGGGGCATTGGGAGTAGAGACAATGAGTAAGGGTCTCCCTATCTGTCCCTACTTTATGACCCCTGGACTGACTCTACAGCACTTCCTGTGCTGAGTCACAATCCTTCCTTTCCTCCTAGAGAACAGATGGAAACATCTCACTCTCTCTCCTTACCTATCCGTTATGTAGTCCTTTAGATTAGATATAGGTCTTTCCTATCTAAGTGTATTTAACCAATAAACATTTAGTATTCAGTTATACAAGGATCTCCATGTGTTTTCTCTAAATAGCTGCAATAACCAAACCATCCTCTGCTACCCACTCTGTAACTGGAGTGTGTGTGCTCATTCCTTAATGCCTGTTTTACCTATTGAGGGTAAAAATCAACAATATCTAACAATGTGTTCAGTATTTATGAACACTGAAGGGGATGAAAAATGACCCTTCCCCTAGGACCCACGCACTGTCAGCAGCAAGAGCATTGCACTAATCTGAATGATGACCAATGGTTATTTCAAATTAAATATGCATGAAGTCCCACTGTTATGTCTAAGTGAAGTATATGCTTAATCACAATCACAATGTTGGCCAGCTCCTGCACTACGACAATGGGAGTAAACATATGGGCCTCTACCTCGGCAAGGTGTCTCATAGAACTAGACTGTACTTGTCTCTCTTTTAGCCTAAACTCTCTGACATGATCTACTGATTTGAAATCAGAAGAATGAGCAGCCATTATATGACACCCACAGAACAGCCAATACCATAAGGTCTGCTCCTTTTCCAAGTCCCATTTGAACACATCACTCAGAAGAAGGAGATATTTGAAACATACATGGCATGATCTCATGGAAGGGTGGCCAAAATGAGGCTCTCCAGCTGTCCAATAAATTACAACAGGGGGTGATAGGAGCTATAGCTTAACAACAGCTGGATAGCCTCAGGTTGACCACCTCAATCTAGAGATTTGAGACAAAGAGCAGGAGCAGATATTACACTACCATGAGGATGTCACAGGGAAAAGGAATTCTCCCTCCACCCCCTAACATTTAGAAACACTCAACATATGATTCAGCACCATCACACTGCAAGTTTCTATGCCCCCACCAACATCTTCCAATGATGTAACGTCTGCTCTGGCTCCAAGTCTCATTTCAGCCTGTCACTCAGCAGGAGCACGTCTTTGAAAAGACTTTACAGCAAACAAGTCTCTGCTTCTGAAAGTACTGGAGTGTGGGATCTATTCCATTTGTTCTCCATAGGGGGTTGTGCGGGCTATGTGAAGAGAGAGCATGGCGAGAAACCAAAGGAATTTATTCTGGGGGAAACAGAACAAGAGTCACTGGGGGTGGGAATTCAAGTGGAATATGTGAGAAAGTATGTGAGGGGAAAAACTGAGATTAAACATATTGCTCCACAGTTGGCAGTTCGTTCCCTGATCCTTTTCTTTGATCTTTACTTAGAGAAGTAGTACAGTGTTCTCCGTCTCTTGCCTTTTCTGCTAACAAATCTCAAGAATAAGAATGACCCTTCTCCACATATCAAAACCGCCTCAAATTGAAATAAATGAATATCTGTTATGACCATGAATAATTATGGATTTATATATTTCTAGGGAATAGTATTGATGGGTGCTTGAAATAGGAGTATTTCACTTTTTTGTTTTTTTGTAGGTATAGATCTACAATATTTCTAAAAGACCTAAAAAGACAAAGTGTGAATGTGACAAAAGATGTTTCATACAGGTACACTTTGCTCTGAGCTGTGATTGACTGCAGCTCCCTATTGAATGTACTTTCAGTAACAAACCCTGATCTGCCTGTGTGTGGTGTGTGAAGTGGACCCTAGAGCTCAATTTATCACTTCATATATGCATTGAAAATTATTGCAATGTTATTGTGGGTCACCAGGTTTTATTTATATTTACAGTGCATTAAGCTATCCCTGGGTCTTTGCCATGTTTTCCTATACCTTTTTAGAATCACCCCAGGGTTTTTCAAAACATCTTTGAATGGTCATACTTGTTTTCTCTGTGCTCACAGGGACATTAAACCATTTCCAATTCACTAATCAAATAGGTACTGCTTAGATCAAAGAAAATCAGCACAAATATGACAGGAAGCTGAAATCAATTGGGCCAAAAAGGAATGAAATTGTTAAATTCTTTTAACAAGGAAGTGTCTGTACGGAACCCCCTTGGAAAATGAGGAGTCAATTTTTAACCCAGTTTGTGTCATTCTCAGCTCTCCTTACACATCTAATTCACAGCCTACTCTGATGTACTGCCGTTCAGGTAACTGTGATTTGAAGCTCCTGGGCTGGGAAAGTAGCTTTCCCAGTCCAACTAGATTCTACTTGGGCTGGGCAAGAAGAATCTCAACTGATTTTCTTTTCTTGGATAGTGTCATGATACCTGACTCTGTGTCTGACCATTTGGAGACACATCCAATCCAGCCCCAAGGCTCCCCTCTGGAAACCATGTGTGCAGGTAGTCTTCACTAGCCAGATTGGGACAGAGTGAGGAAAGCTCTGAGGATGAGGAAACCCAAGAGACACCTGTTCTTGAAGAACCTCCAGCCATGCCTCTCCCCGAGGATGCTCCATAGCCCATATCCTCTGACTTGGAAGATGACCTTGACCCTCCTCCAGGGCCTGAAGAATTGCCTTCTGTCCATAGGAACCCATGCTGAAGGAATAGAGACGGTCCCTTTAAACAGCCACAATCTCTGGAAGAGGGAGTGGAACTACAGATTGTAACCAGCAGCCAGACGATATAAGAGCTTAGTCTGCAGTAAGTAGTTGATGAAGCAACATTGTGGCCGAAGGGCCTGTCTGTAATTCCTTCTTAGTGTCCCCGTTCCTGATCTTTGGCTTCCCTTTATCACACTCTTGTCTGATCCTGTGTGTGGCTCCATATAGACTCCTGGCTTTTGACCCTCGGCTTCCCTTGACCACACTCTTGTCTGCTCCTGGGTGCTGCTCCATTTTGACTCCTAGTTTCTAACATGAAGCTCCCACGGACTACGCCTCACATCTCCTGAGTGGCTCTCTTGGCTCGAGACCCTCACTTCAGTGTAGAACACTATGCAGAGTTGGTAATCCCCTGAAACAGCACACTTGGTACCTGAGCCCCTTAAAGCAAAACCCTCTGGAGCTGAGCTCACTGAGGAGTCAGTCCCTCCTACCCTATTGCACTCCCTGATATCTGCACATCAATGCCAGCAACAGGCTAGGCAGAATCAAGTGGAGAGGAGAATGAGGATTTCAGGCCTGAAGACTGTTCCTTGAAGGCTTCTATCTGCCAGAGAGGCTCAGAGGTATTTAAAAGCTCAGTCCACCTCTGAGTCTGTCAAATAAACTTGATGCATGGAACTGACAGTGGTGCTGCAACTTGTCTTGCCTTGCTGACCTCATGTACTCTTATCCATTGGACAAGACAGATATTCCTTCCATGAGGCAAGATGAGGTGGTCACCTAAGTAGTGGATTATTGAGGGACTAGCAGGGCAGCAAGATGCTCCTGCTGCTTCACTTGCCTTACTCTGCTTCCCCCTGCCTTTGGAGCAGCTCTTTCCTCACCAGTGGCGCAGCCACTCCTCTTCTTTTTGCTGCTGCCACTGCCTAGTGGGTGCACACACACCCTCCTCTCTTGTGCTGCTGTGCTGGTGATGAAAAGGGAGAGAAAGCAGAAAGGGGAAAGGAATGAAGTGCAGAGTACTGAAGATACTCTATATTCGACTAGGTTTTCCTATTTTGATTCACATTCTATGGTTCCTGAGTAGCAGAAGCAGATGTTTAAAGACAATTTGGAGAAGGGAAAGTCCTAAAGCACTGTTCCCTATGAGGTGCTGCCCTACCTAGGCTGGCCAGGAAGCAATGCTCATCCTAGAACACCATGGGATAGGGGAGGAGAGCCACTGGTAAGCTTTGTGCACTGAACTCTGATATCAGCTAGCGTATAGTATAGCTATGGTATGCTTCCACATATCTTTGTACAAAAGAAAGAATTACTCTCTTTGAAGAATTCCAAAGTCTTTAGAGTTGTTGTTTTTCTCTTTCTTAATTGTTGTTGTTAAAGATACGGTAATAGAACATTTCACTGATAAAAATGTGTCCTATTTATCACAGCTAGTGGCAAAATTTCAGCGGTAATAGCACTATGATCATTCAAGGTGCACAGAGGGAAGAACAAATACAGGAATAATCACCAGGAGAACACATTTAAGTTCTTATGTGCTTAGAAAATTTAGCATTACGTTCCTAAAATCATGCTGGTCTGGAATTGCAGCACATTCCAATTAGTTCAAAAGCATTATATTGCTCTTCCTTTTAAAAATATTGACTGTTGAATCTATAGAAGATTACTGAGTAAGCATTCCAGAGACTGACATGTTCTAATTAGCCACCGCACTGCAATGCAAACGCCCCCCAGTTGCCGTGACAAATTGTCTCAATTCAGCCCTGCAAAAGGCCCCCCTCTGGGGACAAGTGGGTGTTTCAATTGTCAGCTTGGTCTCTCACAGCACCTTCCAGCTAGGCTGCCAATTAGTTCCAGTTGTGATAAAGGCTTGTACTTCCTGAACAAGCTAGCACTAGCCTGTAGAAGAGTAGATTCCTTTCAGTAAGAAATTGCATTTCCTTCCACCTGTCTGCATCAGAGGGAGACGTCAAGGAGCCAAGCCCCTTCTGTCAACTGGCCGGGACCAGCTGTGATCTGGCTCCTCCCTCCAAGAGCTGTGCACATCTGCAGCCATGCTACCTGCACCTTTTCCAGCCACCTTCCATCAGAGATGATGATGGGAGTTTTATATGTATCTATTACTTTTTATTAAGGTCATAACTGGCTTTGGGAACTTAGGATGAAAAGTAGATAGATAAATTTCTGCCACAAAGTACTCCCTTTGGGTGGGAGTACTTGGATAGCAGCTGCTAGTGCCACCCCACTTGTACCTTCCCTCATTCCATCTGAAGTGCCAAATGAATGTATTCGGCAATGACATGGCAAAGCACAATAAAAAATGTTTGCTGGCAGCAGTTGCAATTCATCTGTGTGAAACAGGATATATGGGATTTAACTGCACTCTGCAAGGCAGAGCAAATGAAATATTAGCATTGGCCAGTAAACAGTAAGTACTTTGTGAAAAGTTATCATAAAACACTATCTCTAGATGGCATGCAGTGCAGCAGAGATTATTTGTGTTCGAAACACCTGATTTTCCATGTACATCAAGGCTTCCTTTCTTTAAAAAAAATGGCACTGAAATGACATTTGCATCTCAAGAAGCTCAGGTCTGTTGCTAGAACTGTTGTTAAAATTCATGAGTAAGAAGGTAAGCATTTTCTATTGAAAATGAGCAACTCCAGGTCAATGCAATCCCCACCCCCCACCCCCGCTTCAGAACTTTATTATGCAGGTTGAAAAACTGAACAGGAGTGATAAAAGCAGAAGGATTTTAAAGACTTTTCACTTAGAGTCATTAGTGAATTCAGGGCTGTGAAATTGCATTGAAATAAGACAGAGTGACCACGCCATCAATCATTCATGCACACAAAGCCCAGTGCTGGTTGACTTGACTGATGTCTGTGCTCCAAAATTATTCAATTCTATTTTTTGCATCCTTGGCATATGCGGTCACATTTATATGCTAAAGGAGTATATCAAGCTTCCTAGCTTCAACTCAGAGACCTAGTCTGGTGGAGCACATCAGCAAGTCAAAATAAGGAAACAATACCCACTGATCAGAAATAGGTTGCCAAGGCTACCTTGTCTATATTGCAGTGGTTCTGATCCTTTCTGGAAAGTCAGTCCCAGAAGATGGTGCTGGGGAATTTATGGAGGATAGACTATCAATGGCTACTAGCCTAGATAGCTGTATATTTCCATCAGGATCAGAGGTGACATGCCCCTGGATACAGGTGCTAGGGAACAACAATGGGAGGGGGCAGTTGCCCTCTTTCCCCCACTTGTGGGCTTCACTGATGTACCTGGTTGGCCACTGCATGAAGCAGGATGCTGGATTAGATGGGCCTTTGGCTGGCTCCAGCAGGGCTTTTCTTAAACAGGTGCACCTAGGTAATTTCGGAGCCTGGACCTAAAGGCCTTTGGAAGCCGCCCCGCCCCTCACCTGCAAATTAAACATCATCATCATCATGCTCCACTGAGTGACCACACCACCTGGGACAGACTAAAGAGGATTTGGGGGCCTCCAGGGGCTTTGGAGGCCCTGGACTTCGGCCCTGAAGTCAAAGGGCAAGAGCACCTCTGTTCTTATGTGCTTGTGTTCTGGGTGAGCTTATCCAGAGGTTTGGGTTGAGGTGTCTCTCCAGTATGACACACACCCATATCTCTATCATTTGCTACATCTAACCCTAGGGAGGCAGTGGAAATCCTGAAATGGTATTTGGAGTCAGTTTTGGAATGGATGAGGGCAAACTAACTGAAGATTAATTCAGATAAGACGGAGGCAGTGGCAGATGGTGAAGTCTGAATTTTGTAGGACCTTTTTTGTGTGTGTGTGTCATGCCACTACAACGGTGTTTACATGGTCTATAATAAATGTGCCACTCTTTCTATATTTTTGGAAGTTTGATAGGGGTTTTAATAATATTTATATAGAGTCATTATTCTTTTGGTATTATAATTGTGTATCCAAATAATATTATCTTTGTGTTTTAATATCATGCCCACTACAACACACATAGTGAGGCTATTCCCACGATCAGGAGAAATCAGGCTAGGGGAGCCTAGCCCTATTTCTCCTGGCCGTGAGAACTACCGGGCTCACAGGCGAGCCCAGTGGCCTCCAGGCAGTTAACCCACCAAAGTAACCCTCCCCTTAAACCGGGTTTGTGGAGCGAGCACTCCGCAAACTGGGTTTTAAAAATCATGAGTAGCTATGGCGCAGCTCTGCAGCGTGACTACTCACAAGTAGACCCCCAACCAGGAGGCTGAAAAGCAGCCTCCTAGCTCGGGGATCTCTCCAGCATGCCCTGTGCACTCATGCAGGGCATGCTGGAGCTTCCGGGGGCTGTGCGGCCCCCAAACTCCCCAGCCTTGGGCAGCTCCGTGACAGAGCCGGCAGTCGTGTGGGTGGCCGCTGCGACCGCCCAGAGCAGACTGTCTGCTCGTCTGCAGGGAGAGCGGGCTAAGCCTGCTCTCCCCACAAACCCCCTAGAAGCTCTTCACACTAATTGTGAATGGAGTTAAGTTATATTAGCTAACTACAAAGTTCATGCAGATGCTTTACTACTACCCTTTGAATCTTTAAGGGTGTAGCAATCGGCCCTCCCTTGCCTTAAAGAGTGAACCAGAAGTGAACCCTATCTTGACTGGGCAGTGACCTCTAGGCACATTGTGGGTGGGACCTTGAGGGTCTTGCAGCAGGAAGAGAAGGGTTCTTTGTCCTCAATTGGAGGCTGGCAGAGCTTTCAACAGGATGTTTGTTTGTTATTTCTTTGTGTAAACCGCCCTGAGCCATTTCTGGAAGGGCGGTATAGAAATCGAATGAATGAATGAATGAGTATCCATGGAACATCTGTGCATGTACAGGCACCATTTGTGTAGTCAGCAAGGTGTTGCTGACCACACAAATGGCAGCTGTGCATGAGTGCTGGTGCCACGAGGGGATTCCTGGGACATACATCATGCAGGGAGTTAAGGACCAGTTCCCACTCCCCCTTTCGAACTGTGGTTAGTGCACATCCCTATACTGAACACCATTTCCCTTATTTCCCAAAGATAAAGTCTCTCCTAAAACACACACAAATATGAAAACATAGATGCAGCAGAAGGCAGCTTCCTATGGATCCTCAGCATAGACATAACTTCTTCAAGGATCCAGAATACCCTTACTGGCAGGTCCATCCAAGGACACAGACATACCAATTTAGCACTGTTTAGAGGATATAAACATGGATTAGACAAATTCATAGAGAAAGAGAAGTCTGTCACTAGCTGTTAGTCATGATGGCTATAATGTGAATCATCTAGATTCAGAGGCAGTATACCTTTGAATACCACTACGTGTGGTCAAAAAGTTATTCAAATTCTCAGACATTGGTGAGGGAGGGGAGAATGTGTAATTCTCAGTTTTTAGTCTGTAAGCCTTTGCAAAACAGCAAAATAAGGTGTATATTTTATTCTACTGCAAGCTAATAAAAACAGACAATACATAAATGATTTCTGTATGCATTGTGTCTTGGGAAAATGACTTCCAACAAGAAATCAAAGACCAGGAGTGGTTGAACATATGGAAATGCAAGCCAGTTACTTCCTCCTCGGCCCAAATTAAGGAGAACTTTCTTAAAGTTTTCCATTGATCATACCTGACCCCTGTAAAATTAGCAACATTCATAAATACTATGGTCCTCTTTGCTGGAGTGGTTGTGGGATTTAGGGTACCTATTTTCATCTTTGGTGGACCTACCCCAGGGTCTTACACTTTTGGACAGAGGTATTCACAGAGATGAGTAAGATCACAAATCAGAAGATAGGATTATGCCCCCAGCTGGCATTAGTGAATATATTTTCTGGGGTCAATAGAGATGTGTCATCAATAAAATTAGTAGTGTTTATGGTAACCGCTGCCAGGTTAGCTATAGCCAGGCACTGAAAAGATCAAAACATGTCGATGGATATCTGGTACAAGAACTTATGGCATATCACAATTTCAGAAAAGTTAACCCATATTCATTCAGTCCCATGCAACCAGACCACAAATAACTCTTTTTATGAAATCTGGTCAGATTTCGTTTTTTACACCAATTGGGACAATTATGGTTTTCTTACCCCAGACATTATTAGAGTGTGGATGGATTGATGAATCAGAGTTTGTTGTATGATGTTTTGCAGTTTGTGTTTTTATCAATTTTGTTCTGCACTGTAAATTTTGTTCTAATAAAGTGTGTCTGTATATGTATATGCATATGCACTGCTATAAGCATAGATCAGGGTTTTGTTTTTTAAATCACAGTCTTTCTTTGGGAAAGCCATTGGGGAGCACAGAGAACCATTTTCTCATTCATTTTGCTATGTAAACTGCTTTGAGAAGCAGGCAGGCCCTTCCCCTGGGTTAATATTGTGAAAAACATCGGGGGTTGCGGGGAGGAATCCTCCAAGAATAGCTTCAGTAGGAGCTGCCAATACTAACTGGAACACAAATTTGAAAAGAAAAGCCTGCTTCCCTAGGCTTAGTAACCTTGAATCACATCCACTGGGATTATTCTGCTCTTTAAAACTGTGCCTCTTCTTTCCAATATTCCAACTGGTCTCTGTGTGCATGGTCCAGCCTCCACAGTGGAAAGTTGACCAGTCAGAGAGAAGTTGACTCTGAAGGAGTATCCAAGGGGCTGGCCCTGCCCCAGATGACTTTATGCCATTGTGCTTTATGTGATTGGCTGAAAATTCCTGTTCGCTGAAAATTCCTGTTGGTTGATCATTTGCCAACACAGCAGTTTCCATGGGACTTTTCCTGCCCAGAGGGGGCCAATACAAGAGAAGCCACTTTGGCCCTCCCTGTATTGAAAAAAACTGGAGAAAGGAAACCTTGTTATGTGATCTGTAATCTGCAGGTTCCTTCCATGGCCAGCAAGAGTCTAGACTCATGATTCAGACATGAGAAAGGCAATGGAAAAACCAAAATTAACTAGTATTAAAGAGTTAGCAGTGATTATGTTCACACAGAAGTATTTGTGTAATTAATTTAATGCAACTAAATATTTAATTTCTTTGCCCCTAGTAGGGCCGGGGCCCATGTGGTCCTCAAGTCCACTGGATGGAGGGTCTGTTAGTTGGGGTTCACATTGACTTGGTTGTTGTTAATAGATGTTGTAAAAGCACACAACTTAGGAGTTTTCCTGGATACGGAGCTTTCGGAGTGTCAGTCAGCTGTGGCCACGAATGTTTCTGCAACAGCTTCAATTGAGGCACCAACTGTGGCCCTACCTCAACAGGATGGACTTGGCTTCAGTGATACATGCCTTAGTTTCATCAAGACTAGACTACTGCAATGCTCTTACTGTAGCACTCTCTATAGGAACTGCCCGACCACCAAAAGCCTGACCACCAAAGGGCCGGCCCACTTTGGCGGCAGCTTGCAGGTACACTACCACCAGCGGGCCACTGGTGGCTGTGTCCCCAACACTCCTTACCGTTTAAGCCACCAAAGGGGACTGGTGCCTGCCACTCACCAATTCCTCTCCAGCAAACTTTTGACCAGCTGTAAGGAGGAATGATAATTAAAGTTGAAGAGCAATTACTGTCTTTACCAGGATCCAAAACGGGGTTTTTTCCAAGTTCTTTCATGTTAGAAATCAGGGGGTCATCTTAAATTCAGAATCCTCTTCGTTTTGGGTAAATAAAGATATAACCTGTATGTAACTCTCTTTCTTTAAAGGGGCTTGTCTTAAATTCAGAGTCATCTTGTATTTGGGTAAATATGGCTGTAGAACCAAACCTAAGCAGCAACAAGTGAATAATTCCTCTTCCCATCAGATCTTCCTGAGGCAGCAGTATTGAACTGCTTGAGCACCTTGCAGTTTTCATGGACCTTTGGGCCAGACAAGCAGACTCAGCGGCCTCTCTGCCTGCTGCCACCACCATGGGGCAGGGAGAGGCCTGCTCTGTTCATTTCCCACCCGCACACCAGCAGCTAAAAATAAGGTAACTTTTGGTGGTTCAGCATGGCAGGGTGGGCGTGGGGTGGGACAGTGGCAGGAGGCCCCCCAAAATGTAGGGGGGCCTCATGGCAGGGGCAGTCTGGGTGCCAGTTATTACCTAGGTGTGCCACTGACTTCAAGACTGCCTTGATAAGATGGTCAAGGTATCAAAATTATATTTTTGTAAAAGATAAGCATGTTCAGTGAAAGATGGAGTTCTATATTAACATTTGCAATATGAATTATTGGTCCACAGCAAAACCTTTAGAGCTTAGAGATAGACAAAATCTTAGAGCTTCACCCCCAACTCTCTCCTCTTCCCTTCCTTTTGTTGTCTCCCCCACTGCAAACATTTGCATTGTAATCTTTTTTAGGTGGGAGTGTGACTTCAGGTGGGAGTGCTGTTTTTCCCCTTTTGCCTTTGTAATATATACAGTCATTCCATACCACTAACCTACCTGACCACTCAGCTCCTCATCAGAGCTCCTGCTCTGTGTCCCCTTGCTTTCTGGGGACACAAAGCACGGACTCTGATGTGGAGCTGAGTTCTGTATTCCAGTGTATGGGTATATGGGTGCATGGGACAGGGCCCTCGCAATCATTTCAATGTCTGAAATGCCCCCCACCTTCACCAGAGGACTTTTCAGTAAGCAGTAAAGACCTGGCTGTGTTTGTATTGCTGCTTTATGAATTTTAATATCATGTGAGTTGCTGTCACCAGGCTTATCATAGTCTGTTGTATTTTGACTGTTTCATAATAATTTTTAATATTCTGCTGTTAGACTCTCTGAGGGTCTTTGGACTGAAATGTAGTGTAGAACTGTCCCTCTTCCTTCAGAGGATTGGTGGAGTGGTGAGGTGGGACATGGCCTTTTCAGTATCAGCACCGAGATTGTGGATCTCCCTCCCACTAGAAGTCTGCATGGCCCCCTCACTGCTTGCTTTTCGGTTTGTTTGTTTGTTTTTGTTTGTTTTGCTCTGAAGTTAAAACTTCCCTGTTTCAACCCACATTTTCTTCTGTTTGTGGATCAATGAAATGATTCTGTATGGTATCTGATTAATTTGGTTGTTTTGTAACTTTTAATTTAGGCTTGCTGGCTGAAATCCAGACTAAGGAAGCACTTGTATATAGTGATTTCACTAGTGCAAGGTTGTTGTGATAGCTAGTTGCACTGTCTGGGCTGGGGCTTGAGTTCCAGACTAGAGATGTGCATGGAATGGCAGTGAGGAGGCTCGAAGGTGGCGGGGGTCTCTCATTAAGAGTGGGGGAAGGTGCACTTACCCCTCTCGCCGCTTTCCCCCTGCCGGCGTCTGTGTTTTGCAAAGCCGATTGGGTCGGCAGCATACCTCCCGGCCGCCCCGTTGCATTCATCTTCCAGATATGACCGGAAGTTGCCGACATGCCTGTGCGCGCTGGCATGGGCACGCATGTGTGTGTGGTGTGTGCACACCTGTGCTGGTGCGCGCAGGTGGCTTCCGGTCATATCCGGAAGATGAGGGCAACGGGGCGGCAGGGAGGTACACTGCCGCCACGACCGGCTTTGCAAAACATGGACGCCGACAGGGCAAAAGCGACGGGAGGGGTAAGTGCACCCTCCCCCACTTTTAAAGTGAGACCCCCGCTGCCTTTGAACCAGTGGAACCGCTGGTTCTTCAAACTGGTTCTATGCACATCCCTATTCCAGACAAGTGTTGCACCAGTGCAAAGCCACAAATATGTTTACACTTGTACAGCAAAGTATGCAACCTGTGGCACACCTCATATGTTTTGCAGGGAATGTCTGCACAGCAGAACAAGAACAAAAGAGCACAGTTACAGTGTTCCCTGCAGTTTTGCATACCTACCCAATCTTCCTGTACTAGTGCAACGTTATTGTGTCTTTGGTATGGAGAAGCAGGTTATAAATTTAGTAACAAAACGTGAAGCACTTTGTATATTGATTGTCCTATATTATTGTTATTCAAAATTGTCTCCATATATTATAAGCACAGCCTTATTTGCTCTATCAATTGATCAGCTGCCACATGGATTTTCTTTTATCTTAATATACTAAAACCACAAATGGGGAGACATGTTATTAGAGCATATTGGTTAGGAAAGTTTTTAACAAATTCTTTTAGGATTTTTCCATAGACTGAAAGGCACAAAGTAGGTAGGCTACAAAAAATCCTTCTATTTTACAACTTTCTGCTAGCAAAAGAGAATTGAGATTTTGGTGATAAGCAGAACTCTTTTCAGGCAAAGACTCACCAGGCTCCTTGCTGCATGTCAGGCTGGATTTATAATTCAGTCAAATCTTTACACTGACCCTGGTGATTTTTGCATTAGGTTTTATAATAGAGCCATCATTCATCTCTATTTGTGGTGGCCTTATTTAAAGCTTTTCAGTCTGTAATATTCACATCAACATGGGGAATTAATCTTCCCTTAGTCTAAAGCCCAGGAGTACTATGCATGATATATTTTATACTTTCAATCCGTACCAGCTTAGATTTAAAAGATAAAACAGTTACAAAGAGACCTTTAGGGAATGCTGAAACCTGCTCTTCTACAACATACTATGGACCAAAAATAAATAAATAAATAAATAAATAGATAGATAGATAGATAGATAGATAGATAGATAGATAGGGCCAGTTCAGACTATGCAGTCCTTGGCAGTCGTAATTATGATGGGGATGTGCCAAGAGTAACCTGTCAGGGTGTCCCATTGCCCCCCCAGCATATCCCATTATCGTACCAGGGAAGGGTAGATGGGGGACTGTTCATCCATTCATTACACATTATGCCTTTTGAGTAGAGTGAGTGCACGAAGGCATCATGGTAAATACAGTAATTGCTCTTCAACTCTAATTATCATTCCTCCTTACAGCTGGTCAAAAGTTTGCTGGAGAGGAATCGGTGAGTGGCAGGCACCAGTCCCCTTTGGTGGCTTAAAAGGTAAGGAGTGTTGGGGACACAGCTACCAGTGGCCCGCTGGTGGTAGTGTACCTGCAAGCAGCCGCCAAAGTGGGCCGGCCCTTTGGTGGTCAGGCTTTTGGTGGTCGGGCAGTACCTATAGAGAGTGCTGCAGTAAGAGCATTGCAGTAGTCTAGTCTTGATGAAACTAAGGCATGTATCACTGAAGCCAAGTCCATCCTGTTGAGGTAGGGCCACAGTTGGTGCCTCAATTGAAGCTGTTGCAGAAACATTCGTGGCCACAGCTGACTGACACTCCGAAAGCTCCGTATCCAGGAAAACTCCTAAATTGTGTACTTTTACAACATCTATTATCAACAATCAAGTCAATGTGAACCCCAGCTAACAGAGCCTCCATCCAGTGGACTTGAGGACCACATGGGCCCAGGCCCTACTAGGGGCAAAGAAATTAAATATTTAGTTAAGAACATAAGAACTGCCCTGCTCGATCAGGCCCAAGGCCCATTGTTATGAACGGTCTATAACATATCAGAACCAGAGGTACCAACTCAGAAGTATGGTGAAATATAGGCCTGTGTCTGATTTCATTTTATATTAAGAAATGATACCTGAACTCAAGGTGAACTAGGATGTTGCTCTCCCTGCTCTGAAGGGAGGAGGTGATCCAGCATTGTGTTGTTAAAATTGATATGCAAGGAAACACAATGAAGCCAGGTCTGAATGCTGCATGCTATAATCCATATGCTAATACCACTGACTACCAAGTGTCTGTGGAAGGAGCCAGGGGGCTGATTCCCCAACCCCCCTTTCCTGTTACAAGAAGTCAGTGTTAAATCCTTGTCAGGGATTAACTGTATTGTTCTTCATGGAAGTTCAACATAGCCAAATGCATACAGAGATCCGTCTGTAGACTTTAATCTCACCTCACTGATGCTACAACTGTATTGGACGTCTGACACATATATGTTAAATATTCTCTTGTTTTCAATTACAAGAAAAACACTAGATAGAGATATACAAGAAATAATGTAATTGCTGTCTCACAACTAATTTCCTTACTAACTCCTCTGAATTTTAACACCTATTGGGGGAAGATGCAATTTGCAGCATCTTAGATGCAGATTTCCCCGCCCCTCCCTTCTCAGCACAGAGTTTACAGAATATGAGATTCAGAGATCTCTCTGGACTGGCCAATATCCTGAATAATTAAGACTTTGTTCAGAAGATAGCAGCAAGTTGTCACCTTTTTGGACACCCAGGAAAAGATGAGATCTATGAGAGATCAAAAGAGAAAATACACTATAAGAATGAGGCTTTTTAGACAGAGAGTTAGCAATCTTTTGCTACAGCAAAAGCTGCTCACGAGAATCCCAGGGCTTTGCTGCTAAGCCGCAGGGCAAAGCAGGAACTCTGCCATGGTCAGAGGCTGTCTGTGACTTCTACTGCGCAGTGAGAAAGTCAAGACTCCCCAGCCATGAAGCTCTGGCTATCAGCCGTGATCTGAGCACTGCAACAACTCCTGTCTCCAGCCAAGCGCCTCACTTCTTCAGCTGACGAGAAGTCTCTGGTCCTGGGTAAATATGCTGCTCCTTACAAGCCTTGGGTCCCTCCATCCTTTCCCTGCTCCCTTCTCCCCCCCCTTTTCCTCTACTAATCTCCCCGAAACATGCCAGCCCTCAGCCTTCCTCCCCCCCACTCTTTTCCATCTGTATCTGAACTGTATTAAAATCTAGGAAGATTTAATTGCACTCACATATGTTAGTTAGGCACACGGGTGAATATTGATACTGGTTAGGATGTTCTGTTTAAATACTGTTGCTAATATTGATAGAGGGTTCTGCTTTCTGCTTTGCTAGATTATGTTGTTAGTCTTTATACTCAATAAAGCCCATTGAATCTTTGAGTGATTTGATCTCCTTTCTTCCTTGCGTCCAGATCAACCGTGCTCACTAATATAAAAGAACCTTGTCATGTTGGTGACATTATTTATGAGCCAGACCTGTTTTGTATACTAGCCAGATTTAGTATATAAATCAGGCCTGGTCTGTAACACCAACTAGTCCAGCATCCTGTTTCGCACAGTGGCCCACAAGATGCTGCTGGAAGCCACAGGCAGGAGTTGAGGGCGTGCCCTCTCTCTTGCCATTACTCCCCTGCAACTGGTACTCAGAGGCACCCTGCCCTTGAGGCTGGAGGTGGCCCATAGCCCTCCGATTAGTAGCCATTGATAGACCTCTCCTCCATGAAGTCATCCAAACCCCTCTTAAAGCCATCCAGGTTGTTGGCTGTCACCACATCCTGTGGCAGAGAGCTCCACAAGTGGATCACGCGTTGTGTGAAAAAGTACTTCCGTTTGCTGGTCCTAGACCTCCTGGCAATCAATTTCATGGAGTGATCCCTGGTTCTAGTGTTGTGTGAGAGGGAAAAGAATCTCTCTCTCTCTCCCCTTTCTCCACACCATGCATGATTTTATATACCTCTATCATGTCTCCCCACAGTCGTCTTTTTTCTAAATTAAAAAGCCCCAGGTGTTGTAGTCTTGCCTCATAAGAAAGGTGCTCTAGGCCCCTGATCATCTTGGTTGCCCTCTTCTGTACCTTCTCCAGTTCAACAATGTCCTTTTTAAGATGTACTCCAAGTGTGGTCCAAGCAGTACTCCAAGTGTGGTCGCACCATAGTTTTGTATAAGGGCATTATAATGTTAGCCGTTTTATTTTCAATCCCCTTCCTAATGATCCCTAGCATTGAATTTGCCTTTTTCACAGCTGCCGCACATTGAGTCGACACTTTCAACGAGCTGTCCACCACGACCCCAAGATCCCTCTCCTGGTCCGTCACTGACAGCTCAGATCCCATCAGCATATACTTGAAGTTGGGGGTTTTCGTCCCAATGTGCATCACTTTACACTTGCTAACATTGAACTGCATTTGCCATTTTGTTGCCCACTCCCCCAGTTTGGAGAGATCCTTTTGGAGCTGCTCACAATCCATTTTGGATTTCACTACCCGGAAGAGTTTGGTATCATCTGCAAATTTGGCCACATCGCTGCTTACCCCTGCTTCTAGATCATTTATGAATACATTAAAAAGCACCGGTCCCAGTACAGATCCCTGGGGGACCCTACTTCTTACTTCCCTCCATTGTGAAAACTCTCCATTTATACCTACCCTGTTTCCTGTCTTTCAACCAGTTAGCAATCCACACATGTACATGTCCCTTTATCCCATGACAGCTAAGTTTCTTCAGGAGTCTTTGATGAGGAACTTTGTCAATAGCTTTTTGGAAGTCCAGGTAGACTATGTCAACTGGATCACCTTGATCCACACACTTGTTGGCACTCTCAAAGAAGTCCAAAAGGTTGGTGAGGCATGATTTACCTTTGCGGAAGCCATGCTGGCTCACTCCCAGCAGGGCCTGTTCTTCTAGGTGCTTTACAATTTTATCCTTGAGGATGCTTTCCATCAATTTGCCTGGAACGGACATTAGGCTAACTGGCCTGTAATTTCCCGGATCGCCCCTGGATCCCTTTTTGAAAATCGGTGTTACATTTGCCACTCTCCAGTCTTCTGGTACAGAGCCCGATTTCAGGGATAAGTTAAATATTTTAGCAAGGAGGTCGGCAATTTCACATTTGAGTTCTTTGAGGACTCTTGGATGGATGCCATCCGGCCCTGGTGATTTGTTAGCTTTCAGTTTTTCCAGACTGTTTAGAACATCATCCCTTGTCACTTCTATCTGACTCAGCTCTCTAGCCTCCATCCCTAAAAAGCCTGGTTCGGGAGCAGGTATATGCTCAGTATCCTCTGCAGTAAAAACGGACACAAAGAACTCATTCAGCTTCTCTGCAACCTCCATATCCTCCTTAATAATCCCTTTCACTCCCTCATTGTCTAATGGTCCAACTGCCTCCCTGGCAGGTTTCCTGCTTCTGATGTACTTAAAGAAGTTTTTGTTATTCCCCTTGATAGTTGCATTAAATTAATTACACAAATACTTCTGTGTGGACATAATCACTGCTAACTCTTTAATACTAGTTAATTTTGGTTTTTCCATTGCCTTTCTCATGTCTGAATCATGAGTCTAGGCTCTTGCTGGCCACGGAAGGAACCTGCAGATTATAGATCACATAACAAGGTTTCCTTTCTCCAGTTTTTTCAATACAGGGAAGGCCAAAGTGGCTTCTCTTGTATTGGCCCCCTCTGGGCAGGAAAAGTCCCATGGAAACTGCTGTGTTGGCAAATGATCATCCAACATAAATTTTCTGCAGAAGACAGCACTCTCCTCCAAGCAGAAACCAGGGTTCCAGGATTCCACATCATATGGAGGAACTGTCCCACACTCAGCTCTAGCTTCTCCAAACCTGTGGAGGATTGGGGGTACGGCCAGCAAAGATGTTTGTGAGCACGGGGCACAGCTAGCAGGTGTGTTCCTGTTTTTATCCTCAAGTATTGGCTATACACAGTGTTTGTAACACTCGAAGAATGCTACCAAGACTTTGTAATTGGTATTCATTTCGGAATTATAATTGATACACTGTCAAATTATCTCCTTTTGGCCTACTAAAATAGTGCTATAGGGAAGTTCCTTGGTTCTGCAAAAGGATTCCCACTTATCTATGTTTTCTGTGTAGCTTGGCACTTGCTAGCTTGATGGTAGACAATAAGATCTTTGAGAGCTGAACCTGCACAATTTGTGTCAAGCCCCACTTGTCTGGCTGGGAGCTAAAATAAAGTCTTAAATGAGGCCAACGAAAGGAAAACAGTCTGAGGTTGTGGAATTTGCCAAAAGCAGCGGCCTTGGAGTCTTTCTAATGGAGTGCTTGTCGCAGAGGGGAATGTGTGACACTATTCAACAAACAGTGCTCTGTCTGCTTGAGTGTCAGCTTGCCTCCCCACCCCCCACACTCTGTTTGTATATATGAAAATGCACAGGGACAACACCACTGCACTTCTTCACTGCTCCTTCCAAGGGAACAGACCCAGTAAGAAACTGTTCTGAAATTTCCTACCCCTCAGGAAAGTGGTAATAGCTCCCATGCCACAAATATAATGTCTGAATCAGCGCTGAGAGAGGAATATGCAGGCACAGAAATCATACAGGCTTCTCTCTTGTCAGTATTCAGGTCATGAGTTGTCTGGAAACCCTCCCCAATTTCTCTCTGTGTGGACATGTCAGGGAGATACATTACGTGCATTCTGAAGTGGTACAGCTGGCTGTGAGGACTCTACCACATGAGCATCTATCAATTTGAATCAACCTGGAGTGAATGGCAAAGGCACCCCAAAGGAAAGCAGCTGGCATCCCGAATAATGCTGCACTAGTACAAACATATCTCACACTAGCGCAAGAACGTTGTGCTAGATAGTTCAGCTAAGTCAAAAGCTTGCATTCCAGCTGCACCAGAGCAGCAGGGTGTGCTTGGGTGACCTGTGGTACACCTCCTGCTGTGAAACCTCAGCTACCAGTCTTCTTGCCTGAGTACATATGTGTTTCTTGAATCTGGATGTCAGCCATCGTTTATATTTTCCATAGACTGGAGGTAGTCTGTTTGTGAACAAAATGCAGATGGTGTGTTTCATCTTGGTCAGAGGAAAGTGTGAGTAATAAATAGTGAAGTGTGCTGTTTTCAGGCTTCCCAAAATACAAAACAAATTAAAATCATTCAGAAGGACTTGTACTATTGTACAGCAATCCTTGCTAAAAAAATATTTTCAGTGGAAAAAGAATACTTTTAAATTGCAGTCACTGAAACAGAAACATGGACTCATGCCTTAAAAAGGCAAATATCCACCCTGAATTAGAAGTTATTAGGTACGACATGTATTGTACAAACTTATTACTCCCTTATCTCAGTTATTCTCCTGAGTGATACCTGTACAGACTTCTGGATTAATGACCTCAGTCAGAGTGACATTTAGCACAGCATTCAGAAACAGACCAACCTAATTGAAGAACCAAAGGACTTTTAGATTCCAGAGTCTGACACTCAGTCTATCTCATCCCATTTTGATTGTACAGAGGACATGATGTTATGCTCATTCCCTTGGGACCTAGAGCCGAGATTGTTCTCTGAGCCAAATAATCCAGCAGCAGTTCACATCAATTGAATCTGAGTAACTTTTGATCACTGGTTCATTTCTTGACAGATCATACATTTCTAAGTTCAAGTTTGTTATTGCTGATAGTAGCTGTAGCAGCCACCTGTCATACCATATGCCCAAGCTGTCACGTGGTCCACTGCTGCTCAGCTGGCTGATGTGCATACATGATGATCATTTGAGGGCCCATATGGCAAAATTTGCTGTGCTGACTCCTCAAATGGTCACTGCACATGACCAGCTGTGTGGGAGGCATGTGGTTGGTTGGCTACATGGGATGCCCAGCAGCAGCAGGGGTTTTGACTGGGCGTTAAATCCACCTTGCACTCCACCATCACTGCCCCATCCTCCAGAAGCTATCACTAGCTGTAAAATGTGTATTGCAGAACAAATGGGTCTATTTTCTTCTGTTCAGTATTTTCTGCTGTAAGTATTTCTGGGTTGAGCAATACATCATAGGAAAAATAAAATAACTTGAAACCATACAGAAAGAAATGCTAGTGTAGCAATGTTTTGCTGTCTCTTAAACACTACAAAAAAGAAACCTGAGATACAGCTTTCTGCATTAAGTTATGTTTATATTGCCTGTTTAGATTCCCTGTAAATCTTCACAAACTCACTTGCTTGCCAGAGTTTGTTTTGCTGAATGCACAACATAAACAGCTGTATTATTATTTTCAGCAATCTCATTAAGCTCTTGCTGTAGGAGTGCTTTGCTATATTTTTCATTCCCTTTGCCAAAATATTAAAGGCAACTACATCTATCTATATTAATGAGGAGGAAGTCTGCAAGATTTCATACTTGCAAATTAGATTTGGTGTAATTTAAGAACTTCAAATAAACATCAGAATCTACTGAAAAATAAAGTAGTTTGTACTAGGCAACATACAATATAATAAACAATTTTCTGTGACAACCTACCTATGAAAAGCATCCCAAATTGTCTTCTATGTTTTTACTTTAAAAGTGGAGGGGTGTATATTTTCCCTAGCATATGCCTGTCATGTAGCAGATAGAAAATTATGCATGTGACTGACTGAATCACCCAATTACAGGGATATAAACATTATCAGGATTTCTCTACTCTACCTGTACTATCTAATAAATAATGGCCAGCATCCATACTAATGAGATGCACTGCTGCTGCTGCTGAGTTCCTGACTAATGCAGCCCTAGTGCTCACAGAAGAGTGAAATTTGATGACTTTCTGTTGCCCTGGAAGCTCTTTGCATGACCCTCAAGGACATATTTTTGAGTGGCGCAGAGTGCTTCTGGGGGAAGAGAGACCATAGAATTGCACTCTGCCTGCATGAGTCCTGGTGCTGCATCAGTCAGGAACTCAGCGGCAGCGCCAGCACATCTCACATAGCAATGGTGCCTCATTAGTCTGAATGGCAGCCGTTCCTTCTAAACCATGTCAGTCAGTTGCATAGAAGCAGGTCAGTCATTTGATTAGTCACTCGTATACTGATATTAAACATCACAAAGAGTATTGGGGCACAAAGAGTATTGTGACTAACATATTGACTTTATCATAAGTTTTTGTGGACCACAAACACTTATGCCACAGTACCTTTGTTAGTCTTCGTTGCAAGCAACTAAGATGGCTATGCCTCTCTGGATACTGACACTAAGTTAAATGTATAATCGAAAACATTCTGATTGCTCCTGAAGTTTGAAAATGGAACATTTGTATGTCTTTTCCATAAAATGGAGGGTTTAAATTGTACTCCAACATTGTTAAAATACTTCTACACTAGCCTGAAAGCTAAAATTTGGTACAGATATAGTGAAAAAACTCGGATTACTTTTTTAAAGTCTGAAAGGGCATATCTCTCACCAGAAAAGTGACAATATATGCATAAAATAAGTGAGTGTTTGTGTGTGAGTGTAGGGGACATTAACTATGTCCCTGAAATGGTTATTACTTCCAGACTAGCTAGAAAACTAAAATTTAATACACCATAGGCTCAAACTGTTTCTATTATTTTCATGCATTCATTCATTCATTCATTCATATTTGGTTTATATACTGTCCTTCCCAAAGTGACTCAGGGTGGTTTACATCAAAATCAAAAATGCATAATAAAACAGTTTAATTTAAAAACAAACATTTAAACCAGAATTAAAACTAATTAAAATTAAAATTAGATATTAGAAGTCAAGCTAAAAAGATGGGTCTTTTTTATTTGCAGGAGAAAATTTTTGACTCATTTCAGCAAATTGGGGGGAAATCTGCAATTTTGGGGAATGTTTTGGATTCTTGGGGGGGGGCATTTGGGGGGCATTGCTGGATGCCAGGAGAACCACAGAGCACAATAGGGCCCTTTATTTGGCCCATTTGGGTGTGTGTTTTTAAAGTCTGCGAACCTAATCCCTGCGTTCCCATAGACTCACTTACTCATTATCTGCGGTTTCGTTACCCATGGTAATCTGCAGGAACAGAAACCCCATGGATAATGAGATCCACCTGTATTTGGACATGTGTACTAGTGGATGGGGGCTAGGGTACTCATAATATACAAACATATACTGGTATGTCTCTGCAAGTACATTATTACCTCCTTTCCATTTGTGCAGGGGCATAATCCCTGATAATTTGGCAAAGAGGCACCTTTTAACGTGGTGATTCTCTTTATTTAGCAGGGGGAGAGTAACTGGCCCTCTCCACCCCCAGCACAGTACCTCCAGTGACTGTTGCTGGTGTCTATCTTATGTTTCTTTTTAGATTGTGAGCCCTTTGGGGATAGGGATCCATCTTATTTATTTATTGTTTCTTTGTGTAAACCTCCCTGAGCCATTTTTGGAAGGGAGGTATAGAAATCGAATAAATAAATAATAAATAATAATAGCAAGGTTGGAGTGTGCCCTGGGGCAAAAAGTGAAGATGGGCCCCTCTCCTGCCTTCTTTTTCAGAGAGGTATGGCGGGGAGCAAAGAGCAAGGTGTTGCCAGGTGGTGGGCCTCCCTCTCTCAGAGATCTAGGGTCATCTGAGGAGGTCCGTCTCCAGTTGCCACCAGTTCGTCTGGTGGCGACGCAGAGGCGGGCCTTCTCTGTAGCTGCTCCTGGGTTATGGAATGCACTCCCGGCAGAAATTCGTAATCTGAGATCATTGCTGTCCTTCAAGAGAGCCCTTAAAACGTACTTATTTGGCCTGGCCTTCCAGAGTTTTAAATGATTAATTGTTTTAAACTGTTTTAAATTGTTGCCCTGATTTCCAGGGTTTTTAGCTGTTTTATTGTGTTTTAATAGTTTGATTTTAATTGTTAATTTGTTTTTAATTGTTTTTATCATGTTGTGAACCACCCTGAGCCGTATCGGAAGAGCGGTATATAAATCTAATAAATAAATAAATAAATAAATAAATAAAAATTAAAAGTAAAAACACTGAGTAAATAAATAAAAAGGCTGGTGGGGAAAAAGGCTGTGGGGATGGGAATGGGGAAGTGGCAGGGAGGAAAGGAAAGGGCAGGACATTGGTCCTGGACTCTGGAGCAGTCGGCATGCTAAGTACAGCAAGATTAACAAAGAAAAGCACCTGCTCCAGAGAAAACAAGGACCCTCGCCCCTAAAGAACCCAGAATACAATAAAAACAACTGACAGTGGCTGCTGAGCTGAGGAAGACTCTCTCTCTCTCTCTCTCTCTCTTTCTCTCTCTCTCTCCTCAGCCAACAGATTTAAAAGCAGCAGCCACCAAAAGCAAAAAAGGTGGGGAAAGTGGGAACTGGGTTAGGGAAATGTGCCAGAGAGCGTCCTCAGGCCAAAGGGCCTTGGCCCCACTGGCCCTGAGGAGAGGGAAGGGAGAGAGAGAGAGAGAGAGACTCACTCACTCACTTACTCAGGCAGAGGGAAAAGCAGCAGAACAAACACACACACAGTCACACCATGGGGGGAAAAGGTTTATACCAGGGGAGAGAAGGCGGGGCAGAGAAACAGGTAGAAGGGAGGATTGGGAACAAAAACACAGCAGTCTGCCATGCAGACTCACCACACCAGCAGTAGCTGCAGCAGGCCAGAAAGAAGCCAAGGAACACTGCAGCCAGAGTGATTTTGCTAGGCCAGAGGCTTGGCTTTAAATAGGATTTGAAACTCCCTCCTTTGGTAGGCCCCACCTTTGACCTCCCCCCAGGCAATAGGGTGCCAGTTTTCAAGGACTGGAACAGTGCAGAACCTACCAGAGAGCCAGACCCATCTGGCCAATCAAGAAAGCAAGAGCTCAGCCAATGAAATCAAGCAACGTAAGTCACACAAAATGGAGGACAACATCTAAAATGGCCTCTAGAAGCTTCGAACGGGCTCAAACAGGCTCGAATCGAACCTGGCTTGATTGGTTTGGACCGGCATTGCCAATGCAATGCCCTGTTTAGTCTGAGTTCGAACCTTTGAACCGGTTTTCACATCCCTATACACCATAGGCCCATTCACACATTACGTTCAACACTCATAACGTGAGTGTACAGTGTACACAGGTACAGATCTATACACAGGTACGGTCATTTGCATTATGTTCAATGCAGGTACAGAAGGTGGAGAAACTAGCCTTTTGGTAGCAAGCATTAATTGCCCCAATTGCTAACAGGGTCTGCCCTGATTTGCATTTGAATGGGAGACTAATATGAGCACTGTAAGATATTTCCTGTAGGGAATAGGGCTGCTCTGGGAAGAGCATCAGAAGGTTCCAAATTCCCTCCCTGGCATTTCCAAGATAGAGATGAGAGAGACTCCTGCCTGCAGCCTTGGAGAAGCCACTGCCAGTCTGTGAAGACAATACTGAACTAGATGGACCAAGAGTAGAAGGCAGCTTCCTATGGTCCTAAGTAGGCTTCCTATCTGTACTATGCAATTGAAGGGCCTGTATCTAGGTTCACTTTTAAAATGAACATGGGCACAGTCATTCACACAAACACATGTGCGGGTGTACAGACATCTGTACACTTGTACAGGATAATGTCTGAATCGAGCTCATGCCTCCCAGATTCTTTTGTCAACCAGCATATTATTGTCAACCCACATACAGGCATGGCCCTACTTTTATCTGTGAAATGTCAGAGGGTTGATTACTGGTAAAAGAATGCATATTGGATATTTTGACATCTAATAGTCAAAAAAGGACATGAAACTGACCTCAAAGGAGCATTGGAACATAGGAGGCTGCCTTATACTGGGTCAAATTGATCTAACTAGTTATTGGATACACTGATTGGGAGCAGCTCTCCAGGTTTTCAGACAGGAGTCTTTCCCAGTTCAATGCTGAGGTGCCATTATTTGAACCTGGGATCCTCTGGATGCGAAGCAGATATTCTACCACTGAGTTGTGGTCACTGGCCCGATGTCAGGCTAGCATTGCAACATAGAGCAAGCCAAGCTACAAGAGGATTGAATGGTGGGTGGGTGGAGTTTGATTTATTGGCAGCTAGAAATATAGTTGGGCTTGAAGAATGCAAACTGTGGCAAGCATCCAGATGAATTAGTTGTAAACTGCCTTGAGACCTGGTTATAGGCGGTATAAAACTGTGTTAAAGAAATAAATAATGCTGCACCAACATATCAGCATTTCTGTCTGTGGGAGAGGAGTGATTTTCAACAGTCTTCCCTTCCCTTTACAGCCATCTGTGCCTCCAAAATGCAGCCCTCAGGGATATAATTCTGGGAGGCACAGGCAGCTAAGAGGGAAGGGAAGCTTAATTAATATTGCCCCTCCCCCATTGTTTGAAAATGGTGCGTTGGCGCATTGTTAGTCTGGATTTCAGCCTGTTTCTCTTAGTATAATATCAGTATTTTAAACTTACTGCTTTTTAAACAAAATATTGAATTTTTAAAGATTGTCACCAGTCCTGTGCATGTTTGGATAGGGCTGGTTATAAATCTCTCTCTTTTTTAAAAAGAATATAACTCCTAACAAAAACAAACACTATGACTGGACCTAACCTTGTTCTGTAAGTATGCTTTGCCACTGACCCAATTTAGTAAATGCAATTATTCCAGAAATGTCTGGTAGTTGTTCATCTGAAGTATTATAGGCCTGAGGGAGAAGAGGTTTATTGTAGGCCAGGTGTCTGTCTTGGCTCATTAGTTATCTGAATTGGAGGCAATCTAGGAAGAGTCACCTTGATGGAAACAATCAGCAGGATTTACTTTCTGGTGAGGTCTGAAGGGTTTTCAGCATGAGGATGTTGCACATTTTATGGCCCTTATTAAACCAATCTCAACAGTCACTGGGTGCACAAAATCTGAATTCAGTATGGGGACAACAAATGTGAACCAGAATCTCAGCCGAGATAATATATCACAGTTAACTCTTACGAGTCTCAAATTAATACAACAGTTGTTCTGAAAAAATTGTGAAACTTTTTCACCCCGGCAAAAGTAGTGGTGGTGGTTTTCACTCTAAAAGCAACACAGTGGATCCCTCAGAAGTTCCAGTTATTTCTTTTGAAAACCTTCCAATCTCAGCAAGAGTAGAATAAAACATTTTAAGGAAGAGACATTTAGGACCTATGGCCTAAAGTTAAGGCATTCATTTCTAAGGGGCTGTGATGTTCTCTGAATAAAGAAAAATCTTATAACAATGAACAACTCTGTCCCCCACAGAGGGCAATAATAATACTCTCTGGTACAACTCTAAAAGACTTTGTTCTTTTTGTCTAAGCGAAGGGCTTCCTCACATGCCATGACAGGAGCATGTATATTTTACAGATATTTGCCCTGTTCTAGCTAGTGGCTGCACATTTCTAGCTGAATTCCATGCATAAATGAGTGCTGCAGCATTACATGCACACAACCTCCCTTTGTCCCAAGGCTGGGGTGATGTGTGCAGAGATCTTTAAATAAAGTTAACACCTGCTGACTAGCTGTTTAGGTGGTGTAGCTGACTGTGGGCTAGGTTCACTTCTCCTTCCCCGCCCAGAAGCTGACTGGTAGTTTCAGCTTTTTCTAGGGAACAAACTACATACGGCACTAAACAAATGGCCTCTTTGGGGGCAAATTGCTACTGTACGGGATGATTTGGGGGTTGAAAATTGAATGGGGGCGGGGAGGAAAGTGTCCTTCCTTCCTTAGTATTTTGTCCTTCATCCTAATATGCTGATTTGTTCTAGATTAGAAACATTAAAAGTCTGATGTTTTGTTCTTTAGACAGTTTGCTAAAAATCTGAATTCTACAGCAGACTAAAAAGCTGACAACTCATAATAATGGTTTTGGGGAGGTAAGGCCTAGCTTTTCAAAAGTAATTTTGTAAAAAAAATAATACATTTATTCCATTTGTACTAGTACATGGATTACTGTCAGTATAATACTGTCTCATTATCCTGCAAGAACTGTCAGATAGCTGCAAATGAATTTCTGTTCTTTTCTATTTCAGACATCTTAGTGTAATTAATCTATAAGAACACTGAGCACCCCACATAAGGGGAGACATTCAGCCTTCATCTGTCAAGGCAAGAAACTCTAGTACTTTAGTTCTGCATGACAGTTTAATTGAACAACCTGATCAGACAGGTAAATGGAAAAACCTGATCATAATTTATAATTTTACTATATATGGGTTTGTTTTGGCTTAATGATTTTTTAAAAACCCTGCAGAGTCATACTATGCTGCTTTTAAATGGATCAAAATTGATTGTATTTTTACCTCTTGATATTTAATCTTGCAGCTAAAGTTAGTTGTGACTAAATCCCATTGAAAGCAATGAGACTTAAATGAGTCTTGGCTAACCTGTTCTATTTGTTTAGTTATCACAACTACCTTTAACTGATTTAGTCATCTCAACTAACTTTACCTAGATTGTGACTAAAATGTTTCTTTGTAATTTAAACACCACCCTACAGCCAGATTGTGCCCAACCTATAATTTCCTGCTTAGGGACATATGAAACATAACACATATTTGCAACAAAGTTCCATGTATCAGTAATCATACTGATCAGAGTATTTAATAGAGTGCCTTCTTCTTCATGAACCTCACCTCCTATTAAGATAATTAAAGAAGGCCTGGTTCGGGTTGCCACCGGCTTTAGTGGTGACCCAAAACTGGACCTTCTCTATGGCTGCCCCAGGACTCTGGAATAGGGATGTGCACAGAACCAGCTGGCCTAGTTCGGTTCAAGTCTGGACCGGACTCAAACCTGACCAGACCAATTCGGTCCGCACCCCTTCAACCCCCCTCCCCAGTTCAGTTCAGTCTGGGGGGTTCTTGATTTTTAGCCCCTTTGGGGGGGCTTCCTCTAGTCCATGGGGGGGATCTGTGAAGGTTCCCCCTCCCCCCATTGGCCTTGGTCATCACCGCTCCGTATGCTGGTGTGGCAGCCATTTTGTCCACCACCGTGCATGTTTAAACGGCCTTTGTGACCAGGGCTTCACAGAGGCCATTTGCGCATGCGCGGTGGTAATTTTTTTCTTTAAAAAAAAGGCTGCCACACATGCACAAATGGCCTCTGCAAGGCCCTGGGCCATGCCAGGCCTCACAGAGACCATTTGAGCATGTGCGGCAGCAGACAAAATTGCCGCTGCACCACCATACGGAGTCCCAAATGGGCCGAATAAAGTGGCTAAACGGGTTGCGGCGGTGATGACCGAGGCCAGTGGGAGGAGAAGGAACTTTCATGGACCTCCCCGCAGCCTAGAGGAAGCCCCCTAAAGGGGCCAAAGGTTAAAAATATTTTTTTAAGTTTAAAAAAAATAATCACGAACCCCTCCGAACCATCGGGTTGTGTGTGTTTCTGTCTGAGGTCGGACCGAACCAGGGGGGTGGGGTTCGGTTCAACCTCAAACAGGTTCAGGGTCAAACCTGTTTGCACATCTCTACTCTGGAATACACTCCCTAATAGAATTAGAGCCTTCCCATCTCTGGTGGCTTTTAAGAAACAGCTGGAGATGTTCCTGTTTAATCAGGCCTTTAGTTTACAAGTTTTAAAGTTTATACAGTTATTCATTTAAATTGTTTTAATTATTTTAATATTTTAATGTTTTAATGGTTTTGTTTTTAAATTTGTATTTATATTATGGAAACCTCCCAGACATATATATGTGGGGTGGTAGAGAAATATGCAAAATAAATATATACATAAATAAAATCTGCAATTTAAAAAAGGTTTTGCACAAATTCAAAATTGATACACTTTTAAAATTCAATGTTTAGAAAATCTCTCTCTCTCTCTCTCTCTCTCTCCCCCCCCTCCAAAAATCATTTTTGAAATTTAATTTTGATAGATACATTAAAAACCTGATGTTTAGCCTGTCTAGCATGTTCTTGGTATTTGGGTTAAAAAAACATACTTAGAGGGGAAACTATTTTTCTGTAACCAGCCGATGAATATTTGATATCAGCATCTTGATACACTATATTGCAAGTGATTCATGCTTTTTCCAACATGTTTTTTTATGATGGTTACTGTAAGTTGAATAGACTTTTTGCTCTGTTCAGATTCCTTTTAATGTATCATGCTTAGGAATAGTGGCTATATGCCCCTCAGGCTTACAAAGGTAGAGCAAGAGCTCCCATCCTTGCAATAATCAAACTAACTGCACATGAGGTTTGCCTCGCAGCTGCTGTGTGGGGAGGGGGAAGTGATTTTTGTTCCACATTCTTCCCCGCAAAAATCCATTTTGCATCCAGGAATATATCTGTGGGGGCTTCCCACCCTGTGGGGCACCTCAACCAGTGTCTCTTTTAACAATATACTTTTGGCAGTACTTCACATATATTATCTGAATTTTTTTTATTTATTTTTTACTAGGAGATTATTGTCTTGTGTGCAACCAGAGAATGTCCCAAGGTGCTGGGGTTCTTAGACAGGGCTGCCATATGGAAAAGAGGATAGGTCTCCTGTAGGTGTGCATGGAACTGATTTCGGTGGTTCGGTTTATGTTTGAGCTGAACTTACCAGGGCCCCTGTGAGACAGCTGACTTATTTTGAGTGCATATTTTTGAGGCTGGGAACGAGGGATAGATTGGGGATTCTGTTGGTGTACCGTCCACCCTGCTGCCCAACTGACTCCCTAACTGAGCTGATGGAGCTGGTCGCGGAGTTGGTGTTGGAGTCTCCTAGACTTTTGGTGCTGGGGGACTTCAATATCCACTTTGGGGCTGGCTTGACTGGTGCGGTTCAGGAGTTCATAGCGGCCATGACAACTATGGGCCTATCCCAATTAGTTTTTGAACCAACTCATGTTGCCAGCCATGCACTCGATTTGGTCTTTGTTCGGATCAGGGGGTGTTCCGTGGAGGGGGATCCAGTGGTTTCCCCATTGTCATGGACAGACCACTACCTGGTTAAGGCTGGTCTCACAGCTGCAATCCACCCCTGCAGGGGTGGTGGACATATTAGGATGGTCCGTCCAAAAAGGCTGCTGGACCCAGTGGGATTTCAAAAGGCCTTGGAGGATTTTGACATTGGTGCGGCCGGTGATTCTGTCGATGCCCTGGTGGGAAGCTGGAATAGGGAACTCAACAGGGCAGTAGACATGATTGCTCCTAAGCGTCCCTTCCGAATTGCTGCAAAAATGGCCCCTTGGTATACTGAGGAGCTGCGGGGGCTGAAGTGGTTGGGTAGGCGACTAGAGCGCAAGTGGAGGAGAACTCGGTTTGAATCTGACAGGATTCCGCATGTGACCCATTTGAAGGCTTATGCGGTGGTGGTGTGTGTGACGAAAAAGAGATTCTGGTCTGTGCGCATTGTGGCTGCAGGTTCACACTCGGCAGAGCTATCCCGGGTTGTGAGGAGTTTGGTTTATGCTCCTTCTACTTCCAGTCAGTCCCTGGAGTTGCTCTGCTGTGATGCCTTTAATGGGTTCTTTGCAAATAAGATCTCCTGTATTCGGGCCAACTTGGATTCCACTATTTCTGCAAGGTCTATGGAGGAGGTGTCCAGCAATCCCTCTTGCAGTATTAGATTGGATCAGTTTCAATCTGTGACTCCTGAAGATGTGGACAAGCTGCTTGGGGCAGTGCGGCCTACCACCCATTCTCTGGATCCTTGCCCGACTTGGCTGCTTCAATCTAGCAGGGAGATTGTTGGAGGTGGCCTAGTTAATATCATAAATGCATTGCTGAGGGAGGGTAGGGTGTCCCCCTGTCTGAAGGAGGCAATGGTTAGACCACTCTTAAAGAAGCCTTCCCTGGACCCCTTAGTGATGGACAGTTACAGGCCAATCTCCAATCTCCCTTGGTTGGGCAAGGTGATAGAGAGGTTGGTGGCCGACCAGCTCCAGGCAGTCTTGGAGGAAACTGATTATCTAGACCCATTTCAAACTGGCTTTAGAGCCGGCTATGGGGTTGGGACAGCCCTGGTCGGCCTGATGGATGAGCTTTACCGGGGAATCGACAGAGGGAGTGTGACTCTGCTGGTTCTTCTGGATCTCTCGGTGGCGTTCGATACCATCAACCATGGTATCCTTCTGGATTGCCTGGGGGAGTTGGGGATAGGGGGCACTGCTTTTCAGTGGTTCCGTTCCTATCTCTTGGGTAGATTCCAGATGGCGGAGCTTGGTGACAGTTGCTCCTCAAAACAGGAGCTGTTATACGGAGTCCCTCAGGGCTCCATTCTGTCACCAATGCTTTTTACCATCCACATGCGCTGGGTGAGGTCATCAGGAGGTTTGGTGCTGGGTGTTATCAGTATGCTGATGACACCCAAATCTACTTCTCCTTTTCATCTTCAGGAAATGGCACTCATTCTATAAATGCCTGCCTACAGGCAGTAATGGGCTGGATGAGGGAGAACAAATTGAAGCTGAATCCAAGCAAGACGGAGGTGCTCGTTGTGGGGGCTCAGAATCTGAGGGGTGAGTTAGATCTTCCTGTGCTGGATGGGGTTACACTCCCCCAGAAGGAGCAATTGCACAGCTTGGGAGTACTCCTGGACCCAGGCCTCACCCTAGTATCTCAGGTGGAGGCCATGGCCAGGAGTGCTTTCTATCAGCTTCAGCTGATTTGACAGCTGCACCCATTCCTTGAAGAGGATGACCTCAAAACAGTGGTGCATCAGCTGGTAACCTCCAGGCTTGACTATTGCAATGCACTCTATGTGGGGCTGCCTTTGTACGTAGTCCGGAAACTTCAGTTAGTTCAGAATGTGGCAGCCAGATTTGTCTCTGGGGCAACCCAGAGAGACCATATTATGCCTGTTTTGAAACAGTTACACTGGCTGCCAATACGTTTCCAGGCAAAATACAAAGTGCTGGTTATTATCTTTAAAGCCCTCAATGGCTTGGGTCCGAGATATCTTAGAGAGCACTTTCTTTTACATGATCCCCACCACACGTTAAGGTCATCTGAGGACGTCCGTCTCCAGTTGCCACCGGTTTGTTTGGTGGCGAGTCAGAGGCAGGCCTTTCTGTAGCTTCTCCCGGGCTGTGGCACTCCCGGCAGAAATTCGTAATTGTAATTCCTTACTGTCCTTCAAGAGAGCCCTTAAAACCCATCTGTTTGGCCTGGCCTTTCAGGGTTTTTAATTTGTTTTAACTGTTTTAATGTTTGCCCTGGTTCTCCAGGGTTTTTAGTTGTTTGAATGTTTTAATTGGTTTTATTCTGTTTTTATAGTTTTGATTTTAATTGTTGACTGGTTTTACTTGTTTTAATTCTGTTGTAAACCGCCTGGAGCCATTTTGGAAGGGCAATATATAAATCAAATAAATAAATAACTTGAAACGGCCCTGATTTGGTCCAAGTGACAAAATGGGATGAACTGGTCCGGAACCAGTTTGACAGTTTGAAGGGGCATTCTTGTAACAGGGAATCCAGTGAGGATTCCCCATTACAACCCTGCCCAACCTTTTAAAAATCCCAATGGAGTGCCGAGAGGGCACCTTGTAGTCAGAAGTGGCATGGCAGTGGCACGGCTCCTCCGAACTCTCAAGACTGGGATCCAGATCCCACGCAGCCCAGTTCCAGCCTCCACATATGAACAGAGCCTAGAACTGGGCTGGACTTCAGTGCCAAGCCTGGTCTGTAAAGTTCAGAGAAGTCACGCTGCCACCACAGTATTGTGCCACGCTGCCATGTCAGACTACAAGGTGCCCTCTTGCCAGGCAGGGTTCCCCCCTTTGCTTGTAAAGGGGAATCCTCATCAGATTCCCCTTTACAGCAGACCAGTAGGCTGGCAGCTGCTCCCACTCTCCCTGCTTCAGCAAACAAGGTTTGCTGAACCTTATTGGTTCAGCAATAATTGTTGCAGCAACTCCTTGTTATTGCAGAGGACTCTGGGAGAAAATCCCCTTGCTGAGTCGAGGATGGGAGAAGGCAGAGGCATTAGGAGTCTGTTTTGCTGCTGCTGCTGCCTTCTCCCACTTGTTCCACATCTCCAAAGGGGAGTGCCCCCGGAGAGGTTCATGAGAGAAGGAAATGGTAGCATGAGATACTAGTGGCAGTGCCATCCTTAGGGTGGGGCAATTGCCCCGAGCCCTGCACTGGCACAGGCCCTGCTCTGGGCACACTGCAGTGCAGCCTGCTCTGCTCTCTCCCCCAGTTCCAGGCCCAACCACTTATCTTTCCCTGTGCACAGGCCAGCCAGGGCTGATCTTTTGTGTGGATGTACAGCACAGGCTTGAAAGGCTCCCAGGCAAACTGATAGAGCTCCTTCTTTCTCTGCCTCTCAGCTGTTCAGCAGGTGGGCAGGGCTTCCAGAGAGGCCTCCATGCAGGCCTCACTGAAGCCTGAAGCCCAGGAAGGAAGGGAGGAGGCAGGAAGAATGTCCAGCGCTGGTTGCCCTGGCCCACCACAGCTCTCTGCAGACCCTCTGCCCAGCCCAGCCTTTGCCTGCATAGTAACAGAGGTATGATGTAATTTCCCTTTTGTGGTTATCCCCCCACCTGAATATTTAGGGAATGGCTTGCCATAGGGCTTTGTTATTGAGCAGACATGTAGGGTAGGGTGGGAGGAATACATATATTTAAATTGAAGTGGATTTGACAAATGGTTGGGGTTTTTAAAAAAAATAAAAATAAAAATGCATCAAAAAAGTTCTATAAGTGGCTTTTTTCATGGCAGAAAATTACAAATATTCAGGAACTGAAGTCCCTCTCCGTCAGACCATCATTCCACCCCCATGTAGAAGAATCAGCTCTTTGCCTTTATGATTGATTGATTAAGTGCCGTCAAGTTGGTGTTGACTCTTAGCGACCACTAAGATTCTCTCCAGAATGATATGTCTGCAACTTGGCCTTTAAGGTCTCTCTCAGTGGTGCATTCATTGCTGTTGTGATTGAGTCAATCTACCTTGCTGCTGGTAGTCTTCTTTCTTCTCTTTCCTTCAACTTTTCCCAGCATTATGGACTTATCAAGGGAGCTGGGTCTTTGCATAATGTGTCCAAAGTATGATAGTTTGAGCCTGGTCATTTGTGACTCGAGTAAAAATTATGGATTGATTTGTTCTAGGATCCATTGGTTTGTTTTCCTGGCTGTCCATGGTATCCTCAAAGATCTTCTCCAGCACCAGAGTTCAAAAGTGACAATAATTTTTCTATCTTGCTTCTTCAAAGTCCAGCTTTCGCATCCATAGAGTGTCACGGGAAAAACCATTGTCCAAACAATTCTAATCTTTGTAGGTGTAGACATGTCACAGCATCTAAATATCCTTTCCAAGGCCTTCATTGCAACCCTACCAAGTGCTAGTATGCAGTGTATTTTTTGACTGCTGGATCCTTTACTATTGATAGTTGATCCTAAAAGGCAGAAGCTGTCCACCACTTCAGTGTCTTCATTGTCAGTTCTGAGGCTGGTTGCTGTACTGGTTGCCATTAGTTTAGTCTTCTTTACATTTAGTCGTAGTCCCATGTTTTCACTCTGCTCCTTGACTTTCGTTACTAGAGCTTGCAGATCATCTGCATTCTCAGCTATCAGAGTGTTGTCATCAACGTAGTGCAAGTTATTGATGTTTAATCCTCCAACTTTAAAACCATGCTCATCTTCCAATCCAGCTTCTCTAAGTATATGTTCAGCATATAAGATGAATAAATAAGGAGAAAGTATAAAGCTTTGTCTTACTCCTTTTCCATTCTGGAACCAGTCTGGAACCACCATGTTCCATCTGGACTCTGGCTTCCTGTTCTGTGTAAAGGTTTCTCATGAGAACAATGAGATGTTCTGGGACGCCCATTTTCCTAAGGATATTCCACAACTTGACATGGTTGACGCAATCGAAGGTTTGTATGTAGTCAATAAAGCACATATTGATTTCTTTTTGGTATTCTTTGGCTTTCTCAATTATCCAGCATGCATCAGCAATGATGTATCCTGTTCCTTGGCCTTTTCTGAAACCAGCTGGAACATCCGGTATTTCCCTTTCCACATAGGGCTCTAATCTGCATTGGACGATCCTGAGCATTATTTTGCTAGCATGTGAATTAGAGGATATTGTGCAATGGTTTGTGCAACCTGTTATGTCTTTCTTTGGTATGGGTATGTAAACTGACCTTCTCCAATCTGTTGGCCACCGTGTCATTTTCCAAATTTGCTGGCATAGTTTGGATAGAGCCTTGACTGATTCTTCTTCTGTTCCTTTCCATATTTCTGTAGCTCTGCCATCAGTTCCTGTAGCCTTCCAACTTGGTAATGACCGGAGTGCTGATCTAACTTCATCTTCCTGTACTAGAGGTTCTTGCAAGTAACGAATATCTTCTCGAGTATCTTGGATGTTGACTTCCCTGCTGTACAGATTTTCAGTATACTCCTCCCATCTCTGTTTGATCTTCTCTGAGTCAGTTACTATCTGTCCTTTGGCATTCTTTAACATACGAATTCGAGGTTGTAACCTCCTTCTGAGCTCAGAGATCCTATGGAAAACTTTTCTTGTTTTTCCATGTCTATTTCCAACCTCAAGGTCTTTACAGATGTCATTGTAATACTGTTCCTTGTCCCTTCTAACAGCTTTCTGAAATTCCCTGTTTCTTCCTGAGGTCTTTATCTTTCTTGACTTTGGCCTCTCTCCTCTTCTTGGCAATTTCCACCATCTGTTCTGACATCCATTTGGCTTTCTTCTGTTTCTTGGTCTTTGGCAGTCTCTTTTCACAACTGTCCTTAAGAACTTCTTTGATTTCATTCCACAGTTCCTCTGGTTCCCTATCAATGAGGTTCAGAAATTCAAAGGGGTTCTTGATGTTTTCCTTGAAAATGGTTGGTACATTTTCAAGATCATAATGTGGAAGGTCTCTCAGTGGTGATAGCTTTGTTTTTCTGCTTTAGCTTGACTTGGAACTTGCACATGAGCAGTTCGTGATCTGTTCCACAATCGGCCCTCGGCCACGTTTTTGCTGTTATAACAGCTCTTCTACCTCATTACACCAATAATGTAATCAATTTGATTTATTTGTACTCCATCTGGTGAAGTCCATGGGTATAGGCACTGCTTTGGTTGTATGAAGAATATGTTAGCAATGAAAAGATCATTGGCTTGGCAAAAACTAACAAATTATTCTCCTGCTTCATTTCTGTTTCCTTGGCCATACAGTCCAAATGTATATTCTTCTTTACCATTTCTGACTTTGGCATTCCAGTCTCCAACCACCACCAGCACATCTTGCTTGCATATTCTGTCAATTTCAGACTGACCTTGAACATAAAAATCATCCACTTCCTCGTCTTCTGCTTCATTCACTGGGGCATAGACTTGAAGAATTGTCATTTTAAAGGATTGTCTAATTGATCTAGATAATCTAATAATAACCTAATTGATATTAGTCGGTCACTGGCCACATTGTACCCAACTACTTTCATTGCTATATCCTTCTTGTCTATGAAAGCAACAGCGTTCCTTCTTTGTTTCTCTTGTCCTGAGTAGTAAACGGTATTGTTTTGTGACTGAAAGTGTCCCATTCCAATCTACTTTAATTCCCTGATGCCCAAGATGTCAATCTGTCATCGATTCATTTCATCTTTCACTGTGTCGAGCTTTCCCATATTCATGCTTCTTATGTTCCACATTCCCATTGTAATTCTGTCTTTGCAGCTTTGGATTTTCTTTTCCTACATGGCAACATCAGCCGCTAGACATCCAAAAAGCTTTAATCTAACCACGACATAAACACCATTGGTGCTCTGAGAGATACTCAGCTCTTCTTCAGTAGCATGTTGAGTGCCATCCATCCTGAGGGGCCAATCATCCAGCACTACATTGACAATCATTCTATTTTGTCTATCCATGTGGTTTCTTGGAAAAAGACAGGAGTGGTTTGCCATTGCCTCCTCCTGCACAGTATGAAATGATGCCTTAGTCATTGTCACTGAAGTGATTGTCCGCCTCCAACATCTTCCTATATCACTGCTGCCCAATATAGCTGCCTGCTTGCTTTAGCTGGGCCGCTGGGATGACCTTCGCGCTTTGGGTGACCCTACTGAGTGTACCTTCCAGTGTACTTCACTTTATAAAGGTATGCTTTATAACTTCATGTTATAAAACTTGCCTTTATTTTAAAAAAGGGTAAAACACCTCGCCTTTGTGCCCCAGCCTTTAGATCTCCTGGAATGACTTGGCATACGGCTTTGGTATTGAGCAGAGATGTAGGACAGGGTGGGAGAATAGATATATTTAAATTGAAGTGGATTGGACAAATAGTTGATTTGCAACCCAGAAGGTCTGAATGAGAACTGTGAAGCATGTGTTGTGATTTTTATTTTCATTTCTTTAGAAATGCACTCTGTGTCCAAGCTGGTTGGACATGTCCAAAAACCTCACTCACACTATTTATACTGTATGTCATCAATCAGTATGAGAAATGTTAAGGCGTGACATGGTGATTCGCCCCCAGCCCCGCACCCCACTAGGGACAGCCCTGACTAGTGGTGCCACTATCGACATCCTTCATAGGAGCCCAGCTGTGGGTCCCTGAGCAGGGCCCAGTTTGGCTTAACGCCTAATGCCTGTTGGCAGTAGCCCCAACAAATAATCTATTCTGTGTTTGTGTATCTGATTTGGAATTGTGGTTAATTTAAAACACAGGAATCTATCCCATGTTTCTTTAGATGATTTGGGATTATGGTAAATTTGTAATTGACCACATATTCTTCCATTCATAAAATATAGTGAGATAATGAGCCCTTTCTTCTGGGATCTCCTCTAATATTCCATTCACTAAGACATTAAGTTATATTTTACTGAATCAATTACTGAGTCATGATTAAATTAGCAAAATAAGAACTCTTCAGAATACCACCGTACTCCCCACACAGTGAACCTTACTGATATTAAATCTCCAGGATGATCTCTGTTACCATGGTAATGGTGATATTTGTTTGTGTATTGTATGTTGGCTGATCTTCAAAGTTTGGAAGCTGTCAAAAAATAATCCAGCTGATTAAAAATGTGAAGTCTTGATCATGAATATTTCATTGCAGCTGTCAGGACACGTCTATAAGAATAATGACTAAGTAATGTTATTCTGTGCTTAGAAGGGGAACATTCTCTAAAAGAGCCCTCTGGAAAGCAAGGGCACACATTCAATCATAACTATTTTACTTAATGTCCATCTATTCCACTTTTTAAATGCAATGGCCAACATGATGTGCAGTGCTGCAGAGACACTGTGCACTGTGCCATGGCTGCTGCAGACTTGAAAGGCAGCCCTGATGCTGTAGCGAATGTGCACAAGCAGCACTGCTGCAGTTTCTCCCTCACGCAGGCTACTAAAATTTAACTCATTGCTATGTACTCACCTTTCTGTATGGAAAACACAGATCCTTTTCTAGACAGCTGCTGCCAGTCTTCTAAAATCCCTGCCTATCTACTGGGCCTAGCAGTGGCCCTGGAATGCACCATCCCGGAATCCCTTCAGTTGTTGCTGCAATGCCAGGGCAGAAATAGTAACATAGGAAGCTGCCATATACTGAGTCAGACCATTGGTCCATCTAGCATCTACCTCAGTATTGTCTACACAGACTGGCAGCGGCTTTTCCAGGGTTACAGGCAGGAATCTCTCTCAGCCCTATCTTGGAGATGCCAGGGAGGGAACTTGGAACTAAGTTTGTGCATTTTGATTCAGGTTTGTGTCAGAAAATGGCAATTTCAGAGGTTTTGTAATCAAAATGAAATCAAGAATTAAAAAACTGATTTTTGTTTCCAAATTGAAATGACCCAGTTTCGGACCGAATGTTTTGTTCTTCGGAAAAGTCTGTTTCAGCATTGCAATTGCAGTCGACTTCTCTGACTCCTCTCCACTCCAGCTGAGGCACTGAGTGATTAGCAGAAAATAAGATATACAAAAAGCTGGCAGAGCTTCCTTGTTGGGCATGAATGGTTTAGTTAAGTATGTGTTGTATTGTAATGCAATGAATTGTGTACTAAGAAATTCTGAGTAACCTGAGTAGCTAGCTATTGCTAACAATGGAATCCCTGAGATTCCACTCTGAGCTGCTTGCTTTGGGAATGCAGGAAAAGAGCCCCAGCCTGGAATGGGGACACACACACACACACACACACACACACACACACACACACACCCTCCCTCTGGAATTCTGGATTCTTGGGTTAATTGAATTTACAAAGTTGTGTGTTGTTTAGTTTAGAAGAATTTTACTGACCTTGCAAAAGGATTTGGGAGACAGTATTTTGAGACAGAAATACCCAAATATCTTTGGGAGCTCAATGCAATTCCAAAGGTCTTGCTAAAAGCCATGGTATAAGTTGCGTGGAGAAGCTTTTCCAGAAGCTGGTTAGGAAAGTTCTGAGATTACACAGGTTTTTCTTTCCAAGTTTAGAAAGAATCACTTGACTTGTTCTTTTGAAGAGCTGTTTTGTTTTTCTTCTGATTTTTATGAGTTATAGTGGTGTCTAAGTTTTGTTGCCCAAGCTGACCAGTCTAATGTAATTTAGGCCACAATGTAATTTGGTGGGACATGATGTCTAAGCCAGTGGTTCACAACTTTTGCCATTGCAGGGACAAGTCATCCACATGGGACTACAGGAAACAAAAGGAGAGGTAGGGAAAAATACCCCTGTCAATCTACTGACATCCCCAGGAATCTTAGTTGCTTCTCTCTTTCTTGTAACCATGATCCATGGTTTTGCACTTTCTTAAATGCAGTGATGATACATCTCAACAAATCTGAACAGTAGGCTGATTTGTTTGGGCTACGGCTCACTCCACTTCAGTTAAATGAACATTTGAAGCTGTCCCATAGTACCAAGGCAGGTCATTGGCCTATTTTGCTATCTCAAGTGACCTGTGGTCACTGTTCCATGGGGAGGGAGTGTTTTTATTGAAAGATTGCTTGAATCCACAAATGGGTTGTGCTGCTGTGCTTGTGCCATAGGGACAGGCCCCCACCCGCTGCAAAATTCTCAAATAACTGCGACAAAAAATTAAGTGTCATTGTTAATCATTCTCTTCACTCTTTCAACTTGTTTATGTGGGGCTTCAGGGGCAAAACAGTGGGTTGGGTGGCAGGCCCTAAGGGGTGGTGCACCCAGATTCCAAATAGGGCAAAGGGCTGATTTCTTAGGAATTTTTTATGTTTACGTGTCTTTAAGATTTTCCCCCATAGAGGAATAAGGGAGGTTTCAGCAGACCCATAACTCCACCTGGGGGGCACTGGGGTGGCCCAGAGTGAGTGGTGGTGTGGTGCACATAGGGTGTTCTTAGTGTAGATTCTCTGGTAGCATATGAGATTTTCAATGACAAACCATGAATCCACTCTCATATACTACCAGAGAATCTACACACAAAACACCTCAGAAACAACAGAACCCAGTACCCCATGGGTTAGCAACCCATGTGGGTGGTTGGCACCTTATGTGTTCTACACCACTACTCACTCTGGGCCACCCCAGTGCCCCCCAAGTGCAGTTATGGGGCTGCTGAAACCTCCATCATTCCCTATGGGGAAGAATATATGGGGAAGTCATATAAACTCAATTAAATCTTTAAAAATCAGCCCTCTGACCAATTCCTTTGAAATAATTCTGGCAGCTTCCTTGCCCCCACTGGGCACTACCACTCACCCTACTTTGCTCTGGGCCACCCCCTTTCCACCCAATGTGAAACTATACTTTTGCTGAAACCTCCATTATTCCCTATGGGAAAAATCTTAAACTTCAAAAATTCACTAAAATTCAGCCCTTTGCCCAATTCCTCTGAAATTTGGGTGTTAGCTTCCACCCATTGGGCACTACCACCCCCACCCATTAGTTTTCCCCTGGGGCTGTTTTTTAAAAATCCAAAACATTTTGGATTTGGATTTTGCCATTTCAAACAAAGAACAAAATTGGCGTGTTTTGGATTGGCTGATTTCGAACAAAGAACAAAATGGGGGTGTTTTGGATTCGGGCCAAAAACAAAACAGAAAAACAAAACAAAACACACAACCCTACTTGGAACCTTCTGCATGCAAATTTCCAGGTGCTCTTCCCAGAGCAGCCCCATCCCCTAAGGGGTATATCTTACAGTGCTTACATGTAGTCTCTCATTCAAATGAAAACCAGGGCAGACCCTGCTTAGCATAGGGGGCAATTCATGCTTGCTACCACAAGACCAGCTTTCCTCTCTGATTGTGAGTGCCCTGTTATTAAAAGAATCTCCCCCTACACAAAGTGGAGGAATGGGTTGCTACTACTTTAAATTTTCAGTCTCCATCCATACAGATTAACATTTTCAAAAGCATTACAGTCTAGACTGGACAGGACAAAGTTGTGGGTATCCGCCCACCCTTTAAATTAGTTTAGTTTAAACTCCAATATGTGAGTCCAAAGACATGTATTTTAAATGAAACTTTTCAAAATGCTTTATTTGAGACCTTACAACATGTTCAGAAATACCAAATAAACTTTTCAGTCCTGGTTCAGCTGAGCTGTGATTGCGCACATCAAAGAAATGCCAAAGGTTTTCATCAATTTATTTCCAACAGTACTCTTAGAATGTGATGGGAGCAGCTTGAAATGTAAGTGCTGTGTGTGAGTCACTCATGTAGATGTGATCAAGTTAGACTTAATTACCATTCTTTGTCACACTGAGCATGCCATAAATCAAAGTAAAAATTCAAAGGGGAAAAATCTCATTATCGCAGGATGTTGTAAAAAATGTCACACATTAAGGAGGAGAAATTTGGGTTACTCCTTAATCATGTAGCCACATTTTATATATACCTGGTATTCAGGAAGATTGTTGGAGAGCTTTTTTCAGGACTCATTTAAGAGGATATCCTTCCTCATCAATAATGAAGAACGATGATGGAAGTGGAATCAGCTCCTGTTCCTTGAAGAAACACGCAAGCCTATATCATTCAGAGTAATTACTAGAAAGGGCAATTCCTCTGTTGCTATTTAAAATTTATGTGTGGTCTGCCTCCATATGGTGACTGTGACATAACAAAAGGGTAATCCTAAAGCATACATAGAGTTCTGGTTTTAAGGTTGCATTTTTAATGAACTGAACTGATTGTGGAGATCACTACAGAGAGACCAAATTCTATACTGGGAAATAGGTCTAGAAAAATACTTCAAGTGGTTAGATTTTAAGAGTCAACTAATTCCATGGTTCTCTGAATTGTGGACCATGTTTGGAAAAGCATTTTCTCTCCCATGTGTTTGGTTATCAGTGATTCTTCCTGATAGAGACAGAGGAGGCTGGAGGAGGCCAGTAAACTCCAAATCCGAATCCAGAGAGATGCAGGTCCTCTTTGCTGTGCCTCAGGTTGGAGTAAGAGAAGGAGATGGTGGCAGAAACCATAAAGGGTTTAGGAGCAACTTGGTGGTGGTGGGGAGGGACTCTAATAATCCCAAGGGCTGATCCCCCAAGCTTCTCAACACACTCACAAGGCAGAAAGCCACAACCCTAGCTTGGAGAGATGTAAAAGAGGCCCTGTACTTTTAATTGCTACACAGAACCTTGACTAGAGGTGCACCTAGGTAATTTTGGAGACTGGACCTAAAGGCCTTTGGAGCCCCCCACCCAGCAATCATCATGCTCGGCTGGGTGACCACACACCTGAAGACTAAAGAAGATTTGAGGGGCCCCAGGGGTTGTGGAGGCCCTGGACTTCGGCCCCCAGTCCAGGGGTAAGAGCGCCTCTGACCTTGATAAGTGCCAATGTTTTGCGCGGGGCTGAAAGAAGTGACACTGCTGAAATGCCTTCATCTCCATAGTTATTAAAAGCACAGGAACTCTGCCTTCCTTTGCATCTGGCCACTCTACATGAGACAGAGACAGCATTCCACCAAGCTAGTTCAAACATGTGCCTCTAAACAGCATTGAAAAACTGAAATATCAGTTTTCTGACCAGCCAGAGAGCTTATAAAAAACCAAAACGGTCTTTACTATTTGCTGGAGGAGACCTAGGCCCAATATTTTGTTCAAAACTCCTTATTTGTAATTACGGGATAGAGAGAACTATCAAAAATGATTTCTTTCCCTAATGCCCTCAAAATAGAAGAAAGGTAGCAGATAATGAGGCTTGGCACATGTTTAATTACAACTCTAATTGCACAAAACCTTTTCAGCCTAAAACAGCAAGAAACAATCCCTGCTGCTTAATAGAAGCAACACATCCTACCAGTCAGTATTCTGATGAAACATCCATTCATTTGTGTAAAGGTCAATAGCAGTGTATCACCCCACTGGGGAACAGTTGGGTGTGAAAATCCATCTAGCAATATACACTCCTGCCAACTTAAAAACCAACAACAACCCTGCCTTATATATCACTTTGAATATGACTTAAAGCTACAACCACTAACGCTACAGTCAATAAGGAATAGCTGCTCTCCACAGGATAACAATGCACATATGTCCATTATATTCCCAGTGTGAGGTGGCCATATTGTCCTTTGAGTTCTTTGCTTTTGTTTTATTCCCTGTATTGAAGAGCAGGAAACACCAGGAAACACCCAAAAAACCTATTTCTTTGGCCTGGCCTTCCAAGGCTTGTAAAGTGTTGTTGTTCTTTAAAAGTATTTTAATTGGTTTTAAATGGTTTTAATTGCTTTTGAATTATTATATTGTGTTTAGCACTGTGATTTGAATTGTGTGTTTTTATTTCTTTTTAAAGTTGTTGTATACTGCCCAGAGCCTCTGGATGGGGTGGTTTATAAATGTAATAATTAAATTAAATTAAATTAAATTAAATTAAATTAAATATCCTTTATCCAGGGGCATAGTGAGATCTGAGCATGGCCCCCCTGCCCCCCGCTCCCCCACCCACTGCTACTAGCATCCACCCACCTGCCTGTGATGGCCTGCCTTTGCCTGCATTACCTACCTGCTGAGTGCCACATTCAGCCTTAACTCTGTGCTGGCCACCCCATAACTGATGATGTCACTACGCTGTATCTAATGTCAGACCTGATTTTAAAAGGCTGCCTGTTCTTGTTGGGATGGCCTGCCCTGTTCTTGCTCCATAATGGCTCAGCAACCCAGCAAGCTTTGGGGCCCAACAAGCAGCAAGCACCCAGTGCAAGGGGATAGGAGGGGCAGCAGACAACCCCCAGTGACCTGCAGCCCCAGACTTTTGCCCTCCCACCACCACCATTCAGTGGTGGCTATGCCACTGCCTTTACCCAACATAACAGTTCTGGAGAAAAATTCACTTCAATAACGCCTCTTTAGCATGTGAAACGTCATTCTAGCAAGCCGTCAATACAATACATTGCCACCAACGTATGCCAAAAGCAACATTGCAAGGCCCTACTCAGTAACAACACATTTTGAGGGAAGGCAAGAGAAGTTAGTGAATATTAGTGGTTTTTTTCAGGATGTTTTGGGCCTTTTATATGCAAATTTCACTGAAAGTGAAACTGACTTGCTGATATGAGTGGGGAATATACAATGCTGTAACATTAGGGTGTGAGGTATGATGTACTTTACATAATCTGGAGGAAGAAGGAGGAACTCAGTGATTGGATATTTTGTTATGTTTTTCTCCATTTCTTTATTTTTATCTCTCCACCCTTATTGCCTCAGTCACAGTAATTTATGGCTCTGGTTAACTTTTCTTTCTATGGGCACAACATTCTAAAATAACACATCCTTAAGTTACAATTAAGGTCAAATTTGGTGGGTCATGCTTAGGCAAAATATCTGAAGGAAATTTAAAAGAATTTCCATGAAATCAGTACCACTTCTCAAGGATGCTTTCATATACAATCAAATGTATATTGGTAAATTAAATTCACACACAATTCTGCTAGATTCCATCCATGAAGCTTTACTGGTTTCTACCCATGAACTTCTGTGGAACTTGTTAAAAATAAGTTATTTGTATTCCTTATTTTTCAAACAGTTTCTTCTACATCAAGAGTCTAGCCGGATAACAATCGTACTGTAGATAAGTTTATAGTGGAATCAAGTTTTACTTAGCAAGTGTAAAGTGATGCACATTGGGACAAAAAAACCCAACTTCAAGTATACGCTGATGGGATCTGGGCTGTCGGTGACGGACCAGGAGAGGGATCTTGGGGTCGTGGTGGACAGCCGTGGTGGGGTCATTGAAAGTGTCAACTCAATGTGCGGCAGCTGTGAAAAAGGCAAATTCCATGCTAGGGATCATTAGAAAGGGGATTGAAAATAAAACGGCTAACATTATAATGCCCTTATACAAAACTATGGTGCGACCTCACTTGGAGTACTGCGTACAATTCTGGTCACCACATCTTAAAAAGGACATTGTTGAACTGGAGAAGGTACAGAAGAGGGCAACCAAGATGATCAGGGGCCTAGAGCACCTTTCTTATGAGGCAAGACTACAACACCTGGGGCTTTTTAGTTTAGAAAAAAGATGACTGTGGGGAGAAATGATAGAGGTCTATAAAATCATGCATGGCATGGAGAAAGTGGAGAGAGAGAGATTCTTTTCCCTCTCACACAACACTAGAACCAGGGGTCACTCCATGAAATTGATTGCCAGGAGGTCTAGGACCAACAAACGGAAGTACTTTTTCACACAATGCGTGATCCAATTGTGGAACTCTCTGCCACAGGATGTGGTGACAGCCAGCAACCTGGATGGCTTTAAGAAGGGTTTGGATGACTTCATGGGGGAGAGGTCTATCAATGGCTACTAGTCAGAGGGCTGTGGGCCACCTCCAGCCTCAAGGGCAGGGTGCCTCTGAGTACCAGTTGCAGGGGAGTAATGGCAGGAGAGAGGGCACGGCCTCAACTCCTGTCTGTGGCTTCCAGTGGCATCTGGTGGGCCACTGTGTGAAACAGGATGCTGGACTAGATGGGCTGTGGGCCTGATCCAGCAGGGCTGTTCTTATGTTCTTAAGTTCTTATGTTCTACTATTTAATTGCTTCCATTTTCCAGTGTGGGCAGATTTATCCTTATGCCAAACTGCAGCCATTTTCCTGCCACAACAGTTTTAAAGTTTGCAAATGTACATAATTTATAGTCTCTCTCTCTCTCTCTCTCTCTCTCTCTCTCTCTCTCTCTCTCTCTCTTGTTTTTATTTAGAGAGGCTCACTGTTCTTTTGAAGGGAGGAATTATTAAGGCTGCCACATGTTTTGTGGACATAGGCTCTGTGCCTTTTATGGCTTCATAGCAGACAGAAATCAACATTGTGATTTTCACAGTGTGGCAATGCTATTGTTACAGGTTTTCAGTCATTAAAGCTCACTGGTTACTCCTTTTGTTAAACAGATACAAATGTCATGTTTCTTAAGTGGTTTCCTAATGGCTTTCATTCTGGATTGGAGACGCTATGAAGAATCTTGTAAGATGCACACACAGTCTGTTTCAGGGGAGGGACTGATGCCTAGGTGGAGCTGTACAGGCAGTCTCTCCACTAACAGGGGCGCCCCCTGAACAGTGCAGTGCACACTCACTTGTGCACACCCACACCCACTCACCTTGCTTCCCACATCCTTATTCCATCAACCGAGAGCCCAGTCAATGGAAGTAGGATGGGAGGAGGGCAAGCCGCCAAAGGAGGCAGCTGGTGGTACACAGCCCCTCTGGCTGGGTTCAGCCCATCCTCCTCCCATTGGCAGGGCTTGAGCCTCAGCTGATGGAAGGAGGTTGTGCGCATCCCCACTCACCTGGCTTTCCCCATCCTCCTTCCATCAGCTGGGAACCTGGCTAATGGAAGGATGGACAGAACCTGACCAGCAGGGGAGTGCACTATCAGCTGCCTCTTTTGGCTGCCTGCCAACCACCTATCCTCCTTCCATCCGCCAGGCTCCTGGCGGATGGAAGGTGGATGGGAGAAGCCAGGTGAGGTGGGATGCGTGCACATATGAGCACACACACTGCATGGGGATGCCCTTGTGTGTAGAGAGGCCATCAGCATAGGAACATGGGCCGCCACTCCCCACTTTGCCACTGGACGGATGTAAGAGAAGAAGGAGACTTGTCCTTTACACCTTCCCACCTTACACCTTCCTGTGTAAAGAAAGAACAATTTAGAATCAGCAGCTGGGTTGTTACAGGAATTACCCCAAGGTGCTGGCTAGACACCTCAGCTATGCCTTGGCCCGATTTGGGGAAATTAGCTTGGCTTGAGGAGCAGTTTGGTTCCAGTACCAATGTGAGCAAGTTTTGGCATGTTGGAAAAATGAGGAGACCAGAATATATTTCAGAGGCTTTATTGTGGGTAAAATGGGGGTACAGAAGGCAAATGTTTGCTTAGGCAATGCAATCAATCTTGATGGATATTATAACTATGAATATTACTGGAAATACTCTGGCTAAAATCCTAACTGAGAGTATACCAGGTTGGCTAAGGCTCTTATACCAGAGCCTGGCTTAAGACTTGCCATGAAAAGTGCTTGGGAAATGGGGAAGGAAGCAGAGAAGGGAGAGAAGTGGCAGGGAGACTTAGAAAGGCCAGAGGTTAGTTTACCTATACTTCCCAGGTAAGTTGGTGTGTTCATTGCATGTTGGCAGGGAGGATTCTTCTCAGGGAACAGACAGGAGATCAAAGAAGAAGAGCGAGGAGCAAAGGGCTATACAACCCGCGTGTATGAGAGTCTGTAGGATAGTGATCCAAATAGATTCCAAGGCCATATGCTTTGGCTAGAGATGAATATACCTTGAAACGTGCCCCGAGGCAGTTTCCAAGCCATTCTGTTTACCCAGAGGTTGGCAGATTTCATGAAAGGCAAAGAACTCAATTGCCCCTCCAACCTAAGCACCTAAGAGGCAATGTAAGAGGGTAGCTTAACCAACAAAGGAAGGAGGAAGTTATATAAATCTGATATATATGGTGAATAGGACTGTGCTTGGTTGACTATCTTATCACCAGGTGTGGAAAGATGATACATCTATCGTTTTTATGAGCCTCTCCACGGAGTCCTTGCCAGTCAATTTGTTAATTCATGGTGAGTTTGGGAACTATGCCACTTTATCTGTGTTACTCCCAAGAGTGCTTCACAGTTATCTCTTTTAGCAGAAGAGATCCCTCCTGTCAGTGAGTTGCCTTTGAAGTAGGGTCTGAATAGCCTGGCATCCCTTGTTAGCGAGACGCGGTCATGTCCTGGTTTTGGTCGGTCTTTATAGCTTAAACCTGAAGACATACTGTTAGCATAACCTGTGCTTGAGGGAGGAAGCTCCTCTCTCCTCCGGCTGCAATTGGCTGCCAGGGCTGACCTTCAGTCAAGAAGGAAGCCCAGGCAGCCAGTTCCCTCTCCTCTCTGCCGTCTTGCAGACATAAAGGAGAGCTCCCTCTCTGAAGTCTTGCTGACTGCAGAGAGGGAGCTGTTGCTTATGTCCAAATTTGGATGGGAGAGCAGGGGGAGGGGGAGAAGAACAGTGGGTCTATTGGATGCAATGCTCAGGTAAATATTCAGGTAAAGAGATCGTCCTCAACTATTGTTAGTAGATATACAAGTCAACTGGACAGTGCATTATTTTATTTTATTTTATTTTATTTTATATGCCGCCTGACTCTGAAGGCTCTAGGCAGTTCACAAACCATAAATACAATAAAACATGATAAAACAAACTATTAAAGCAACCATGAGTAAAACAAAACATTTGATTACTAAAAGCCAGGCTTAAAAAAATGTGTCTTAAGGGCTCTTTTGAAGGCTGACAAAGCTGTTATGCCACAGATGCACTCTATAGGGAGCATATTCTACAGCCCAGGAGCAACTACAGAGAAGGCGCACTCCTGAGTCACCGCCAGACGAGCTGGCAGCATCCAGAGACAGATCTCTCTCAATGACCTTAATGTGCAATGGGGATCATGCAGATTGTGCATATTATATTATATGGGAATTATGCATATTATAATATGCATAATATAGAAATTATTTACAAGCTAATTTGCAAATAAAATGCAAATTAGATTGGATCAGTTTCAATCTGTGACTCCTGAGGATGTGGAAAAGCTGCTTGGGACGGTGCGGCCTACCGCCTGTTCTCTGGATCCTTGCCTGACTTGGCTGCTCCTCGCTAACAGGGAGATTGTTGGAGATGGCTTAGTTAATATCATGCATCACTGAGGGAGGGTAGGGTGCCCCCTTGTTTGAGGGAAGCATTGGTTAGACCATTCCTAAAGAAGCCTTCTCTGGATCCCTTAGTGATGGACAGTTCTCCAATCTCCCTTGGTTGGGCAAGGTGATTGAGAGGGTGGTGGCTGACAAGCTCCAGGCAGTCTTGGAGGAAACTGATTATCTAGATCCATTTCAAACTGGCTTTAGAACGGACTATGGGGTTGAGACAGCCCTGGTTGGCCTGATGGATGAGCTTTACCGGGGAATCGACAGAGGGAGTGTGACTCTGCTGGTTCTTCTGGATATCTCGGTGGCATTCGATACTATCGACCATGGTATCCTTCTGGATCGCCTGGGGGAGTTGGGAATAGGGGGCACTGCTTTGCAGTGGTTCCACTACTATCTCTTGGGTAGATTCCAGATGGTGGAGCTTGGTGACAGTTGCTCCTCAAAATGGGAGCTGTTATATGGAGTCCCTCAGGCCTCCATTCTGCCACCAATGCTTTTAAATATCTACATGAAACCATTGGGTAAGGTCATCAGGAGATTTGGCGCATGGTGTTATCAGTATGCTGATGACACCCAAATCTACTTCTCCTTTTCATCTTCAGGAAATGGCACTCATTCTATAAATGCCTGTCTACAGGCAGTAATGGGCTGGATGAGGGAGAACAAATTGAAGCTGAATCCAAGCAAGATGGAGGTGCTCATTGTGAGGACTCAGAATCTGAGGGGTGAGTTAGATCTTCCTGTGCTGGATGGGGTTACACTCCCCCAGAAGGAGCAATTGCACAGCTTGGGAGTACTCCTGGACCCAGGCCTCACCCTAGTATCTCAGGTGGAGGCCATGGCCAGGAGTGATTTCTATCAGCTTTGGCTGATTTGACAGCTGCTCCCATTCCTTGAAGAGGATGACCTCAAAACAGTGGTGTATCAGCTGGTAACCTCCTGGCTCCACTACTGCAATGCACTCTACATGGGGCTGCCTTTGTACGTATTCCAGAAACTTCAGTTAGTTTATAATGTGGCAGCTAGATTGGTCTCTGGGGCAACCCTGAGAGACAATATTATGCCTGAAACAGCTACACTGGCTGCCGATATGTTTCTGGGGGAAATACAAAGTGCTGGTTATTACCTTTAAAGCCCTGAACAGCTTACGTCCAAGATATCTTAGAGAGCACCTTCTTTTACATGATCCCCTCCGCACGTTAAGGTCATCTGAGGAGGTCCGTCTCCAGTTGCCACTGGTTCGTCTGGTGGCAGTGCAGAGGTGGGCCTTCTTTGTAGCTGCTCCTGGGCTGTGGAATGCACTCCTGGCAGAAATTTGTAATTTGAGATCATTGCTGTTCTTCAGGAGAACCCTTAAAACCTATCTGTTTGGCCTGGCCTTCCAGGGTTTTAAATGATTGACTAATTGTTTTAAAATTGTTTTAAATTGTTGCCCAGATTTCCAGGGTTTTTAGCTGTTTAATTGGTTTTATTGTGTTTTAATAGTTTGATTTTAATTGTTAACTTGTTTTAATTGTTTTTATTATGCTGTCAACCGCTCTGAGCCATTTTGAAAGGGCGGTATACAAAATACATACATACATACATACATACATACATACATACATACATTAGAGTGCTCGGATTTGGAATGCTTGAATATGGCAACCCAGTGTTTACCTGTATATCTATGTAAATAATTTAAATACTACAAAGACACCTTAAGTCTAGTCTCTAGAAAAAGTCTCTAGTCTCTAGACAAAAGAATCCATGGTATGTTTCAGCCCCTGAAACTTCTCTCCACTTGTAGAAGTGGGGCTGGAGGGTGTATAACTCAGTGTTGGGAAAAGTTTAACCTGTTGGGTTGCTATTAGGGAGATGTTAAAAATATGCCAGTTATGAATAGATGACAACCCTCATTGCTGCTAGAAATGAAGGAAACTGAGTGCCCAAGTTAATAATTTGTCTGTCTCACTCACTTTGAACACACATCTGTAAATCCTGAAAAGCAAAACCATTTTAATGTTCAGGCACAACCTTAAGTGAAGGATTTGAAAGAAGGTCTCTGCTTCTTTACACAGAGCAAAGCAGGGTATAGACCTGATCAAAAGGGTAAACCAAAGCAATACTCAAGATCAGGAAAAACTGTTATTAGGTCCTAGGTTAATAATATGTAAACTACAAAAGATAAGAATATAAATAGGTATTTTAATAATAAAGGTTAATAATTCTACATAAAATAATTTAAAATTTAATAAGGATTGTTTTTAAAATCCATAATACTGTACATTAAAAGTCCTCATACATATGCTGATTAGGTACTTAGTCCAAATAGTGTAAGAGTCCTCAGACTGGATCATGTTGACTGGATCATGTTGTCTTGATCATGTTGTCTTGTGATTCGATGAGATATTTTGTCCTTATAGATCTTGTCCTTATAGATCAGACACGTTTCAACACGTAGTTTTCCTCAGTGACTTTCTAATTATTGTTCTCATGAGGGCACAATGCCTCCAGACTCCTTTTGATCCAAATTTTCATACTACTGTCAAGGTCCCCTTCTCACCCAGTGGCTCATGCTTCTTCTGTATAATGCCGTGCCCTTATTATAAAAGTTAAAAAATCAAAGCCACTTATGCCACTGAGTGAGAAGGGGATCATGAAAATAGTATGAAATTCTGTCTAGCAAGCAGGTCCTGTAACATTTTGTTTTCCATATGTATTTTCACAGCCTCGCAGTTCTGTGCATCCAACATGCAGACTATTTTGCCCAGCTTTTTCTGTTCAATTATCTGAAAAACTGCACAAGATCTGCTGTTCGTGTTGCTCCTGGCAAAAGCACATCATTAGATTTGGCAATTTAGCATGAAATGTTGAAGATGCAAAGACAAAAATGAACAATATTTTCTTCTTAGTATACTTGAGGTCACAAAGTTTGTTGTCTCAGTGGTGCGTGACCAGTGCTAGATTGGTTTGCTGAGCTCCTGGCACCAGTGTTAGAATGCAGTCAGAAGTCTTAAAGTTGTCCATTATCTATAGTAAGAAAAGACAAACAAGGTCGAATTTAGATAATACTATCCTTTGGAAACCCTGCAGTGTTTGAAACGCCAGAATTACAATAACGAAGTAATGGCAAATGTTGACATAACTCTGTCCCATCACAAGCAGCATAAAACATATACAAACAGAGGTGCACATAGGTAATTTTGGAGCCTGGACCTAAAGGACTTTGGAGGGGCCCCCCTGCCCCCGCAAATTAAGCATCATCATGTTGCGGGAAATCCTCTGGAACCTTTGCCCTCTTGTCTGATTCAGTCATTTGCTTTCATCCTTCCATCAATATTTGATGGGGAATGGGGCGTCTTACTGAACCAGAAAGGATTAGACCAGATTCCCACATTTGAAACCAGCGCTTGACTGAGAAATTCAACTCAACGAGGGTGGTGCTCTAATTAATTATTTATTTAGTGATCACGAAAGGCAGAGTACAGGTCAAGAAATCTGACCAGCACTTGGCCCCGAGGGCATCCAGTTGCTAGTTTATATAGATTAAAAACAGCAAGTAGGGGTGTGCACGGAACCGCGGAGCTGCGGTCCGGCACTGGGGTGGGGGGTTCCAATAAAGATAGGGGGGGCTTTACTTAACCCTCCCAACAACCGCACCGTATTTCTTTGAGTAATCGGGCGGCAGGATAGCTCCCTGCCGCCCCCTTCAAAGCCCCGCTCAGCTGGCGGCCACCCCCATGAAGACCTGTGGCTCCAAGAAGACCCACCCCTGCCGCTCCATGAAGGAAGACCCTGCTGCTCCGTGAAGAAAGACCCCTGCCGTGAAGACCCCTTCTTGCAAGATCCCTCCCATTGCAAGAGGGCAGCGGGAGAACTCCCCTGCCATGCCCTTCCCCTTTGCTGGTCTGGCTGCAAATGGCTTCTAAGAAGTCTTTAGCACGAAAGGCTTCTTAGAAGCCATTTGCAGCCAGACCGGCAAAGGGGAAGGGCACGGCAGGGGAGTTCTCCCGCCGCCCTCTTGCAATGGGAGGGATTTTGCAAGAAGGGGTCTTCACGGCAGGGGTCTTTCTTCACGGAGTGGCAGGGGTGGGTCTTCTTGGAGTAACAGGTCTTCATGGGGGTGGCCGCCAGCCGAGTGGGGCTTTGAAGGGGGCGGCAGGGAGCTATCCTGCCGCCCGATTACTCAAAGAAATATGGCACGGTTGTTGGGAGGGTTAAGTAAAGCCCCCCTATCTTTATTGGAACCCCCCACCCGAACCAAAACCACCCCGTGTCCGGACCGGTCTGGAGGCCTTTAGAATGGCCTCCAAACCGGTCCGTGCACATGACTAACAGCAAGTAAATCAAAAAGCAAATCAAACAGTTTCTTCAATACATGTCTTTGTCATTAAAATAGCTGTATTCATACAGTGCCTACTAGTTTTGGCATAAGCTACTGTTTATTGCTTTACCCGCTTCTTATCAGTATCTTCTGATGCCAGCCATGTTACTTTTCTGCTGAGAAGTGAATTTGTCTCATACCTTCAGCTACATTTTTATCAGGCCCTGGTTTATGCTACCTCTTGGCCAAGACCTCACATTCTTAAACAATCTTTTTTTAGACCTTCTGAAACAATCTTGTTCAGGCCTTCTGGCCTTAAGCCTGAACCAAACCTTTACACTTATTGATTATTGATGAGCCTGTATTAAATATTTCCATATCAATCATATCTGCCGGGTGACCACACCACCTGGGACAGACTAAAGAGGATTTGGGGGCCCCCAGGGGCTGTGGAGGCCCTGGACTTCGGCCCCAAAGTCAAGGGGTAAGAGCACCTCTGTTTACAAAATAATCATTCAACTAAAACGTTGGCTGACTCTTGTGTAACACAATTTGCACATTCTTTTTGTATTTGCACATATGCAAGGTTACTAAGTTGGACTGCTAAGTCCCCTACTAACTTAGCAGGGAGGCACCTTTTTAAAGTGGTGATTCTCTTTATTTAACAGGGGGAGAGCAACTGGCCCTCTTCATCCGCCACACAGCATCCCTCCAGTGGCTGTTGCTGGTGTTTCTTTTGTTTCTTTTTTAGATTGTGAGCCCTTTGGGGGCAGGGAGCCTCTCTCTCTCTATCTTTATGTAAGCCATTTTGGGGGACATTTGTTGAAAAGCAGTATATAAATATTTGTCGCATTCTTTTCCATACTCTTGCACAGTATGTCAACCAGTGGACATAATCCTGCCAAAGTGCTTCACTTTGTATTGTGCCAGCTGGTAGTCACCAAAAAATTGTTATGGCCCATTTCAGGGAGGCTGTTGCTTAAATTCAACATTCCTACAGGCTTGAACTACATATTATGTTAAATAAGAGGCTGCTGCTCAAGAGGGCAACTGCACATTTAATTCTTCTTACCTCTCATAATGTACAGGAAAACTAAGCTGTGTCTTGATATCCTGGAGCTTTTCCAGACAGCAGGCTTTACAGCAGGTTTTCTGCAAGACTTTACTTGGAGTCTGAAGTTGCCCCCCCAAACAACACAAAAAGTTGATTTTTAAAAAAACCCAAACAAACCCTGGATATAAATCAGGCTACATTCTAATGAGGGATGAAAAACTTGAATTGTTTGTGAAGCGCTCCCTGATATCTCACAGGGACTTTGGGGTATATCTGGCTGATATATGAATGCACTCCCCTCCATTCTGGAGGAGATGCAAACAAAAAACTAGGTGTGAAAAACTTCCTGGTGCTATGTGTATCACCAAGTCTGCTCCACGTTATTGGCTGCTGCTGACAGGAACAGAGAATGCACAATGCAGAGACATCAGGATATGAGATAAGTTGTGCTGGATAACATGCAAGTAGAGGAAGGAGTTTCATGAGTAGTTAGGGTTTTGTTGGATCCAATCCTATATTCAACTGTACACTGAATATATGATTGGATCCAACAAACCATGAGTGGGATCTTCTGGTTTTTTTCTCCCTCATTGCAACCACCAGCATCACCCCAAAAAACTAATCCTGAGGGTCAGGGCATCTTTCAGAACAGCATGGGATATGGCATGGGGCTGCAGATGGAGGGGGGAGTTGGTGGAAATAATACCCTCCCCCCCACACACATACACTCCAGTTGCATGAGCAAAGAAGTGCCTTCTGTTCGACCTAGGGTTTCTTTGGATCTAGCCCACTGTGTCTTTCTCCACCCTCTCCCTTTATCACTCCACACTTACTCCCTCAGAGTAATCTATGAATCTTTCTTCCCACTGACTGCAAATACAAATTTCTGAAATACCTCACTTCTAATTATACACCAAAAATAAAGTGTGTACATGAACACTTTAAACAAACACATGCAAATATGTCAGAGTTGCAAGATGTATTTTAATCACAGAATAAATGCTTGTAAAGATTGTGACAGTACCAGAAAAGCACAATTTGAATTTATGAATAATGTATTCTTTTTAACCAGTTTATTTGCTTTCAAACAGTTTTGAAGGCTTCTAATCAAATCCTGTTATTGATTTTATTGATATTTGTGTATAAAGTCTTTTATAATCAAGGGCTGCTGATGTAGCTATTTTGACCAGTCCACAAGCAGCAGAAGCAACTACGGTATATTTTCAAATGTGACCCTCATAAACTATCCTCCCTAAAACATTTTGCTTTTTCACATGGTGTCTTGACTCCTCTGTCTAAAAAAGATTCATAAGCTATTCAGAAGTAATTTTAGTTAACACAGAATATCACTTTGCATGCTGTGTAGCACTATTTCAGGCAACAAATGTAGAGATCCAACAACTTCTTTATAAACTTGTTGAAATATTCAATGGGGCTATTCACACGATCAGCAAATATTGGGCTAGGAGAGCCTAGCCCGATTTTTGCTAATTGTGAGAACCACCGGGCTCGGCTGCGAGCCCAGTGGTTCTCGAGTGGGTAACCCACTCCTGCAGCCCTCCCCATAGCCCAGGTTTGCGGAGCAAGTGCTCCGAAAACCCAGGCTATCTGGTCGTGAGTAGCTGTGTCATGGCGCCGCACTGCGGTTACTCATGAGTAGACCCCCAGAGGGGAGACGAAAAGCTGCCTCCTGGCTCCAGGGGTCTCCCTAGTATGCCTTGCGTGCTTGCCATGTGGCCCCCGAGCTCCCCAGCCCCTGCCGGCTCCATCACGGAGCCGGCAATCGTGTGGGCGGCCGATCCGGCCACCCAGGGCTCCCTCCCCGCATACTCGAAGAAACCGAGTCTCACTGATCGTGAGACCTGGTCCATTTAATATTTATTTCACACCAACATGGTACAACAAGTATATGCACTCTGATCCAGCACATCTGCTCTGCATGCAGAAGGACCCAGGTTCAACCCCTGACATCTCCTGGTAGGCTGAGAAAGACTCCTGCCTGAAGCCTTGGCTGCCAGTCAGCGTAGACAGTACTGAGCTGGATGGAACAATGATCTGACTGATAAAGCAGCTTCCTATGGTCATATCCTCCTCTCAGAGAAGTGTAATCCTTCTGGAGGTGTAACTTAACGAACTAGCTCAGATCGACCTGGTGTGAGAAGTATCTGAACTTTTTTGTATGTCACGTGCTTCGGGGGTGGGGGCGGTCAAATGGGCAGCCACTTACCAGCTGATCAATATTTTGCTCCGCATTTTTTGCTTTTACATATCACAAAATTAGATCTAGAGACCCAAGCTTCATATTGGATTGACCCAATGACAATTTTATGTACAGAGCTAGGGCCTGAACATAGCTTATCTACATAATTTAGAATTTCAGAAAAATATGATTGCACAACAAGGCTTCTCATGTGCTGATTAACAACAGACTTCTGGACATGAAAATCCCTCAGGAAAATTATGTTCTCAAGAAAAGAATTTGATTTTTGTTTCAGTGAGGGGTGAAAGGGTTATTTAGTAACAGATTGACTGAGCACACGTGGGGGAAATATAGCAAAAAGATGAAGATAAATCTGAATTATGAGTAGAGGGTTATCTGCTTTTTCTGCATTAAATGAGGAATTATTATTATTCATTTTTTGAACTACCCAGCTAATTATCTGGTTTGTATACTGAGTCATTAGGACTGGAAGTGCTGAGGGTGAATAATTCTGTATCTCATTAACAGCTCAGTCATCCCCGCTGTGTGCTCTTAACACAAGGTGGAGCAGAGAAAGAAATCCCCTTGGATGCAGTAAGTTGTACAAGACCTCATTTGTGGTCTCAGGGACAGAAAGAAGGAGAGCTAAAGAGCTGCAGAAGGAAGGCACATTGAGTAAACCCTCTTCCTTCCTCTGCTTGATCTACAATCAGCTCTCATAATGGTTACATGATATTGTGGCCTGTCTGTGAGGTATGATAAGAAAAGGCCTCACTTTTAAATCCTGCACCCTTGTAACAATTTATCTGTCTACTTACTAGTACAAATACACACTTGTGCACACATACACAATGATAGGGATGTGCGAAACGTTTCGGATACAAAACGTTTTGTACCCAAAACAACCTGTTTCGGGTGTTTTGTAGACAAAACAAAACACCCATTTTCCAGATCCAAAAGTTTTGTATACAAAACAAAATGTCCCTGTTTCGGCTACAAAACGTTTTGTTGTTTCGGACCTCCATTTTGTGGTGATCTCTGAGTCAGTCTCCATTTTGTGTTTGACATCTCTTTGAATTTTCCAGCCTTCTGATCAGTGACCTAAATCATGGGCTGACCTGCTGACAATTCCCTCCTTGTTCCCCATTGGCTCTTTTGCTTCTTCCCACTCTTTACTGACCCCACATTGGCCAGGGGAAGGGTGGCTAACCCATGGGGTGCTGGGTTCTGCTGTTTCTGTGGTGTTCTGAGAATAGATTCTCTGGTAGCATATGAGAGTGGATTCTTGTTTTTCACTGAAAATCTCATATGCTACCAGAGGATCTACAATGAACACCTCAGAAACAACAAAACCCAGTACCCCACAGGCTTGTGGGTATGGGGGTGGTTGGCACCCTATGTGCACTACACAATTCCTCGCTCTGGGCAACCCCAGTGCCCCCCAAGTGGAATTATGGGGCTGCTGAAACCTCCATTATTCCCTATGGGAGAAATCTTAAAGACACATAAACTTCAACAAATCATAAAAGATCAGCCCTTTGCCCAATTCCTTTGAAATAATTATGGAAGTTTCCTTGCCCCCATTGGGCACCCACCACACTCTGCTCTGGGTCATCCCTTTCCCCTTGATTTGAAGCGATATATTTGCTGGAATCCCCATTATTCCCTATGGGAAAATTCTTAAAGATGTGTAAACTTAAAAAAAAATCACAAAAAAATCAGCCCTTTGCCTAATTCCTTTGAAATTTGGGTGGTAGCTTCCACCCATTGGACACTACCACCACCACCCACTCTTTTTGCCCTGGGACCCTTTTTAAAAATCCAAATCAATTCAGATTCGGGAAATTTGGCAACAAAACAGGGCTGATTCGGATTCAGAAAATTTGGGTACAAAACCAAACCGGGATGTTTCGATTCAGATACAAATCGAAACAAGAAAATTCCAAAATGCACACCCCTACACAATGAATATAAAATCTCTAGCACACATTTTAAAATGCTAAAACAGTACTCCATGTACAGAATCCCTGCTTAATGATAAAATAAGAGCCAGCGTGGTGTAGTGGTTAGAGTGCTGGACTAGGACTGGGGAGACCCAAGTTTAAATCCCCATTCAGCCATGAGACTTGCTGGGTGACTCTGGGCCAGTCACTTCTCTCTCAGTCTAACCTACTTCACAGGGTTGTTGTGAGGAGAAACTTAAGTATGTAGTACACCACTCTGGGCTCCTTGGAGGAAGAGTGGGATATAAATGCAATAAATAAATAAATAAATAAAATTACAGAACATTCACTGCAAATGAGTCACAAGGAACAATTTTACTCCCTCTCTCTCCCTCTCCCACCCCCTATCTGCAGCATCTGCAAGCAATTTGTTATTTTATTTATTTCCAGTCCCTGCAAGCAAATGAATCAATTGTGATCTTTCTACTATGAGGAACAGAAAATAGTTAGAACAAGGAACCACCAAGAAGGAAGACAGCACAAAACAAAACAAATTAGATGGGGAATTTGTGTGAAAAAAGCAGAGTTCCAAATGAAAACCAGAAAATTAGTGGCTTAGAGGTGCTTCTCTCTCTCCTTGGTTGTGGCCGATACATATCATTAAAATGTGTAGCACCTACCTGGATAGTTTCATATATATTCTATACATTAAATGTAATTTCCCCCTACAAATTAACCATTTTATAATAGTGAAAAATATTAATGTGCATTTATACTCTCTTCTCTATTTTTACTAAATAACACAGATCTATGTTACTGTCAGCCTCAAGTCAGCATTCACCTTCCACATCTGTATAATGGGGCTCTATGTTGCCTCCAAGTTAAGAGGCAGTTTGCTTCTGAATAGAGATGCAACAGCAGGAAAGGGGCAGTGCCTTCATCTTTTGTTTGTGGGCTTCCCAGAGAAATCTAGTTGACCACTGAAGGGGAAAAGGATGCTAGACTAGCCAGCCCTGATCCACCTGGGCTCGTTTTATGTCCGTATATATGTTCTAACTCAAAGGAATATATATTTTATAAGGAATTCACCAGGGTGCTGCTCCCAAACAAGCCTCCTTCTGCTTGTCTGTGGTTGTGTGCTGCAACGGGAGCTGCACGGCTCCCGGCAGCAAACCTTACTAAGTACCCCCCCCCCCCCGCTAAATGAGATTAGTGGAGTGAGTGCTAAGTACCCCCCCCGCTCAACGAGATTAACAGAGTGAACCCCATTTTCCCGATTGTGAGACGGCGCAGCGTGCCTCCGCACTGCAGCGACTCATGAGGAGACCCCCGACCAGGAGGCTACAACAAGCCTCCCGGCCTCGAGGGTCTCCCCAGAATGCCCCATGCACTTGTGTGGGGTGTTCTGAGACTTCTGGAGGCCAGGCAGCCCCCGATTCCTGCCGCCCCTACCAGCTCCATGACGGAGCCGGTAATCATATGGGCGGTCAATTCGACCGCCCAAGGCTATCTCCCTGCTCATCTGCAGGGAGAGCGGGTTAAGTCCGCTCTCCCCGCAGAGCCTGGTTAGGCTTTACATACGGATTGTAGGTAGAGCCTCAGTATCTCATAGCATAGCAATATATACACATTCATCATAAGAGCTCTTTATCGGAGACCTTTTGTACTCAGATAAAGAAGCCATATGATTGGGTTCGTTTGCATTAGATCAGTGATATCTATCTCTCAAAATGATAATGCTGTTTCTGCTGCAACAGCAATTGTTTAATTATATTCCACTCTCGAGGTCAGCCTGTATCAAAAGGCATTGCACATTTTTCTCCTCATACAAATTGACTCAGTGACTGAAAGCCTTGAAAAAGATGTGGCATTCATAATAGCAATAGCAATAGCAATAGCAATAGCACTTACATTTATATACCGCTCTATAGCCGGAGCTCTCTAAGCGGTTTACAATGATTTAGCATATTGCCCCCAACATTCTGGGTACTCAGAATGTTAAATAATACTATTTAAAAGATCTAGAGTATACAATTAGCATGCATTTCCCGCCCCCAAAAATGCACATGAGCAACAGATTTTAATTCAACTGTAATGCAGAAAAGTGATTTCCATGTTTTCAGGTATAGTACAAAGACATTTGATCACTGTGCATGTGGTCAGAAAGCAAAGATAAATGTTATTGAATAGACAAGGGGAAACAGTACAATCTTACTCTAGGATGGGTTATTTCTGTTAAGATGCAAATTTCAGTTCTCACCTCTCCGGGGTTTGATTATGTGCAACCCCCTCTTCTGCCCATACTGATTCCCAGTTTTCCTTATTAACTTTCTCTTCTTTCTCTAATTTCTTCTGTAATACACAGGCTTCTCATCCTGCCTCTCTTGTCCTACTACCTTATCACTTCCCTGCTGTGTCTTCTCCTAGGCATCTGATCCAAAGGCCTGGTTCACAAAATTATTCAAATCTAGGTTTAGTGTGGGTTACTATTAGTGTGATTGTGTGAACCTACACTAAGGTAGTTTATGGTTCAAGATGCATCTGAGATTCCCACCTTGTGTGTGATTCACACAATCATGCTGATATCACTAACCCACATTAAGCCTAGATTCAAACAATTGTGTGAGGCTGTTCTCACACATAGCCTAACCCAGGCTAAGGAAGCCCAGATCCTGATGGGGCAGCGCCTCCTAGCCTGACTTTTTAGCCCAGCTTTTAGCCAAGGTTAAGGGAGTGTGTGCTCTCTTAACTTGGGCTTCCTGCTTGTGTGCAAGCTCAGCCTCACACTGAGACAGGTGCCTAGAGTGTCTTTCTCCAAGGGGAATCCCCCAATGCACTCTGCTCGGCATGTGATGCATTGTGGGATATCCAGAGGCCAGAACACATCATCCTGGCTCTCCAAAAATTCATTGTGTGGGAGTGCGGATGGTACTTTTAATTGTAATCCGCTCAGAGACGCAGGTTTTGGGCATTATGGGAATATTTTAAATAAATAAATAATATTCTGTTCGTCTGGGGGGAAGGTGAGTATAGCGAAGACTTCCCCCACCCACCTGGTCATGTGAACACCTCTGTGAATCAGGCCTAAAACTTCTTACCTAGGCCTTGTTACTTGTCCTGCTTCTCTGTTGTTTGGGGGCAGCTCAGCCAACAGCATCGAGAGCTTCTTCTGCTTGCTCTCTCTCTTCTGATACCACAGAATCAGCTATTGCAAGATGCTTTAGCGCTGCCACCACTACTAAATCCTTAATCACATAACAACATAGAATAGAAGACCATGGCTTAATTCTCAGGGCCATGGATGATTTGTGATTGGATCATTCAACATCTTTCCCCGCTGAGAAATCAGCCATGGGGAGCCTGATTTGGATTGGGCCTATGGCAAAGAGGGGAAAAAGCCCTTTATCCTACTCCCCAATGCAACACTCCCTGAAGTTGCCATAAAACATTACAATGTTTTGTGAACCACCTTGAGATTATTTTAATTAAAGGTCATATAGAAATTTAAAAATGAAATGAAATGAAATAAATTAGCCACAGAGGTAAAAAATAAAATAAATACAGGCTAGGGATGTGCACGGAACCAGCGGGGGCCGGTTCGAAGGCGGGGGTGGGACAACTTTAAGGGTGGGGGAAAGTGCACCTACCCCTCCCTCTACTTTCCCCCACCGGCACTCGCTCCAGTCCAGCAGGGCAGCAACATACCTCCCTGACTTCCTGTCTGCTCTTTGGACCAGAAGTAGGTAGAAGTAGCTCGTTTGTGTGTGCATGTCTTGTCCACACACAAGTGTGATGTGTGCATGCGTGCAAGCTACTTCCACCTACTTCCAGTCCGAAGAGCAGATGGGGCGGCAGGGAGGTACGCTTCCACCCTACTGGACAAGTTTTCAAGCGAGCGCAAGTGGGGGGAAAGTGGAGGGAGGGGTAAGTGCACCCGCCCCCACCCTTAATATTGTCCCATCCCCACCTTCGAACCATTCGAACCACCCGGTGTTCGAACCTGTTCAGAGGCCCGTAAAAGGGCTTCCAAACAGGTTCGTGCACATCCCTAATACAGGCACCTGTATTGTGCTTGCATGTTTTCCCTTCTGTTGTTTCTCCTCCTGGAAGAGGGGAGCAATCAGGAATAATCAGGCAATCAATAGAGGTACAAAAAGTTAACACCCACACTGTACTGTGGCCCCTATCCAAATACCCAAATCACTCACATCATGTCTAGTTTAGCTTTCACTGAGAAGTAAACCTACATTTGGGCCATGAAGACACACATAAGAGAATGCTCCTCAATGTGTTGTCCAAATCTTGATTACTCATTCACACTCCACACAAGCATTAGTAACTTAACAGACTACTTAAACAGGGGTATATGCAATTCCCTGGCAGAGAGCTAAACACAGCCTTGCAGCAGGGTTTCTTCTAGTCCAAGAAAAGATAGCAAAAGAGAAGTCTGGATGCTGAGCTGTAGATAATAGAACAGTTCACAGTCAGTTAATGTTGTCTGAATGCAACACACTCCAAGCAAGCAAGCAAACAAAATAGCTACACATTGAAAGCTAGATGTTGGGAAGAACTCTAGCCTAACTTTGGCCAATGGTATTCCGTTGCTTTGAATCCATTGTTCAATTTGTCCCCCGCCCCACCCCCATACACATCATTTTTGCTAAACAGGCAAAATAGGTCTCAAAGAAAGCCAGACAAGAAAGAAGAAAGAAAATAGTGATTTTGATTATATCTTTTGGAGAAGGTTTTTTTAAAAAAGATTAGACCTTTTAAAAAGGAAATTAATGTAGAAGTTTGTGTCAAAGACATACTACAATTCATGTTATGTAAATCAACTGCTTCTATCACCCATTTTTGCATTAGAGGAATTAATAGGATGTGCGTTGAAATTAAAAGGCAATCCATTTAAAGCCGATTAAAGGGCACACACATTTAAGAGCTAACTGGTAGCATTTTTGGCAAAGACAGCATAGATTAAAACATGGTACTAATCACAGGGTAGACCTGTGCAATTATTCAGCTTCCAGTAGCCCTGGCCCTGCTTGGAAGTGGCCATTTCCAGCGCCCAACTCTGCACAGAGTGGTGCTGTGCACAGCTCTGAGGAGAGCTCTTAAAGGGAACTGGAGTTGCCGCATGCTGCAGCAAGCAACAGTATCTGGGAAAGTGTATACTCAGGATTATTCTTCTCAGCACTTTCCCCAGAGAGCTCTATCTGGACATCACTGTGGGTCAGTTCTGTTAAAGGGTCCTCCTTGGTGTTCTGCACAGCATCTCTCTGTGCAGAGGTGAGCAGTGGGAACAGCCGCCTCCGGGGAGCGGGGCAGGCGGGTGAACGCATTATTTGGCTTCAGCCATTCAAAGCGGAATAAATATCACAGGCCTATTATAATTTAACAGGCTTATAATAGAGGGTTGGACTGTTGGAGGTATAAGAATTCTCATCTTGAATTGTTCAGCCTACAGCAACAAGAGAAAGTAGCCATTGTGGACTGTGGACATAATTCTGGCTTGAACCAATGGCAAACATATCAGTTCTAGTTTCCACAAAGCACAATGGATTCTGCTTTGTGGGAGGTCGGAGAGGGTGAAGAGAGGAAGTGGGGTAGATTCTGTCAGCTCACTGACCTCTCCTGAAGAACAACAGCCGTCTCACCCTGCCTGCGTATTCCTGTCTTGGTTTAGGAGGTTTGCTTTTGCAGCCCCGGACCTTTTGAAGAACCAGCTTGTGGTAGCCTGATTGCTATGCTATTCCACCTGTGCCTTCTGCTTGAGTGCTTGACTTGTTCCACCTGTCCCTAAGGACCAGAGATCTCTCTTGAGAGGGGAGATTTCTAGAGCCCTTGGTAGCATATCTTGGAGGAAGTCACGCCAGAGGCGTAGCCAATGGTGGAGCCTAGAGACTGCCTGTAGGTGGCAGCTGCCGAAGCCGGCTGCCAAAGGGGGGCGGCCTTTGGTGCCGGGCCTTCAGTGTGGGACTGGAGTCGGGGGGGAGTTATATTAAGGTGAGGTTGGAGATCTGGGTTGAATTTTGTTAGCCCTCCTTTTATTGGATTGTGCCAGGCCTTTTGTTGTCATGTGTTTGGGTTCTCTTAGGCAGGGTGATGTGGGGGGTGCATCCGGCAGCTCTGGGGCAGCTATTACTGTTGTGGTGGGGAATAGAAGAATTGGTGTTGGCAGAGCAGCTGGCCATTATAGGGGAAGGGAAACTAGGAATTTAGTAACTGTTTCCACTTCTGGCTGCCCTGTCAGCTTTCTGGCCTTGGAGAGGAATTCCAACTTCCCACAGAACCTAGCCTTGCTCCTTTGCAATGCCAGGTCGGTTCAGAATAAGACCGAAATCATCCATGACTTGATCATTGATGAGGGAGCTGACCTGGTTTGTATAACTGAGACCTGGATGGGGGAGGCTAGTGGCCCAGTTTGGGCCCAGCTTCTGCCACCAGGCTACTCTGTTGTGGAGCAGGCTAGGGGAAGTGGGCGGGGGGGGGGGGCGTGGAGTGGCTGTGGTCCATAAGGATATCATTTCCCTTACCAGGGCCCCTGTGCGACAGTTGACTTATTGAGTGTGTCTTTCTAAGGCTGACAACTAGGGATAGATTGGGGATTCTGTTGATGTACCAACAACCCCGCTGACCAAAGGACTCCCTAACTGAGCTGACGGAGCTGGTCGTGGAGTTGGCGTTGCAGTCGCCCAGACTTTTGGTTCTGGGGGATTTCAATATCCGTTGTGAAGCTGACTTGTCTGGTGCGGCTCAAGAGTTCATAGTGGCCATGACAACTATGGGCCTCTATCCAAACTAGTTTCAGGACCAACTCATGTTGCCGGCCAAACACTCAATTTGGTCTTTTGTTCAGATCAGGAGGGTGTTCCATGGGTGCAGGATCCTGTGATTTCCCCATTGTCATGGACGGACCACTATGTGGTTATGGTTGGTTTCACAGCCAGAACCCAGCCCTGCAGGGGTGGAGGACCTATTAAGATGGTCTGCCCAAGATGGCTGCTGGACCAGTAGGATTCCAAAAAGCCCTGGAGGGTTTAATGTTGGTCCTGCCAGTGATTCTGTCGATGCCCTGGTAGGAACCTGGAATAGGGAACTCACCAGGGCAGTAGAAAACGATCACTCCTAAGCGTCCCTTCTGCCCTGTTTTAAAAGTGGCCCCGTGGTATACAGAGGAGTTGCGGGGTCTGAAACAGCAAGGTAGGCAACTGGATCGCAAGTGGAGGAGAACTCCGCTTGAATGTGAAAGGACAAAACATAGAGCCCATTTGAAGGTTTATGCAGAGGCGGTGTGTGTGTGGCAAAAAAACAATTCTGGTCAGCACGTATTGCTTCTGCAGGTTCACGTCCAGCAGAGCTGTCCTGGGTTGTGAGGAGTCTGATTCAGGCTCCTTCCAATTCGAACCAATCCAGGGGGACTTTGTTCTGCTGCAATGCTTTTAATGGTTTTGTTGCAGACAAAATCTCTGGTATTCGGGCTTACTCAGACTCCACTGTTTCTGCAGAGTCTATTAAGGTGATGTACAGCAATCCCTCTTGCAGTATTAGATTGGATCAGTTTCAATCTGTGATGCCTGAGGATGTAGACGAGCTGCTTGGGGTGGTGTGGCCTACCACTTGTTCTCTGGATGCTTGCCCAACTTAACTGTTTCTATCTAACAGGAAAATTGTTGGAGATGGCCTAGTTAATATCATTAACTCATCGCTGAGGGAGAGTAGGATGCTTCCTTGTTTGAAGGAGGCAATAATTAGACCATTTCTTAAGAAGCTTTCCCTAGATCCCTCAGTGATGAATAGCTATAGGCTGTTCTTCAGTCTCCCATGGTTGGGCAAGGTGATTGAGAGATTGGTGGCTAACCAGCTTCAGGCAGTTGCTATTGTTTTGCCAGTTTTCACCTATGAAAGAGCTGCCTGAGGGTCATGTGCTTCTCCTTAAGCTTCCAGGTTTTAGTATCAGGCGGCAGAGAGCTGCAGATCTAGGAAAGGACGCTGAGCTTTTTTCTGCTATGGAAAAAACTTCAGTTCCTCCTTTTGAGGTTCCTTGAGAGACATCACTGCTTCTGAAGACTGAGGTGAGTGTGAGGTCAGTAGCTTGATCAAAGGTGGCAGATCATGCTCTGCATCTTTCTTCGGGAGAGATGAGTAAGGGGCAAGGGGATCATGCCTGGCAGAGTGTGAGGAAGAGTGGAAGAACTGGCATTTCCCATTGTCGGGTTGGGCTTCCTGGACCTGCTTTCCATTTCCACATAATGGGGCTTAGGTTAGAAAATGTTCTGGTATCATATCCCTAAGCAAGAAAGCTCCATTAGCCTTTCAAAAGAATTCCTTGCTGCTGGGACTTCTTCAGTCACTCTGTTGCTGCTGATATTGCATTGATGTTAAGACAATTGTAGATGTTGGGTCTTGAATTTTGAATGTTGTGGGGGTGGGGGGAGGCAGAAAGGCGAGTTTGTGAGGGACAGAAAAGGTTAGTATAAATGTTTTAGACAGTAAATGTTCCATGGAGTGATTCCACCAGTATTGTTCTATGCAACTCCTAAAAGAAAGCCCTCTCCGTGCCACTCTAAAATAGTGGACTGCATCCAGACTAAATAATGCCTTACTTGTCTCATTGCTTTTAGTGGTGCTTAGTCATGACTGCTCTGGATGTTGCCCATTGTGTTTCTAACCATTAAACTGTGTCTTCCTAAACTGAGTTGATCGCCAAACCTAGAAACTTTGCTGATGGCACCTACACCCACTGATCTTCTCTTTGCCCATTAACAGCTTAGGAGAGTGCAGGCTGTTAAGAGTGTGTGTCTGTCTGCTTTCCTGCTTCTTCACTGGGTTTGCTTTCTAGTCCATTATATTGGAATGAGGGATAAATGAGGAATAAATGTTCAGTCACATTTACTGTAACACTGCAAGAGAAAAGAAAAGCAGCTCCAACTTCTTGCCTGCTTTTCTGAATAGTAGGTCCTCTTTCACACCCAGTGCACAAGTTGCCTTAAAAAGCAACAAAAATCCCAAGGTTCCCCCCTGCCCCCACCCCCAACCCTTGTTTTTACATCTTTGCATTCTTGGAAATTCAGTTATTTAAATACTGGGTCCTTTAGAGACAGAGAAGGGAGTGTGTAAAGAAATATTTGAGATGGGGTTATGTTAAGCTGCGTGTTGAAATGTTTCTGCCAATGCACATTTGTGTAGATATGCTTGTTTTATATAATTACATTCTTGTGAGTTCAGTTGCTGTTTGTGCCCTCAAGAACCCATGTATTAAAAATACTGCTTGTGTCATTCTCTCTCTCTCTCTCTCTCTGTAGGATGCTTAACTTGCAGGGTGTGTGTGTGTGTGTGTGTGGCGGGGGGCTTCTCCAAAGGCCTTTAGGTGATTATATTTAACTTGCAGGGGAGGGGGACCTCCGGGGGTGGGCCTCTAAAGGCCTTTAGGTCCAGGCTCCAAAATTTCTTAGGTTCACCACTGTTAGAAACACTTGAGCTTCTATAGGCGATAATGTACTATATGTTCAATGCATAACGTTCACAGTATAGGCAAATCAGGGGCGTAACTACCATTAGGCAAGGGGAGGCAGTCGTCGGGGCCCCACTGCCTCGAGGGGCCCCCCAGAGGCACATCACATGACTCCCCACCCGCCCATATTGTACCCCTATGAATTATGTTGAGTCTTGGAGATCGGCAGGAGCAGAGAGTAAAAAAACTAGATTCAGTGTGAACTGGATATTCACCATATTCATAATGGGGATGTGAGTGTGAGTGCACTATATATTGTGAAGTGTGTTTGTGTGTGTATATCAGCAAGGGGCCCATTTTAAAATCTTGTCTCTGGGCCCCCTCCAACCTTGCTATGCCCCTGAGACAAATCACCTATTAAAGATTAAGATTAGTTGTATCTGTCTGTTACTGTAGGTGGGTACAGGGTACCCCAGTACAGGAGAATAGGAATTCTCCAGCAGGTCCCATCTCCCACTGACACATTCTGTAGCCCTGTTATTGCCAATCAAGAGGCAAATCCCTGTCAAGTACAGTATTAGCCTCCTGAGACAAGTGCTGAACTCATGGATTGTGTGGGTGCTGAGTTAAGTAGTATGTCAGTTGGATGGGGGGATGGGCTTGCCAGCATGCTTCAGTGGGCACTGTACCTAATACACAGTGCAGGCGAGTGAGCATAAACATAATTGCATTACTCTCGCTTGAAGTCAGTTTTCCATTCTAGCATCTGATGATGTAGGTAATCACTACAAAAAACGCATGCTCTTTCAAGTAAATAATTTCTGTTACTCTTAATGCAACTGGACATTTAAAATCAGATTGTTAAAACTGATTATTTTATACAACAAGCAATGTTAATATGGTAAAGTTGCATGCTTTTAAACTAGGAGTAGAAAGGTTTGAACAGGATTTCCACTAAATTACAAATTGCCCACAGAAGACAAACAGATTATGCTTCTTCTGGGGTAGGAAAAACATTTTCTTAGCATGATGTAAGAAAGTCTTCCAGCAAAAGAAAGCAAATGTCCAGTGTCTTTCCATATCAAGTACCATCAGATCTACACATAACATAACTGTGATAGAGTGAATAATGCAAAACAGATTAGTCATATTAACATTACTGGAGCTAGAGATCTTTACTAGTATTTGGTTCCCATTCCTTGAGTGTTTTGGCAAAGATACTGATTCTTAAAGGAAGTCCTGTTCTAGCTGTAAATACTCGTCTGGTTGGGTTTATTTACATTTTTTGGGCTCTCTCCTAATTTTTATTCATTCTGCTTGGACCTTATTTTGCTTCAGTGACTGGTACTAAACATAAATTTAAGCCTCAACTTTCATTCATATAATTGTGCATCTTGCAGGGTGGGGAGGGGATGCATTTTTAATAGGAATCAGGATGGCTGATGTGAATTTGCTAAGGATTTTTATCCATGGACATACTGGTTTGGGAGTGTTTTAAAAAACTGTTTGCATGTTTAATTTTATCGAAGTGATAATTTGCAGTTATTCATAAATAATATAGAAGGTGGATGAGTTTATACACTATTTCTATAGTTTATTGTTTGTCTCATATTTTTGCTATTGTATTTTCAAAATCTCAGTAATGAGTCAATGACAAACTGGGGGAAGAGTCAATCTGGGTAAAATTCAATACCTAGGATTGAGAGTGAGATCCAAAATGTCATTCATATATCTATAGCTATGGATATATTCAACAGAGATCCAAAATACAATCCCTCAGAGTTGCATCTCACAGATGATATACGTATCAGGTCTCCTTCTTTCCATTGTGGAACCCTTCTCTTGGATATGAAACTTACTTCCAGATAGATTTGCTACTGGTGGGTACATTGAACCATTGCACTTGAGACTTCCCTCACTCCCCAAGGCATACAGGGATTGTTGTGAAATCTTTTTTTAGTGCTATAGTCACTAGGGAAAGTTGCTGTCTTGTAGATGCTATTGAAATAGCTGATGACACCCAAATCTTTTTCTCCATGTCAACGTCATCAGGAGAAGGCATAACCTCCCTAAATGCCTGCCTGGAGCCAGTGATGGGCAGGATGGGAGATAAACTGAGACTGAATCCAGATGAGACGGAGGTACATTGTCCGGGGTTGGAACTCTGGAGATGATTTTGATCTGCCTGTTCTGGATGGGGTCACACTTCCCCAGAAAGAACAGGTATGCAGGCCGGGGGGTACTTCTGGACACAAACCTCTCCCTGATGTCCCAGGTTGAGTCAGTGGCCAGAGGTGCCTTTTATTACCTTCGGCTGAAATGCCAGCTGCGTCCATTTCTTGAGATAAATTACCTCAGAACAGTTGTACATCTGCTGATCACCTCTGGACTTGACTACTGCAATGCACTCTATGTGGGGCTGCCTTTGTACATAGTCTGGAAACTGCAGTTGGTCCAGAATGCGGCAGCCAGGTTGGTCGCTGGGTCTTCTCGGAGAGACCATATCACTCCTATCTTAAAACATCTACACTGGTTGCTGATAAGTTCCTGGCCAAACTACAAGATTTTGGTTATAACCTATAAAGCCCTAAACAGCTTGGGCCCTGGGTATTTAAGAGAACGTCTTCTTCGCTATGAAACACACTGCCCAATGAGCTCATCAGGAGAGGTTCATCTGCAGTTGCCACCGGCTCATCTGGTGGCTACTTGGGGACGGGCCTTCTCCATTGCTACCCTGAGTCTTTGGAACACGCTCACTTCTGAAATAAGAGCCTCCCCGTCTCTTACTACTTTTAAAAAGGCAGTTGACACATTTGTTCACCTAGGCTTTTAAATAGATACTTAGTTTGATGGTTTTTAATAGTTTTATTGTTTTAATTGTTAAATTGTTGTAATGTTTTAACCTTTTTACTTGTTTTTATTGTTTTGCTGTAAACTGCCTAGAGACTTGCATTTTGGATGCTGTACAAATATGTTAAATAAAAAAATAAAAAATATATATATTTTGTTAAATAAAAAAATAAAAAATAAAAAAATAATTTAAAAAAATGTATTATTATTCATAGTAGACCAAAATCTTGCTTTGGTAGTCAGAACCCACACAAGTAAAGTTGACTGAATGAATGTACTCATTCATGCAGAATGATGCTAACAGTTGTTAATATTTATGTTGATAAAACATGTTTGAAAACTACCATAAAGGTTCAGTAGAACAAAATATTTATTTATTTATTCATTCATCAAACTTCTATACCGCCCAAACTTAACCGTCTCTGGGTGGTTAATATAAAACAATTAAAACACACATAAAAAGTTAAAACAATTCAACAATTTAAAATCAACCATAAAATTAAAACAGACAATTTTTAAAAACTGGGAAAGCTTGGGTGAAAAGATTAGTTTTTAGATGTTTTTTAAAAATTGCCAGAGATGGAGAGGATTGTATCTCAACAGGGAGCGCATTCCACAGTCTCGGGGCAGTAACTGAGAAGGCTCTGTGTAGCCACCAGATGAGTTGGCGGTAACAGGAGACGGACCTCCTCAGATGACCTCAGTGGGTGGTGTGGCTCATAGTAAAGAAGACGCTCTCTTAAATACCCAGGGCCTAAGCTATTTAGGGTTTTATAAGTTATAACTAGCACTTTATATTTTGCCCCGAAACCTATTGGCAGCCAGTGAAGCTCCAAGAACTGCCTGGAGCTGAGAGGCCAGTTACCTTAATTACTCTCAATTACCTTGTCCAGCCATGGGAGACTGGAAACAGGCCTATAATTGCTCAACTCTGAAGGATTTAATGCAGGCTTCTTTAGAAGAGGTCTTATAATAGCCTCCTTAAGATAAGGAGGCATCCTGCCCTCCCTCAGAGAAGCATTTATGATTTCTACCAGGCCACCTACAAGAGCCTCCCTGCTAGATAGAACAAGCCATGTTGGACAAGGGTCAAGAGAACAAGTGGTAGGCCTCACCGCTCCAAGCAGCTTGTCCACATCCTCAGGAGTCACAAACTGAAACCGATCCAGTTGAACCACATAAGAGGAGTTGTTGGGCACCTCCAGTTCAGATATCAAATTAATTGTGGAGTCTCCATATAGGTCGGCCCGAATCCGAGAGATTTTATCTGTGAAAAACTTTAAACACATCACAGCAGGTAACTGATGACTCCAAATTCTGGTTCAAGGGAGGAGGGGTGGATACTAGTCCCCTCACAACCCTGAACCACTGGGCGTGAACTCACAGAGGCAATATGGGCAGAAAAGAACCGCTTCTTTGCTGCATGTATTGCCTGAGCATAGATCTTTAAATGTGCTCTATGTCGTAATCTGTCGGATTCGAGTTGAGTCTTTCTCCACTTGCACTCCAGTCACCTCCCTTGCTGCTTCAGCCCCCATAGATCGTCCCTATACCAAGGGGGCAATTTTGAAGCGAGTCGGAGACTCTTGGGAGCAATCGTGTCTACTGCCCTGATGAGCAAGTTGTTCCAATTCTCAACCAGGGCATCGACAGGATCACCGGCAAAGCCAACACTGAATCCCTCCAAGGCTTCTCGGAATCCTACTGGATCCAGTAACCTCTTTGGGCGGACCATTCTAATATTCCCCTCACCCCTGTGGAGGTGGGAAGTGGTTGTAAGTCCAACCTTAACCAGATGGTGGTCCATCCATGACAATGGGGAGATCACAGGAGTCTCCACCCAAAGAACACCACTCTGATCAGAGCAGAAGAACAAATCAAGCATGTCACCTGCAATATGTGTCAGTCCAGAGACCGTTTGGGATAGGCCCATAGTTGTCATGGCCGCTATGAACTCCTGAGCTACCCTGGACAGATTGGTACTGAAATGAACATTGAAGTCCCCCAGCACTGAAAGTCTGGGAGATTCCAACGCGAGTTCTGTGACCAAGTCTGTGAGCTCAGTAAGGGATTCCATTGGGCAGTGTGGCAATCGGTAGACCAACAGAAGTCCGAATCTATCCCTGGTCCCCAAACTTAAGTACACACTTTCAGTACAGTCTGATACCCTAACAGGGACCCTGGTGAGGGAGATGTTATCCTTATAGACCACAGCCACTCCACCTCCCTGCCCATGTCCCCTCACCTGCTCCTCTACAGAATATCCTGGAGGGAGAAGTTGGGTCCAGATTGGACCATTAGCTTCCTCCAACCAAGTCTCGATAATACATACCAGGTTGGCCCCTTCATCCATAATCAAATCATGGATGAGTTCAGGATTATTTTGGACTGACCTGACATTGCAGAGGAGCAAGATAAAGCTATGTGGGTTGTTGGCAGTGCTCCCTGAGGTCAAAGAGCTGGCAGGACAGCTGGAAGGGGACACAGCTAATAAATTTCTGACTACCCTTCGCCTGGAATGGCCTGCTGACCTGCCAATGTTTCTTCTTCTATTCCCCACCACTACTGGGATAGCTGCCCCATAGTCAACTAAGGCACCCCCTGTTTCCCCATCTCCAGACATAAGCTCCTATACGTATTAAAACTAGACATATTGGGGACTACATGTTACAAAGAAAATGGAACTGTTGCCAAATGACACCCCTTTGTTGAGCTGTCCCATTTCCTTCCACAAATTCAAAATCTAGTTTACTGTGGGACTATTCACATAATTGCACTCACTCACGGGCAGCCAGAATGTAGGCAGGTTCAACCTACCTTCCCCCAGATAATCCTTAGCAGCCCGTGGTGCGCAAGCCACACATCCACATGACCAGTGTTGCTGGGAATATCTTGGATTACTCTCTGCGCTGCTCCCAGCAGTGCTGGTAAACAGAGGCTGGGACTAATTGTCCCGGTCTCTGTGAATACCACAGTGCACTGCACACCAAGTGCAGTGCACTGAGGTATTCTCCCAGGGGACAGGCACTCTAGGTGCTCATCGCTGTGCCAGCTAGGAGCCAGAAGGAACAAGTTGAGGGCATATTTATGCTCTTAACCTTGGCTAGCAGCCGTGCTTCCACAGAGATCCTGACAGTTCTCACGGGCAGCCAAGCCAGTCTTGGCTGCTTAAGCCTGGGCTTGGCTGATCATGAGAATAGCCTCGCTATGTGTTGATGCTGTCCTGATATGTGTTTTCCCTTCCCTACCAACAGCAACCAATGATATGGAGCAGTGGCAAGAAAACACACATCCTATTGAGACTGAGCAAGAAAACTTTGACACCCAAGAAAACTAGCTTGTCTTTGGTCTTCTGTTGTTACAGCCAAACTATTAAATACTAAGAAAACACACATTTGCACAATACTAAGAAAACAGACATTAAATACTAAGAAAACACACATTTACACACATATAGTTATACATTTGGCTTTTATTTAAAAAAAATAGCAAATGTATTAAGAACACTGACTGGAAAGTTATTAAAAGCTTTATAGCAAAATATTTAGCCAACTCTGTTACAATATATAGGCTTAAGAGTCTAATGGGTTAACACTATGCCTCAATTCACTGAGCAAGGGATGTTCTTGACACAGAAACACCACATTGTTAGAATATGGAGTTTGAAGGAAACAATACAAAAATTCTGTCTTGTCTTTCATGGTTCAACTGAAGAACATTTTGACATAACTGATTGTTTTGGGAGAAGCTATTCAAATAGTTCCTGAGTTATTTACGTTAAGTGAAAATACAAAACACCTGATAAAATGACCATTTAACACTGTGATCTTATTGGCCAAGCCACTGGATTACACTAGACTAGTCAGGAAGACCAGAATCTAATTGAGTTAGTGCAACCACTAATAAATGCTAAGTGGTGATCAAGCCAATTTAATCAAGGTGTTTTTCTTAGCTAGCACTGGGCCTTATTGAGGAAATGTTCTAGCATACCCTTCACATTACTAATTTATTTAAATAACATACAGCTTCAATGGTGACCTGACAGGAGGAGATAAAATGTTTGCCATCAATGTCACTGTCTTTTTAGAAGTTCACAATTCAGGGTTTTGCTATTAAAAATGATATAATTACTATAATTACTAAACATATACTGAACAGGAGCATCATATGTAATATTACCATGATTACTGATCAGCAATATTTATTTCACTTCATTCCATAACCAGAAAAAATTGAGGTTTTGAGTGTTGTACACCGGAACTCCCATTCTCTCCACACACACCAGTTATTTAAATACCCAGAAAATTTGAATTTACTGTGATTCCATTCTTGCCAGGTCAGATTAGTTAAATGTGTTATTTATATCCCTACCACATCTCATACTTGTTACTGCTTTATCAGCCTCTAATAAACGCTAAACAGTGATAAAGCCAATTTGGTCAAAGTGTGTCTTTGCTGGCTAGCACTGACCCTTATCCATCCTTTGCCCATCCTCAGTTCCCACATCTTCAGCAGGTACAGTCATCTCTCACCAACAGCAAGGGTTCAGTTCTGGGAAAACCTCACAGTTGGCAAATTTACAGTTGGCGAGCCATTTAAATCAATGACAAACAGGGGGTTAGCGGAATCGTGGTCACAGAAGGACCCCACAAAATTCCTGTAAAAAATAGGAAAAATCCCCCCAAATCACCACAAGTCAGTAAAAGGAGAACCCTCAAAAATCACCCCCTGACCCCCGAACACCCCCAATTGCCAAAACCCCCACCAAACCACGGATACTTGGGTTGCAGTTGGCGAGACCTGTCACAATTTCCCAGTTGTGGATACTCAAAACCACGACTGGGAAACCTGCAGTTGGTGAGGGATAATTGTAGTCATCTGCTCTTCCCAGGGTCTCTGACTCAATGTCATCTTTGTGTCATCATAACAACAGAACTCACGTCAGACATGACAGTAGTATTCAACTGCATTGAGCATAGCAAGATCATAAAAATGCATTCTCTTTCCTGTTTCCCAAATCTTACCTAATATGATAACAGTTTTTACTAAATATAATTCAAAACAATCACTTCTAGATTACCATATGTAAAAGTCATACAATGGGCACAACTTACTGAGAACTTCCTCTGTGCACGCCTAGCTGAACTGAATTGGACCTGTGTGTGACTACTACTTCATTCTTCTTTGTGTAAATACTACTTCATTCCACATTCATTTCAATGATGCTTGCCTAGGAGAAATATCCTTGTGGATTGTTCCAGGTTTTTAAATTATAGCCTTGATCCAATGAATCATGCAACTAGTTCCACATGCCCACACCTGGACTTATGGTTGTCAGTCAGCAGCACCTCTACTACATGGCAAACCTCTTTTGAAATGGAGTGGAGCTTTGAAAGCAGTTTGCGTTATGAAATAGATCTGCCCCTCAAAAGGAAAACAGTCAAAACTTCCAGTTGACCTACTCAAACCCTTGGATGCACCTGAAGTAGCTACAAATTTGGCTGTTTACCACTGCAAATCTCAGATCCATCTCCATCTTCAACTAAAAGCATCATTTTTAAAATGTTGCTATCACAGATGGGTCTGATGCTTATTCATTCAGCTCTTATTGTTGATTCATGGCAATGAACAATAGCATGCTTATACAGAAACGAAAGAGCAGTGGCTGGCAGGAAATTGGATCTGAGGCACCCAAATATGTTGAGTGGTGATAATGTATGGTATTGCAATTGTCGGTTAAGAAGACACCAATTCTCAAAGCACTCTCTCAGCACAAACACCATCCAATCCACATTATGTCAGTACAGTGGTTTGATGAACAAGCTGATTGACATTAAACACTTGGCATTGCAGAGGTGAAAAATTACCTTTGCTAACACAAGGCAATTTCAATCTAATAGAAACATTTGGTAAGAACAGGCTTATGCCAGTTTCACTAAAAACAAAAACAAACAAAATCACATGTCAAAAAGTTTCTTTTTTAAAAAATACTGGCAAATACCTTGTTAACAGTAGTAACCTATCAAAACCGTGTTTCAGAAGTTCCACGCTTTAGATTGTTACTCAAAAACTCATCATGTTCAAAACTCAAATTATTATGAGATCTAGAAATCATAAGAAGCTTTTCTTTATTAGTAAAGTCCTTCTTGGCTGTGGCTGGTTGTACAAGTAGTCTGTCCATTGGATCTTCTTTGTTTTCTAATTTCATATAACCTTTACTGTTGCTTCGGTCCAGTCTTGGCCAACTGGGATGTTTTCTTTGTTCAACTTGGACAGTGAGGGTAGAGGGACCCCTGTCCAAGTCTAAGGATTTTGAGTGTGCAGACAAAAGATTCAAAGAGGTGTTGGACCCAAATTGTTTTCTAGCTGCACTGGGTGAAAGAAGTTTCCCAGTGCTGGGTCCAAGAGTCATAGAAGATTTGAACTGACTGGATGAAGAGTCTCCATACAAATTGTTTCTTGGTATTAATGCACTGGCAAGTTTGTAGCTGTCATTGATATCAGTTAATGGAATTGCTAGAGAGTCCATGGACAAATTTCTTGGCTGGCTTCTAATGCTTACAGTATCCTCAGTGATGTTGTCTATACTGGGTTCATCAATAACACAGTTATTTAATTTAATCACAGGTAATGTGAATGCATTGATAGAGGATGATACGATTGACTTTGTTTCACATTTTAGAGAACCACTACTCCTGTCATCCTTTGCCTTTCCAGAAAGAGGATAAAGGCCAAAGACTGAACCGGAGCGCTCAGTAAGCAAAGGTGGTAGAAGATGAGTGGTGGTTTTGCCATCACTCCTAGGCATTTCTTCCTCCTCAGCACTGCTATCTATTCGAAAGTTGCTTGCAAAGCCCGAGAAAGGTGCAATTGTATTTGCAGCCAGCCGTGATGCATGGGAGCTTCCACTGTGCTTGATTTCACGTTCTCCGACTAAGCCTGCGTAGGCACTATTCAGCTGCTTTTGTTCACTGATTCTCAGAGTATGTATGTCAATGACAGTGGAATAGATGTCTCTCATGTGAATGATTTTAGTCTCCTTGTCACGGTTTTCATGGAGCATGGCATTTGCACAAATAAAAATAAAGATTCCAATTCCCATTGTGAATGGCCCCAGCATTTTCATCTTATCAGAATGTAAGTGCTGTTCTAAGAAACGAATGATAATTCCACCTTCTCTTCCTATGATGTGGGTCTCATTTAGTGACAAGCTGTCTTCACGTTCGAGAAAAGGGTTCTTTTGGGGCCAGTATCCAAGGATGGCCATAGCAATCCCCAGAAATGAGATGAGAACTCCCAGAACAAGGAAGAATCCTGATGGGGAATAAAGCCGAATTTTGCCACGGACCACAACTACGTCTGCCCTAGGCCGGCGCTTGACCGGCTTTTGTTCTTCAGTAGCTGGTGATGCTGTGAGATTTAAATGATGCTGGGATCTGGCAGAATCTTGCCTCTTTAAGGCAGCCAGGCCTGTTATAACTCCACCAGTTGCGATCATAGTTTTGTATTTTGATCTGGATTTGAGGGAAAAATAAAAAAATAATAATAAGTACTTTGTAGGAAACATTTAGTATTATTTTTATTTAGTACTGGTGGCTGACATACATCAGTGCAGCAGGAGAGCAGCCTGTTAGCACTATCCCACAAACTGCACTGCTGCAGCTGGCAGCTGCAGTTTTTGGCACCCTCTCCTTCCCCAGGAAGCCATCTCAAAAATATGTCCCTGAGCATTGCACATCTGTTGGGGATATATTTTTGTGTGGCACAGAGGGCTTCTGGGGAAAGGGGAGCACGTCAAAAATTTCAGCTTCTTCATTGCACTAGTGCAGTTAGTTGGGATGTTCTGTTAGGCTGCTCTCTCACTTCACTGATGTATCCTTGCTCTGTACATCAGGCACTATTTTTAAATTTGTAAACTGTCATTCAGCCCATCAAGACCCTCAAGTCCCTTAGCAATACAAAAAAAAAAATAACATTTAGTGTTCTTCATAACATCTGTAAAAGAGTTTTTTGACCTCATATGCCACCACTATAAAATGTCATTTCCAGTAGCAAGCTTCAGCACACAGTCCAGGCAAGTTCAATACAGCAGGGAGGCAACTGGGACTCCCATGCTATGGAAAAACTTGGCCAGTTCTAAAATATCTGGACTAGAGAAGTAATTGCGGGGGGGGGGGAGTGCATTTTTAAATCCCATGTTTCAGAAGACTTGAGAATCTCCTTTTTACTACTAATCTCCTTTTTGTTTTGTTTTACTACAAACAGGAAAACTACATAAACTACATAATTTACTACATAAAACAGCACCTAACATTTGCGCGCGGGGGGGGGGGACCATTTAAGTAAAGTAATACATTCATGATTATCCCTTGGTTAATCCTTTTGTTAAATATATCACATATTCAACCTTAAATAATTGAAAGCAATTTTATATGTGTAAGGATATACACAATCCTGCACCATAACATCCAAATCTTGAACAAATAAAAACAAATTTTTGCATTAATTTATCAAATGTATAATCCTCATTTGAGTTTTTACGAGTTTGACCATAAATATAATTTTCAAACATAATATAACCAGTCTAATTTGGAAGGCAGAGATGTTTTCTCCCATGCTAAGGCAATATACCCACTTCCTGTTAAAAGACAAGTAATCATATCCAAGTCACCTTTCAGCACGTCCTTATTTATCCAAAAAGGAGTAAAGGTAAAGTGTGCCATCAAGTCAGTGTCGACTCCTGGCAACCACAGAGCCCTGTGGTTGTCTTTGGTAGAATAGAGGAGGGGTTTACCATTGCCATCTCCTGTGCAGTATGAGATGATGCCTTTCAGCATCTCCCTATATCACTGCTGCCCGATATAGGTGTTTCCCATCGTCTGGAAAACATACCAGCAGGGATTCGAACCGACAACCTCTGGCTTGCTAGTCAAGTCATTTCCCTGCTGTACCTTTAGGTGGCTCCAAAAAGGAATACTTTAGGGTGATATGTTAAATGATAACTCATCATTTCTTAAATAGTAGCCTTCTTTCCAATATTCAGTGATCAGAAGACATAACCAGAAAATATACAATATATCTGCCCCTTTAGATATCAAAGCTATTCTCACTACTGCAGGAAAACGGGCTAAAGGAGCCGAGCCTGCTTTCCCACAGTCATGTACTGCCACAGGAGCTGCATAGCTCCCGGTAGCAAACTTCAGTAAGCACCCCCCCTTAAACGAGGTTAGCGGAGTGAGCGCTCTGCTAACCCCGTTTTGGCGATCATGAGTCACCATGGTGTGCCTCTGCACCATGGCAACTCACGAGGACACCCCCGACTTCAGCTTTTTGGAGCCCACCCACCCCGGCCTCGGGGGTCTCGCACTCGCACGGAGCATCCTGGGATTTCCCACCATCCCTACCAGCTCCATGACAGAGCTGGTAATTGTGTGGGCGGCCAATCCGGCCAACCAGGGAAAGCTCCCAGCTCGTCTGCAGGGAGAGCGGGCTTAGCTTGTTCTCCCCACAGACACCCTGCTGGCTCTACACATTGATCGTGTGTACAGCAGTCTCATCACCTACTAATTTCTTATCAGGCTGTAACCAACACCTGATCCAGAGATCTTCATTCATGGTTGCAAACTGCACACACACTGCTTTGTGTGAGGATCTCCTGTGGCTAACAGATGATCGAAACTGTCAGCTCACCAAATGTGAGGGGGGTAAAGGGTCACCTAGATTCAGTAATTGCAACCCCAAACATATGATCGATACTGTCAGACCCAGCAGGGCTATCTGTTCACCATGTGTGCATACCAGGTGTGTGATGTTGGTCGTTAACTCATTCCCCAAACACAATGCCATTCTCAAATGTCTATTTCAGTGTGAAGATTACCTTTGCTCGAGTAGCAAACTTATTTTAGCTTGAAAAGCGTCTATAGCTTTCAATTAAAACTTAAGCTGTAGAAAAGCACACGTCCATCATGTGAATGGGATCATGAACCTGACCATCATTCTATTCACATCAAAATAGCTTCTACAGCTTAGTAGCCCTCACAGATATTTTATTGCTCATTTATGTCTAGGAAATCTCCTGGGGCACTCTCTCTAACTGTGGTAGAAGTTTGTTATGATTTAAAAACTGATGTATGAAGGAAGCGATTTGTCTATCAGTTTATCTTTATTCTGCTTTTATCTTTCTGATTCTGAAGCAAGGATTTTTTGAAAGAGCATTTTCTACATACAAGATGTGGATACTCACAGTTAATATGTGCCATCTCCAGACCTAAAATCCAAAGTGCATCAAACAAAAGGAAATTTGGATATAAATTTTGCAGTCTTTAATCCTGATCTACCCCTGGCTGGGTACAACTAGTCATGCCAAACAACTACAGTTCTAGACAAGCATGTGAATTACTACCTATATGGTGGGGTGTTTTGTTTTTTGTTTTTTTAAAAAACAACCCCAAATCCAGCCTGTTTAATGAGGTGAATATGAGCATTGTGGTGACAGATAAGCAAGGTTCATGCAGATTACAATGCCTTCTTGGATCTACATCAGATGGGATACTGCCCCCTGCACTGGTTTGCTTGCTGGATTGGGGCATTTTGATGTATATCCAAATAATAAGCTATATCCTGCAAAAAAATCCTAGGCTTAGTTTAAGCTGTAACCTTAATACCCTAACAAAACTTGCTGTCTGACAAGATGAGGAACATTACTCAAAGGAATCCCATTGAAATTAAAAGGACAAATTAGGCAATGTTTAACTTGTCCTTTTAATTTCAATGGGACTAATTTGAGTAATTTCCCTCATTATGTCAGCCATTATTATTATTACTATTATATATTTATTCATTTTATATTGCTTTTCCTAAAAAGCTTTAAATGGTATACACCATTAAAATCACAATCAACTCATGTTTAAAACAATTTAAATTATTAAAGCAAACATATAAGACAGCCAGCAACAGAACACTATTTAAAAACACACACACAAAAACCAGAAAGACACAGCAGTCATCAGTAAAGAATGCCCAATGAATCTCTGGAGGAAAGAACATTCTACAACTCAGGAGCCATTGCAGAGAAGGCCCTATCCCAAATCACCACCAAACGTATCTCTGAGAAAGGCGGGACCTAGGATCACCTAGTTGCTGCTCGCAAATCTTCCTGTTTTCATAGACCAATAATGTTGCACAGCCAACATTGTGAAAGCTGCCTTTCATGTGGTGCACTTTTGTGCTACAGAAGTCTTTGTGGCTAGGGCCAATTGTATAGGTCTTTTCCACCCAATTGGTATCCTCCCTCCTGGAAAAGAATGCAATATTTCCCATCCACATGTATTCACACATAGTATACACATATGTGCCCCTGCACCAAGGGATCACATCATTTGTAAGTGTGGCTCCCAGGATTGTTGGCTGTCTGTATGAAGAGAGCCCTGTTCTATTATGATGGACCTCAGACATGCACAACGGAGAAAAAACATACTGGGGCAGTCTCGCCTCAACAAGTACATGCATTGGAGAGAAGATTCATGAAGGAGAGAACAAGTGTGAGATGGGACACCATTTACAGAGGAAGGAACAGAAAATAAGTGACTTCAAGATTAGGATACTGTGCAAGAGGGAGAAAAACAAGCATCAGGATCCTGTGGGATGAGGGGAAGATATTCTTTCAAAGTCTGTTGATTGTGTACATGTTCTTTGCACAGCTAAAACCTGAGCTACAAGGGCCCCTGGTTTCCTCCAGGATGGTAATAACACCCTATGTGTTCATCCAAATACATGCAAGAAAACCACTCACACACGCACACACAGACTGCAGTGCAACAGATGTGCTCACTCAATTTTTTTACTGTTTGTTTTAAAGCATAATTATTTTGTATCATTTTTTAAAATTGCATATAGTAATGGAGTGAACTACTGTATAGCAATAGCAACGTTTGTTTAAATGTGTGCTCAAGTTGTTACTTAAAAAAAATTACAGTGCAGTAACAAAGGAGAATTGAACACTAGCAAATGATGTAAATGGGCCATGTGATATTTCTAAAGGTTTCTTCATTCTTCACAAACACCTACTACAGCTTGCAGAAATAATTTCCCAATTAACACAAGGAACTAGTTAAATGTCCACATGGGGGCATCATCTGAACTGCTAATCTCCCTCCCCAACAGTCAGTTTGCTCACAAACAGTGAAACTAATAGGGGCTACTGAACTCACATGTTTCAAATATACATATTGCATACAATGGGAAAATTAGCCTTTAGGAAAAAAATTACATTTGTACTGAATAAACCAATACAATCTTGTTACACAGTCTAAAAACTGAAGCCACCACAGACCAGAAACTGAACTCATATGTGTCAAAATGGCATATAATGTTCAGATAGATATGAACCATCAGGCTCTTGGGCTATGATCTTGTGGTGCAGACACATGCTTATGCATACCTCTGAAATAAATGGGATGTCCCATGACCTTGTGCACATGACTGGCCCAAAACATTTCTGTGCGTAACATGAGAAATCCAAATATCTCATTTCTCGAGAAATGAGATAATATCTCATTATTATCCCATTATCTCATTTCTTGAGATAAATGACCTCAGAACAGTACAGTAGTACCTCTGCTGGTCACCTCCAGAACTGACTACTGCAATGCGCTCTATGTGGGGCGGCCTTTGTACATAGTCCGGAAACTGCAGTTAGTTCAGAATGCAGCAGCCAGATTGGTCTCTGGGTCATCTCGGAGAGACCATATCACTCCTATCTTAAAACATCTACACTGGCTGCCGGTAAGTTTCCGGGCAGAGTACAAGGTCTTGGTTATAACCTATAAAGCCCTAAACAGCTTGGGCCCTGGGTATGTAAGTGAACATCTTCTTCGTTCTTTGTTATGTACCACATTGCCCATTGAGATCATCTGGAGAGGTTCGTCGGCAGTTGCCACTGGCTCGTCTGCTGGCTACTCTGGGATGGGCCTTCTCCATTGCTGCCCCGAGGCTTTGGAACACACTTCCTGCTGAAATAAGAGCTTCCCCATCTCTTGCAACTTTTAAAAAGGCAGTCAAGATACATTTGTTCACCCAGGCTTTTAATTAGATACTGTTTTAATTGTTTTTAATTGTGTTTTAATAGTTCCAACTTTTAATTTTAATTGTTGAAATGTTTTAATCTTTTATTGGCTGTTTTTATTGTTTTGTAAACTGCCCAGAGAACTTGCGATTTGGGCGGTATAGAAATGTATCAAATAAAATAATAAAATAAATGAATAAATACTCCTCAAACTCCATGAGTGAATATGGGGCACAATCCACCATAAGTTATCTAGTGCAAGCTTCATTGGCTTTACATGCTCTGGTACAACTCCTGTTCATTTCAATGGGTCTTGCACCTGAAAACTTCCTGGTGGATTATGAGCTGTGAATCAGATTTGTCCATCTTCTACTCTGCTACCCTCAATGGAGTTGATGGCACCCAATATTTGCTTTTTAAACAGGTGCCTAATATCATATCATGGTGGAATGCCTTTGCTTGTACATAAATGCATGCAGAATTCTAGCCTTTATTATGGTGATAATATGAGTTGTATATGCAAAAAATATATCAGATAAATATGGAGCAATATGAAGGAAGAAAACTAGAACACTACTTTCCGTTTTCAGTAAAACAAATGACATAATCTGCATCTTTTTGCCTCAGGGCCTTTTCAGAGCATTGCAGTTTGTCAAAAATCATTAACTATTTTCTTGATACTCAAGTGAAAATAAGAGAATATCTTATCTCTTGTAAGGAATAAGTCGAAGGCGAGGCTGTTCTCACGAGCAGCCAATCCCAGGCTTAGGCAGCCAATCCTGAGCTTGGCTGCCAGCGGTGCCATGGTGCCAAAGCCATCCACAAAGCCTGGTTCTTAGCCCAGGTTAAGGCACAAGGGTGCCCTTAACCCAGCTGCCAGGATCATGTGTCTTTCAGCTAGAGTGCCCATCCCCTTGGGGAATCCCCCAGAGCACTGTGGGGTACCTGGAGGCCAGGACAAATCCAGGCCTCAGAGAGATCTGCCCTGCTTTGCGCCGTATGGAACAGCGTGGATTGTGTAGTGCAGCATGATCATCTGGGGGGAAGGCAAGGTTTGCAAAGTCTTTTCTCCGCCCGCCTGCCTGGTAGATGGTGTGAATAGCCCTGGTGTATCTCTGAAGTTTAAAAGTTACTCATGTCTGGCCTTAGAATTCCTTGAGTTTGGTGCAAGAAGAAGTGAAACGTCCAAAAAGGTAACTTGAACTAGTGTTCAGGGTCTAATGCTTGTGCACCTATCATCTAATGTTGAGGCTGGGTGGGAAGGACTAACTGTTTTCAGTACCTGGACTTCCACAGCAAAGACGGGCATGCAGAATCAGCAAAAGCCAAGGCAGAGTTGTGTGTGTGTGTGCAAGTGTGCAATGGTGTGGTCACCACTGGACAAGGGGTGACAAATATCCTGGGCTGCAGAGGCCACCAGGTTGCCCCTCACCCCCCAGGGCATCGCATTGCCCCACCCAATGCAGTTGCCGCTGATGAGTGCCACCCCCATCCCTGAAAATACTGGGCCCACAAGAGCAAAGAAGTCCCCTGCTAGACCAAAGAAGAAAGTACTTGCCGCTGGATGGGCCACACATCCATGCCCGGCACCGGCAATGCCCTCTGCGTTAGTGTTTAGATGCAGGCAGAAGCAGTGCAGGTGGTGTGGGTAGTGTACTCGGCGGTAGGGCACATGGGACGGCAACACTAGGAAGGGTATGGCACCCACCCTCAGATGCCGCCCCAGGGTTGCTGCCAGCCTTCCTATGGCCCTATGTGTGTGTGTGTGAAGGAGAAAAGTAACTTCCACACTAGGCTATTTAGCACTGCTGATGCATTTTTTTTTTTAATGGAATAGTCTGAAAGCAAAATTAAAACGGAGATTCCACACTATCTGGGTGCCGTAGTATATTCCATGTAAAAATTCTGCTATGTCCAACTGCAATGGGTTGGCAACAACATTATCTGGATTATCCATAAGCCACGAGTGAACAAATGACTCTGTTTGGGGAAAGAAAAGCTGGTGGGAAAGAAACCATTTTGTTCTACATTCCAGCTAATATCCATACATGAGAATTGTAAATAGCAGTTGAAATTAAGCCATACAATTGTATATGTCAGATGGTGTGGGACTGATATAGAGCTAAATAAAATTGTGCTGTCATGAAGTTTTTGTTTGTTTATTTATTTAACATTTTATATCCCACTCTTCCTCCAAGGAGCCCAGAGTACTACATACTTAAGTTTCTCCTCACAACAACCTTGTGAAGTGGGTTAGGCTGAGAGAGAAGTGACCGGCCCAGAGTCACCCAGCAAGTATCATGGCTGAATGGGGATTTGAACTCAGGTCTCCCCAGTCCTAGTCCAGCATTCTAACCACTACACCACGCTGGCTCTCTTGTACAGTATATTGTACTGTGATACAGAAGATGCCAAAAATAGCAAAAACCCCAAAGGGAAAGCTCAATTTGCAATGGCTTTACAATAAACACCACCACTACTACAACTGCTACAAAAGATACATTGGATTCTCAAGGTACCAATCATATCAACACTTCTTTGTTGAAACAACTTTTGTAAAACTCTTCAAATATCTTCTTGACACCCACAGGCAGGAAATGTACTCTCTCACACACACATACACATACACACTAAATCTCAATTTCAAGTATTATTTTAAGTACTAGGTTAAGAATTTTCATAAGAGATGGAGCTGCAATATACTTGTGTTCATAAGATGGACTGATTTCTCTGAGGTGAATAGCTTGTTGCCACTTATGTACTGTTAAGAACAGCTAATCCTGCCTAGAGCAAGTTTGTAGATGCTTAGCAACAAGAAAGCACTAACGCTGAGCCTACAGACCTCTCAGTAGGAGTGGTGGTACAGCATGTTGCCATGACAGCGGTAGCACAAGAACAAGTACACTGTTGCTGGCCAGGCTTGCAGCAGGGGCACACAATCAAAACTTGGTATATCTGTTGCATATTTACTGTGAGTCCAAAAATATAGCTAAAATGAGGGAGTCACAGATATGCCTCACACTACACCTACTCATGGAAAATTGATCCATGGCTATTAGTTATGATGGCTGAATAGAACATCAGATTCAGAGACAGTATGCCTTTGAATATCATTTGCAAAGAAAGAAGAGTGAGGGAGATTTGTGGACTCAGAAGCATTTGGTTGGCCACTATGAGAAATAGGATGCTGGACTAGACAGACCTTTAGTTTGATGCAGCAGGGTTCCTTTTATATTGTTATGGCCAATTCACATTACACTGTGGTATGTCAGTTTAACTGGTGTTGGATGCAATAAATGTGTGTCGCTTGAAGGGGAAAGGTGTATCCCCAAAGCCTTGGGGACACAGAGTGGACATATGCCTCAGAGCCATAAGAGCCTCAACTCCCTGAAACTGTAGCTTAAACCTTTAGGCCAGAACTAGATGTCACAGGAGAAGCATAGCTGCCACCAAATAAAGAAGCCCTGTGTCTGTTCTCTACCTCAGTTAGATCTAGACACACAAAACACATGATGTGACATCACCCCACCGAGAGTTTCCCTGCTCCCTCAAGTGGCAGCCAAAGCGGAGGACATCTTGTCACACTTTTTTATATTACCAGATGTCACCACAAGAGAGAGGAAGAGATAGTGTGGGGCGGCAGTTTTCAGCTGCAGACAGGCATCTCCTGTACCATCTAGTTCCACCATTAATCCTCATGCCCACCCCATGTAAAACCTGAGTACATGTAATTGCATTGGCTGGAATTCATCGCTTGCTAGTCTTCCTTCCTCTCCCTCTATTGTGAAATGAAATTTAAGTAGGAGGCTAAAGTTTAGCTTATAAACCAAAATCTTTAGCCTTCTAGTTAAACTTCATTTCATGAAATTTCAGCTCCTAGTTACAGGGACCTGCCTTTGGCTTATGTTACTCTTAAATACTGTGTAATAACTGGCCATAACTGACCCCTGCTAACTTGGCAAAGAGGCACCTTTTTAACGTGGTGATTCTCTTTATTTAGCAGGGGGAGAGTAACTGGCCCTATCCACCTGCAGCACAGTACCTCCAGTGGCTGGTGTCTATCTTGTGTTTATTTTTAGATTGTGAGCCCTTTGGGGACAGGGATCCATCCTACCTACCTACCTATTAATTATTTCTCTATGTAAACTGCTTTGGAAACTTGTGTTGAAAAGCAGTATATAAATATTTGTTTTGTTGTTGTTTGTTGTTGTTGTTGTAATATAAATATTTCAGGAGGGGGAACCCTATGGGAAAATACAGGCCCACTCTTCAGCTGTACCTGTACAAAATGGTCTTAGGACACTACCAAGCCAGCAGTCTGCCGCAGGCCCCATTCTAAAGCATCTAAGCAATAACCTCAGGAGCCTTTGAGGACCAGAGCTGGGCAATACTGAACTGAAAGTACTATTTGTCACATCTGGCCCCTTCATGTAAGGACTATACTTGCAGCCAGAACAAATAAGGGCAATTGCAGAAGCCCTTTTTTGGCCCATTGTGGTGACACATATGCAATAGTGCACATATAGACCCCACATGGAATGGCTAGTCCTCACAAAATACATCTTTGCATGAGTGGAATATGGGTGGGAGTCTGGTTGTGTCACCCACATGCACTTGTGTGTGGGTCAGTACAAACGTGAATCAGACCACAAGTACAGCAACCATCTCCTTAGTACTAAACACTTCATTAGAGAAGGGCTAATTAAGATCGGGCCTCTTAGCCTGGAATTCAAAACATGCGCACTTCAGTGATATTACAGATACAATTTTCTGTCAAGAGGCTCTCCTCCATTAGCCATAAAGGTAAAGTGTGCCATCAAGTCAGTGTCGACTCCTGGCAACCACAGAGCCCTGTGGTTGTCTTTGGTAGAATACAGGAGGAGTTTACCATTGCCATCTCCCACGCAGTATGAGATGATGCCTTTCAGCATCTTTCCTATATTGCTATATCGCCATTGCCCGATATAGGTGTTCCCCATAGTCTGGGAAACATACCAGCGGGGATTCAAACTGGCAACCTATAGCTTACTAGTCAAGTCATTTCCCCGCTGTGCCATTAGGTGGCTTTCTATCAGCCATAGTTGCTCCTAAACTTACCTGTGCTTGGCCTGTGTTTGACTTTCATGCAATCTGGACAGCTTTTTTTGTACCTTAGATCTCCCATTAGCCTTCTTAGCGTTTCAGACATTATTTATTTATCTATCTATATCATATTTATATATTGCCTGATATGTGTATCTCTAGCTCAATTCATTAGACCCAATTCAGACATCATTCTTTACAGGTATATAGATGTCTGTACACTCGTACTTGTGACTGTATGTATGAATGTACTGTGTTCATTTTAAAAGTGAACCTGGATATAGGCCCTTCAAATGCATGGTACAGATAGAAAGTGTACTTCTGCACTTGTGTTGAACATTACATGTGAATGTAATTGTTGTACAAATGTTGAACATAATGTATGAATAGGTCTTAGGTTGTATCTGCATTCAGATGTCTGTACACCGTTACATGTTTTCATGTGAATGACTGTACCTGTATTCATTTTAAAAGTGAACATGTGTACAAACCTCTAAAATGCAGGAGACAGATAGGAAGTGAATAACATACCTGTGTAGCTGTGTACACTGAACAAAAAGCCCTATTTGCATGTTATGTTCAACACTAGTACAATCTGTGTACAGGTATGCAGGTACAGTTATTCACAAGTTCTGCTGAAACAGGCACAGCCGTACACTTCCTATCCATACTAAGCATTTGAGAGACCTGTACCCAAGTTCACTTTTAAAACACAAATACAGTCATTCACACAAAACCATGCATGAGTGACAGGCATCTGTACACTTGTACATCCTAACGTCTGAATAGGGCTAGGTGGGAACATTGCTTGGTGGGAATGGAGTCATTCTGCCATGTGAGAAATCTTAATTTTGCAACTACCATCTTTTTTGTCTTGGCATTTTAAGATGTTCATCTGGGCAAGCAAGTACACTAGGAGGCGGGTCTCACGGTCACAGAGGCCCGTCTGGGGAGGGTGAGTGGGGAGAGCGGGCTTAGCTCACTCTCCCCCGCACACAAGCAGATAGTCTGCTCTGGGCGGCTGAAGCTGCCAGCTTATGACTGCCAGCTCCATTATGGAGCCAGCGGGTGCTGGGGGGAGTGGGGGCCGATCGGCCCCCAGATGCTCCAGCATGCCCTGTGCGAGCACGCAGGGCATGCTGGAGAGACCCCTGGAGCCGGGAGGCAGCTTTTTGCCTCCCCTCCGAGGGGCCTACTCATGAGTATCTGTGGCGCGGAGCCATGCCGCAGCAACTCACGATTGCTAAGACCGGGTTTGCGGAGCGCTCGCTCCGCAAACCCGGTTTAAGCACCGGGCTACAGAAGCGGGTGACCTGCTTAGAAACCACCAGGCTCGCAGCAAAACCTGGTGGTTCTTACAGGCTGCAAAAATTGGGCTAGGCTCCCTTAGCCCAATTTTTGCAGACCGTGTGAATAGCCTCACTGTTTATCTTATATGTAATGAAAAACAATGGTTACAGGCAGTTATGAGATTCTGATTAGCTCTTCTTTCCAAGATGCATATAGATGTATGCTAATATGCTCTGAGGTTGCAAGTGCCCTTTCTTCTTCAGCCTAAGTCTCCTCCTTGGCTGTTATCAAGCACACAGTTGACTGACTGACTGACTGACTGAATCTCAGATCTTCATTTCTACATTTTGCACACAATAAACACTTAGAGAGCATGGCTGATACGTACAAGCATAGTGGCAGAGAAAATTGCATTTTTATTTCTATGAGAAATAGGAGGCTTGTACTCAAAAGGCAACTTTAGTGTAATTCCCCTTTTCAACATAATCATTTCAACATCCTCCCTCCCTCACAGAGACAAGTCAGTATTAAACCACTTCTGGGATCACAATTGTTGGACTGCCTAACGTTTTCTTATTTCATATACTCATGTATTAATTATTCTTTCCCTCTCCTTACATAAACCCTCTCCATGTTTAAAAGGTCTGCTTTGTTATTTCTTCTTTGCTTCCTGCAAAGTTCAGCATTTGGTGACTTGGCAAAATGGACTGGCCTTTATAAAGTGGGTTATATTTTGTGGATGTGCCAGCATAGTCATAACCAGAGATGTGGGTTTTCCTGAAAAAAATGAATTGGAAACAATTCTGGAAAAAATTCCCATGCAAATTCCCCATTTGCATCAAATCTGCTTCTTAACATGTTGAACATAGGAAGCTGCCATATACTGAGTCAGACCATAGGTCCATCTAGCTCAGTATTGTCTACACAGACTGGCAGCAGCTTTTCCAAGGTTGCAGGCAGGAATCTCTCAGCCCTATCTTGGAGATGCCAGGGAGGGAACTTGGACTCTTCTGCTCTTCCCAGAGCAGCTCCATCCCCTGAGGGGAATATCGTACAGTGCTCACACTTCTAGTCTCCCACTCATAGGCAAGCAGGGCAGACCCTGCTTAGCTAATGGGACAAGTCATGGTTGCTTTCACAAGACGAGCTCTCCTCTGTGCCGAGTGTCCTTATCTCACCACTAATTACAACCAGCCCCTTCACATCTTAGATCACAGGGTAGGTCTGATGGGTCAAATAGTATCACTTCTAGGAAGGTTTGAGCCCTGAAACCTTACCCCACTTTTTTTTGGTTAATTAAGCTCTGTATCTAAGTTACCTCTCCAAAACCTAAAAAAGAACCCTTTAACCTTCTAACACTTGCCTACTTCCTTCTTTATGTACAATACACAGCAACTTTTAAAAATAATTTCCTTCTAAACTACGTTTCTATTCCATCCAGTCTGTAGCTGCACTCACAACTCATAGCCTGTAGAATGCCAGATTTACTATCTAGCAATTATCTGTAAATGGAAAGCAATGCAGACAAAAGCGAAAGGAAACGATTTCATAAGAACTACAGGTTCTGGTCTGGACTGTCCTAATCTCTTTAAATCCATGACACATATTTCTATTTTAGGATATAATCTTTGCCTTTTCAATCCTGATGTTCATGTCCCAATCTGTTTCAGATTTTTTTTGCTTCTGGAAATCACAACAAATTAAAACAAAATTAGGGGCAAATGTAAAAATAAATAAATATCAAGGCTAAAAATCCTCTTTTATGACTGTGATGCTGTTTTAGGCCAACGGAATTAGTAAGAAAATAACATTTCCACTCCTTATGCAAGAAGTGATTGAAAAGAAAAGGTTAGGGAGGGAAACTGCTGCAAAATGAACCTCTCATTTTTGCAAAGAGGGCAACTGCTATTAGAGAAATCCTTTAACCTTACTCTAAAAATGGGAAGTCACAAGGCACTTCAGAACTGAAGTATTATTCACACTAAATTTGCTGAGGAGGAGTGGAGAGGTAAACGGAATGGCAGCACAAACACACACAGGGGCCATTTGCACGACCGACCAGGCGTGCGTGCAGGGGGAAGTCTTCTCAAACCATGCCTCCCCCACACACACACACCGCAGGTGATCCTTTGTTGCTTGGTGGGACATGATCAGCATATGATCAGACCTCCTCTGTGCAGTGCAGAGCAGGGTGGATTGATCTGAGGCCAGGACTTGTTGTACCAGCCTCCGTGAAGCCCACAATACAGGTGCCCATCTCTGTGTGCGGCCGGGCTGGAAGCAGCCCATGATCATAGACGAGGATGTAGCTGGGGATAAGAGACAGCTTGCTCCCTTAACCTTAGCTAACAGCCGGGCTTAAAAGCCAGGCTAGGTAGTGCCAATCCAGGCGGTTCTCACATTTATGTATGTATGTATGTATTCAATTTCTATACTTTTCTTTCAAAACTGACTCAGGGTAGTTTACACAGAGAAATAATAAATAAATAAGATGGCTCCCTGTCCCCAAAGGGCTCACATTCTAAAACGAAACATCAGCTAGACACCAGCAACAGACACTGGAGGTACTGTGCTGAGGGTGAATAGGGCCAGTTACTCTCCCCCTGCTAAATAAAAGAGAATCACCGCGGTAAAAGGTGCCTCTTTGCCAAGTTAGCAGGGGATGCAGCCTAACCCGGGCTGGGTGTCCCTAGCAGTGTTCCCTCTAAGGCGTGCGCACATGTGAGCACTCACAATATTTTTGACGTCCACGCAGTTAATTTTAGATCCCACTCAGGTTGAATCAGGAAGGCCCCACTCTGAATGCATGTGTGCACACACTGTCTTGATACTGCAATCCAGAACAAAACTCATTTCACACATAGATGAAAAAAATTAGAGAGAACACTGCTCCATAGCCTGGGTTAGGCTGCGTGTGAGAACAGCCTCACAGTGACGTAAAGGGTAACAACAACAACAACAGTACCACCACCAACAATAATAGCCTTTTCTAAGCAGGAACAACAGTGCCAGAAGACCTAACATTTATATTATTAGTCTTCTTAGTGATACAAACACCAATGCTATTGTGATAGAATAAACAGAACTAGGTCAAACAAAGAACATACCTTGGCAACTGTCCACAGGCTCCTTATTTGTCTGCTATTTAAATACCTCTTTCTAGTTTTCCCCTTTGCCATTTGTTTAAACAGACTGTTTGCAGAAATAAGCAAGACAATAATCCCACTGGCAATTATTGTTAGAGAAATAACTACACAACACACAATCAGTGAGTTTTGGTGGCTGCTTTCACTGCAATTCAATGTCAGTGAGGCCGTGGAGAAAGCTGCAAGACATCGGTGGTTACTAACGGAAGCTTAATGGCCCAAAGGCCTGGCACAACCACAAAGAAACAGCCAAAATATAGGTGCATCAAGTCTGGTAAAGGTTTTTGTTTTTGTTTTAAACTTGATCTGCTGCAGATGGTTGTCCAAGGATGGGATGCAATGTGTGTTGCATTCCACCATTACTCACTAGCCCAATTCAGAGTTCCACAGCTATATTTGCTCCTGAAAGCTTGTGGATCATTTGAAAGGAACACATCTTCCCGTATTGCACCTATATAGCAGCTGTACACTGTCCTGTTCACTAGTCACTGCTCCCCACGCCACCTTCATTATTATATTGATTGATTGACTGATTGTTAAATTTCTATACCGCCTTTCATTAAAACAATCTCAAGGCAGTTCACACAAAGTTAAAACAAAACTATAAAAATTACACAATTAAAATATTAAGCTAGAATATAAAAGCCTGGGTAGAAAGCCAAGATTTCACATGCTTTCTAAGAACTGTGATGGAGACTGAGGAGTGGATGGCCACTGCAACAACATTCTAGAGTCTGGGGCAACAATTGAGAAGGCCCTGCCCCATGTGCATAACAGCCGAGCCTCCCTCATTGTCAGCACACGGAGCAGAGCCTCCCCCCCGCCACAGCCAACCTTGTCTAGCAGGCAGCAACCCTTGGGGGTAGGTGGTTCCTCAAATACCCCGGGCCCAAACCATTAAGGGCTTTAAAGGTAAAAACCAGCACCTTGAATTAGACTATGAAACAAATTGGCAGCCAGTGCAGCTCTTTCAAAACAGGTGTGACGTGATCCCAGTGGGCAGCTCCAGATAAAATCCTAGCTGCTGCATTTTGCCCTAGCTGCAGTTTCTGAATATTCTTCAAGGGCAGCCCTACATAGAACGCATTGCAGTAACATAACTAAGGCATGGGTAACTGTGGCCAGATCTGCTTTCTCGAGAAAGGGACACAGCTGGTGCACTAGCCAAAGCCATGTAAAGACACCCCTGGCCACTGCCTCCCCCTGAACTTCCAAAAGCAAAGCTGGGTCCAGCAATACCCCCAAGCTGCTCACTTGCTCTTTCAAGGGGAGTGCAACCCCATCCAGAACTGGTAGAATCTCCTCATCCCAATTGGCTCTCCTACTGACCAACATTACCTCAGTCTTGTCCAGATTCAATCTCAGTTTATTAGACCAGATCCAGCCCGCGAATCAGAACATCCACTGCCTCCCTAGGATCAGTTGACAAAGAGAGATAGAGAGGAGTGTCATCTGTATATTGCTGACAACTCAGTCCAAGTCCCCGGATGATCCCTCCCAGTGGTTTCATGTAGATGTTAAACAGCATAGGAAACAAAACTGAACCCTGCAGAACCCCACAGACCAATTGCCAAGGAGCCGAGCAGTAGCCCCAGAGCACCTCAGCCCAAGAAAGTACTGAAGCCACTCCAAAGCGGTAGCTTCAATCCCTATAATCAGGAGGTGGCCCAGAAGTATACCAGGGGCAATGGTATCGAATGCCGCTGAGAGGTCCAACAGAAGCAACAGGGATGCACTCCCCGTCTAGCTCCTGGCATAGGTCATCCATTATAGTGACCAAGGCAGTTTCAGTCCCATATCCAGGGTGAAGCCAGATTGAAACCGGTCTAGACCAGGGATTCTCAATATTGGGTCTCCAGAAGACTTCAACTCCCATAATCCCCAACCAAGGGCCACTGGGACTGAGGATTATGGGAGGTGAAGTCCAATAACATCTGGGGACCCAATGTTGAGAATCCCTGGTCTAGATAATCCATATCATCTAAGACCCTCTGCAGCTGGGATGCCACCAAAGCTCTATCACCTTGCCCCAAAAGGGAAGGTTTGAGACAGGTCTATAGTTATCCAGGTTGGAGGGATTAAGGGAGGGCTTTTTAAATAATGGTCTTACCATCGCCTCCTGGAAGCATGATGGCATCCTGCCCTCCCTTAACGAAGCATTAATAATCACCTCCAATCATCTGCCTGTACCCTCCCTGGCAGCTTTTAATAGCCATGAAGGGCAAGGGTCAAGAGCACACGATGTTGCCCACACACTGCCCAGAATCTTGTGCACATCCTCAGGCTGCACTAACCAAAAGGAATCAAACACAATAGGACCAGATGGTATCTGAGTCCTACATGTATTCTGGAACTGCCAAATCAGCATGGATGCGAGCAACTTAACCTGCAAAGTGGCATGCAAACTGGCTCCACCAAGCCAGAGAGGGCGTTTAGGAGCAACCATGTCAACAGCCCAGGCTGTCTACCTGTTCCAGAGATTCACCAGGGCCTCAATAGAGTCGCCAGCACTGGACACTGGAAACTCCTCAAGGGCTGTCTGGAAACTGAGCAAATCCATACGCTTCCAGGGGCAGATCATTCTAATTGGTCCACCACCCCTGAAGATGGCAGATAGAGCAGTCAAACTAAACCCCGCCAGATGGTGATCTGTCCATGTCAAGGGAGTTATCTCAAACTCCCCCACCTCCAGATCATTTATTGCTCAGCTGGCAAAAAACAGATCCAGAATATGTCCTGCCATGTGGGCAGAGCCAGATACCAACTGAGATAGGCCCATGGTTGCCATGGAGGCTACGAAATCCTGAGCTGCTCCTACTGGGGGGGTCCTCAATGTGAACACTGAAATCCTCCAAGACAATAAGCTTGGGGGAACCCAAAGCCACCTCCAAGACTACCCCTGCCAGCTCAGGTAGGGAGACTCAAGTGCAGCAGTGTGGTCGGTACACCAGCGGAATCCCCAGCCTATTTCAGAGGCCCATCCTCAAGGACAAACACTTGAAATTCTGAAATTGCCTAACCAGGCACCCGGAAAGGGAAAAGGTCTCATGATAGATGACTGCAGTATCCCCTCCATGACCCTCAAGGCGGGGCTGCTGCAGGATCAGAAAACCTGGAGGTCAAAGCTGATACCAACCCCACCCAGCTCATCCAACCAGGTCTCCATCACACATACCAACTCAGCATCAGTGTTCCCTCTAACAGAGATTCCCAGATGCTGTTGACTACAACTCCCATAATCGCCAAGCAAAAGCCATTGCAGCTGGGGATTCTGGAAGTTGTAGTCAACAACATCTGGGAATCTCTGTTAGAGGGAACACTGGTCAGCATACTCAGCCACACTCAAATTGTGGATGAGGGATGTTTTAGCATTTACTGACTTGGCATCCAACAGCAGCACCCTAATCCTCGAGGGTGTATTCTCAGAGCTCCCTGGGGCTACGGGGTTGGGAAAAGAGCTGGAAAAAGGAACGGGCCTCAGTTGCCTGGACCATTTCCCCCTGTAACAGCCTGCCCTGCTCTCACCACCATATCTCCCTCTGCCTGCTATCTGTGATATCACTGTCCCCAGACCATCCCCACTCTTCTGCTCTCCCAGACACATCTCCCCAACCACCCACAGGTCCTCTGTTTCAATAAAACCAGGCCCACTATTTCCTCAGTCATACAGCTCTCTTGCTGACTCCTTGATGGGAAAAGGGATGTTTCATTTTTATTCTGATTATCAGAATCTTCTTTTTCTTGTATATTGAATTTTCACCTTTGCAGCCACGCATTCATCACATGATACAGCAGTGCAGCCCTCCAATACCATGAGTTGCAATGCGGCTGCAAACAAAACTCATCAATACTTAAAATAAGACACTGATTGTATTGAATGTCTTGATGCGCATCTGGAGCTTACTGAAATTCAAATCGGCAGCCAGAGTTTCTGCTGCTCAAGATAAGAGAAATGGAATTGCAGAGCGGCAGTGCTCCAGCAGCTTTTGCACATGCCTAATTTGGACAATACAATAGCTGGCTTTCTTAACTAATGTGCAGGATAACCTTCATTTTGGATGTGCAAGCAAGCTGCATAAAAACCTATAAGCTCACACTTCCCTAGCAGAAGTGATATTATTAGTTCCCAGTGTGAGATGAAGGGGAAGTTCTGTTCAGTGGCCTTGACACTAGGGTGAGTCAGGCAGGGCATGTGCCCCAGGCACCACTTGATGGAGGGGTGCCATTTAAAAAAAAGTTTTTTAAAATTTAAATGGCCACCGAAAACAAAATGGACACCGTGCATGCTTAAATGACCTCTGTGAGGTCCTAGGCCATGCCAGGCCTCGCAGAGGCCATTTGAGCATGCGTGGTGGCCATTTTGTTTTCAGCGGCCATTTAAAAAAAATTAAATGGCCACCGCACATGCTCAAATGGTCCTTGCGAGGCCATACAGGCCAGCGGGGCAAGGGGGAACCTTTGCAGACCCCCTCCCCATGGCCTTTAGGAAGCCCCCCAAAGGGGCTACAGTTAATTTAAAAAATTAATATAATATAAGTCATAACATAAGTCACTGTACACATATTCAGATTGGCACTATGAGCTGAAGCTTGTGAGCTAGGATTGTATTCATTTGCTCTTACTTTGCTTCTTGTGATAAGTGAGTTAAATGTGATGTCTTAATAATATGGCTATTAATGGTGAGTTTGTCTTTGAATCAGTGTGAAATCCTTAGTATTAAGGCCCACTGGGAGTTTCTTGCTCTCTTTCTCTCATTTTAACTGTCTTTCTGAAAGACTAGAATATATTCCAAGCAGTGACGCAGTTTACTCTGCATATCCTTTAATTATTTTCAGAGTATCTGGGAAAAGCCAAATTCTCCATTTATTTTTAAAACTTATATAATAGTGATGCTACAATGCATAGTAGAGAATTAGACAGGCACTTCTATTTAGTTTTCCAAGTACACCTCCACATAGTATTTGGGTATTTCATGAGCCCCAGCATACTGAAATTTGTAGTTTTCCAGCATTTTTTGGTCTGGCTACATCCACTGCTAAATATTTTTTGAAATATTAAAAGATTAACGAGCTTGACTTGTATTTTTCAGCTGATATGATGGTAAAGTTATCTGAAAGATGGGTGTCAGATGTTTGGACAAGGGGTGCAATTTCAGTGCTTGTCCTAGGCGCTATTTTCCCTAGGTATGCCTCTGCCATTCATCCCACATGTTCTTTTTTCTCCTGGGGTTTGACTTCATCGCTAGGAAGTCAGCATTTTATGAGCCACAGCATAGAGAGCATGGATTCTGGGATCCAGGTCTTATTTCCACATTTGCAATATTGCAACAGATGTTAGGCCTCCCCTTCCAAGATGTCCTTGATGTCTGGCATCCCCCCACCCCAGAAAATAGTCTCCGGTGCACAGAATCGCTTGGGTTCAGTGTTTACGTTCAAAATAGAAAGGTGCTGGCACTCAGACTTTCTAGGAAGCTATGGCATCTGCTATATTACTTTATTCAAAATATGTGGATACAGGCTATGATTACTTCCTGGGGAGAGAAAGTTATTCTGCAAATGCCCAGAAACACTTTTTCTTCTATACATATGAAGAGCAGGACCATATATATTGATGGTCCTAATATTCCAGGGCTCAGTTCTAGTACTGAAAACAGATTCTAGGCTCAAGTCCTGGGAACCACTAGTAAAAAATTAAGCCAAAGGCCCCTAACTTGTGACTGCATTATCTACATTATTCCTCTGATGTTTAGTTAAAGATGGCATAGGTCAATCAGATATATATTATGGGCTCAAATCACCAAAACACACCACAAAACCTTAATTCAGAGAAAATCTTGAAAATAGGCCAAAGTGCTTCTTCTCACAGCTTGCCTGCTGGTGATGTAGTACTGCATGCAACAGGTGTTTAAGTGCCAAGAACATTCTATGCCAGGGCCCATTATAATATCAGCAGAATAAATTCTAGTGAACATCTCATAAAATATTCATGCACTGAAAAGACCTGTCTTAGGAATTACAGTTTGATCTATTCCATTACAAGATGGGGTTTTAATGCTTGGTTTTCGACATACAGAACAAAGACGCACCGGTGCAGCAAAGGAGCAGACTAACAGAACTTTCCAACTAACTGTACCAGGTGCTGTGAGGGAGCAGCATTTGTTAATGCCCCACTCTTTCCCAGGAAGCCCACAATGCCACCCAAAAATCTGTCCCCGAGGGCAGCCCTTGGGACATAGTTGTGGATGGCACAGGGGATTCTTGGGGAAGGGAAGGGCATCAACAATTGCTGCTTCCCCATGCACCAATGCAGTTGGTTGGAAAATTCTGTTAGGTTGCTCTCTTACTACAACAATGCATCCTTGCGCAGGTGCAACACTTTGCCTTGATATTTCAGCTCTACAAGACCCTGGGGAAGAATGCATCCAGGAAGAAATTCAAGAGGTGCCCCAAGAGATGTGCCAGATAAATCTGTCTCCAATGCATCTCTACAAGGTCCCCCAAAATGCCACCTAGGATAGTAAATGTCAAGGCTGAAATTCTACAAGTGCAGCAGTGTCATCCATTGAACCTCTCTTCCTCTTCCATTCAATCTGTTGGCAGTCCAGAGCTGCCATGCCCTGCAAAATTCCGGGTTTCACCCGGATTTTAAGCATCTTACCCAGATTGCTTAGCCCACCAAGATTCACCTGAATTTCAGTTTTCATTAGAGGAGGAGGAGGAGGAGGAGGAGGAGGCGGCGGCTAAGCTCTAGCCCTTGTAAAAGTGGAGTTATGGAGCAAAACATGCAGTCACTATTCTGCTCAAAAATTATTTTAAGCCAATTTACATAATATGCAAATTAGGCGCCCGGATTTGAAAAGCCAGAATATGGTATTCCAATACCAAGGGCTTTCTTGGCCCTAAGCCGGAACAGAGGAGGGAGGGAGGATGTATCACCAGGTTGTAGCTCTTCCTGGCTTCATGCTCCCGGTTTCATTTGTCTTCTTTCCCAGGGTGGGATTAGCAACAGCTACTAAGAGGGATATTACACTGGGCTGAATAGGAACATGATGATGGAATGCCATTTTTACACCTCATCTTAACTGACACAGTTAACATGCTGATACAGATGGGCACCTGGAGCACCCATCCCCTTGGGGAATCCCGCAGTGCACTGCACCCAGTGCATGGTGTACTGTGGAATTCTCAGAGACAAGGAGTCCTGGCCTCAGAGCAATCTGCACTGCTCCGTGATGCATGGAGCAGGAGGAGCCGTGAGGGAGAGCAGCACTCCACGCTTCCATCACAAAAACACTAATTATCTGGGGGGAAGGGAACGCCTCCCCCCGCCCACCCACCTATTGGGTTGTGTGAATGGCCCCAATAAATAAATATTATATGATAGGTAATATACAAAACAGAGATCAAGGCCCTTCCTGCAGGTCTGGAATCTCTAATAAGTGCAATTTGCATGGGGACATTGTTACAGTGAGAGCAAAACCTGAGGTAACACTATTATCTCCAAGATATCATTTACTCTGATTCTCACTCTCAACAGTACACAAATAGGTTTGCAGAAGTACAATATGTTTACAATTTTAATGCCATCCACTAAATAAAACATGAGAATTAGATGTGATTCTCTGATAAAACATTGGCTGCATGTCTCTATGAGGTGTCCTTTATGCAGTGTTACAAGGAAACACTTATTGCATTAAGGCAGAATAAAGGCCCATTCTTATAGAAGTAATGAATGACCTACTGCTTCCCTCTTCTTGGAATAAATCAAGCTGAGCTTGTGTAAGTACTTTAAAAGTATTGGGTACCATCTTTGACTACTGCTTGTGATTTTGGTTGTACGTCTGAATCAAAAAATGCACTTATCAAACGACATAATCTACCATGCATACTGAGAAAAGAGAGAGGAGGGAGCATATTCCCCAAACACAGAAACTTGTTTCCCCATATCCCCACCAACATGAATATTGAAACGTTTTTGCATTTAAAATGTCTTCTTTACCAGAATATAAATGGATTGCATTTTAGCTGACACAGTCACACACAACGTAGAGTGTAAACCTTGAAAGATTTAAATGATTAAATGAAACCGTCTTTGAAATCCTGAAAACTTAACTCTCAGTCAAGAAGGGAATTTTGAAAAGAACTCTGTCAAGAAAATACAGCAAGGACAAACCTCCAAAGTTCAAGCCAAGCAACATCCCCTGCACAATTTCAGTTTTCCACCAGCAGGGAGAGCTGCCTTTGCAGGAAATCTGGCAAAAGCTCAGCCCACAGGAAGGGTTCCTCTTTGGCTTACTGGTTTCCTCTAGAAAGTAGAAATGGGCATTAGAGATAAGAAGGCAGAGGAGAAAGGAGGAGTAACCAGATGGAAACAGATAGCACTGGAAATGTGAGGAAAGACAGTCACTGGCTGACATCCTAAAGTTGTGCACATGTAGTGGCTGCAATCCTACTTGAGCAGCACGGCCACTTGTGTGTGTGTGGCAGGGTGGTTTGGGCTGATCCCCCCATTCCACAGATGTGCTCTGAGGGTTGAGCAACCCTCCAGGACATAATTTTAGCTTGCCCAGAGCACCTCCAGGGGAAGGGGAGGCCAGCAAAAACCCCGCCCCCGCGTGAGCAGCTGTGCCGCTGAAGTGGAACCGCAGTCACTGTGGATGTGCTTTTTTGTTTGCACATGTACAACATTATTTAGGATGTCAGCCATTAGAAACTGTCAGCGGACAGAAGGGGGGCATATTACCCTTCTCCCCAAGAGATGTACCCCCTTCAAATTCTATGGTTTCCTCAATATGAATGAGAAGCATCCATTGCCAGCTGCATCGCTTGTGGTAGATGTCTGACATCTAGGCGACGTAAGGGCAGTGGAGCACAGCTTTCACAATCTTGGCAATATCTTGTTAATTGTTGTTAAGGGAGTAAACCTGCCACATCTCTGTGTTCTGCCTAGCAAAGCGTGGGCAGAGGCCGTGCACACAGCTGCTTTGTGAACACATCTGCAGACACGTGGACCTTCAGGTGGGGGCAAATGACTGTAGAAATCCTACATTAAGCATTGCAACGTCAATCCTGTGCATGTCTAGGACGTAGGCCTTATTTAACTCGGAACACTTCATTTTGAGAAAACATGCATGGGATTAGGCTGTTTTATACATTTTGTTTAAATCAGTCAGACCATACTGTTTTTGCTGGCTCCAGCATCCAGACATGAAAGGGATAATGAATCAAATAAGATTTGTTCCTCTCTGGGAAGAGATCTTAAGACAACGTTAGGAAACTACAATGATCTCTTGTCCTACAACCCATCAGCTCAGAGACCGAGCAGAAAACTTCTAGAACCAGAGGATGTGAAAAGAAATGGATTGCTGTCAGTGTTGTTGCCTCCTAATTAAAAACACTAATCTGCTTCTTTTCCATTTTCAAGTAAGTTTTCCGAGACAATGTTTTCATGAACATAAATGTCATGTTTTTAATCATTATTTTGGCTGGCTTCACAGCTGCGAGGAGATATTGCCAAGCACTGCTCAGAATAAATGCTATAGGGCCAAACTAGATGTTAAATGCAAATATACAGAACATTACCCTATTGAAAGAGGAAAACCTTTTGGGGGGTGATTAGAGAAGCAATGGGAGGACATGGGTTGGGGGAGACCTTATACGTTTCCAACAGCAGCTCATCCTAAAGAGCCAGGGGCGGGGGCAAACAAGACACAGCTGCCTCTGGTTATCGGCAGCATCTCTCTTCCATCCTGCCCCACCCCAGCATTAAAAGGAACTGCAATGCCTGCAGGCTGGCCACATGACAGGTGGAACTGCAGCCTGTGTAGCCATTCTGACTGGTGAATGGCCAGCCTGCAGACAGCACAGCTCTCATTAATGGTGGGGCAGGTTGGAGTGATATGGGAGAGGGAGGCTGCCCATAACCAGGGGTGGTTGCATCTTGTCTGTGCCCCCTTGGCTCATTAGGACACACCACTACTGGCCTTTTCCATGCCTGCCATTTACAAATGCAGCATTGGGAACGTTGCTTCTGCAACAGCTGGCAGGAGATATTTGGGAGGTGGAGAACTGCCAGTGGGGAAAGGGTGAAGTGCCCCTCCACTTGCTACTTGTCCAGTCCCAATCACCCCTCTGGAAGAAGCCTTCCTGTCTAAAAAGGGCTATCCAGGTAATGTTCCCCATCTTGTGTGAAATGCTACATTTGACCCTTGGGTTGCCTTCCCCCACCGCCACCTTTGTTTTTTAGCTATTCTGGTCTAATGCCATGGAAACCATTGAGATTTCTATACTAAGAGGTTTGGCTTAAGCAAACAGCCTCAGAACTTTCCCCCTCACACTAGAATCCTACGGAGAGCTTTGTGAATCAAAATGCCCATCAGTCGTTCAAGAGCCTGAAAGTGGGGCATGGTGAGAGCAATAAGAAGGGTGAGTTGTAAACAGATCCTGCACTCTATTACCAGCTGCTGGTTTTTATTGCCACAAATCCCTGCATAAATCATATATCACTTTTACTTCCAGCAATACCCTGGATTTTACTCTGCTGATCATTTCAGCATTAGCACACCATCCATGCTTTCTGGAGAGCAGTTAAGTACATTGGGAAAGGGGAGACGAAATGTAAGAAACCATCGCTGGGAGCAGTCCTCAGCCACAGTTGCTGCAGCTCTTCCTCCTATCCAGATCTTGTTTCCCTCTCATATGCTTATTGCAGTGCTCTAATTACATGAGAGGGAGGATGGCATGAACTGTCTCCTTTGCTAAGCAGGGCCCACCTTGGCTTGGATTTGAATGGGTAGCTACATGTGAGTGCTGTAAGATATTCCCTTCAGGATGGGGCCATACTCAGTGGAAGAGCAGTCCCAGGTTCACCCCCTGACATCTCCAGGTATGGGTGACAGATACCCCTGCTTGAAACTTTGGAGAGCTGCTGCCAGTCAGTGCAGACAATACTGAGTTAGATGGACCAGTGGTCTGACTCAGTATAAGGCAGCTTCCTATGTTCCTGAAGTGGATGAGAGGACCAAGGAAACTGGGGAGAAGCCATGACTGCTCTGTATTGAACTACATACAAGTGTTTAAAAGGTACGGTGAAGATTTCTGGGTTGCCAATCCATTTTAAAGGATTGGAGCTACTCCAAACATTACAAAGAAGCAGGGGGGAATTATGGATTACTTGCATTTATCCTCTCTCTGTTCCTATGGTAATGACTGAAAGGGGCCTCATGAATCTGACCCATAGTGAAATGCCTATTGAGATCATCTGAAGAGTCCAGATATGGTTGCTGCCAACTCGTTTGGTGGCTAGGGATGTGCACAGAGCCGGGCAGGGGTGGCTCGAGGCCAGAGGGTGTGCCACTTTAAGAGTGGGGGAGGGTGCACTTACCCTTCCCCCCACTCCCCGCCCCCCCGCTGGTGCTCATTGCCTGTAAAAGCCCTCGGGGCGGCAGTGTACCTCCCTGCCGCTCCTTTCCCCTCTTCGGCTGGAAGTGGCCAGAAGTACCAGGTGCACGTGCACACGTCGACGTTTCTTTAAAAAACCCATAAAAGGACCCATAAAAGTGCCTTTGAACAGGTTCATACACATCCCTATTGGTGGCAACTCGGGACCGGGCCTTCTCTGTGGCTGCGCCAAGTGCTTTGGAACTCACTCCCTGCTGAAATAAGAGCACCTCCTTCTCTGTTTGCTTTTAGGAGGACCTTGAAGATGCACCTGTTTTCCCAGGCTTTTAACTGAAATTTAAATTTTTAATTAAGTGTGTTTTTATCTATTGTGATTTGTATCTGTGTTTATGGATTTTAAATGTTTTGTTTTATCTTATGTTTTAATCTGTACACCACCTAGAGATTTTTATACTAGGTGGTACAGAAACACAATCAATCAATCAATCAATCAGTCAATAATGAAGTGAATGGAACAGTCACTGCTTGCTTGTGCACACGGTAATACATGCAAGAGAGCCCAGTGGAGCTCTGATCATGCTGAGTGAGTGAGGAAAAGAAAGTCATATAAAGCCCAGGTTATAATTCCATTCATTATCTGAATGGAAAACAAAGAGGAGACAAGCTTTATATGACTCTCTACAGACAACTGGAACATTATACATCTTTTAATAGTCACTGCAGTCACAGGCTCTTGACTCCACAGTTATGGAACATTTTATGTTTGAAAACCATCAGCTGACTGATAATGTTTTTCCCTTGGGCAAAGGTCAATGTTTGTCATGTATAAATCAGCTGTATTTGTGTTGATGATTAAAACACCATAACATATTGGTTTCAATAACTTCTAAACATTTAGGGCAGGTTATCAGCAAAGCAAGGGGGGAAATCTACTAACATGGCAAAGTAAAAAACCCACAACCTTTGCAACTTATTTATCTTTATCAAAGTGATAGCATTCAAGGATGAATGCAAACTGAGCACATCTGCAAACCATTTGGCATGAAATCCGCTGCCTCATTACAAGTTATATCCGTTCTGTCTGAACATCTGTCTAATGGGGGAAAGAATAGCAAACCAAATAAGGAACCAAATGCATTCTCATACAGCACTAGCTGTAATCAGGATTTTAATAACAGATAAGACATTAATATTTGCAGCTGCAGAATTTTTGCAACAATCCTAAATGAACAATGCCATCATATCTGAAGGAAATGTTAACACCATTATGTTAAAACCACTATGCCAAGGATCAATTCTATTCTTCTGTATTTAAAAAAAACACCCAGATTTTAAAAATAATCTTTTGGAATCAGCAACACCAATCAATTTAGGGCTAGGCCACCAAGCACTGATGCACATAACCCTTTAATATTTGTATTCATTTATTCATGGATTTAATTTGGTTTGTACCCTGTCCCTTTCCAAGGGACAAGTGATGATGTGCTAAAGATATGCCATCCCTCCCTATTTCTGGTAATAGCTGACATACTGCACAACACTTTTTATGCCTTGCATAAAAATGAGGAGACTGGTAAGAAATAAGTTGAAAGGGAAAGTCGGGAGGGTCAAATCATTCCAGAAAGCATGGAACTTATTTAAAACCACAGTACTGGAAGCTCAGTTGGAATGAATAGCAAGAATTACAGGCTGGTCAGCTTAACTTCGGTGCTGGGTAAATTGATGGAAAGCATACTTAAGGACAAAATTGTTAAGCGTATAGAAGAACAGGCCCTGTTGAAGGAGAACCAGCATCGCTTCTGCAAGGGAAAATCTTGCTTCAGGCATGTGGATAAAGGTGATCCATTTGACTTAGTATACTTGGACTTCCAAAAAGATTTTGATAAAGTTCCCCATCAACAGCTCTTGAGTAAACTTAGCAGTCATGGGATAAGGGGACAGGTTCATGTGTGGATAGGTAACTGGTTGAAAGACAGGAAACAGAGAGTAGAAATAAATGGACAGTTTTCACAATGGAGGGAGTAGGAAGTGGGGGCCCCCAGGGATCGGTACTGAGACCAGTGCTTTTTAACTTGTTCATAAATGATCTAGAAGTTGGGGTGACCAGCAAAGTGGCCAAATTTGCAAATGACACTAAACTATTTAGGGTAGTGAAATCCACAACAGATTATGAGGAACTCAAAAAAGATCTCTCCAAACTGGGAGACTGGGCAACAAAATGGCAAATGCGGATCAATGTAAGCAAGTGTAAAGCGATGCACATTGGGGCAAAAAACACCAACTTCACATATACGCTGATAGGATCTGAGCTGTCGGTGACTGACCAGGAGAGAGATCTTGGGGTTGTGGTGGACAGCTCATTGAAAGTGTCGTCTCAGTGCACGGCAACTGTGAAAAAAGCTAATTCCATGCTAGGAATCATTAGGAGGGGGATTGAAAATAAAAATGCTAATATTATAATGCCCTTATACAAATCTATGGTGCAACCACATTTTGAGTACTGCGTACAGCTTTGGTCTCCATATCTTTAAAAGGATATTGTAGAACTGGAAAAGGTGCAGAAGAGGGCAACCAAAATGATCAGGGGCCTGGAACACCTTCCTTATGAGGCTAGGCTACATCTGGGGCTCTTTACCTTGGAAAAGAGGCAACTAAGGGGAGACATGATAGAAGTGTATAAAATTATGCATGGAGTGGGGAGGGTAGACAGAGAGAAATTTTTCTCCCTCTCTCACAACACTAGAACCAGGGGTCACACCATGAAACTGAAGGTCTGGAAATTTAGGACTGACAAGCGGATTAACTTCTTCACACAGCGCATAATTAATCTATGGAATTCCTTGCCATGGGATGTGGTGATGGCCACCAGCTTGGATGGCTTTAAAGGGGGTTTAGACAGATTCATGGAGGACATGTCTATCAATGGCTACTAGTCTTATGGCTGTGGGCCATCTCCAGCCTCAGAGGTCCAATGCTTCTCAATACCAGTTTCAGGGGAGCAACATCAGGAGAGAGGGCATGCACATACCTCTTGCCTGTGGGCTCCCCAGAGGCATCTGGTGGGCTGTTCTTATGTTCCCTTGAGTCCTATACCTGTGAACATGATCAGTTCATCCCTCTCAATATGGTTAAAAGATTTTGGCACTTCAAAGTGACTATGCCTCTGTGGATGTGAACAATACCATTGACTTCAGTGTAGATCATTTCGCCTTATGGAAATATTAGCAATGGGCAAGAGAGGCTTGCCCATTGACACTTACAGACATTGAAATGGTGGATAGCTTCTGCCTTTTAGGATCGACAATCAACAGCAAAGGATCCAGCAGTCAAGAAATACACCGCAGACTAGCACTTGGTAGGATTGCAATGAAAGCCTTGGAAAGGATATTTAGATGCCATGACGTGTCTATACCTACAAAGATTAGAATCATTCGGACAATGGCTTTTCCTGTGACACTCTATGGATGCGAAAGCTGGACTTTGAAGAAGTAAGATAGAAAAAGCATTGACACTTTTGAACTTTGGTGCTGGAGAAGACTTCTCCAGGAGGAGGAGAGGAGAGCTGGTCTTGTGGTAGCAAGCATGACTTGTCCCCATAGCTAAGCAGGGTCCATCTTGGTTGCATATGAATGGGAGACTTGATGTGTGAGCACTGCAAGATATTCCCCTCAGGGGATGAAGCCACTCTGGGAAGAGCAGAAGGTTTCAAGTTCCCTCCCTGGCATCTCCAAGATAGGGCTGAGAGAGATTCCTGCCTGCAACCAAATTCCTGCCTGCAACCCAGACTGCTGCCAGTCTGTGAAGACAATACTGAGCTAGATAGACCAATGGTCTGACTCAGTATATGGCAGTTTCCTATGTTCCTATGTTTTGAGGATACCATGGACAGCCAGGAAAGCAAACAAATGGATCATAGTACAAATCAATCCAGAATTTTCACTCGAGGCACAAATGGCCAGGCTCAAACTATCATACTTTGGACACATTACGTGAAAACCCAGCCTACTTGAGAAGTCCATAATGCTGGGGAAAGTTGAAGGAAAAAGAAGAAGAGGACGACCAGCAGCAAGGTGGATGGAATCGATTACGACAACAATGAATGCACATTAAAGGCCAGATTGAGGACAGATCATCCTGGAGAGAATCTATCTATGTGGTCGCTAAGAGTCGACACCAACGAGATGGCACTTAATCAATCAAATCAATCAATCAATCAATCAAGAAAGAAAGAAAGAAAGAAAGAAAGAAAGAAAGAAAGAAAGAAAGAAAGAAAGAAAGACTAAATCTGCTCCTTAACCCTTTTAATGAAACCATGTATTTTGCATTTGTAAACCTTGCATGGGAGAATAAAAGTACCACAATGCATGGCAGGACTACATAGCATTGGTCCTTCAGCTCTTGTTGGACTGCAGCTCCCATCAGCCATAGTGCACAATGATCAGGGATGATAGAAGTTGTAGTTTAACAACAGCTGGAGGGCCTAAGTGTGTGGTGTGTGTGTGAGAGAGAGGTGTGTGGTAGTTGGTGGAGGGTTAGCCATATAAACAGAATTTTTGTTAGTATTTTAGCCCTATCCGTTGATTTATTTGTAAACAGAAACAATTTTCCCTGTGCAGATCTGTTCCCCTGGGGGCAAAGAGGCCATAGAGTTGGGAGAAAAGATTTCTGTGCTAACACAGGCTCAGACTAGCCCACAGGGCAACAGGGCATATTCCTGGTGCACCCTACCCGCATGGCGCCCCAGCGCCCCAACTCCCACCCTTAATTACCTATTCTGCTCAAAACCTGGCACCCTCCCCATACACATTCCAGTGCCCTCTCAGTGCTCCCAGTCCAGCCCTGTGCTAATATGTAGCTGGTTCCTCTTGCTTAGCAATTGACTAAGCAAAGCCTAGAGTCTTCTTATACGACTGGTGCTCGGAGTAATTTCTGAGTAAAGCCCCTCCAAATGCTCATCTGATATTAGGCAGGATGGGAGTAGGGAGCACTTGGACTCACTCTGGGAGCCGTTTCTCACAAGCAGTGAGATATGGCAATAGGGTTTGCAGGGAAGAAGCCCTGAAGAGCTCATATCCCCGCAGATGATCCATTTTCTTCCCTTGGGCAGGCAGATCACCCACCCAAATGAGCACCGGCTGCTCCCAGGAGCTCTGAGGGTCTGGGTTCCAGGGTGCATGGTGCATTATAGGGATCCCCCTTCCCAAGAGTGCTGTAGTTTGTCAGCTGTGGCTGCAAGCAGCCACGGCCGACAGACAGTTCAAAAAATGAGGTTAGGAGAGTGCTCTTTCTTCTAACCTCTTTTTGGAAGGAGGCTACACAAGTGGGTTTGCCATCACAGTGCTGCCAGGATCAGGCCCAGTCCTAGTGGTACACATGCATGTGCAAAACCAGGCTGGGCTTCCTTAGCTCGGCTTTGCATGCAGGTGTGAACAGCCTCTGAGTCTTCTTTTCTGCTTGTTTAACTGGTCCTATGAGGGCTCCTGTGGGAGTCTCATTACATTGACAAGCTCACTTCCGCTCCTGCTCACACATCTAACTGGGGCTGAAAGATGATTCTACTCTTAAGCTTGATAAATATGTGAAGTTGCAAGCTCAGGAGTGAGCACCCAGACTTCTCAAGTACCCATAGTTTCCTGCATCAGGGTATTTGTCTATGTCAGTCTTGCACAATCCTGAATTAAACTAGACAGCTTTTATTTTGCTGTAGGCAATCTTATGGCCATGGACAGGCAATTTTTTCTTGGAAGGACAGCACAAAAAACCAACATGGATTGTAGAGGAAGAATCAGTAGTGGAGGGACATGGGCTCATTATGGTGGTTGCTGCACACGCGTTGCTGACTGGACAGCAGCCACCTATGATTAAAATTGCACACCTTTGTTCTTCCGCCTCTTTAAGTTGGAGGAGGAGCCAGGTTAACTAAGATATTAAGACACATGAAAGATCAGGCTACATTTTGCAGTGATAATCCAGTTTGAATGGGAGACAGCTAAGATAACTGAACAAGAAAAGGAGGGATGTTGTTTCATTACTGAGAGAGAAGCAGAAGGGAAAAGTAACTGGAGAAGGTTTGGGAAGAGAAAATAAATTTAATGTAGGATGACATTTTGGAAAAGCTCCCTTGGAAGGGGGAAAATCCAATTTTTAAAAGTGGGAAATTTGTTGGGGAAAACAATTGGGGAGTATGGATAATTAATTTTTGGAAGAGGGATGATTTGGAGAATTTATTTTTTGTAGAGTTCTGAAAAGAAAATGAATCTCTAAAAAGAGAAAATGGCTTGTCAATAAGGGGCAAAATAAAGTAATTGGTTTTGGTTGTTGCATAATAAAACTGCTGATGAGTCAATCCAAAGTCAGCCCCCTAGTCCAGCATTCTGTTTCCAACACCTGCCATCCAGATGTACTCTCACACACAGTCCATGAAGGCTTTCCCCTGTTGGTTGTCTCTAACACTGGTTTGTCATTATCAAGTTGCTGGATTACCATGGTGAGTAGAAGTTACTCCCAGGTGATAATCCCCCTGCATAAGTCTAGCCCTTTAAAAATAAAAATTTAAAAATCCATTGGACATGCTTTCAGTGGCAATTGAACACTTAATTATTGGCCCAGTATTTTAGGACCAGAAGTTTCCTGCTTTGTTTTGCAAAAAGCTCTGCTGTTTGTATCCTTCCCTACATGGATCAAGATCCAGTAAAACAAAGATAATGACCAGAATCAGAAGATAGTCTGTACTCTTTGAGTGTCTTTGGAAAGAGCTCTCACCTCCATCTAGCTACTCTTTTCCTTGCCTCAGGCTGAGTTATGGAGAAAGGTGCAACGTGAACTCTAATTAGCTGTTTGCATTTGTGGCAGATGCTGCACCTGCCTTAAGAGAAAACAACCTGGAAATTGCTTGTGTGGTGTCTGTCTGAGGGCTGGGCAAGGCTGCTTATGGTTACATGGTAGATAAGAAGGCGTTTTACTAAAGCTCCGAGATAATCTATTATTTCGTGCTCTTGGTCTGAGCTCTAACAAATCTTGGCTCAAATTGCTAGGAGGGTGGAGAAGAGAAGAGAAAAAGCAAGGGAAAAGGCAGGGAAAGTGATTGTCTGCAAGGCTCCTGCTGGGTAGGAGGGCTCCATCCTACCCAGTAGCTGTAGCCAGATGTTTAATGAGGGAGGAGGGAAAACTCTCCTACCCAGCGGATGCCTCACAGACAAACACTTCCCTCACCTCCTAATTTGCTTTTTATTTGCACATGACTGCAAAACAGAAGCACACACAGTTCGCAAACTCTGGAGGAACATGTGATCCAGCATATTATGTCTCCGTAAACATGGAAAGAGACTGGGCACAATTCAGCAAATAACAATTTCCTGTTGTTTGTCCCTAACATCTGGACATTTAGTTATCATGGCACAGATGCAGCCTGCATGTGAAGATCGAAGGTGAAGCAGGTAGGAGCAGCTTTCAGTGGGTGATGTGAAGGGAAAGTATGGTAGGAGCGGCTAGCCATACTCCTGCTTTTTGGAGGCAGCAGCATGAGGATGGTGGTTTCTTGTAAATTTAAAAATAGCTTTAGATGTATATCTCTGATACATTCAGGAATCAGATTTCAAGACTTGTTTTTTTGACTGTGTACCACGGCATTTAGCAGTAGTAGTACATCTGCATGCTAGAGAGCTATAACATGATGGATGTATTTACAAAAGTAAAAACCATAGCAGCAGCCTGGAAACTTGTCATCGGTATTTGGATGCTCTGCAGACACCTTCTGGAATGAACCTGCTCTCTGCTTGCGGCATGTTGTGTTTCACGTGAGGACAGATCACAAAGGGAACTTCGAGTCACTGGAAAAATATCCAAAATTAATTGCTCTAATTTTCCAGAGTCTCTGCCAGAGCTGAGCATATAGCCAGTCCACTGGGAAATGTTTGTTTCCAAAGAACACAAAAACCAGCCTATTGCAGTTTTGTGTTTGCCCAAAATGTATTTCACAAATGCTCCTAGACATTCTGGATAAGACTATTGCACCCCTTCTCTAAGAAGACTTAGTCAAATGAGGACAGCAACAAAAGGCATTTATTTGATGTGCGGAAGGTTACTGAAAATGGGAATTTATGCATAGCTAGGATTGCCACCTGTTCCCTGTTGTATGGGTGTTCATATTCTCTGTCCACAGCAAGTAAAAACCATACGATGGACCAGAATTTGTTTTATATTTTTGTGAAAACATGAGTTTTCTGGCTAAATGGGTGTCTGCTGTGACAGCCCTACTAAAAAAAAAAGGTGTGACAGAGATAATTTTTTGGTTATGTTTCTGTCACGAACCTAGTTTCTCCACAGCTGTTCTGTTTCTCCTTCTCACCTCCCCCAGGCAGGGCCTCAGAGTTTTTTGAGGGGAGGGGGTTTGGTTCACCTGAGTCCTCCTCCTCCAGGCTCTTTGGAGTTACTGTGACAGTCTCTCTCCAGAGGCCTCCACCACTTGCCCTCATCAACGGCCCCTCATCACTGGCCAAGCCTGCCTTAAATCCCTCCAGACAATTGATGCATCCCACGCTCCCACTGATTGGACCTCCGCCCTGCCATATCAGGCTGGTCTCTCCCTTATCCCCCTCAGCTGTGCCTGTCTGCGACTTCCTCTTCCCTCACTCACCCCCACCTTTCCCCCGGCCCCTCTAGCCAGGGTCCTTGGTTTCACAGCATCTCAGCTGGCCATTAATTAGGCTGCTCTGCCTGGCCACCTGCCCCACTTGGGGCCTCTCTGGCCTTAACCCAGGCTCTGGGATCTTGTGTCTCCTTGGGCCTAGAGCACCTGTTTCCTGGGGAATCTCCTAATGCACCACGCTTGGCATGTGGTGCATTGTGGGATACCCGAAGACTGGGACACATTGTCTACCCCCCCCCCCGGAGCTCAATCACCTGGGAGCGCAGTCCGCTCCCAGAGCACCTTTACTGATCATCTGGAGGGGAAGGCCGGGTTTGCGCAGCCTCCCCACCCCCCTCCCTCCTGGTAGGTCATGTGAATAGCTCCAAAGTCTTGGGTAGCTCACTGGACAAAATTCAAGCCTCCATCCTCAGTGTCCTGGTTCAAACTCTGGACCCTCTGACAGTTCAAGTGTACATGCACAGATGCACACATGTGCATTTAATAAGCACACAGGAAAACAATTTCAGAAACAGGCCTCTGAACTGTTTATTTTTAAACCTGTTTGAAACTTCTGGAAGATATCATAGCAGGACTACATGCTGTCCTCCCTCATAAAAGCTGCAGCTATTCTGCCTTGAACATTTTAAGATAATGTAACCATTGTTAAATTCTGCCAAAAAGAGAGAGATGCTCTACATAGGAACCTTTTGCACAGTATGAACAAGATAGAGTGAAGAGAAAAGAAAATCCCTCCAGTTCCTTAAAGAAAAGCCAGACATCATGCACTTTCCACTTTCACGCATGGTATAATGAAGGCCATGGTTGTCATAATGTCTCATTTTCTCCCTTCGCTTAAATGCTTCCTACTGAGACCTTTTGAATATATTTTCCAGAGATATCTTCCTTTTAAAAATTCATTATTCTACTTTCATTTTTCATTTGGATTTCTCTTCAGGTAAGTCCCCCCTCCCTCCCGGCCAGGTGGGGGTGTGTGGGTGATGGGAGATAAGCATGTTGCTTCTGCCTAAGGAAGATTTTTTCACTGAGTGAGGGATAGGATTTAAAGGGCTGACAGTCTTTCTGGCCAAGTGTGAGGCTTGCACTCCCACAGAAAATGGCCCAGGTATCTCCTCTCCTGTGTGTTTTGCTAGTGTGTGTGTGTGTGTGTATATATATCTATATATCTATATCTATCTATCTATCTATCTATCTATCTATCTATCTATCTATCTATATTTCTCTCTCACACTCACCCACCCATTAACCAATGACAGCAATATATAACTGAGATAAGCAAGCCACAACACATTTTACTTTCATCCCAAACAGCCTCAATTATTTCTTCCTACAGTACCAGGCACCATCTCAGTATTTTAGATTGCTGTCTGTTTTCTCCTTTCCCAATTGTCCCTGGTCTGGATGTGTTCTGGGAGCCAGTTTAAATGTTACAGCTACACATACACTACATTTATCCTGCTTTAAATTGCTACGAACAGTGGCTGCTACTTGCTGTGACTAAGCTGTGTGCAGCAGTTCACTATGCCATTTAAACAATTTGCATCACACTAAATGGTCTCAAAGACAATTTTCAGCAATGTGGAGAAAAGACACCCAATCCGCATGGTAGGAGATCCGTGGAAGCAGCTCACCACACAGTAACAGCTGCCGCACTGAACAATTAAAGTAACCTGCATCTGACAGCCACAGAGGTTATTCTCATGACCAGCCGAAATCAGGATAAGGGAGCCCAGCCCAGTTTTGGCTGGCCGTGTGCTGCAACAGGAGCTGTGTGGCTCCTGGCAGCAAGCCCATTTAAATGCCCCCGTCTTAAATGAGGTTAGTGCTCTGCTAACCCCGTTTTTCTGATCATGTGTCTGCCATGGGTTCAGGGAGGGGGTACCCCAGGAAAGCAATGCCATTACTGGGGCTCGGGGGGGCACCACACGGTGGTGCTTCCCTTTGCCTGACCCCTGAGCTGCCGGGTGACGTGTGGGTGGACGGCAGGAGAGCCACTGATCCATCCATGCAGGGAACCCCCTCAGATAGTCTGCAGGGAAGGAAAGGTAAACCCTCCTTCCCCACAGTTAATCCTGGCAGTTCTCCTCACTGACCATGAGGAGAGCTTCACAATGGGGCAATTCTCACGACTGCCTACAAGCAGGCTAAGGGAGCCTAGCCCGCTTTTTGGCAGTCGGGAGCCGTGCAGCTCCTGGCAGCAAACTCCACTAATTCCCCCTCCCCTTAGCCCAGGTTAGTGGAGCAAGTGCTCCGCTAACCCAGGTTTTTTGGTTGTGCGTTGCTACAGCGTGGCTCCGCGCCATGGCAACACATGAGGAAACCCCCGGCCAGGAGGCCGCAAGCAGCCTCCCACACACTCGCGTGGGGCATCCTGGAACTTCCGGGGGTCATGCAACCCACGGTCCCCGCAGCCCCCTCTGGCTCCGTAATGGAGCCGGCAGTCATGTGGGCAACTGATCCGGCTGCCCAGGGCTTCCTGCCTGCTCGTCTGCAGGAAGAGCGGGCTAAGCCCACTCTCCCCGCAAACCCCCTAGAGGCAAGTCTCACTGATCGTGAGACTCACCTCAGTATGTGAAGTGGCCAAGATGCTGAGGTCATTCACAAAATCAAAAAATGTGTTATACCACAGGTTTGGGAGCTGTGTATGCTCCCTATTTTCAACTGTGTAGAAGCAAGGTAAAAGGAAAAATCTGGGTAGAAGTGATTGTGTGGAAGCAAGGTAGGAGGAAAAGCTACCCAGGTTTCCCTCCTACTTTCTTTCCACACAATCCTTCTACCCAGTTTTTCCTCCTACTTTGCTTCCACACAGCTGAAAAATGGGAGCACACACAACTCCCAAACCCGGGTAGAAAAATGTTTTTCTGTTTCTACAGTTTTTGATTGCATGAATGACCTCACTCTCTGTCCATTATATGACTAAAGGTACACAAGGGCAAATTCCTATTGCACCTGTAGCCCAAAGCCTGAGTCTTTTTGATTAATTTGTGTTTGTTTTTCTGAACATCCTGGCCCATGCTTCAGCTAGTTGGGCTGAATGAGAGAATTTACAGGTAAATTTGTTTTCTATGAATTAACATAGAGCGCGTGTTCTCAAACTTATTGCAACAAGACTTTACAAGATCAGGGACCAAATAATTTGAGCCAGTATAACTAAGAGGTAAGTGATCCAATTCTTACATAACATTATTTCTACATAACAAATATACCTGAAAGGATGCAGAATAGGAAACTTAACGCTTGAATTAAAATTCCACAAAAAAATTGCAGGAAAGACTGTGGCTTATGGATTAATATTCCTGTCTACATTTTTCCATGGATCTGTCCTACTGGTTCCATGTAGATTTTTCATTCAATTTTCCACATGGCCCTTTACAGACAGGGGGGAGACGAATAGTGGGACGTACAGTAAAGATTGGAAACTGGTTTCACTGCAGGTTATCCACAAACACAGCTTCTCTTTCTGATTTTCTCCCCCTTTCTTTGTTCTGCACTTGGCCAATTTCACAAAAGAAAGCTTTGGGTTTAATGCCTGAGTTTCCCACACAGCTGCCTTTCCATTTTTCCGTGCCCACCTCAAATCTATTCCTCGCTTCTGCCCACCCATGTCCCTCTTCCCCTTTCCTCTTCTTCCCCACCAGTCAGTATGCATGCATGCATGTGCAGCCCCTTGGTTGTAGGTTCCTCTGTTTTCATTTTCCATTCATGTTTTCATTTCAGTGGTGCTGGCCTGCTTTGGAAAGTGGGGGGAGAAGAAATCTGGGCTGGGATCCTTCCCAGCAGTTTGCAGACTTTGCAGTTAGAGAGCAGATCAATGGGGGAAGAGATGCCCCAGGTTTGCTTCCCTCCTGTGCGGCTGCTTTGGAGCCGAGCTGCACACATGACACACACACACAGAGCTTGAGAGAGCAGTCCTCCAGCCCTTCCACTGCCCCTTCACCATTCCTGGCAGCTTGGTGGCACTGGGTGCAAGACACCACCCCCCCACCGCACTGCCCCATCCATCGTGTCCAACAGCTAGGTTGCTGCTGGTTGTGAGAGCCATTTGCTGCCCCTTTCACTGAGCTACTGGGTGCAACAGCTGAGCATCACTCCCTCCTCTATTGATCCCAGCAACTGGGTTGCTGCTAGGCATGAAGGCTGCCTGCCACTCCACAGCTGTATTGCCATGGTGTGCTAGGGTTGCCTGCTGCCCTCTCCACCATGCTCAACAGAGGCCCCTTTAAGCTTGAGACCCCCCAACTGCCCCCTCTGAAACCCCCTCCATTGTGTGTGTCTATCTATCTATCTATCTATCTATCTATCTATCTATCTATCTATCTATCTAATATTGGTACATTGCCCCAAACTTCCATCTCTGGGCAGTTTACAGCAACATAAAACAAAACAATTTAAAACCTCAAAGCTAGTTTAAAAGCTTGGGTGAATAAATGTGTCTTCTATTCAATTGGGTTGCAGTCACTTGCATCCACACCTGCCTCCCCAAATATTACCTTTCTATCCAAGGCGCAGTGGAGAAATGCTTGACCAACAAGCAGAAGGTTGCTGGTTTGAATCCCTGCTGGTACTATGTCAGGCAGCAGCGATATAGGAAGATGCTGAAAGGCATCATCCCATACTGCGCGGCAGGAGGCAATGGTAAACCCCTCCTGTATTCTACCAAAGAAAACTACAGGGCTCTGTGGGTGCCAAGAGTCGAAATCGACATAACGGCACACTTTACCTTTACCCTACCCAAGAAAAGCAGGGCATATGACTTCTTAGATCATAATGGAAGAAATGCTTCTACAAGTGTGCCGCATGTAACGGAGGACCTTACTGATATTTTTAGCTGACAGAGAAATATGGTTAGGAAAAGAATGGAGGAAAGCATAAGGATGGGCACATATGCCCAAAACATAGGCTTTTTTTTTTTAAATGGAGGACAGGCCCGGTGTTCAACAGATGATGAAAGGTGGGTGTTGTTCTTGGATTAACACCACCCATCTAGCCCCCCAAATGATAGGCACACCTCCGCAGATACAGGAGATCTCACAACTCTTGTTTGTACTGATGATCCCTATTCTTCCACAATCATTGGTAAGGCGCTATGAGACATCTGCATAAGTACTACTTTTTCATTGCTATCCTGTTGTGGGTTGGGAAGTCAGTTGCCACCAAAGGATGCAGGAGGGGCTGTACCTGTTTGACAGAACAAACAGCAACTGCTACCAGAGTCAAGTTGCTATCAACCATAGTATGGAAAAGCTCCATACTTTGAACCAGACCAAAATTTATTTATCACAGGTACAAGAAGGGGCATGATTAAGTATATCATTAAGGTCTGCAAAAAAGGAAAGCAAAGAATGATGACTTGCTTGTCGATTTCTTCCCCACACCTTCCACTTCAGTCAGAGCAGTAAAATGGGTATCAGACAGCTCTCTCTGTTTTACTAAATAATATTATAATAATGATAATGATGATAATAATCCTGCTTTGCACTTGTAAGGATTCCTGTATTTACCTGAATCGAAAGACTAGGTTTTTTCCAAGTTCTTTGATGTTAGAAATCAGGGGGTCATCTTAAATTCAGAGTCCTCTTCCTTTTGTATAAACAAGGGTATAATCTGTATTTAACCTCTATTTTTTAAGGAGCTTGTCTTAAATTCAGAGTCACTGGAATCAGGTAAATACAGTTCCGAGATAATCATGTTGTACAAGTCCTCCGTAAGTGTTAAAATGGTAGGTCAGTGTTACAATGCATATAGTCAACCATTGTTTTAGCGGTGTGCAAGTGAAATATCTATATCCCAATTAAGACATACACAAAAAGAAAAATGAGAAGGAAATCAGGCAAACATGTATGCCTCATCTAGTCACTGATCATGCTTCCAAAAGAGGACAGCATCAATACTTTCAGAGCCTTGGTGTTCAAGAAAAAGTGTGTGCAAGAAAAGTGGCTGACACACTGCACAGTGTTTTGTTTGTAATGAAGGAAGTACACAGTTGCATAACAGCACTCTTGCACAAGATGCAATAATTATGCAAACACAGTTTGCAATAGACAGCCATTATTTCCAATGTGTACACGCTTCATTACAAGGCAGTATGTACAACTGCATGCATGCTCCATATAAGGCAGGTAGAGAGCCAGCGTGGTGTAGTGGTTAATCTGGACTAGGTACGGGGAGATTCAAGTTCAAATCCCCATTCAGCCATGAAACTAGCTGGGTGACTCTGGGCCAGTCATTTCTCTCTCAGCCTAATCTACTACAGGGTTGTTGTGAAAGAGAAATTCAAGTATGTAGTATACCACTCTGTGGTAGTAGTAGTAGTAGTAGTAATAATAATAATAATAATAATAATAGAATGTTGCACAATAGGTCAATTAGTAAGGCTATAATCATATACACGGTTACTTGGAAATAGGTTCAAGTGGAAAACTTAATTTGGAGTAAAAATACATATGATTGGGCTGCAAAGCTTAATTATTTAACTAAGTATTTCACTTTAATGACAACAAACAATTCTAATGCAGGATATATATTTCAAGTCATTTAGTGAAAACAACAGTAATTCTCTTGAATTAATATTTCAACTTCTTATAGGATTTGTCTGAATATAGGCTTGGATAAGAAGACCTCCAATGTTCCTTCTTACTCTAAAAATCTATGATTCTATGAAAATCACAGGCAAACCACTTACTGCTTGGAAGATTTTGAGGCAAGTCTCACAATCAGTGAGACTCGCTGAAATGAGGTCCGTGAGGTGTGCAGACGAATCGGCTGCCCACACGACTGCCAGCTCCGTCATGGAGTTGGTGGGGGCTGCGGGGATTGGGGACCATGCAGCCGCTGGAAGGTCCAGGATGCCCCACACGAACATGCAGGGCATCCTGGAAAGACCCCTAGGGCCAGGAGGCTTGTTTCAGCCTCCCAACGGGGGTCCCCTTGTGTGCTGCTGCTTTAATACTACTTTAATACTAAAGTTACACTGCGGCAATACACAATTAAAAAAACACGGTTAACGGAGCACTTGCTCCGTTAACCTCATTTTAGGTGAGGGCTACTTAAGCAGGCTACCCGCTTTGAGGAAACCGGGCTCACCTGCTAGCCCGGTGGTTCTCACGCTTGCCCAAAATCAGGCTAGGTTCCCTTAGCCCGCTTTTGGCCGATCGTGAGAATAGCCTCTTTGAGTGAACTGCTGAGAATTACAAACAAGTTGTTTACAACAATTTCATTAATACTAAAGTCTTCCAGACTTCTGATTAAAGTCCAATTAAATATTAGGGGTGTGCATTTTGGAATTTTCTTGTTTCGATTTGTATCAGAATCGAAACTTCCCGGTTTTGTTTTGTACCCAAATTTTCTGAATCCGAATCAGCCCTGTTTTGTTTTGTAGCCAAATTTTCCGTATCTGAATCGATTTGGATTTTTAAAAAGGAGTGGGTGGTGGTGGTAGTGTCCAATGGGTGGAAGCTACCACCCAAATTTCAAAGGAATTAGGCAAAGGGCTGGTTTTTTTGTGATTTTTTTTTAAGTTTACACATCTTTAAGAATTTTCCCATAGGGAATAATGGGGATTCCAGCAAATATATCGCTTCAAATCAAGGGGAAAGGGATGACCCAGAGCAGAGTGTGGTGGGTGCCCAATAGGGGCAAGGAAACTTCCATAATTATTTCAAAGGAATTGGGCAAAGGGCTGATCTTTTATGATTTGTTGAAGTTTACGTGTCTTTAAGATTTCTCCCATAGGGAATAATGGAGGTTTCAGCAGCCCCATAATTCCACTTGGGGGGCCCTGGGGTTGCCCAGAGCGAGGAATTGTGTAGTGCACATAGGGTGCCAACCACCCCCATACCCACAAGCCTGTGGGGTACTGGGTTTTGTTGTTTCTGAGGTGTTCATTGTAGATTCTCTGGTAGCATATGAGATTTTCAGTGAAAAACAAGAATCCACACTCATATGCTACCAGAGAATCTATACTCAGAACACCACAGAAACAGCAGAACCCAGCACCCCATGGGTTAGCCACCCTTCCCCTGGCCAATGTGGGGTCAGTAAAGAGTGGGAAGAAGCAAAAGAGCCAATGGGGAACAAGGAGGGAATTGTCAGCAGGTCAGCCCATGATTTAGGTCACTGATCAGAAGGCTGGAAAATTCAAAGAGATGTCAAACACAAAATGGAGACTGACTCAGAGATCACCACAAAATGGAGGTCCGAAACAACATAACGTTTTGCAGCCGAAACAGGGACATTTTGTTTTGTATACAAAACTTTTGGATCTGGAAAATGGGTGTTTTGTTTTGTCTACAAAACACCCAAAACAGGCTGTTTGGGGTACAAAACGTTTTGTATCCGAAACGTTTCGCACATCCCTATTAAATATCCATCTTGATGACCTGATCAATTATTGTTTTCCACTCTAAAAATTACTCATCATTATTTTCCCCCTGCTGTTTGTTTGAACATCCCCTTATACACAGTGGTTATGAAGCATATGGTTATGAAGCATATGTGCAGTGGTTATGAAGCATATAATACAAAGTGAAACACGGTTATTAGTTTTGCAAGGCATTTCTTAACACGTCCAGACACACATACACACACATTCCTACAATAATCTACATACCTACCTACAGTATCTATCTATCTATCTATCTATCTATCTATCATATTTGTACAGCGTCCAAAATGCAAGTCTCTGCACAGTTTACAACAAAACAATAAAAACAACAAGTAAAAAGGTTAAAACATTAATATTATTAAAAACACAATAAAAACAATATCTGATTAAAAGCTTTAGGGTTTTATAGGTTATAACCAACATCTTGTATTTTTCCCAGGAACTTGCCCAGAAACTTATCGGCAAACAGTGTAGATCTTTTAAGATAGGAGTGGTACAGTATCTCCGAGATGACCCAGAGAACAAGCTGACTGCTGCATTCTGGACCAACTACAGTTTCCAGACTACATACAAATGCAGCCCCACATAGACTGCTTTGCAGTAATCAAGTCTGGAGATGACCAGCAGATGTACTACTGTTCTGAGGTCATTTATCTCAAAAAATAGATGCAGCTGGCGTATCGGCCAAAGCTGATAGAAGGCACTTCTGGCCACTGCCTCAACCTGGGACACCAGAGAGACGCTCGGATCCAGAAGCATCCCCAGACTGCGTACTTGTTCCTTCCGGGGAAGTGTGACCCCATCCAGAACTGGCAGATCAAACTCATCTCCAGAGTTTCGACCACGCACAATGAGTACCTCCATCTTATCTGGATTCAGCCTCAGTTTGTTGCCTCTCATCCAGCCCATCACTGCCTCCAGGCAGGCATTTAGGGAGGTTATGCCTTCTCCTGACATGGAGAAAAAGATTTGGGTGTCATCAGCATACTGATAACACTCTGCACCAAATCTCCTGATCTCCAGCAGTTTCATGTAGATGTTAAACATCGGAGACAATGTGGAGCCCTTAGGGACACCATTCCGAAGTTCAGTTTTTGAAGATCATCCATCGGACCAAACAAGGCAGTCTCCACCCCATAGTCCACTGGAAATCCGGTCTGAAAGGGGTCTAGATAATCAGTTTCATCCAAGACTGCCTGGAGTTGGGAGGCAACCACCTTCTCAATTACCTGGCCCAACCATGGAAGGTTGGAGACAGGCCTATAGTTGCTTAACTCCAAGACAGGCTTCTTCAAAAGTCATCTAATAATTGCCTCCTTAAGGCAAGGAGGCATCCTGCCCTCCCTCAGAGAAGCATTTAGAGTCACAAACTGAAAATGATCCAGCCTTACCACATAAGAGGAGTCACTGGACACCTTTGATTCAGACACTGCAGTAATTGTGGGGTCTAAATCCAAGTGGGCCTGAATACAAGAGATTTTATCCACACAAAAATCATTAAATACATCACAGCAGGTAATAGATGGTTCCAAATTCTGATTCCAGGGAGGAGGGGCACTTACTAGCCCTCTCACAACCCTGAACAACTCCACTGGACATGAACTTGCAGATGCAATATGGGCTGAAAAGAATCGCTTCTTTGCTGTCTGTACTGCCAGAGCATAGATCTTCAAGTGTGCTCTATGTTGTAATCTGTCAGATTTGAGTCAAGTCTTCCTCCACTTGTGCTCCAGTCATCTACCTTGCCGCTTCAGCCCCCGTAGTTCTTCCGTATACCAAGGGGCCAATTTTGAAGTGGGTCAGAACTGATGCTTAGGCAGGGGAGGAGACACCGTTGGGCGAACGGGTTCAAAGAACTTGAGCCGCCACCTACCAAGGGCTGCACCTCGTGGCCCTGATATGCCCCCACATATTATGTCAGATGTGGGGGGCATTATTTTGCTCCCAAATGGGGCTACGCGGCCCCATTTGGGAACAAAATCGGCCTGCGCTGCATTGGCAGCGTGGGCTGGAGCCACTCTACCTGCCTTTAAAGGCAAGAGAGCTGCTCCTGGCCTCACTGCCAACTCAGCGGGTCTGATCTTCCACCCAAATGGAGCCGTGTGGCCCTGTCTGGAAGGGAGATCGGCCCGCACTGCATTGGCAGTGTGGCAAGAATGGCTCTCCCTACCTTTAAAGGCAGGTAGAGTTACTCCGGCCCGCGCTGTCCAATGCAGCACGGGCCAATCTGCCTTCCAAACAGGGCCGCATGGCCCTGTTTGGGAGGGAGACCACACTCCCGCATCTGACGTGGGAGCATGGCTAACTGGGCCCCTGTAACTGACGTCAGACACGGAGGCAGGGGCCGCGGCCGAACACAGACCGCCCCCAGTCTCGCTCCATACCTGCGCTTAGGAGTGATCATGTCTACTGCCCTGGTGAGCCTGCTGTTCCAATTCTCCATCAGGGCATCAACAGGATCACCAGCAGAGTCAACACTAAATCCCTCCAAGGCTTCTTGGAACCCTATTGGATCCAATAACCTTCTTGGGAGGACCATTTTAATGGGCCCCTCACCCATGCAATGGTGGGGGGTGACTGTGATTCCAATCTTAACTAGATAGTAGTCCGTCCATGACAATGGGGAAATCACAGGAGTCCCCTGTGACACTACAACATGGATCCTGGTCAGGGAGAGGTTATTCTTATAGATCACAGCCACTCCACCTCCCCGCCCACATCTCCTCCTCTGCTCCTCAACACAGTACCCTGGAGGAAGAAGCTGGGACCAGACTTGGCCACTAGCCTCCCACACCAAGTCTCTGTAATAAATACCAGTTCTGCCCTTCATCCAGAATCAGATCATGGATGGTTTCTGACTTATTCTGGATGGACCTGTCATTACAGAGGAACAGTGGGAGGTTGGCACTGCTCCCCAGGGTCAAAGATCTGGCAGGACAGCTGGAAGGGGAAACAGCTAATAAATTTCTGACTTCCCTTCCCCTGTAATGACTCGCTGACCTGCCAACTTTACTTCTTCTACTCCCCACCACCACCAAAATAGCCACCCCATAGTCAGTGGACACACATCCTGTCTCCCCATCCACAGACAAACCACGACACATCTGAAACATCTAGGACCTAAAAAACAACAGTAGCCAATAATACCAACTGGCCCTCACCCTCGTTGCCCCTCAAAGTGGCTCCCTCAAAGGGGCGACCCTGCTGCCACAGGGCAGCAACCCTTTTATAAGCCCAGAAAGATGACTAATCTGGGCAGCTGGTCCTCAAGAACTGCTAACTCACTCCCTCTGGCCCTAATCCCTCACAGACTCACGCACGGGACAGCAGCCACAGCCCCACACATTAGGGGGTACAAAGGCTGGCAACAGCAGACAGCAGCGACACAGGCTCTCACCACTGGGCAGCAGCTGTCTCTGGGAAGCAGATGTTAAGGTGTCCTCCTCTCTGCAAGGCTCCTGGCAACTGAGGCCTAATTAGTTGCCAGGATGTTATTTTCTATTATTTTATTAGAATTAAAATATAAATTATTATTAATTATTTTAGATTATTTTCTTCATAAGCTAAGAAAAGAAAGGGCAGCTGTATTCATTGTGCAAACAGAACAGCTAACTACCTGCTTGTTTCTGGCTGACAAAAGAGTTAGGTGGGAAGGGTTAGTCCTCTGCTGAGCAAAGGGGCACCTTTTAAAGTGGCGATTCTCTTTATTTAGCAGGGGGGCAGCAATTGGGCTATCCATCCCCAGCACAGCATCCCTCTAGTGCAGGCCTGCGCAACTTAGGCTCCCCAGATATTTTTGAACAACAACTCTCATAATCCCCAGCCACAGTAGCCAATAGACAGGGATTATGGGAATTATAGGTCAACATCTGTATGAGGGCCAAAGCTTAGCAGCCTGCTCTAGTGGCTGTTGCTGGTGTCTACCTTAAGTTTATTTTTTAGATTGTGAGCCCTTTGGGGACAGGGAACCATTTTATTTATTTATCTATATCTATGTAAACTATTTTGGGAATTTTTGTTGAAAAGCAGCATATAAATATCCGTCATATTCATAAGAGAAGAACAGACACTTGAACATAAAATAAAGCAATATTTGATGCTGCAAAGTATTTGCAGTCTAATGTACTAAAGTAAAAGTTGTGCTGTTGAGTGACTCCTGGTGACCACAGAGCCCTGTGGTTATCTTTGGTAGAATACAGAAGGGGTTTACTACTGCCATCTCCTGCACAGTACGAGGTGATGCCTTTCAGCACCTTCCTATGTTGCTTCTGCCCGATATAGGAGTTTCCCATATTCTGGGAAACACACCAGCAGGGATTCGAACCAATAGCCTCCTGCTCTCTAGACAAGTTACTTCCCCACTGTGCCATTAAGTGGCAAGTTATGCATTATTAACCACTCATACAAGAATAATGACTATGTTTTAGGAAGCTTCACAGAATAATGATTAAATCTGTATCATTCAAAGATTTTCATACTGAGAAGCCTCTTCATCACCAAGGGGGGGGGGGGAAGCCTCCTCAGAAAGTTTCATGAAAAGCCTCCTCAGAAGTTTCACTCATTTATGTCAAGTGGGACAGACATACAAAACTGTAAAGAGCCCAATTCGATGCATATTTTCCTGGAAGAAAATTACGCTGTGTTAAATGGGACTTACTTCCAAGTAAATAATCACAGGATTGTACCTACAATATTATGCTTGCTTATCTAGAAGTAAGTCCAGCTGAATATATGGCTGACATTCAGGCTAAGGAAGCATCAGTGTAGTTTCTGAACAGTACCAATGAATGCACATTGAACCCTGCGCCAGTACTTGCATAGGACATGGGATGGGTTCGGATTACTTTTCTTTCCCTCAGAAGCACTCTGTGGAAACTGAAAGTATGTCCTTGAGGGCTGCACAACCTGCAGGGACATGTTTTTGGGTGACACAGAGGGTTTCCAGGGGAAGGAGAGGTTGTTGAAATCCTCCCCCTCCTCCATCTGCATGAGCAGTGAAACTTAGTTAGTTGAACTCTTCAAAAGCACTGGTGTTTCTTCAGTAGTAGAAACTAATTTGGATGTCAGCCACTAGAACTTATTTCCAGGTAAACATGCATAGGATTGGTCTACATGACCAGAATGAATGACCCAACTCAATGAATTTATGCACCAGTAAAGATTGAACTTCAGGCACAATCCAGCCAAAGTTAAGCATCAAGTCCAATTTATTTCACTGAGAAATATTTGAACATAACTTAGCTCTGCGTGCTTAGATCTCTCCTACTGAAATCAATCAGGCTTAATTGTGCACCAATGTAGCTGTATCTTGCCTCTTTTTCACAATTATGACCAGACGTCTGGTTTCATTTAATTTCTTACAATTCATTGTTAATCCTTCAGCCCTTCCTTTGTCTGTCTAATAAAGGCTATACCCCATCCCAAGACAGGGACTTTCTCATCTATACACCACTGAGCACAATGCCCTGCTATTAACAATAGTAGCAGAGAACAATGGCTTTTACACCACCTTAACATAATTGCAGTTGATGACTCTCTCAGGAACAAGTGCCCATTTAATGAAACTCCCCAGGTATTCAATGTCTTTTTTAGATCTGCCAAAAACTGAGAATCAAATTTAGACATATTCAGGCAAATCATGAAATCATTTGTTTCATTTACTTAGCTATGGGTTTGGTCTATATTTTGAAAATGTTAACAACTGGATTGTGTCAGAAAGACTAATTTTTGTTCTATCCAGAAATGTTTCGGGGGGGGCAGATTTACCATGGTTTTCCCCATGGTTCATCAACAGATTTATCTGCAGTTATTAAGAACTTGTTTAAATAATGCAGCCTATGCATGCATACGAATATAGAAAATTACACACAAATACATGATTGCACAACTTTGACGCTCCAGCTGTTTTTGGACTATAACTCCCATCATCCCCAGGCATAGTGGTCAATAGTCAGATATGATGGGAGTTACATGAGGAGGATGAACTGGTCTTGTGGTATTGCTTGACTTGCATGACTTGTCCCCTTGGCTAAGCAGGGTCTGCCCTGGTTGCATATGAATGGGAGACCACATGTAAGCACTGTAAGATATTCCCCTCAGGAGATAGAGCTGCTCTGGGAAGAGCAGAAAGTTTCAAGTTCCCTCCCTGGCTTCTCCAAGATAGGGCTGAGAGAGATTCCTGCTTGCAACCTTGGAGAAGCTGCTGCCAGTCTGTGAAGACAATACTGAGCTGGATAGACCAATGGTCTAACTCAGTATATGGTAGCTCCTATGTTCCTACATAAGAACAGCCCTGTTGGATCAGGCCCTAGACCTATCCAGTCCAGCATCCTGTTTCACACAGTGGCCCACCAGACATTGTAGTCCAACATCTGCAGGAGGGTTGAAGTTGTGCAACCCTACACTACAACGTGTGAAAAAAATTAACTCCAGTGTGATATTTTATATAGGCTACCACAATGATGAAGCGATACATTATACAAAGTCAAGCAAATGATACACAGCATGGTCTATTCTTATTACAGTGGTTCCCAAGAGTCTCAGACAGTTATTAGTTATCTGGAAACAGGATATAACCTGGAATCATCTACATATAAATCACATGGTCTACCACTTTTTGATATTATGTTCATGGTACATTTCAATGCATTGCTTGGACTTTGCCTACAATGCTAAAACAATTGTTTGAGAAGGCCCACTAAATTATGAATTCAACAGAGTTCAATCAATCTGCAGAAACACTTTGACATTGTTCCTGGTTTTTTTACTTAAATAATTGCTATCTTTAGTCAGAAGAGACCTGGCAGTGCCCTTTGCAGCATAATACAAGGTCTGAAATTTTGAATAATAACTTCTGGATGAGGCCACTAATATTGATTGACACTAATAGGGTGGCCAGGTGTGAAGGAGAGAAGGACGTCTGTGCCTTTTACAGTTGTACAGTATGGTTTCAGCTATACAATGTGACAGGAGAAGAAAGGTACCATCTGAAATTTCCTCTTCTGCACACCTGTTAAGGGAGTTACAGGAGCTTTCTGTGTGGCCATATTAGAAATTGACTGTAAAGGTGGCAATATACACCCTGCAGAGATCATGTTCTGCCTGAGGCCTTTTGACGTTGCCCTCGCCACCCCCATGTGCTTTGTAAAATGTTTAAAATGAGTTTACTGTAAATTGAAATTCTAAAGTTGATTTCAATTCAGAATACATTAGTGCTATAATAATTACCTTATATATCAATAAAACATGTTACAGAAACATCTAAATGTAGAAATACTCCAATTGGCATAAGAGCAAAAAGCGTCCTGTGGAAGAACACAACAATCTTTCTGCTGTCTCATAAACAATGGCTTGTTCTGAACCTCCATGTCATATGTTATGATAAATCTGATGGATCAAAACAACTGAGGATCTTTTTAGTGTCGAGGAGGGATGACGTCCTTATCTGTTTAGAATTAAGGATAGAGCAACTTGGACTTGAAACAATGTCAGAAAAACTTTGTACACTTAGTCCAAGTTGTAACCTCATACAGTAAATTGTTTCCCCATATTATACTGGCATAGTAGTGCCAGTATAGTTAAGGTGAAGAACAGTTTCAACATTCCACCATTATAAGCCTGAATATTTTATTGTTTATAAAATCAAAATCATTTGTCCAACCTGCCTGGCCATCAGCACACATTCACTACATGAAAAGAGACACCTCCCTTGCAAATTTGGTGAAGATCCATTGAAAAGTGGCAGAGATCGAGCAGCTTAAAGTTTTTCTCTTTTGAACAAGGGTTTAAAGGGTTGGCGACATTTTTTCGGACTGTGGTATTTAAATGATTTTGTAGTCCATTTGTTTCAGCCTTTAGACTGCATGCCAGAAAAATGCTTTTTGTATATCCTTCTGGGACCCAATCAGTGGTTATTTCACAATTGATCTTCAAAGTTGTGTTTTAAGAGGCTGAAAAATACATCTTTACTGCTAAAGGAGTCTGTGCAGTAGGACTTTTGAAGCTGTGGTGCCCACAACCAGTATGGTGGTCAGCTACATCCCTATCTGAACCTTGGGAGCATAGCCCTTCAATTTCTTTCCCAGCCCTCTTCTTTCCTCTCCTCACTGCAGCTATACCTTTTAATTCTGCTTCTTTGCCTTAGAAAAAGCACTTCTTAATTCTGGTTGTTGGTTACTCCACAGTTGGTTCTCCAAAACCACAGGTGTTTCGTCCCAACCTCCAGCCAAAACCTGCACACTGCTTTGTGCAGCTGGGTGTCATTCCATTTAGTTAGGCTGTGAAGAGTTCCTCTGGGCTCCTCTAAGCTGCAGTGTGTGTGTGTTCCCGCACCATATAAGCTGTAAAGACTTTATAGAGTCTGGTATAGGATGATGGCTTTAGAAATGAGGCTCCATGCATCCACACTTTGCCTTGGTCTTTCAGTAGGGATGGGCCTGGACCGGTCCAGAGGCCATTAAAAAAGCCTCCAGACCGGTCCGGAGCTGGGTGGTTCGGTCCGGGGGTGGGGGTACCTTTAAGAGCGGCGGGAGGGTTTACTTACCCCTCCCGCTGCTTTCCCGCTTGTAATCCCGCTTTCCCGCTCCGTAATCTTCAAAATAATTGGGGCGGCAGGACACCTCTCTGTGACGTGCGCGCGCACAAAGGCCTGCTGGGGTTTTTTGCAAGCAATGTTGGGGAAGGGGCGGCAGGGAGGTGTCCTGCCGCCCCAATTACTTTGAAGATTACGGCGCCAAGCGGGAAAGCGGCGGGAGGGGTAAGTAAACCCTCCCGCCGCTCTTAAAGGTGCCCCCCACCCCAGTGCCAGACCGCAGTTTGGCAGTTCCGTGCACACCCCTATCTTTCAGTTGGACATTGGGCTGGTGAGCGATGCATACAGGCAGACATTTAACAAATGCAGTTTTCATAATCACTTCCTAGAGATGTCCCTTATGAATTTTTGCCTGATGCATCTCTGATCAAGGCAGACTGTGGGTGCACAGAGCCTCATTTCTAGAGCCACTATCATATACCAGACTCTACAAAGTCTTTCCAGATTTGTACAGTCATCCATCATATATCAGACTGTACAAAGTCATTACAGCTTATATGGTGCAGAAGTTAGTAAGTAAGTAAAACTTGATTTCGGTCATAGACCAGCAATACAACAATTTAAAACAAATAAGAAAATAAATAAATAAATAAATTATTATTATTATTATTATTATATAATCATATAAAATCAGACTACATTTATACGCATTTGGCATATTATATAACAATATTTGGCCACAATATGAATAACATCCGAATTAAGATTAGTGAAGAAATAGTTTAAATAAAAATCATCTCCACGGCCTGGAAAATTCCACGGCCCGGAAAAGTGGGGCAATTAGTTGGTGTCTTATGTCTCTGTAATAATCACAATACAGAAGAACATGAGCAGTTGTTTCAGCGTTACCAGAGCCACAAGGGCCTGGTGCAGAAGTTAAGATGGACAACTAAACTTCTAATTTCCATTCTTTTTAGGGCATGAGTGAAAATGTAAAGGAACTTAACTCTCGTATTTTTATTTAATTTTATTTTATTTAACATATTTTTATACCGCCCACGTCTCTGGGCGGTTAAACCTAAGGTTTTTGGATTACTGCTATCAATACAGAACCAGTCATTTCTTTGCAATAGTACTTCAGTCAAGGGTAATATAATGAGGTTTATTTGTTTTTTAAATAAAATTATACAGAAAATTATATAGACTAGCCAACCTGCACAAAGCATCTGTGCGCTCTTGGGGGCCGGCTGTTCCCCCCTCCCTCCTGCCCCACTCTCCCTCCCACTCCCTCCCTTCTGCCCCACACTCTTGCCCCTCTTCCCCTCCCTCCCTCCCCACTCTCTTGCCCCTCCCCTCCCTCCCTACTCTCTCTTGCCCTTCCTCCACCTACCCCTCTCTCTCACCCTCCTGCCCCACTCTCTCCTGCACTCTCTCCCCCTGCTCCTTTCTCCTGCCCTTCCCCTCCCCCTGCCCCACTCTCTCTTGCCCTTCCTCCTGCCCCACTCTCTCATCTTCCTCCCTCCCCCACTCTCTCTTACCCTCCCCCTCCCCCATGCTCTCTTGCCCTCCCCCCTGCCCTCTTGCCCTCCCCCTGCCCCACGCTCTCTTGCCCTCCCCCTTCCACCCCGCTCTCTTGCCCTCCCCCCTTCCACCCCGCTCTCTTGCCCTCCCCCCTTCCACCCCACTCTCTTGCCCTCCCCCCTTCCACCCCACTCTCTTGCCCTCCCCCCTTCCACCCCACTCTCTTGCCCTCCCTCTCCCTCTTGCCCTCCCCACTCTCTCCTCCCCCTTCCCTCCTCCCCATTTTACTTTCCTTACTGGGCGGCTGGCAGGCTGCCAAAAAAGGCCCCACCGCCGCTGCTCCTCCTCCCGGGTGGCAAACAGGGAAGTCCTGCTGCCCGATTCCCTCCCACCCCACGGGCTCCTGGCCTCAGCGGCTGGTCCCGCCGCCACCTGGCCAAGAGCCGCCTCCGGGCTGAGTGCCGCCTTTGCGGCTGGGCCCACCGCACAAAGTACCGCCTCCGCGGCTCGCCGGGCCCACTGCCACCGCTTGCCAGCCTCTGCGGCCGGCCTCTTTGGGTTGGCTACCTCTCCCCCCACCCGCACCTTCAGCTCCAGTCTCTGGGTGGGCACGGGCCCAGGCTGCCGGGCCGATTGCCACTGCCACGGTCAGGCCTGCCGCCTTGCCTCGCCTCTGCAGCCAGGCCGGACGTGCTGCCGTTGCCGCAGCCTGGCCCGCCGCCAGCCAATTCTCCTGGGTGCGCCAGCCAATCAGGCGCCTCCGCCACCCAGCCAATCAACTGGGTGGCCGGGACGCACATTCGAAGGCACACCCAGGAGAAATAATAATATAGATTATTATGTTGAAAAATATATTGGAAGCCTCAAAGACGTCTGCTCCAGAGCCTCACATATTGTTCATGATCTTAGGATGAAATGAGTTCATCTGTCTTTTGATAGATCATCTGATCAATAATGAGGTTTGTTTGTATTAGTGGCCTTAGAGCCCATATAGCCCAAATGTTGCTATTCCTGAAAACAGCACAGGCCATAGTGAACATCTGAGCTTGGATGTTCAATCCATGGCTGCACTGTAGGCCCTTTTATCACTTCTCAGCCTTTTTGGCTAAAACCAGTAGTTGCATGATAACACCTTTCAACAAATGCAGAAAGCGTCTCTCTGACAACTCTGAAATGTACAGTCCAGGACTGGAAAAGCCACAGATGTCTGGCCATAAAGGCTGTTATAATTTGATGCTGGTGCCCAGGAGTTCAAATATTTACCTCATATGCTAGTTGTATTAGCTCAACAGGGATTTTGCAACAGCTTTCACAGGAGTGCTTATTATAGCTATCAGGCCTGTGCAAATTCAGATTCAAAAATTCAGATTTTATCCTAAATTGATCCAAATCAGTTAAAATCATTAAAATCCAATTTTTTTTTTGTTTTAAATCAGATCAGTAAAGTCAGAATTTTGAAATATCAAAATTAATTTTGGAAATACTTCAGAATTTTGGAATTTACAAAATTTTCCCCCATAAAGGTGAATGGTGAAACTTTTAAAAAACCACCCAAAATCACCTGTTGGTCCTAGAGCCTTGAAACTTGCCACACACATGGGGAAGTAGGGGATTTGAAGAGAATTGTTTAGTTCTCTGATTTTTGGTGAATTTAAAAAAATTCTGTTAAAATGGCCAAAAATTGTTAAAATCAAACCAACATTTTTATTTATTTATTTATCTATCATATTTATAACCCCCCTCTATTTTGTGTGTGTAGGTGGTTACAATATATATTCCAATATATAATCTATATTGTAATATAGATTACAAGTTACGATATATATGGTGTACCCCATCACTAATCCTATGCATGGCAGCTCTTGTGAGAGTTTGCGAGCGAGCTTCCTGCAGGGGGAGAGGAAAGCGGTGGTGCCGGTGGACAGGCTTGCGGGTGAGGTGGGAAACAAAATAGTGGCAGGAAGAGAAAGCGGCAGTGGGCGGGTAGGAGGAAGAAAATGGGGGTGAGTGGGCAACAAAATGGCAGCGGCAGGCGATGGGGGGGAGACCTAGAGGCACAGATGCTCTGTGCCTGGCCCAGCTAATATAAAATAAAACAAACAAAACACTTTCACAAAATAAAAACAATGAAAAAATAATTCACAGAACAAAACAAAACAATTTCACAGAGTAAAACAACCAAACTGTTTAAAAGCAGTTTTAACTAAAAGCCAAAGAAAACAAATATGCCTTAAGGGTCTTTTAAAAAGCAATCAGAGATGGAGAAGTGCTAATTTTGACAGGGAGTGCATTCTAAAGCTCTGGGGCAGGCATAGAGAAGGCCCAGCCCTGTGTCACCACAAGACGAGCCAGTGGAACCATAACCAGACCTCCCCAGATAACCTTAATAGGTGTGTCAAGGTTTCCTACCCTACTCTGTGAGACAGCGTTGTTTATCCAGTCAAATAGTAGTGAGCCGAGAGAAGCAGAGGGCTCCAATCACCAGGACAACCCCAGTAATTACCTTTCAGAAGTCAGGAAGGGCTCAGAGAAGTGGGCAACAGCTGCTGGGGGATGGGTGGGGGCAGCCCAAGAGGTAACTGAATGGTGGAGATGGAATAGTGATGATATCAGCTCCACAGCTGCAGCCTTGGGTGGAAATGCTACTGAAGGGGGTGGAGTTGGAGAAAAAGGCCCCTTGGGAGGCCAGGGATTGGGTGACCAATCCACTTGCCTGGCCGGGGAAGAAGGAGCAAGCTGGAAGGGTGGAGGAGTGTCCTAAATGTAGGGCTTTATTTAAGGCAGGGGCTGCCAAAGTTGAGATGATCAGCAGGGATGGGGTTTGTTGGTCTGGTGGACTCCTGGAGAAAAGCACAGACCTTTGCTCCCTCTAATAGGCAAAGGAGTGGAGTGAATATACTTCCCTCCTCCCCCAACTCTGAGGCCCATAATTTAGTGTGATAGGGGGGGAAGGTTAATTAGAGAATTCCTCCTCCCTAAACATAGACAAGGTGCAGTGTTCATTACAAAGGAGGTCTCTTAAGTACCCTAGACCTAAGCCATTAAGGACTTTATAGGTGATAACCAGCACTTTGGATTTCGCTTGGAAGCATATCGGCAGCCACTGCAATTATTTAAAAATCAGTGTTATATTGACCTTAGCGTTGTCCTGGAGACGAACCTGGCTGCTGCATTCTGTACCAGCTGTAGTTTCCTGATTACGTACAAAGGCAGCCCCACACATAGTGCATTACAATAGTTGAGCCTGGAGGTTACCAGCAGATGTATTGCTGTTTTAAGTTCATTTACCTCCAGAAATGGGTGTAGCTGACATATCAGCTGAAGCTGATAAAAAGTGCTCATGGACACTGCCAGATAGTTTTGGATCCAGGAGCACTCCCAAGCTACATACCTGATGTTTCAGAGGAAGTGTAACCCCATCGAAAACAGGCAGACCTAAACCAGCTCTTGGATCTTGACTCTTCCCCCTCCCCTAATCAGTACCTCCATCTTATTTTTATTCACTTCAGTTTCTTATCTCTCATCCAGCCCATTACTGCCTCCAGCCAGGCATTCACGGATGTTATGCCATTTCTTTTCAAAGCTGATAGGAAGAAATAGATCTGGATGTCATCAGTATATTGATAACAACCTGCACCAAATCTTCTGGTGATCTCTCCCAGCAGTTTCCTACAGATGTTAAAGAGCACCGGAGACAGTATGGAACCTTGTAGAACTCCATACAGTAACTCTCACTTTGAAAAGCAACAGTCTCCAAGTGACACCATCTGGAATCTACCTGAGAGATAGCAATGGAACCACTGTAGAACAGTGCCACTTAATCCCACCTCCCTCAGGTGACCCCAAAGAGTACCATGGTAGATGGGGTCTCTTCTCTCTCTCTCTCTCTCTCTCTCTCTCTCTCTCTCTCTCTAAGGCGTACCCATTGCTAATCCCATGTGTGGTTGCTCATGTGAGAGTTCGTGAGCGAACTGCCGGCAGGGGGGAGGAAAGTGGCGGCACCACGACAGTCTTGTGGGTGAGGCAGCAAACAAAATGGTGGCAGGGGGAGAAAATGGTGGTGTTGGGCGGGTGGGCAGGAGAAGAAAATGACAGGGGCAGTGGGTGGGGGTGGGAGAACTAGAGGTGCAGATGCTCTCTGCCTGCTCCAGCTAGTAAGCTATATTCCCTCTAAGGTGTTAACGTGCACACACAATACTCCAGCCCCTTATGCAGCTGTTTTTACCAGCCACTTAGTCTCACTGCACTGCAGCTCATGCTGCCTTTTCCTGTCCCTCCCCACTTCCTTTTCCCCACCACTGCCATTGCATTAGCTCTCTTGCCAAATACAGGTGGAGCGGGAAAAGTGAACTGAACCTTCCCCCCACCATGAGCCATTTCTTTCTTTTCCCCATGTTGTGCTGCTCCTTCTTTCCCTCGCTTCCACTGTGCGAAGTGCGAAGCACATGTCTGGAGGGAAAGATGAACAGAACCTTCCCCCACTGCTAGTGAGCCACTCCTTCCTTCCTCAGCCACTGCCACATGTGAGGAAGAATGAGAAAGGGAGGCTTTCTGGGAGTGTCCTGCCCTCTCCCAGTCTAACTGGTTCGCTGGCTTCTTGTGCTGCTCGCGCTCGGCATTTGAATGTAATTATTGCAATGTGAGTGAGTCCAGGCCACAAGGAGCTGAAGGGTGGTTGCTGGCTTGGCTTGCCTCCCTCAAGAAAAGTAAAGCAAAACCCTTGAAAATCTCTATTGTGTGTACGCATTTCTTCCCAGCTTGAAAACTTGCCTGTGCCTGCTGTGTGCATTTGATAGCTAGTGTGCTTTTGTTTGTTCCACAAGAGTGGGGGATGGTGGGGGGGACATCTTGAAAAGGATAAAAATGTATAAATGCATAAAGAGATGCCTTATTTGAAAACAAATAAGGAACTATACAGGGGAAGGTACTTCTTAATTTGCTGGAAATCCTTGCAAAACTGCTGTAACCTTTAGCTGCTATTACCAGAATGTTTTCAAACAATTCCTTGATTTTGTGCTTATTATTTTGCGCCACTGTGGACTGTTAATTGGAGGAGAGAATCACAATAATGGAGATCTTGTGTTGCATTCAGGCTTAGCCAAGCTGTTATTATTTTAGTAGTATGGGAAACAGTGGAATAGGAGGCTTAAACTGTATGCTTGTTATTACATCTATCTGCGATAGTTGTTGTTTTTAATTAATCCCTGATCATTTATGATAAACATGAATGGTGCTGGACTTTTCCTAAATATAATGGATAATACTTTTCCTAAATATAATGGATTTCCCCCACTATAATGTCCAAGCCTCTTTTTCTCTCTCCCTCCACCCCCTCTCTCTATTTTTCTCTCCCTCTTTCTTCAGCATTATTATAACTTCCAATAATAACTTTGTTTGAGTATCATTCAGGCTGTTGGAATGCTAAGCTAAATGTTTTTATTATACTTACATGTTAAGAGAAAGAAAGTAAAAGCCCGATCTTATAAAATAGAATTGTAAGATACACTTCTTTCTTCTTCAGAAAAAAAATCTGAATAGCATATCTTCTATCTTCTATATATATTATTCTCCTAAACGTACCCATCACTAATCCCATGCGTGGCAGCTCTCGTGAGAGCAGCTGCCTGGGGGATAGTGACAGGGAGAGAATGGTGGTGGCATCTGGTAGGCCGGAGGAGGAGGCAGCAGGCTGGGCTGGCCAGCAGGAGCAGGAGGCGGCGGCAGGCAGCCCAGCTGCCGGGGGGGGGGGCGACCCAACCTGGCTGCCCGGAGGAGGTGGCAGCAGGCTGGTCCAACCACCAGGGGGAAGCCGCTGCTATCAGGAGTAGGTGGGAAGAGGTGACGGGCCCGCTTTCTGGCTGGCCCGCCAGAAAGCGTGGGGTGGGGGCGAAAAGCAGGCAGGGTGTGTGTGTGGGGGGGGGGGAATGAAGCTAGCCAGCCGGCCAGCCCACCAGAAAGCACGGTGGGGAGCAGCCGGTTGGCCAGAAAGCCAGGCATACTGGAGGTGGGGGGTGGGGTGAGTGGGATGTAGTGGTGGTGGGTGGGCCAACCGGAGCCGCAGATACTCTACGCCCGGCCTAGCTATTATTGTTCTCAGCAGATTTTTAACACTCAATAATGATCTCAACAATAGTTAAAATATTATATTCAGAATTTCTCTGAAAAAGAAAAAATATTTTCTGAAAAAGAAAAAGACTCTATTAAAGACATGTTTAAGTAATGAAAACAGTTATAATTATATTCCCCAGTTAATTAATCGAAGACTTTTGTTCTGTATGTGATCCAGTTATTCCAGATCTTGTCTAGTGAGGGAATCTACTAGCACTATTCCCCAAGAACTATCAAATTTTGATAAGTGACAGAGAAGATAACAGAGCAGAGCAAGCGGGAGCCTAAGCCATTAGGTATGGCTAAGAACATAAGAACAGCCCTGATGGATCAGGCCCAAGACCCATCTAATCCAGCATCCTCTTTCACACAGTGGCCCACCAGATGCCACTGGAAGCCTACAGGAAGGAGTTGAGGGCATGCCCTCTCTCCTGCTGTTACTCCCCTGCAAGTGGTACTCAGAACCTTACTGCCTTTGAGGCTGGAGGTGGCCTATAGCCCTCCGACTAGTAGCTGATGATAGATCTCTCCTGCATGAAGTTATCCAAACTCCTCTTAAAGACATCCAGGTTGTTGGCTGTCACCACATCTCGTGGCAGATAATTCCACAAGTTGATTATGCGTTGTGTGAAAAAGTACTTCTGTTTGTTGGTCCTAGATTTCCTGGCAATCAATTTCATGGGATGACCCCTGGTTCTAGTGTTATGTGAGAGGGAGAAGAATTTCTCCCTATCCACTTTCTCCACCCCATGCATTATTTTATAGACCTCTATCATGTCTCCTCCACAGTCGTCTTTTTTCTAATCTAAACAGCCGCAAGTGTTGTAGCCTCATAAGAAAGGTGCTCTAGGTCCCTGATCATCTTGGTTGCCCAGTTCTGCAACTTTTCCAGTTCTACAAAGTCCTTTTTAAAGATGTGGTGACCAGAATTGTAAGCAGTACTCCAGGTGTGGCCGCACCATAGTTTTGTATAAGGGCATTATAATACTAGCAGTTTTATTTTCAGTCCCCTCCCTAATGATCCCTAGCATGGAATTGACCTTTTTCACAGCTGCTGCACATTGAGTCAACACTTTCAACGAGCTGTCCACCTCAACCCCAAGATCCCTCTCCTGGCCAGTAACCGGCAGCTCAGATCCCATCAGCGTATACTTGGAAGTTGGAGTTCTTTGTCCCAATGTGCATCACTTTACACTTGCCAACATTGAACCGCATTTGCCATTTTGTCGCCCACTCCCCCAGTTTGGAGAGATCCTTTTGGAGCTCCTCACAATCTGTTTTGGATTTCACTACCCAAAAGAGTTTGGTATCATCTGCAAATTTGGCCACCTTGCTGCTTACCCCTATTTCTAGATCATTTATTAATTAATTAAAAAGCACCGGTCCCAGTACAGATGCCTGGGGGACCCCACTTCTTACTTCCCTCCATTGTGAAAACTCTCCATTTATACCTACCCCGTTTCCGGTCTTTTAACCATTTAGCAATCCACACATGTATCCCATGACTTCTAAGTTTCCTCAGGAATTTTGCTTTACAATTTTATCCTTGAGGATGCTTTCTATCAAATTGACTGGAATGGACGTTAAGCTAACTGGCCTATAATTTCCTGGATTGCCCCTGGATCTCTTTTTGAAAATTGGTGTTACATTGGCAACTTTCCAGTCCTCCGGTACAGAGCCTGATTGCAGGGATAAGTTATATATTTTAGCAAGGACGTTGGCAATTTCACATTTGAGTTCTTTGAGGACTCTTGGATGGATGCCATCTGGCCCTGGCGATTTGCTAGTTTTTAGTTTTTCCAGACTGTTTAGAACATCATCTCTTGTCACTTCTATCTGATTCAGTTCTTTAGCCTCCATCCCCTAAAAGCCTGGTTCAGGAACAGATATATGCTCGGTATCCTTTGCCATGCAGATGGATCCAAAGAACTCATTCAGCTTCTCTGCAACATCCATATCCTCCTTAATATCCCTTTCACTCCCTCATTGACTAATGGTCCAACCGTCTCCCTGGCAGGTTTCCTGCTTCTGATTTATTTATTTGTTTGTTTGTTAGATTTATATCCCGCCTTTCCAAAATGGCTCAGGGCGGCTTACAATGAAGTAAAAACAATTAAAACAAGTTAACAGTTGAAATCAGAACTATAAAAACAAAATAAAAACAATTCAACAGCTAAAAAACCCTGGAAAAGATATTTAAAGTTTTTGTTATCCCCCTTGATGCTTCTACCTAAATGTTCCTCAAACTCTCTTTTCGCCTCCCTTATTGTCACCTTGCATTTCTTTTGCCAGAGTTTGTGTTCCTTTCTGTTCTCTTCATTTGGACAGGCCTTCCAATTTCAAAAGGAAGTCTTCTTCCCTTTTATAGGAAGAAGCATGGCTAACTTTACCTGTTAGCCATGCCGGCATACTCCTGGACTTAGTGGTACCTTTCCTCTTTTGGGGTATACAATCTAACTGGGCTTCTAGTATTGTGGTTTTGAGTAAACTCCATGCACTCTGCAGCGAAGTGACTCTCCTGATTTTCCCTTTCAGCTTTCTTTTCACCTTACTCCTTATTTTGGAAAAGTTTCCTCTTCTGAAATTCAAAATATCTGTGTTAGACTTCCTTGGTGATTCTCTCCCCGCATGTATGCTGAATTTGATGGCACTGTGGTCACTGTTCCCTAAAGGGTTGATGACAGTGACATCTCACACCAGGTCCTGGATGCCACTCAGGATTAAGTCCTTGGTTGCCTTCTCTCTGGTTAGTTCCAAGACCAGCTGTTCTAGGGCACAGTCATTCAGCGTGTCTAAAAATTTGATCTCTCTGTCATTACCTGACTGTGAATTTACCCAGCCTATGTGTGGGTAATTGAAGTCGCCCATTATTAAATCCCTGCCTCTCTGTGATGCCTCCCTGATTTCCTGCAGCAACTCCTGGTCACTGTCAGCATTTTGATCCGGAGGGCGATAGCACGTCCCCAGTAGTACATTTCCTTTCAGGCCCTGTAGTTTCACCCAAAGGGTTTCTGTGGAGGACTCTGGTCCACCTAGTTTTTCTAGCTTGTTAGATTCTATCCCTTCTTTAACATACAGTGCTACTCCACCTCCAAGGTGCCCCTCCCTATCCTTCCTATAGAGTTTATATCCAGGGATAACAGTGTCCCACTGGTTCTCACAGTTCCACCATGTTTCTGTTATGCCCAATATCTATTTCTGTGTTAGCAACCAAGAATTCCAGCTCACCCGTCTTGGCTCAGAGGCTTCTGGCATTGGCATATAAGCACCTATACACTGAATCTCTCACCTGGTGTATGTTATCTTTCTTTGGACTCTTTGACCAGCTGACACAGCCTTCTGTCTGCTCTTTATGTGGTTCTGCTCGGTCCCTTTCTGTTTTATCTGAATCCTTTGCGCCCTCACACTTTAAAGGATGGCATTTGCCGAACCGGATACTGCCCAGCTCCTGTCGGCTATTCCCCAGGTGTCATTTTAAAAGCTGCTCTTCAACCTTTTAGATTTTAAGTGCCAGCAGTCTGGTTCCATCTTGGTTCAAGTGCAGCCCGTCCCTTTTGTACAGGCCTTGCTTGCCCCAAAATTTATCCCAGCTCCTAAAAAATCTAAACCCCTCCTCCTGGCATCAACGTCTCATCCACGTATTGAAACCCCTCAGCTCTGCCTGTCTCACTGTACCTGTGTGTGGAACAGGTAGCATTTCTGAAAATGCTACCTTGGGGGTCCTGGACTTCAATACCCTACCTATCAGCCTAAATTTGGCTTCCAGAACCTCCCAACTACATTTCCACACATCATTGGTGCTGACGTGCACCACAACAGCTGTCTAGTCCCCAGCACTGCCTAAGAGCCTATCTAGATGCTGAGTGAAGTCCGCAACCTTCGCACCTGGCAGGCAAGTCACTGTGCGGTGAACACGTGGTTCACAAACCTATCTCTTTACTTCTAATGATCGAATTACCCACTGATTGGAGGAGTATCCCCATGGAGGAGTATCCCCATGCGAGAGGATATGGACTCATCTTCCATATAAGGGGTCCCTTCTAAAGGATAACTTCCCTCTTCCTCAGACCGATGTCCTCCTTCCCTGAGACCTTTATTCTCCCTGACAGCAGAGGAGCTATCAGCCCTAGAGTGGGATGCCTCTACCACATCCCTGAAGGTCTTGTCCACATGCCTCTCTGTATCTCTGAGCTTCTCCAGATCTACCACCTTGGTCTCAAGGGAATAAACTTGTTCCCTGAGAGCCAGGAGCTCCTTGCACAGAGCACACACCCATGACTTCTGCCCATGGGGCAAAGAGTCATACATGTGGCACTCTGTGCAATACACTGGGAAGTGCCCCCTCCCCTGCTGACTTTCTATCTTCATACTGTTTTTGTTGGCTGTTACAGTATTTAGATATAGTTTATTAGAAGTATAGGTCTCAGCTGTAATGGTCAGCTAATTAACTGTCCAAACAGCCTTTCTCAAGAATATGAGGGAGGGATTTGTCCTTTCCTTCTCTTCTCCACCAGGCTCCTTGTGATAACAGGGTCTTATTCCAGGCTCCCCCGCACACTTCCCGCTAAACTCCTACAAACCCCCAACATCTTGTTTGCTATCCCTGTTGGCTGTGCTCTGTTTGCTATGCTCTAGGGCCTTCACCTCTTATGTAGAGAGTAGGCTTCAAACTGAGACACAGGATGTGGGTCAAAGGAATGTCAAAGAAATGTGGGGCCTCCCATATCCCTAGCTGAGTCCACCCCCTCTAGACGGGGACAAACAAAAACACTGGAGTTTGCTAGCCCTGGCAAATGCTAGCCCTGGCAAATAACACACACAGAGAGAGACTAGGACTTATCCCTTAAAGAGAAACCAGCCCCTCAGAATTCCCCCTTCTCCTGTTAGTTAGTTTGAAGGGGGGAAGGCTAGATGTTGTTCTGTTTAGAAAAGCTTGCTCACTTCTTCAAACTGCTTCTGCTCTTCCCAGAATAGGCTTCAAACTCAGAGATTTTGTGCGCAAAATAATCATTTAAGGCTCTTCCAAGATAAGTCAAAAACCAATCGCCATATCAAGATGTTACTTTCAGAAAAGCTCAGATAGAATAAATTTTGTCTTTATGGAATTTTAAGAGCTTGGCTTCAACCCCAAAGCTAGCATACATAGTTTGGCACTATAAAGCTATAAATCCAATTGTATAAATAGAATAAATATTTTATATTTTATATTATAATTTTATAAATAGAATAGAATTAAAACACACTTCTTTCCTTCCAGGTAGGTAGGTAAATAGGTAGGGTGTGTGTGTGTGTGTGTGTGTGTGTGTGTGTGTGTGTGTGTGAGAGAGAGAGAGAGAGAGAGAGAGAGAGAGAGAGAGAGAGAGAGAGATCCATAGTGGTACATAATAATGCATATGTGCACATTGCCTTGATATTGCTGTCCAGAAACTAGCTCATTCCACAGTGGGGTGGCGGAGGAGCAGGTAAGGACCTGCTTTACTCATGTTTAAAGGTACCACTCACCACCTTGCCAAAACATTTGTGCACATCACTAGAAACCTGGCACACATGAAGTTCACATTGGCAGGACTCTGTGTTATTCTTTTCTCGAATAGAAAAAAAGCTTAAAACTGGCTTGTTTCAAGCCAGAAATTTACAAAAGGTTCTGGATCTGAAGCCCTCCCTAGAACCATCATCCCACCACAATATGGATGACATTCCTTAGAAAAGAACATTCCTTAGATTTTCTTTTAGTTGTTGTCTTACCCACTGCAGAAGCATAGTCAGTAGAAGTGAAAGTTCTTTGACTGTTTCTGGTTTTGTGGTTATAAAGAATTTACCACTTTCCCTTCTAGCCATTAAGGCAGGGTTGGGGAACTGTGGCTGGGGATGATGGGAGTTGTAGTTCAAAAACAGCTGGAGGGCCAAGGTTCCCCACCCCTGCATTAAGGGATCAAAAGGTGTGAAGTCCTTTTAATCCCTTTTAAAAGGTCCACCTATTCCTGCAATGGGAAGGAAAAAATTAATATAAAATCAAAGAATTGTCCTTTTCCCTCCACATGGGAATGATGGTCCAGGGAGGGGCTTCAGATCCAGAACCTTTGTTAAAGGTCTGCCTTAAAACAAGCCAGATTTCACCATTTTCAGCCATTTAAATCCCCCCCCCCAAAAATGACCAAAAATCAGAGGAGTGGCCAATAGCTTTGCGGGTGGGGAGGATAATACAGAGTCCTGACAATGTGGACTTCATGTGTGGCAGATTTCACACATACAGATAACTATCTATGTCTATCCATTCTGGAAATATAAAGGGAGGGGGCAAAAGAGGCATGCTGTTACCCCTTTTCATGAAGACTCCACATGCAGATTCCTCTACATTCTGCTGGAATGATGGGGCATGGAGGGTCTTCAGCTTCAGAAGTTTTTGTAAGGTTCTGGCTTGAAATGAACCAGATGTCACAATTTTAAACAATTTTTCACAAATTTCAAAAATCCATCAAAAAGCAGGGGCTTGACCAATTATCTTCAAGTTCACTACAGGGGGCCCTGACTTCCACATGTTTATTAAGTTTCAGGACCCTAGGACCAACAGGTGATTTTATTTTCGATTTCCCCATTGACTGCATTGGGGGGAAATCAAATTTAAGTCAAACTTCAGATTCCGAATCTGTTCTGATATCCAGCATCGCCAGAGCCCATAGACTCTGAATCTGAAATTGTCAAAGTCAGACTGGGTCGAATCAGAATTTTCTGAATACAAACAGGCCTAATAGCTATATCCTTCAGAAAGCTCCAACTGGTTTACTAAGTGTACTAGTGGCCTCCTAACCAGGCACTTAGGTTCACAGCCATTTAGCTTCTAAATGGCATGGATCTCTGGGACTTGTATCTCTATCTGTTTGTGGACTCCATAATATACAGTTAATAATATGCAATAATGAAATGTAGTTTTACATTTGAATCCAACAGCTCCTCCAAGAAGCTCACAGCAGTATTAAGGGATTGTCGGTGGTTTCTCATCCAGGTCCCTACCAGCCCCAAGCAAGCTTAGATCCAAAGTAGGATCTATAGGAAACACAATCATTCTATGGGCTTAGTTTTGCATTGTCCCAGAAAGCTGAACACATTTCTTCTTCTAGCAAATTTACAGGGGTTCTCTGTATGTATTTGGCCTCTCCAGATCTCTGAGTTAGGGCAACTATACTGTCAGATATGCAATCAGAGATGGAGGCACCATTGAGCAAATGGGTTCAAAGAACCTGGGCCACCGTCCCTCCGGGGCCATGCCTTGCGCCCCAGCCATGCACCTTGCACCTGACGTCAGACGCAGGGGTGTAGCTTTGCTTGCAAACGGGGCCTCACAGCCCTGTTTGCAAGGTAAACCAGCACCATATTTGCAACAAGGCTGGGAACAACTCTCCCTGCCTTTTAAAGCAGGGAAAGCCACTCCGGCTGCGCTGCTAATGCGGCACTGGCTGGGGATTTTGCTTGCAAACAGAGCCACGCAGCCCCACTTGCAAGCAAAGCTGTGCCCCCTGCAGCTGACATCAGACACAGACTGCTTAGTGTCTGATGCAGGGGCAGGGCTTGGGGGCCGCGGTGGTGGGCTGAACCTGGGCTGCTGCTGGCCTCCCTCTGCCCCTGTATTTTATTCATTCATTCATTCATTCGATTTCTATGGCTCAGGGCAGTTTACACACAGAAATAATAAATAAGATGGCTCCCTGTCCCCAAAGGGCTCACAATCTAAAAAGAAACATAAGATAGACACCAGCAACAGTCACTGGAGGTACTGTGCTGGGGGTGGATAGGGCCAGTTACTCTCCTCCTGCTAAATAAAAGAGAATCACCATGTTAAAAGGTGCCTCTTTGCCAAGTTAGCAGGGTTGCAATCACTGCATGGGCATCACATAGGAAGTGTGTACTAAACAACATAATTTGTAATGGAAACCCTCTGCTTGGAAACAGCTACTGTTTTTAAATTTTAAAATCCATGTTGAACAATCTATAACTAATGAATTACACTATTTGATGAATGGTTCCAGCCCTACAGTTAATATTTCTGTAATGAGATAACTAAATGTGAGAGCACATCTTTCTTTATTCTCAAGTGGATTAGATACTTGACATGCATGGATGTAAAACCTGAATTAGATTACCTATTAAAGATACCAGCCCTTTTAAAGCTATCTAACATAACGCAGATGAACTAGGATGGTACTCTTGATGGTGAAATTACATCTCAATAGACTCTGTGGGTTTTTTAGAACCACAGCTTTATGATCTAGAATCAATCCTCCTTTAGCTTCTTGCTGAGATACAGCTTTGCTAATGGATGATGAGCCACCTAATGGCACAGCAGGGAAATGACTTGAATAGTAAGCCAGAGGTTGCTGGTTCAAATCCCGCTGTTATGTTTCCCAGACTATAGGGAAGTAGTGATATAGGAAGATGCTGAAAGTAGTGATATAGGAAGATGCTGAAAGGCATCATCTAATACTGCATGGGATATGACAATGGTAAACCCCAAAGAAAAACCAAAAGGCTCTGTGGTCGCCAGGAGTCAACATCAACTTGATGGCACACTTTACCTTTTACCTTTAATGGACTATGAGGCTGAGTTCAACAGAAAATCAAAAGGAAAAATATTATTCTAAAGATTCTTGTCATCCTTGTGATCCAAATTATATTAAACTAGCAGCTATGAAATTGGCCTGAAAATTGAAATGATTTGGCTAGCTTGTTGATATGACAGCTAGTTAGCACTTATAGGCACCATCTGAAAGGATCAGTCAGGGTGAACCATGCCAAGATGTTCGCAGAATGCTTTGGGTCATTCAAGTTCAAACAGTTGTTATAAACTTTTTCTTTTGTATTATTCATATTGACACTGGAGCCATTAATTTCAGATAATAAACCTGTGGTTCTTGGTAATTTAAAAAATGAAGGCTAGAGCTTTACTGGATTAAAACACACACACTTGAATGCTGTCATTATGTTTACTTGGAAATATGTCCTATTGATTTCAGGGAAGCTGCTTCTAAGCAAGTACAGTCAGCATTATATATAGATATAGGTGAGGCAAAGCTGCTATAGTGGTTTAAAAAATACAATGGGTCAAAGTGAATAAAAATCAGATTGTTTAAAAAATTAAATTTAATTTTAATTTTGAAGAAGTAGTCCCACTGAAATTAAAAGGACAAGTTAGGCATTGCCTAACGACCCTTTAATTTCAACAGGACTATTTTGAGGAATTTTCCTCATCATGTCAGCCAGCATGTTTAAAACAATACCTGAATAATAATAATCTCTTCAAACTGAATCCATGACCTTCTATCAAACACACTGAGTTGAAGTCTACTTTTCTATGTAAAAGAATGAAGCAGGGGTAAAAATATGACTTCTGTGGCGAAGCATAATCAATCTGACACAATAGGTATCTGTTGTATTTATTATTGTCTATTTAACGGTTTAGGCTATCAAAAAACAGCACAACCAAACCACTTTATTATTTGTGTCAAGAAGAAACAATGTTCTGTACCAGACATTGTTTCAGGAAAGTCCCGGGCACACAGTTGTCAAATAAATGATACTGCTTAGTGTCCTTGCATGTGTATAGAAAGAGCCAAGCGGAAATCCTTAATTTCATAATTGTTCCACAAAGATATAATGCAAAATGCATGTGAGCTGTATGACCAGAGCTTTTGCTTTATATCCCTAATGAATGCAAAGGCTTTGTTTACAAAGCCAGCCCCTAGGGGAGACAATGGAGGCAAACGCCCCCCCCCCCCAGACAAGTAGTTTGCCCCACCTGCCCATTTCTGTTTCAGAAATCTAACATGTGGGACACAGCTCACCCACCCATACACACATTTTGCCCTTACTATGCCCCCACACCATCTATTTAGTTGTAAACAGATACATTTTAAGTACCGAAGCTAAAAGTTCTAGCTACCATTTAATGTGCATTCTTGTTCAGGAAATCTGTAAATCAGAAGGCTGGAAACTTGAATTAAATGCTTTAGCTTAAATCAATCCACACTGGGATGGACATTATTAAATGAAATATTGTAGAGTACAAGTACAAAGGTTTGAATACCTAATTCAGGTCAGCCCATCCTTCTTGTCTGCCCCAATAGTACCTTAAGAATATACAGGAGAAACTCGTTATTTGCAGAACTATTCGTGGTTCTGTGTATCCGCAAGGGGTCTCATTGACACCCATTTTCAGTATCTGCAGATACGAAAGGGTTAAAACCCATGTATCCGTGGTTCCTAGAGGGCTGGAAGTGATGACGGAGATCACTTCTGCCCACCATTTTGTTTCTGGGGAGCCATTTTGTGGCTCCTTTCCTTATAAAAATGGATTTATTTTATTTTATTTTATTGCTATTTGTTGTGGTTTGGGGGGCATTTCTGGGCCCACAAGGAGGATCTCTCCAAACAGGGGGACTGGGCAACAAAATGTCAAATGCAGTCAATGTAAGCAAATGTAAAGTGATGCACATTGGAGTAAAAAACACAAACTTCACATATCCACTGATGGGAACTGAGCTGTCGGTGACTGACCAGAAGAGATATCTTGGGGTCGTGGTGGACAGCTCATTGAAAGTATCATCTTAGTGTGCGGCAGCTGTGAAAAAAGTTAATTCCATGCTAGGAATCATTAGGAGGGGGGTTGAAAATAAAAAAATGCTAGTATTATAATGCCCTTATACAAATCTATGGTATGGCCACATCTGGAGTACTGCGTACAGCTTTGGTCTCCATATCTTTAAAAGGATATTGTAGAACTGGAAAAGATGCAGAAGAGGGCAACCAAAATGATCAGGGGCCTGGAACACCTTCCTTATGAGCCTAGGCTACAGCATCTGGGGCTCTTTACCTTGGAAAAGAGGCGACTAAGGGGAGACATGATCAAAGTGTATAAAATTGTGCATGGAGTGGAGATGGTAGACAGAGAGAAATGCTTTTCTCCCTCTCTCACAACACTAGAACCAGGGGTCACCCCATAAAACTGAAGGTTTCTGAAATGGCTATTTGTTTTGGTATCTCTATTCAGCCATGAGCTACAGCTGAAATAAGCTTCAGGGTTTTCACATATGTTTGTAACCTTTTCTTTAAATAAATCCTTATAGTTCTTTAATACTAAAGAACTGTCTCAAGACCTCTTACTTTGCTGCTTTTGCACCAAACTGGTTTTGCTCTGCTATTTGGGGAGTGAACTGCCATGTTTCCCCTACAAATGGTTATGGGCCCAGGAGACAGTCAATAAAAGAGAAAAGCCTAGAGCGCAAAATAAAATGCAAAGCAAAGAGGAAGGCTTTGAAAATGGAGATAGCACAAGGATTCCAGATGAATGAAAATTTGCAATGTCCTGAGTATGAGCTCTGGTCTTTCAAGATGGAGATGCTCCTCAAGAGTCATGGACTTGGCAGTGTTCTGCACACCCAATGTCCTGCAGATGCAAGAAAGGAGTAGAAAGAATGGAACAGAGAAGATGAAAAGGCATCAGGAATGATTTGCTTGGTGGTGAGTGATCCAATCTTAGTACACATAAGAGACAAAGAAAATGCAAAGGATATGTGGGGAACTCTCATCACTAGTGAACTGCCAAACTTAGAACCCAATTTTCAGTTGGAGAAAGAAGCAAGGCAATATGACCAAAAGGAAGGATCCACTCTAAGTTTTACACCTGGCAGTGATTCAGCAGAAGAGGATGTTGATGATGAATGAAGGGTGTAGTATTCAACACGACAAAATGAAGGAGTTCCACCTAAAAAACTTTCCTACACTGCAAAGGGAAGAAGGTTTCAAGAACCAAGCACATGGACAGAAATTGATAACTTACTTGCAACTGAAGCACAAAACTGGAAGGAAGCTGCGAAAGGAGAAAAGGAATTATTGCACAAAAATTACACATGGACACTCCAGGGGGAAGAAAGACTGTGGGGTGCAAGTGGATTTTTTAAATTAAGCAAAATGTACAAGAAGTCCAGCATTACAAAGCGAGACTGATGGCAATGGGATTCTTGCAAATATATGGGGAAGATTATGATGAGACATTTGCTCCTCTTGTAAAACATACCTCAGTAAGAACACTCCTAAGCATTACAGCAGCAAGGAAAATGCAAGTGGATCACATAGATATGAAAACTGCATTTCTTCACGGAGACATCAAAGAAGATATTTATAGGGAGCAACCTCCAGAATGTGTGGAACCTGGTAAAGAAGAACTTGTATGTAAGCTGCAGAAAATCTATGGACTAAAGCAGACTGTAAAAGCCTGGAATGTCAAATTAAACCAGTTGTTAGTCAACGAGGGCTTTACTCAAGGCTGACCCTTGCCTATACGCCTGGCTCAAAGACAATAGATGGACCTATATACTTATTTGCACTGATGATCTGATAATTTGTTATGAAAAATTATCCTTGAAATAATAAAGCATCTCAATAGTGAGATAGAAGTTAAAGAACTTGGTCCTATTTCACACTAGCTTGGGATACACATAGAGAGAGAAGAGGATGGAAACTATTTGCTTAACCAAAAACAGGGGGAAAGATGATTTGCTAGAGTATTGGGGACTTACAGAGGCCAAAGAAATGAGTACAGGTTATCTAAAACACAAGGAAGAGAGTGAACTTCTGCCAGACAACAGTGAGTACCGAACGGCGATTGGAAAACTTTTATATGTAGCTATGATAATGAGACCGGATATATCTGCTTCTGTGGGAATCTTGAGTAGGAAAGTAAGCACGCCCAGCAAAGATGACTGGATTGCGGTAATGAGACTAGGCAGGTACCTAAAAGGGACAATCCATCTAAAATTAAAGTTGCCTGCTAGTAGTGGACCCAAATAGGTAGGTTATATGGATTCAGACTGGGCTGAGGATCAAACAGATTGGAAATCAACCAGTGGCTATGTATTCTTTTATGGTGCTAGAGCAGTCAGTTGGTGTAGCTGCAAGCAATCAATAGCTGCTCTCTCGTCTACTGAGGCAGAATATGAGGCTGGGAGCATTTAAGCCTAAGACCACCTAGTGACGTAATAAGATTTGAACTAGGGACTTGCCAGCTCATCCTCTTAGGCACAACACCACACCAGCTCCCATGGTCTTGGAGCCATATAACACAGCCAGGTGTGCCAGATTTATCTTTTCCTATTCCCAGATAAAACAGCCAAGAAAGAAATAGCTAGACAAGAAATCTTGCATTCATAAGACTTGTGTTGCCCTTTTAGTTCAGTAAGAAAAGATTTGCAAATTCCCTTTTAAAAATTAAAGCTCAGAGTATTAAAACAAAATATTTTGCAGCTATCTGTTCAATAAAAGCAACTACCCCCTGATGCACTGTAGACCTAAATTCTGCTAGCAATCATATCATGCACTCCAGAATTGCCAGGTGTCAAAATGAACCTAGGTAGATGAACAGTCACAGAATCTGGGGAAATATTTTTAAAAGGCAATAAAACAAGAACATCACAATTATTTTCTGGAAGAGTGAATGGCGTCCCTGGTGCCCAGTATCAGAGTACATACTCTACACTCACTTAGGTATAACTATTCACATTTTGGGATGTACAGGAAACTGACTACATAACTTATAAAGATGGAATGTAGAAGGTTATCACATTGAGTTAATTATTTCAGAACATTTGCCAAGGGAAGATTTCTCTCCCGGTTCATCCTGAACATTATTTACATATCTATTGCAAATTCCTTAGCCACCATCTGGGAACAGAGTAAAAGGGATCATTTTGAGACAATAAGACTATTCACAGGTGTGCAGCAAGGCTGCTCCCAGAGCTGCCCTCCCTCCAAACCTGCATTTTACCTTGGCCTTTAGCTGAGGTTACAGGAGCAAGCGTGCTCTTAACCCTGGCACCAGGGTTCATGTGAATGTCCGGGCTGTTTGCAGCCCAAGCAGACACAGAGACAAGCACCTAAAGTGCCCATCTCCCACACCATAAACCATCCTTCCTTCAGATGTTTTCTTACACAGCAGTAAGAAAAATACATTCTGCATGTGTTCAAATGTATCTTTTTCTATGGTGAACTTGCAAATCCTAATGCTGTGTTCTGCCACTGAAACAGGTTCTGGGGCTCAGCCCTAGTTCATTTTAACTCAGTGCACAGCAAAATAAGCAAGCTGTAATTTCTCCTTTTCTAAATGGAAAAACAAACACATGGTAGTCAACTTAAATTTTGTACTCGCCCTGATTCTGCATTTCATGACACAGCACATCTTACAGTTAACAGCAAGTCATGCTGAAATTAAGCAACTTGACCATCATTTCATCGATGCAAGGAAAAGCATTACTTGCTAAATGTCTTCATGCTAAAGAGACAGGAAAAAGGCATGAGAAGGTAGCAACTTTGAAATTGTACAACTGCTTATCTGATTTACCTCTCATTTTTGTTATATCTGGAGAACACTTGGGTTGCAACTAAGAAATATGCCATTCTCTATCTTTATCCCTCACTTTCTCTCAGCTGTAGGAACAGCTGTACTGTTCTCATTATTGGTTCATTGTAAATGATGAAACACAGAGGCTGTGTTCCCTCAACCAGAACGATCACAGTTAGAGTTAACTGTGATTGGTGAGCCCTCTGTGCTCCCATGGAGCGCATCATGAACAGTGTTCCCTCTAACAATAAATAACAGAGAATCCCAGATATTGTTGACTACAACTCCCATAATTCCTAGGCAAAGGCCACTGCAGCTGGGGATGCTGGGAGCTGTAGTCAACAACATCTGGAATTCTCTGTTCAAGGGAATGCTGCATGAGAACCTGCAATTTCTGGGCAATCTGGAATTGTATCCTGGTTATCTGTTCTGATGTAATGCTAATCAACTGCAGCAATTTAAGCAGGATTCCCCGGGAATTCCAGGTGCTAATGACATGCTCTGCAGGAGTGTGCGGAGCTCATCAATCACAGTTCTGGCCATGAGAATGTGGCCAGAGACATGCAACCTTGTAGCATACACTGGAAAATGAGGCATGGACAATGCAAACACCAACAAGAGAAAGAATACAAATGTATGAGCAAAGCAGTTGTGATTATGAATGGAAGGAGAAATTTGTTTGTGTGGAAAATAATGGTTGAGGTCTTATGTTCCAGTTCCATTTGCTTGTTCCCCCCTCTGTTCAAGAGTAGAAAGCAGAATGTATATGCACACCTTAAGACAGCTGAACTTCTCTTCTATATTTTCAATTTTACTGAACAATACAGAAAGCATGCCGAATGCCACAAAGAATGCCAAAAGAAAAACCAGAAAAATGAGCTACTGTGTCGAAAGGACCTCCCCCTCCAAGTGTTTATTGTTATACTGTATATACCAATATAGAGAGCTTGTACCCAAATAATATGCACTTACAGAAGATCTGTTAAGACAGTGGAACAGTCTGCTTCATGCAGTGGTTGGCTTTCCTTCACTAGGTTTTCAGAGGCTGGATGGCCATCTGTCATAGATGCTTTAACGGTTTCATGCTCTGAGCAGGAAATCAAACTAAAAAGTCTAAATGGTCTCTTCCAACTCTAATGTTCTATGATCCTAAATTCAATATACTTGAAAGTAAATCCTACTGACTAATGGAACTATCGCCAAGTAAGAACCTTGTATACAGCAATCACATCTGCTGTGAGTACACCAATGTTTCCCACAACAAAACATGAACAATGTGTGATGCATGTTTAAAAACATATAAGCAGGTGTGTGCACATGGGTCTTTAAGGATGCACAAATGTCATTGACACTTTGCATGTTGTGGCATGGGTTGGGTCTTAGTCCCATTCTTACACTATTGTTTGTTTTTAATGTTTTAAAAAGTGTTAATTTCTTACCCATCAAAGTGTTCTTGGTGTTTTGACTTGTCAAGAGCAACATGCAGATAGTGTTTGACAAGGTGTTATTGTAGTTCACCCATAATTTTTCATCGTTGTTGTTTTCCAAAGCATCAATTTAGCTTTAAAAGAAACAGAAAAGGATTCCTAATAGCTTGATCCTAGACATGTTGGCTGGCATCCAGAACAGCTAAATCGGGAGGCAACAAAGCTGCGTCTAGTGCAGAAAAGCTGCTCTGAGCTTAGCCAAAGTGTTGTGGAGCAGCAGAGTGTGCATGTAAGAGGGGAGACACATTTTTGAAGGCAAACAGCACCTATGGTGCACACTCTGCTCTTCTGCAACACGGTGAGTTCCGCTGTGTCCTCATATGGTTGCTCCGGATGTCAGCTGTTGCCATATCATGCAACTGTTTAGGACTGAGCTAAACTACAAAACATCTGTTTTTACACCGATTATATTGTTTACTATATTTCCTCAAGGGTATAAATTACACTAGTGTTGCCAGGGGTTTGTTTGTTTGTTTGTTTTTTGGCTTCTCCTTGTCTTGTGCTTTTAACATTACAGATATTTGACATTACAGAGATTAATCTGATGAAGTTTTCCCCATTTTATCTCAATATCAGAAAAAGCATCACCTGCTTTTTGGTGTGACAAAGGGACAGGGACACAATGAGTAGAAGTCTGGAAACCATGCTAATGTTTTCGTGATATTATGCCAGTATAAATGTACTGTACTAGAATACGTATGATGGTCTCTAGTGCTTGATATACTTGGCAGAGATTGATTATAGTTGGATTACTCCCATGCAATTATGCTGAAGGTCTATTCTCCTCAGATCCAACAACAAGACTGCAGTTTTAGAATTTAAAAATTCTCAGCGGAGGATAACATTGGATATTCACACTGGGACTACAATCCTTTCTAAAAATGCATCAACTTATTCCAAAGTTAATTAATTTACAAGGTGATTGCCATTTTTGTATTCAGATCTTCTTCTTCTAATTAATTCTTATAGCATCCACAAACTGTAATTGAAAAATTCTGGACCACATGAAAGATATCGAAAAATAACACAATCATGTAATATTATCTTAGCTAGAATTAACTGTATTACAAAACAGAACATTTCAGGTCATTAAGAGAGGATATTAATATTTCACTACCCCATTCCCTATGCATCTATCTAAACCATGTAAGAAAGTACTTGTTAAAAATGTGCTTTTTAATGTTGATAATCAGAAAGATAAGATGCATCTTACTACAGCAAGTCCAGTGTCCTAACAGCAAACTCTTCCTCTTAAATAATACTTATTGCTCAACACAGGGGTTTTTTTGGGGGGGGCGTGTTGTGTATGTGCATGTTTTGCAGGAGTTTCATATGAAGCTGGCATTTCCCCAATAAGTTATACTTGCATGTCTCTTGCCCTTTATTTGCAGTTTGCAGGGCAGGGGATACTTTAATATGAATCATGCAGAGTTCAAACTAGCCTGGATTATCCCTGCCTAATGAGAGCTCCAAGAGTGCCTTTTTTATCTCAAGTCCAGGCAACAAGGCTACACGAAGAGGGGTTCTTGGGGACTGCCCCACAACTGCCATATCCCAATTACACGACTTGCCTGGCAAGTTAACATGGCTAGTCATGCCCCCATCCTTAATTCGGACCATATCTGCCTCTTCACAGGGGAAACATTACAAACTGGGATGTTATGCCAATATGAGGTCTCTGGAAATTACACCACTGCATATTGTTAAGGATTGTGAAATAAGTTTGAAAAAAGTCAGCCTAACTCTGGATTCTTCACTGCTCTAGTGTTTTCCACTACTTTAAAATGTTATTGCACTCATGAGAGTACATTCTGCTTGTACAAGTGGGGGAGGGAATGGATTTCACTTATCCCCCACTCCTGCTGCCCCATATGCCTCCAAAATATGTCCTTGAGGGATGCAAGCCCTTCAGAAACATTTTCAGGGGCAGCAGAGGTACTGGCAAAAATTGCCCCTTGCACAAGTGTGACAGCACTCAGTATGTAAGCAGAGTTCACTCTAACAGGGATTCCCAGAAGTAATTGACTACAACTCCCATAATCCCAATCAAAATCCTTTGCTGCTGGGGATGTTGGGAGTTGTAGTGAACAACATCTGGAAATCCATGTTAGAGGGAACACTGTATGTGAGCCATTATTTCTACATTTCCACCTTCAGGGTGGTGTCAACTTGGGATATTATTTTAGACCAATTTAGTATTGATGAGACTTTTGGTCTTAACACACTAAGAAATCCATTCTAACCTCAGACACACTTTGTGTTATCCGGATTATGCCAAGTGGAGGCCTCCCCATTCTCCTAGCTGTGTCAAGTAAGCATACTTTGATTCAAAAGCTAGTGTTTTTAAATATACACAAACTGTTAACTCATTGTTTTTGATGGAAATGCTTTAGAAATACACCTGTAGTATGTTTTCTGTTGGAGGATTTGGGGGGCATTCAACACGCACCCAAGCGACAACGCTGCCCCCAAGAACCCACATGGGGCACCGGCACACACATGGCATTGTCGCTTGGGTTTGTGCCATGCATGGGTTCTTGGAGACAATGCCGTTGCAGCAGAAAGCTGCATGTGGTGGTGGAGAGCAGGGAAGGACCTGCTGTCATTTTTTTAAAAAGATCCTGCTTGCTGCTCCCCTCCCCACAGTGCCAAACCAGTGCACGAACCTCAGTTCATGCACATCCCTACTCTGGACAAAGTTTGGACTGTGTCACCTAATGGGCACTCTCTTAATCCTGCAGACTCTCATTTGGACTGCCATTTTACTATGAAAAGGATCCCCACATAATGTAGCCTTGAAAATGATGCATCTGTGCCAAAAGCTGAAGGGGTGTTCAGCCACCAGCAAAAACCAGTCAAAATATAGTACGCATTGCCTTTTCTGACCAGAGATCAATCTCCATATTTGATCAAACATTTCTTTTTTCATTTTCATATGATGAACACACAAGCCTCTTTGGTATATACTAGCATGTATCATTTCTTTCCATTTGCATTTGATGAACACACAAGACTCTTTGGTATACACTAGCATGCATCCTAGTATGAGACACTGATCACACATGACAGGGTACACAGTTTTTCCAAGAGTGATCGACACCCACATGAGAAAAAGTAACGTGTGAAGCAGCCCATATTCCTTGATAAAGGCTGGGCTTTACTTCGTTCTCCATTAGCAGCCACGTGGGAAGCTAGGATGAGAGAGAGGAAAGAGACAAAACACAAATGCAAAGAGGATTCAGTAGCGGTGAAGCAACATGCAAAAGTGAAGTACAGTTATGCCCTTGAGTCGATTTCAACTCCTGGCAACCACAGAGCCCTGTGGTTTTCTTTGGTAGAATACAGAAGGGGTTTACAATTGCCATATCCCGTGAAGTACGAGATGATGCCTTTCAGCACCTTCCTATATCTTTGCTGCCCAATATAGGTGTTTCCTATGTTTCCTGTCTGGGAAACATACCATGCAAAGTGCCCTTTATTTCAGAATCCACAGGGCCAATCTAGACATTACTCTAGGAGTACATTGGAATCCAACAACAGAGGCTCTCCACATTTTTACATTACAAAAAGCAGTCTTGGGGGTCCTTATCCAGATTGGAAATAAGGTATGGGGAGAAGTGGCTTGATCTTTTTCCCTACTGAAAATTTCACTCCAAAACTGCTATTTGACCTGACTGGCAAAACATATCTGAGTTTTGGAAGTTGTGTATATGAGAAAGAGAGAAGATTCACACAGAACTGGTGTAAACAGCTTTATTTGTGCACATGGGCTCTGCACATTCATATGTTCTCAGGACTTGAGAATGCATCCTCATTTCATACTGACTTCTCACATCCAAGGTCTTCCTAGGAGGACTGATGGAGTCTCACAGGACCCAGACTCTCCAAAAGTGAAAAAGGAGTGAGTTTGTGTCAGTATCCCTTTCCCCCCACAATACACTTTCAACTGAATCATACTGATGCCAACAAAGGAGCAACAAGTAAAATATGTTTCTATGCCAACACAATACAAATTACATATGATTTCTTCTCCAAATTGCTATATACTATATCTGCACTTGAGTTTTTCTCTATTGAACACCTCTTTCTGCTCAGGACAAAAGGCTAATTGTTACCCATGTACTAAATTACTCAAATTGCCTCTTAATTACCTTCTAACAAGTATTTTGCTGGAAAAGAGATGTTACAGGCAACATGATGTCACTGTTAAAATGTTCCAGTATAGAAACAAGATGTAGCACTATTGCCAAATAATTCAACTATTCATAATTCTATATAAAAAGAATATAACCCCATCTCTTTTTTTAGTATCCTTTTTAAAATACAAAAAGAGAGAAAAGCGTTTCATTCTATTCATATATGTATTTGCCCACCATAGCCAGAGAATGGGAGTAGGTTTTAATTAGACTGTATCAGACAATACTAAATTACTCAAATAAGTAAGTCACATATATGAACCGTCTCTTGAGAAAAAGTTTTATTGAGCAGGATAACTCCAGCTTTGAACACCTTGGCTGCAATCCTGTACACAGTTAGACTGCGTGCCATTATTTACTGACACGACAATCGGATTTAAGCTATGGGAGAGGAGAGCTGGTCTTGTGGCAGCAAGCATGACTTGTCCCCATAGCTAAGCAGGGTCTGCCCTGGTTGCATATGAATGGGAGACTTGATGTGTGAGCACTGCAAGATATTCCCCTCAGGGGATGAAGCCGCTCTGGGAAGAGCAGAAGGTTTCAAGTTCCCTCCCTGGCTTCTCCAAGATAGGGCTGAAAGAGATTCCTGCCTGCAACCTTGGAGAAGCCGCTGCCAGTCTGTGAAGACAATACTGAGCTAGATGGACCAATGGTCTGACTCAGTATATGGCAGTTTCCTATGTTCCTAAGGATTGCAGTTCAAATGACTAAAATGCATACCTTTAATGCTATATTTGGCTGTGTGATGCCAAAGAAAGGCTGATGACACCCTGAAGAACATGGACCAGATTCTGACTCTTCATCAATCAGCTACACAACTTCTTGGAACTTCAATTTAGCCAGAATTTTACTCTTTAGGCTTCTGTGTTTAGTTTCACTGTGGGTTCATATTTGAGATTCCTCTTTGTAAAGTGTAGTTTATCTACATCTAATTTAATATAAAAGACATTATTCCTGAAATAAATATATGATTAGAAAAGTCTCATACACTTTTTCTTGCTCCTAGAGAGCTCCATATGGACTGTAAATCTATGTAAAGTGATCGAGATATTGGAAATTCTAACTAGTGACCATTTAAGCTTTTCATTAACAGGTCATTTGAGCATGACACTCTTCTTGCAACCATCTGTCTGATTAATTAACAATTCAGACTGCAATGCTAATGTGATTTGAGACCAGAACGACAGCCGTTCCCCGTCATTTCTGTCATGGGAAGGACAAGTACACTCCCCGTTTGATAGTTTCCATCTGTCCCTCTCATCCATGCAAATATTAAGCAAAGCAAACAGGGTTTAGGTTTTTGATTTTGCTGTGTGTTTGTGTGTGTGGAAGCAGGCATAAAACCTAAATAAAAACCAAAGTTCCTTTAAAAATAGAAACCACCCATGGGAGAACACCAACGTTTCCCCCATTTCCTCAGCAGTGAATCCGATAGTGAATTGTTGCTAAAGAATTTCAGAATTTTCAGAGTCAAACAAAAGAGGGTGTAGCAGCAGCTGCAAAGAGACAGGCGGACTCTTCACGCCAACTGGCCTTATTTAGAAGGCATGAGCGCCCTATTTTAGGAAATGCCACCTTCTTCGTCTTCTCACTCTGTCCCCCACACTCACTTAAACCTTTTTGCAACGACCCCTTTATCTCTTTTCTGAAAAGTGCATGTTGAAAATATCGGAAAGGGGAAGAAGGAGAACAAAGAGTTATTCCTTCCATCCGTTTGGAATCCCAAGATCGCTGCGATTTCTGCTCATCCTTGCGCCTACGAAGAAGACATGATGCATTTCTTTATGGAACAGAAGAACCTAAAGAAATACACCGACAAGGTTTGGGAGTGGGGGGCGGGGAGGCGAGAGATTCTCTTTCCCTTCCCCCGCCGCCATGGTTTACCTGTAGCAAGTGTGAGAGGTGAGGTTTCCGATGGTCCTCCTTCCAGCTGCTTTTGTGTGCTCAGACGGGTCCTCCGCGTCTTGGTCACCTTCGCCGAGGAGGAGGCGGCGGCTCAGGGAGAGCCAGACCAGCAGCGCGTCTCTTCATCTTTCCCCCTCCTCATTCTCAGCGGGGCTCGGGCTGAGAAAGCTACGAAAGGGGCACTTGGCGGAGGCGGAACCAGTGGGCAGGGCAGGGGAAGAGGGCATCTGATGCTGGCTTTCCGCAAAAGTCTTGCTACGCCCAGGCTGCGTGCGCTCAGCCTCTCACCTCCGCATCCAGATGTTGCAGCCCCCAGCGCCTCCGTGGGAAAGGCAGAGGTGCCATTGGTGGGCGTCTCTTCTCAGAGGGGGCGTGGCCAGCGGGCACCTCCTCAGCGGCTGCTGCGATGGGGAGGCGTCTCTCAAAACGGCGGGACTAGGAGAGCAGACGAACCCTAAAAGTTTCCCGCTCTCCCGCACGAATTTAGGAGTTCGCTTGCTCTGAGAATTGCCCCCTGGAAACGCACTCCCCGCCTGGACCCCAGCCAGGTCATAAACCTGTTGGCCATGGACACAACCACTGGCGCCCTGCTTCGAGGTGGTGTAAACGGGTCCCGCTGCTCCTTCCAACTTCTTTCCCAGCTCCTCCCTTTCGACCAACCACGCGTCACCTGGCAGCCAGCCCGACAGCAATATTTGGGACATACAGAAATATGACTCTTCCCGGACAGTAAAAGGATTATACGGTCTGGAGTTTCTGGAATAGACAAAATTGATGTACAGCCCCACCCCGCTAGCAAGGACGCACAAAGTATCCAATCCGGGGCAGGGGGGCGGGCAGCCAGCCAGTATAAAAGTTCCCAACGCCCAGTAAAGAAGAGCCTTTTTTCATTCTCCGTAATAATGAGTTCGGAATAGTTATTGGCCCTTGAGGTCTGTCACACTGCATAGAATTCTCGCTCCGCTTTAAAACACGGGGCGGGGGCGGGGGAGGGGGGGGAATCTACTTTCTAGCAGCACTCTGTTCATTGTCTGGTTGTGAGAATCGCAGGCATACTGACGGGGGAGAAGAAGTGCGTTTGAGTGTGAAATCTTTTGGTCCCCATCCTAAACCAACTGAAGTTCCAGGAAAATCAGTTCCATGTGTTAAGAATTAGAGGAGGGGCAGCAGCGACTGAGATCCGAAGGACTCTGGGTTTTCGGGGAGGGGCAGACAGGCTCCAAGCGCCCAAGGAAGAGCAAAGGCTGGCGGTCAACTTTTTCCCACTGCGAGGAGGAAAAACTAGAAACCGGTTTTATTTTCGGTAGGGAAAATGACCCTCCCGAAAATAAAGTTCAGGATCTCTCCAGAGTTCTAACGGGTTTTTTGCGTTGCTACCTTCAGTGAGACCTCCAAAAAGATCAATGCGCTTCTTCGTACGTCTCCCCGGACCGTGTTTTCGTGTCCTCAGAGCTTTGCGAGATCGGGGGAGACGGGCTGGGTGAAAAGGGAGGAGCTCCAGAAGGAATTAAGAGAGACAACCGGGTATAATCTAAGAAAGGGAAGCCGGAAAGTGGGAGCATGCCTACTGACGCTGTGAACAGCAGTGTGTTCCTCTCTCGTGGATGACGTCGGGAATAACTTCCTCAGCTCACAGGCGGCCGGGGGCGCTTCCCATCCCAGATGTTACTCTGCACGGGGCTTTTGTAGGTGTAGGGTGCTTTCTAGACAAACGCAGCATTTCCAGATTAAGGGGGCCGAGGGAGAGTGTAATTTCAGCCGGGACTCGGCTTTAGAGCTTGATTTCATTGCCAAGAACGAGTAGTAGTAGTAGTAGTTAATAATTAATGAAGAACAATGCCTCAGTCTGAAGATGCTCTGAGAGTGCTGATTCTACGGGGCTTTAGAAAGGCCCTTCGCTCCAGAAGGTACCCAGGCACACTTGACGACCTTCCTCCTCCACCTCTTAATCCGACCAAAATTATTCAGTGAACTTGGAGGGTCATGGGAGTGCTGGATGGATTTCTCAGGTAACATTGCAAGTCTTCAAAATGACTAAGTGTAGTCCTTTTTTAAAACACATGAAAGTTAATAAGAAATACCCAGGAATCCTGGAGGCATGTCTGTTAGCTGTCTCCAAAGAGCAGCTTTATTTATAGGGAATGACGGAGATGATTGAGCACGGCTAGAATTGTCAACTTCCAGAACACCCAGTATCTCTTTCTCACACACACACCAAATTATTAACACTCTCTCATACACACACACACAATATTATTATTGATAAAAGTGAGAGAATGTCAAACTTGTTCTACTAGCCCTCAGGATATACATTTTAAAATACAAGAACTGTAGTTGAAAAAGTATTATTTCAACTGACAAAGTTTCAAACTAACTCCAGTTACTTCATGCTCTTTATTACAATGAAATAACTATTCTTTCAAAAAAACAACACCACCTCTTCATGTGTGCATTGTGTATGTGTTAAGAAGACTGATCTGTTTGTGACAGTAAAAGCCAGAATATAGATCAGGCCAGAACAGGCCGCTTATAAATACAACTGAGGCAAAACCAGTGGGATGTGTTAAAGATGCTTGAGAACAATATTTTAGACATGAGGAAAACTTTCCAATATCATGCTCTTATTAACCCATTCCCAGCCAGGACCCATATGGAAAGAATGGGCTGGAGCAGATATTTTATAAATATTTTTTGTGCAAAAACATTGAATATTTATTTAGAGACCCATGAGAACAATATTTTGGAAATCCATGCATTATTAAAATCGTATTAATCCCTTCCAAGTCAAAACATAATATATTTTTCTCACCCTCTTTAATGTACACCCCTGGTTTTTTGCCTCACTTTTATTTGTAATAAACCCATTCTGGCTTAAAAAGTTAAGAAAGTTCTGTTCTTCTTTTACACTGCCCTGCACTTTTGTGTAGTGGTTGTGTAGCTTGCAAGACACTCAATAAGCACTTAAAATTTGTAGTTTTCATGTTGCTGTCAAACAGCTACTCAGGAACCAGGGTACATAGTCCTCCCCTACAGTGTTCCCTCTAACAGGAATTCCCAGATGTTGTTGACTACAACTCCCATAATCCCCAGCCAAAGGCCATTGCAGCTAGGGGTGCTGGGGAACCAGTGAACAACACCTGGGAATCCCTGTTAGAGAGAACACTGCTCCCCTACTATGTCCATAAGAGCCTTCACTGAGGAAACAAATAACCTTTGACTTGGAAGCAAACAGTCATGGTCAAATCTTCTCACTTGAGTGCAGGCACGGAGCCAGCCAAGCGGCAGCCTGTGTCCAGGCCTGCTCGGCGGCCCCTTCCAATATGCCCGTGCGTGTGACGTCACGCACACGGGGCATTGCTTGGGCTCCATAGGAGCCCAGAGCGAACTCCCCGCTCCCATGCCCGGGCCAACTCTCTGCTAAGGATTTCAGGCAGCTCCGACTGCCTAATAGAACGTTTTTCCCTTCCTCTCCCTCTCTGGAGGGAGAGAGAGGGGAAAACGTCCTATGAGGCAGCCGACCCTGCCTGAAATGACATGCTGAGAGCTCGTTCGGGCTCTCGGCAGCCCAGGCCATGCCCCCTTGTCATGTGACTTTGTCATGAAAATTACACAATTAAAATATTAAGCTAAAATATAAAAACATAGATCTGACTAAAAAGATTTTAAAATACAAGCACAATATAACCATATAAAATACAAAGCAGCAGCAGTAGAGACAATCATAAAAACCTAGGTAAAAAGCCAAGATTTCACATGCTTTCTAAAAACTGATGGAAAAGGAGGAGCAAATAGCCACTGGGAGAGCATTCCAGAGTATGGGGGCAGCAACAGAGAAGGCCCTGTCCTGCGTGCACGACAGCCTAGCCTCCCTTATTGTCAGCACCCAGAGCAGAGCCCCCTCAGATGACCTTGTCAAGCAGGCAGCAACCCTTGGGAGCAGGTGGTCCCTCAGGTATCCAGGGCCCAAACCATTAAGGGCTTTAAAGATCCAAACCAGCACCTTGAATTGGACCTGGAAACAAATTGGCAGCCAATTTGGCAGCCAGTACAGCTCTTTCCAAATGGGTGTGATATGATCCCAGTGGGCAGCTCCAGATAAAATCCTAGCTTTTGCATTTTTTCTAGCTGCAGTTTCCAAATATTTATTTTTATTTATGATATTTATTTATCATATTTTATTATTCAAGGGCAGACCCCTGTAGACTGCATTACAGTAATTCAGCCATGACACGCCTAAGGTGATGGGCACGGGTAACTGTGGCCAGATCTGCCTTCTCAAGAAAGAGATGCAGCTGGCACACTAGCCGGAGTCATGCAAAGGCATTCCTGACCACTGCCTCTACCTGAGCTTCAAAAAGCAGAGCTCGGTCCAGCAATAACCCCAAGGTGCATACTTGCTCCTTCAAGGGGAGTGCAACCCCATCCAGAACTGGTAGAATCTCCTCATCCTGATTGGCTCTCCTATTGACCAATTTCCAACCCATCATGGCCTCCAGCCCCCGATTCAGGACATCCACTGCCTCCCTAGGACCAGGTGACAAGGGGAGATAGAGAGCTGAGTGTCATCTGTATATTGCTGACAACTCAGCCCGGATGACCTCTCCCAGTGGTTTCATGTAGATGTTAAACAGCATGGGGGACAAAACCAAACCCTGAGGGACCCCATAGGCCAATGGACAGGGAGCAGAGCAGTAGTCCCCCAGCACCACCTTCTGGACCCTCCCCCCTAGAAAGGACTGGAGCCACTCCAAAGCAGTACCTCCAATTCCAATACTCAAGAGGCAGTCCAGAAGGATACCATGGTCGATGGTATTGAATGCCACTGAGAGGTCCAGCAGAACCAACAGGTACACACTCCCCCTGTCTGGTTCCCAGTGTAGGTCATCCACTAGAGCGACCAAGGCAGTTTCAGTCCCATATCCAGAGCAGAAGCCAGATTGGGAAGGGTCTGGATAATCCATATCATAATCCGTATCAAGACTCTTTGCAGATGGGGTGCTACCACACACTTTATTGCCTTGACTAAAACAGGAAGGATAGAGACAGGTCAATAGTTGTCCAGGTTGGAGGGATCGAGGGAGGGCCTTGAGGCATGATGGCTTCCTGCCATCCCTGAATGTAGCATAATAATCACCTCCAACCATCTGCCTGTACCCTCCCTGGCAGCTTTGATTAGCCATGAGGGGATCAAGAGTGCACGTTGTCACCCACACACTACCCAGGATCTTGTCCACATCCTCAGGCTTCACCAACTGAAAAGAATCCAACACAACAGGTCCAGATGGTACCTGAGGCATGTCTACTGGAACTGCCAAAACTCTGGAATTGAAATCAGCATGGATGTGAGCAACTTACATAGGAACATAGGAAGCTGCCACATACTGTCATACCATTAATCTATCTAGCTCAGTATTGTCTTCACAGACTGGCAGCGGCTTCTCCAAGGTTGCAGGCAGGAATCTCTCTCAGCTCTATCCTGGGGAAGCCAGGGAGGGAACTTGAAACCTTCCCCTCTTCCCAGGCTCCGTCCCCTGAGGGGAATATCTTACAGTGCTCACACCTCTAGTCTCCCTTTTATATGCAACCCTGGCAGAGCCTGCTTAGCTAAGGGGACAAGTCATGCTTGCTACCACAAGACTAGGTCTCCACTTAATCTGCAAGGTGACATGCAAACTGATCACAACGGGCTGTAGATTATTCCTCCCCCATGACCTGGGGGTGGGGATATGTGGAGCAATGACTTTGCTACATGGAACAGCTCCACTGGTCTGCAGTGAGCAGATGCAATGGAAGCAGAGAAAATCATTTCTTCGCCGCCCCCACCGCCACAGAGTAGTCCCTAAAATGGGCTCTAGCCTGTGTTCGGTCGGATTCGTCATGACTCTTCCTTCAGCGTCATTCCAGCCATCGCCTGAATTGTTTCATCCTAAGATCTGAGGAAAACCAAGGAGCAGAACGAGCTCCACCAAGCTGGAGAGGGTGTTTAGGAGCAGCCGTGTCAACAGCCCAGGCCATTTCTCCATTCCAGAGATTTACCAGGGCCTTGACAGAGTCACCAGCTCTGGACACTGGAAACTCCCCGAGGGCCATCTGGAAACTGAGCGGATCCATAAGCCTCCAGGGGTGGATCATTCTAATAGGTCTACCACCCCTGCAGAGGGCAGATGGAGCAATCAAACTAAACCCCACCAGATGATGATCTGTCCATGTCAAGGGAGTTATCTCAAACTCCCCCACCTCCAGATCATTTATTCCCTGGTCGGCAAAAACTAGATCCAGAGTATGTCCTGCCATTTGAGTAGGACCAGATACCAGCTGAAATAGGCTCATGGTTGCCATGGAGGCCATAAAATCCTGAGCCACTCCTACTAGGGGGGCTCAGCATGGACATTGAAATCCCGCAAGACAATAAGTTTGAGGGAACCCAAAGCCACCTCTGAGACCAGCCCTGCCAGCTCAGGTAGGGAGACTGAAGTGCAGCCGGTTGGTCGGTACACCAGCAGAATCCCCAGCCTATCTCAGAGGCCTACCCTCAAGGACAAACACTCGAAATTCTGAGATTGCCTGGAAAGGGAAAGGTCTCACGATAAATGACCACAGTGCCCTCTCCCCTACTGTCCAGGCGGGGGTGCTGCAGGATCAGGAAACCTGGAGGACAGGGCTGAGAGAGACCAACCTCACCCAGCTAATCCAACCAGGTCTCCATCACACATACCAGGTCACCATGTTCATCCACAATCAAATCATGGATGAGGGATGTTTTAGGTTTTACCAACCTGGCACTCAACAGCAGCATCCTAATCTTTGAGGGAGTGTTCTTAGAGCTCCCTGGGGCCACAGGGTTGGGAGAAGAGCTGGAAAAAGGAACAGGCCTCAATTGCCTGAACCGTTTCCTCCTGTAATGGCCTGCCCAACTCCCATTGCCCACTACCTGTGATATTGCTGCCACCAGAGCAATCCCATTTCCTGCTCTCTCAGATACATCTCCTCAGCCCAACCAACCAAAGCCCCTCTGTTTGATTAAAGCCAGAATTCTTGGGTGGATGCCATCTGGCCCTGGAGATTTGTTAATTTTTAGTTTTCCAAGATGGTTTAGAACATCTTCCCTGGTCACCTCAAATTCGCTCACTTTCTCAGCTGCTAAACCTGAAAAGCTCAATTCTAGAAAGGGTATATGGTCAGTATCTTCTGCCGTGAAGACAGATGCAAAGAATTCATTCAGCTTCTCTGCAATCTCCTTATCCTCCTTAATAATCCCTTTCACATCCTCATCATCTAAGGGTCCAACCGCCTCCCTGGAAGGTTTTCTACTTCTGATATATTTAAAGAAGTTTTTGTTATTCCCCTTGACACTTCTAGCTTTATGCTCCTCAAACTGTCTCTTTGCATCCCTTATTGTGTCCTTGCATTTCTTTTTCAAGAGTTTATGTTCCTTCCTGTTCTCCTCATTTGGTCAAGACTTCCATTTTCTGAAGGAAGTCTTCTTCCCTTTTATAGCTTCCCTGCATCTGTGGGTTAGCCATGCTGACATCCTCCTGAACCCGGTGGGACCTTTCCTCCTTCTTGCTATACATTCCAACTGAGCTTCTAGTACTGTGGTTTTAAATAAGTTCCATGCTTTCTGGAGTGATTTGACCCTCTTGACTTTTACTTTCAGTTTCTTTTTTACAATTCCCCTCATTTTTGAGAAGTTTCCTCTTCTGAAGTCCAACACATCTGTTTTGGACTTCCTTGATAATTCACCACTTGCATATATGCTGAAATGGATCACACTATGGTCACTGCTACCCAATGATTCTGCAACTCTGACATCTCTCACCAGGTCCTGGGCACCACTCAGGATTAAATCCGAAGTCTCCATCCCTCTGGTTGGTTCCATAACTAACTGTTCTAAGGCACAGTCATTTAGCATGTCTAGAAATCTGACCTCTCTGTTATTACCTGAATGTGAATTTACCCAGTCTGTGTGTGGATAGTTGAAGTCACCCATTATTACTTCCCTGTCTCTCTTTGATGCCTCTCTTATCTGTTTCTCCAACTCCAGGTCACCCTCAGCACTTTGATCCAGAGGGCAATAGCACGTCCCTAGTAACACATTTCCTTTCAGTCCTTGTAATGTCACCCATAATGATTTTGTGGAGGACTCCGGTCCACCTAGGTGTTCTAGCTTATTGGAATCTATCCCTTCTTTGACATACCGTACAGTGCCATTCCTCCCCTCCCAGTCCCTTCTATAGAGGTTATATCCAGGAATAATCATGTCCCACTGGTTCTCACCATTCCACCAGGTTTCTGTTACACCCACTATATCTGTGTTTTCATTAGTAACCAAGTACTCCAGCTCACCCATCTTGGCTCAGAGGCTTCTGGCATTGGTATATAGACACCTATATGCCAGGTCCCTCACCTGGTGTTGGTGTGTGCTATCCCCCTTACCATCATTTGACCTATATGGCAAGCTATCCTGTGTTTCCTTCTGCTCAACTCCTTGTTCTACCCTGTCCCGTTCTGGTTTACCCGAAACATGTTCACCCTCACACCTTAGAGGATTTTGCCAGCCAAAGCAGATACCACCCAGTTCCTGCTGGCAATCCCCTGAGCATCATTTTAAAAGCTGCTCTATGACTGTCTTGATTTTAAGCACCAGCAGTCTGGTTCCATCTTGGTTCAAGTGGAGCCCGTCCCTTTTGTACAGGCTTTGCCCCCCCCCCATGTATTTCAGTGCCTAACAAATCTAAACCCCTCCTCCCGGCACCACCTTCTCATCCATGCATTGAGACCCCTCAGATCCACCTGCCTCACTGTCCCTGCACGTGGAATAGGTAGAACTTCAGAGAATGCTACCCTGGGTGTCTTGGACTTCACTATGCTACCTAGCAACCTAAATTTGGCTTCCAGGACCTCCCAACTGCATTTCCCAACCTCTGTGGTGCCAACTTGCACTACAGCAGCTGACTCCTACCCAGCACTGCCTAACAGCCTACCTAGATGCAGTGTGACGTCTGCAACAACTACAAAATGTTGCATTAAACCACCAATCAAATGCGCTGTGTGTCTGTGTGTGAGTGTGTGTGTGAGTGTGTATGAATGAATGAAAAAGAGAGGCTTTAAGAAAAGTTGCTTTATCACTATGGGCCCTCCATACATTTGGAGTACCAAAAAGCTGCTGTAAAAAGTGAAATATTTTAGCATGGGCATAATTCAGGCTAAGCTCCAGTGTGCAGGGAAAAACCAGAATCATGTATCGAGTGCACCTTGATATCCATCAGGGACTTCAAGGTACCCCTCCCATGTGCGAATGCACACCCACCAGTCCTGTGATGAAGCAAAGTAAATTTGCCATCTGGGAATGGCCCTGCCAATATAAATGAAGGTGAAAACAGATAATTGGTAACATTGCAATAGTGTGTTAAAGATAAACCATGTGGCAGCTGTAACTGCATGGAGAAGCGGGTCCCCTTAATTTTAATTTTTTTTAATTCAAGTAAATGTTGAACTATGTGTTGTTTTGAAAACATCCATCCAATATTTCTGGAGTTATTAGTCTCTGAAATCCCCATAGTAACAAGATAAAATCAGCTGTGTAGATCAGCGATTTTGCCAATTGAGGGTTCTGAAACTATAATTGGAAGGAGCAAGTCCTGGCAAGTTTTGGAAAGTGACTAGGGGTGTGCAGAATCGGTTTTGTTCAGACCTGTTTTGAATAGAACCAGACTGGTTCGATTGGTTTGAACTAGAACCAGACCGGACCAAAAAAGCGGGGGGGGGGGGGTGCCCATCTGAGTTTGAAGTGAACTTGCCCTGGTTCTAATGGAACTGGTTTGGAACTGGTTTGGTGATTCAAGGGGCATGCTTTGTAAAGAGCCTCTGGATGGGGCAGTTTATAAATGTAATAAATAAATAAATAAATAAATAAATAAATAAATTCCCCTTTACAAGCAAGGGGGGAAACCCTGCCTGCCTTAAAAAAAACCTCCTAATGGGGAGCGGTGAGAGGGCACCTCATTGTTGGAGGCAACAGTGCGGCTCATCCGAACTCAGGACTAGGTCCAGAGCTCCAGTATGGCCAGAACCAGGCCACGCTGGAGAGTCAGACTTGGACAGGCATTTAAAAGAGCTGCACCACCACCACCGATGAGGTGTCTTCTCGCTGCCCCCATTAGGAGTTTTTAAAAGGCAGGCAGAGCGGGCCGGAACGGTTCCCCCCTTTGCTTGTAAAGGGGAATCCTCACTGGATTCCCCTTTACAAATATGCCCCTTGAGCCGAATTGAACCAACTGGCCCCCAGTTCGGTCTGAGAGTAGAACCGGGGGCCTGTTCGACTTCAACCAGCACTCCAGTTCAAGCCAAATTTGAACTGAACTACCAGAATCGGTTCTGTGCGCACCCCAAGTGACTTGAACTTGACTACCTGATAAAGAGTATGTAAGCACTCTGTCACTTTTATAGTTATATGTTCCCTTCCTTCTCTCCTTCCTTTTGTTGACTGTTTTCTTCCACCATTGAGGCACTGGTGAAGTAGGGGGTGGTCCTTGCAACACCATGTGAGGTGGTGGCAGCACGCATTGTCTAGGTATGTGAGGTGGTGTCAAGGTGCAAATGGTCTTGTGAGGGGACTTGAGGTGGCAGTGAGGTTGTGGGGGTCCTTGTGAGGGAACACAAGGCAGCAGCAGGGTGCAGGGGTATCTGCCAGTGCATAAGAGATGGCAGTGAAATGGCAGGGGCCTGGCAGGGGCACATGAGAAGCAGCGAGGTGGGGCTGCATAGCGAGGGCACACCAGGCAACGGCATGGTGATGAATGGACCTGCAAGGGCACACAAGGTGGTGTTAGGATGACTGGTAGCCTTGTGAGGGCACATAAGTTGGTGGCAAGGTGTGGGGGGCCTTGCAAGGCAGCAATGGGGCATCAGGAACCCCCAGGAAGGTCAAGCTGAGCAGAATCAGAGGGGCAAACCAGCAGGCAGAGGTCAAGAACACACCAGAAGTTCAAGCCAAGCAACAGGAACCAAACACACCAGAACAAGGAGATCTTGATTCTGAGGCCTCTGTATCTGCCTGCCTAATTCAGGAAGTCTTTTATCCATTTGGCTATAGGGGAAAGCCAATGGGTGATACCAGGGGCAGGGCTTGCCTAGAGCCTAAAAAAGTCCTGCTTCTGTGCAGCAAGCTGCCACAAGGGACAGCAACATGCAGACCTTCAGTGCAGGCAGAACAGGACACCGTGCTCGAGCATGCAAGGCAGCAGTGAAGTGGCGAAGGGGCTTGATAGGGCCTTTGAAGTGGTGTTGGCAGGACTCACAAAGGCACTTGAGGCATTGAAAAAGCAGCAGAGGAAGTTGCAAGAGCATATGAGGTGGTGAAGGGACTTGCAAGAGAATGTGAGGTTGCAATGAGGTGGCATGGAAGGGCTTATGAATGCATGCAAGGTGGCAGATGGATTTGCAAGGCATATGAAGTGGCAGAGAGGTTGGGGGGGGGTCTTGTAAGGGTGTGTAAGGTGGGGGGACTTGTGAGGGTACATGAAGTGGCAGGGAGCTGTCCAAGGGCAAGGAAGGTGACAGAGTAACTTGTGACGGCATGCAAGGTGGCAGTGAAGTGTCACATGGACTTATAAGGTTACCCAAGGTGGTCATGAGGTGACCAGGGGCCTTGTGAGGGCAGCCAAGACAGTGGCAGTAAGGCCGCAGAGGGACATGCAAGGGGATGCAACAAGGGAGCAGAAGGGCTTGTGAGGCCATGTGAGGAGGCTGATGGATTTTCAAGGGCACACAAGATAGTGGTGAGGTGAGGGCATGCAAGGAGTGGTGCTGGCAAGAGCAAATGAGGTGGCGGGAAGGGGGCCTTGCAAAGGCATACTAGGCAGTGGCAGGGGACTTAAAAGGGCATGCAAGGTGGCAGTGAGGTGGCAGAAGGACTTCTGAGGGTACCGATGGAGGGGGGGGCCTTGCGAAGCCATGTGAATCACAAGCATGTTCACCTTCACCCCCAAAATAGATGTGTTTGCTCTTTTAGGGGAGGAAATGTGTCAGCATATTTCGAGGCAGCCAGGCAACACTGACCATCTTTGTGTTCTGAATTAATATATAGTGTTTAATGCAGTTAAACACAATGCACAAAGTCAGAAAAGTTCCAACCTGACAATCCTTTCATCATTCAGACTGACAGTCAAGAAAACCCTTGCATTACCAGCAGCTTCAAGGGTGGAAGGGGAAGTTTCCTGGAGGAATTATATGTGAAATTGCTTCGTGTCTTGAATCTCTGCCTGGACATTTACTATAGTACATAGCATTTGAGGGAAGAGCTGTGTCTTGCAGAGATGCATCAGACAAAAATCCATCATATGTTTCTATAGGAAATGATTGTGGCTGGATTGAGGACCTGTTGAATGACTGCTGGACAGTTGCTATATAGGTGGTGTGTGGGTGTGGGTCTATCTATCTATCTGCCTTATAGAGATGCATCAAGTTGAAATTCAACATATTATCTCTAACAAGTAATTGTGGAGGGTATTTGCACTTGTTCAATTTCTGCCTGGTTGTGTCTCTCTCCATCCCAATGTCAAGCTGAAAGACCAAGGCAAAGTGTGGCTGCATGGAGCCTCACTTGTAATGCCAGCATAATATAGGAGGCTGCATACATTAGCTTATATGGCACAGAACTAAAGATGGGTACCTTAACTTGCAATTTCCATGAAAATGTCCTCTTTGTCAGACTACCTGAAAAGTACTTTTAAAATAATATTTTTAAAAGGTGAATCTCATAACAGATTGCCAGCAGATGGTGCTGCGAAATTGCATGATGGGCATGCGGATACTGTATGTGGAAGCAATTTGTGTTTTCATACACAGTATTTCTCTGTCTGGAAGGGCCTTTAGTTCCCACAGTACATTTTCGCCTTCACTCCAAAAACTGTGCCACGATATAAATACTAGAGATGGGGATGATAAATTCTAGGCAGTATAAGATGCTGACAAGACAATTTCAGGTCTGAGAACTGGCAGGATGTATTAGTTTATTCTGGGGAACTTCTTAATCCTGAAGAGTGCACTTAATATCCACACTGTGTTCACTTTAGTGTGTCTGGAGGAGGGAAATTATAGTGCCTAGAACAGAGAGAGTCCATCCTTTAAAATTATTATTATTATTATTATTATTATTATTTCTGCACTTGCAGAAATAACAACCAATAATTTGCAAGAAACAAATCAACTAATGTACAGTGCAGCAACAATAACAGCACAAGAGCTTGGATATAAGATCAGCGGACCTGTCAAAAAAGAAAGCAGTACATCACCTAAATGGAAGATTAGATTAGAAAATAAAATCTCCAGGCTTAGATCAGATGCTAGTAAATTGAAAGATATGAAAGACAAGAAGCTGAAGAATGAAAACACCAAACAGTATCTGATCCAAAAATACCACCTAGATTCAAGGAAAATTAGAGAAGTCCTGGAAGAAGATATGAAGCCAGAATTACACAACACAGGCAGAATCTCCAGTTCCAGTCGAATCAGAGACTTTTCTACCAAAGCATAGAAGGAGAAACTGCAAGAAACCTAGAAACACCAAATAAAGAAGAAACAGTGCAATTCTGGCGGAAATTATGGGACAATCCAATAGATTATAATAAAAAATCAGGCTGGATGAAAGAAGTCAAAAAATGTAAGCAACAAATGCAAGATCTAATAATAACACCAGCATTAATAAGTGAAAGAGCAAAGAAAATTAAAAATTGGATTGCGCCAGGCGACGATGAACTGCATGGCTTCTGGCTTAAACACCTAACAAGCCTTCATAAACAACTATCAAAACAGTTCAATCACATTATGAAAGGCGGTGATATAGAACAATGGCTAACAACTGGGAAAACTCATCTCATTATGAAAGACCCAGCAAAAGGTGCAGTTCCAAGTAATTATAACCTGCCTGCCAACCATGTTCAAATTATTAACTGGAATAATAGCAGATGAAGTGATGCAACACTTATTAACTAACAAACAGCTTCCAGTTGAACAGAAAGGAAATTGCCCGAACACCAGAGGCACAAAAGACCAGCTGCTGATTGACAAAATGATTTTAGAAAACTGCAAGAGAAGAAAAACAAATCTAAGTGTTGCATGGATTGACTACAAGAAAGCCTTCGACTAATTGCCTCACACATGGATACTAAAATGTTTAGAAACAACTGGTGTCAGCAAAAACATTCAGATATTTATATTAAAAAAGCAATGAGCATGTGGAGTACACAGTTAACTATCAATGGCGAGACACTTGGACAGGTTAGCATTAGAAGAGGCATTTTCCAAGGGGACTCACTATCCCCTCTGTTGTTTGTAATCGCCATGACCCCACTTTCACAAATACTAAACAAAACAGGCCTGGGATACCAAACATCTAAAACATCAAGTCAAATCAACCATCTGCTGTACATGGACAATCTGAAATTGTATGGAAAGTCCCAGTCAGAAATCGAATCACTGCTGAACACTGTCCGTATATTCAGTAGCGATATAGCAATGGAGTTTGGACTAGACAAGTGTGCTGCGTTAATAATAAACAGAGGAAAAATAAGAAAAACAGAAGGAATAGAACTGCCCAATGGAAGCAACATCAAGAACCTGGAAGAGAAATAACATTACAAATACTTGGGCATTCTCCAGGCTGATAATATTGCACATGCAGAAGTTAAAAGAAAAATTGGAAGTGGATACATGAGGAGAGTTAGAAAAATCCTCAAGTCCAAACTCAATGGCGGGAACACCATACAAGCCATAAACACCTGGGCTATACCTGTTATCAGATACACTGCAGGAATAATAGACTGGACCCAGGCAGAGCTAGAGATGCTAGATCGTACGACCAGGAAAATAATGACCATCAATCATGCTCTGCACCACCGCAGTGATGTAGATAGGCTATACCTCCCTCGTAGCTCAGGTGGAAGAGCAATGCTGCAAGTCCATCAAACAGTAGAGGAGGAGAAAAGAGGCCTTGAAGAATATATCAAGGACAGTGAAGAACATGCACTTCAAATGGTCAATAATGCGAAACTATTCAACACCAATGAAACAAAGCAGGCCTACAAGAAAGAACAAGTCAAGAACTGAGCAGAAAAATAGAAAAATAAGCCCCTGCATGGTCAATATTTGCACAATATAAGTGGAAAATCAGACATCACCAAGACCTGGCAATGGCTTAAGAATGGCAACTTGAAGAAAGAAACAGAGGATTTAATACTGGCTGCACAAGAACAGGCACTAAGAACAAATGCAATAAGAGCAAAAGTAGAAAAGTCAACAACAAACAGCAAGTGCCGCCTTTGTAAAGAAGCAGATGAAACTGTGGACCACCTAATCAGCTGTTGTAAAAAGATCGCACAGACTGACTACAAACAAAGGCATGACAAGGTAGCAGGGATGATACTCTGGAACATCTGCAAGAAATACAAGCTACCTGTAGCCAAAAATTGGTGGGACCATAAAATTGAAAAAGTGGTAGAAAATGAAGATGTAAAAATATTCTGGGTCTTCTGACTACAAACAGATAAACATCTGCCACACAATACACCAGATATAACTGTAGTCGAGAAGAAAGAAAAACAAGTCAAAATAATCGACATAGCAATACCAGGGGATAGCAGAATAGAAGAAAAAGAAATAGAAAAAATCACAAAATACAAAGATCTACAAATTGAAATGGAAAGGCTGTGGCAGAAAAAGACCAAAATAATCCCAGTGGTAATTGGCGCCCTAGGTGCAGTTCCAAAAGACCTTGAAGAGCACCTCAACACCATAGGGGCCACAGAAATCACCATCAGCCAATTACAAAAAGCAACTTTACTGGGAACAGCCTATTTTTTATGATGATATCTATAACAACAGCAACAACATTGACAATAAAATTCAGCCATCCCAGGTCCTTGAGAACAACTCAATGTCTGGATAAAACAAACCAGTCAATAACACCTGTCTAACTGTGTAAATAAATAAATAAATAAATAATAATAATAATAATAATAATAATAATAATAATAATTCACAGAAGTCGAGCTTGAAGAACTGCAAAGAGCAACACAGTTCAGTTGAGCAACCAGTTCAGTTGAACAACTAGGTTTAGCAACCAGGGCTAGAGTCTGCAAGGTTACTGGAAGAAACGTCGCTTAACCGGAAAAAATATATGAAAAATTCCAGCAAGGAAATAATGATCTGCTATTACAAGTCTAGTCCAACTAGAAGAGGTTATTTAAAAAGAATGTACCACATTTGGAAAGAGAAGCACCCAGATACAGAAATAACAGAACAAAGGCTAGCAGACCAGAGAAGAAATAAAATATTCACAGGAGTTGAGCTGGAAGAACTGCAAAGAGCAACACAGGCTCAAGATATGGAAGAAGAATTACCACCAACTGAAGAAGTTGCTCAGGTGCAGATGGAGGAGGTGTTGGAAATGGAGGATGCCACTGTTACTGAACTGTTCCTAAATCAAAACCAGGCAACCTCCCCTTTCCCTTCACCTCAAAAACCCGAATGCCGTTTAACAGAAAAGCAACAAGAACTAAAGCAAAAAATAACAGAGCACATGAACCAAACAAACACCAGGGTTCGACTTCCAGCTCTAAAAACAGTTGCCAAAAAACAACGTGCTCAGGCATTAAAAGATGTCAATGCTGCACTTGCAGAAATAACAACCAAAAATTTGTAAGAAACAAACCTAGTAATGTACAATGCAGCAACAATAACACAAGAGCCCGGATATAAGATCAGTGGCCCTGTTAAAAAAGAAAGTAGTGCATCACCTAAATCCAAGATTAGATTAGAAAATAAAATCACCAGGCTTAGATCAGATGCTAGTAAAGTGAAAGATATGAAAGACAAGAAGCTGAAGAATGAAAACACCAAACAGTATCTGATCCAAAAATACCATCTAGATACCATCTAGATTCAAGGAAAATTAGAGAAGTCCTGGAAATAACAAAGCAACAAATAACAGCAGTGTCAAAGAAGATTAATAATCCCAGTAGTAACTGGTACCCTAGGTCCAATTCCAAAACACCTTGAAGAGCACCTCAGCACCAAAGGGGCCACAGAAATCACCATCAGCCAATTACAAAAATCAACTTTACTGGGAACAGCCTATATTTTGTGACGATATCTATAATAATAACAACAATATTGATAATAAAATTCTTTCCCCCCCCCCTTGAGCTTAGGACCCATCATTCACTCCCCTCCCCTGCGTTCACGTTCCAATAGTCCAGATAGCCCAAATGGTCAAATAGCCCAAATAAATCTGGCAATGCCCTTGGCCCCTAGTAGAACCAGAGTGGTGGGGGGCGGGGGGGCTGAGCAAACCGTCCGAAGGAAAGACTTATGACCCATTAAAATCAAAACTCAAGAGAGTGAAGAAAAATGCTTGTGCTCCCGGAAGGTTCGAAAAAGAACTATTTCTAAATCGAAGACTTTCCATAAACTTAAAAGAGCAGGGATGAAATGTCGTCCTTCAGCAACTACCTCTTCGGTGATTGATGAAAGAGCACTGTAGTCTGAAGGAGCGGAGTATTTCTCTCCTAGGAGTTTCTCCTTCTCTTCCCAGCTGTCCTCCCCTGTGCAGTAAGTTGATAATATGGAGGAGGGCAATTTTCTTTCACCTAGCCACACTTCTGAGCCTACTGTTTGTTGTTGTGTGTAATCTTCTGCGCGCTGTGTGGCCCACAAGAATTCCTCAGCTTTACCTGCTGCCCAGATGGAGAGTGGAGTCGAGGAACCATCTCTTATTTTGCAGGAAACTCCTGTCACCTCTCCTCTTTCCAAGCAAGGATCGGCCACAAGTCGAAAGCCTTCGTTTGAGCTCACGGAGGGATCTTCGGATCTTCGTCCAGTATGGCTTTTTTGGTTCAGGAGTCCTTGAAGCTGCTTTTTCATCGTCTCACAGCTGTCGCTGAGCTCTTGGACCAGCTATTATCTGAGACGAGGAGAGCCTTTAGGTGTTTTCAACTTGATAGTAATCTGCTTAATAAGCCTAACAAGGGCTTCTCCACTACTATTAAATCAGGGACCCGGACAGAGGTGTCTTCTTACTCCCTCCTTACTTCTCTGGCCCAGAGCCCTCACCATCAACATAGAGGAACTCCTCTACAAACTTCTTTGGCTGACAAGGCGAGGGTATGTGCTGATTAGAAGTCTTCCTACTCTCTAATTTATCAATCTAACCAACTGTTTTTGGAATTTTTTCTGAACTCTTGTAATAGTGACAGATGGCATTCTAAGGATAATAAAAATCAGCCATCCCAGGCCCTTGGGAAGGACTCGATGTATGGATAAAACCAGCCAGTAACACCTCTTTCACTGTGTAAACAAGGAAGAAGAAGAAGAAGAAGAAGAAGAAGAAGAAGAAGAAGAAGAAGAAGAAGAAGAAGAAGAAGAAGAAGAAGAAGAAGAAGCAGCCAACCACTTTTATTGTCTGCAGAGTCTGTTGCTGACAAGATTTCCCTCTCTCAGTTTTTTGCATTCCAACTGTTGGTATGTGTGAGACCACACAGCTCTTGTGGATTAACATTTTTATTAAATTACCTTGCATAAAGTAAACCCAGAGTCTAAAGGAGAGAAAGTTCATATGGATAGGAAACGTACAAAAACTGAACACTGAAGGGCAACCATGGATAAGCCAAACTTTAAATCTGAACAGCTGCAACAGAGGGCCACAGAACAAACATAGCTTTATTGATTTTTTAAGAAACCAATGAGCAGTGGAAGGTAATCTGATTCTGTACACACAAAGAAGGGTGTGCTGAGTGTACCTTTCCCCCAGTAAGGTAAAGGTAAAGTGTGCCGTCAAGTCAATTTAGACTCCTGGCACCCACAGAGCCCTGTGGTTTTCTTTGGTAGAATACAGGAGGGGTTTACCATTGCCTCCTCCTACTGCAGTATGAGATGATGCCTTTCAGCATCTTCCTATATCACTGATACCTGGTGTAGGTGTTTCCCATAGTCTGAGTACTATTAGGTATATCATCACAGTCTCCACTTGTAATGTTGTTTGAAAATATGACCAGTAAAACTTGGAGGTAGGGGGGTTTAAAACAATTTCAAATATTCTCTAAATTAAAAATATTTAGTAATAATTATATGTTTGTGTTATTAGTTCATGACCTGGGCAAGCCCATAAATCTGAAGATAGGTATTTTGGTGCTGGCTGTGATATCTACATTTGGGGATGGAGAAACACGGAAAGCTGTGATGTAAAAGCATTATTTGAGAACATTTATTTGCATATGAAAACACCTAGGCTTTGCCCACTGCCCCCTCCCCCCCAGTGCTCACACCCTTCTACCTCACTATTAGTCTGGGTACAAAACCCAGACTACCCCAGTGCAGAGCGCTGGGATCAGGATCTGTCTCGGTGCTCAACATGAGCAGCCCTACTTGGGTAGGGCTGTGGAAGCCTGAGTAGGGTTGCGCATGTGAATAACCTTTATGGGTTCAAATCTATGGATTGAAATCTTCTTATATAAAACATCAGTGAGTTTTGAACAACTTTATGGAGATCCTGTTCTGCTTGACTATTCATGCAGAAAAATACTATATTCATAAATTTGCTTTCAAGAAATAACCGAATTCCAGATGTTTTAGGTTATGTATACTTTAGCTAAAAAGCTGGCCTGTACCCAGTCTTCAACTGCCCTCTCAAACTGTAGGCACCACAATCCCTAGGGTTTATTTTGTTAATCTTTTGCTGTCACTGTTGCAGCAACCACCTCTTTCCTATCTGGCTAGCAGAGTGATTAATGCCTTATAGCAGTATTCGCCTTTGCAAAGCCTACAACCCAGTGGCAGTTCCCATTGAACAAAATTGTGAGCATTTGTTTATTAGGCCTGTGTGAAACTTTGGCTGAAGCGGAATACTCCACACAATTCCCTTAGCACTGCACAGAGTGACTGTTCCCACTGCATAGTGCTCTGCTTTGCCTAGCAGCAGTGGGAATCCTTTAAGGGAAATGAAGTCCTTTCCAGCTCCCTGCACATTGTGGTGGGAAGGGTAGTCCTTCCCAGCATTTTCTCCATAGAACTCTATGGGGAAAGTGCTGGGAAGGACTGCACTTCCCAGCACTCCATCCATGCCTTCCAAGGTGGTTCTGAGGCTTGACAGTACTTCATTTCTGTTAAAGGCGCCCACCGCCAGCACTGATCGAGGGCAACCTGGATCAGCATGGCGGGAAATGGCTGTCACACATTGAAGGGTTTTCTTGTGCCCCCCCCACTTGAAAATCAGTGAAGATCACTAACTTACAGACTCTGTGACAAGAATATTCCTCAGCCTAAAATGTGTGTATGTGTAATGTGAATATTTGGGTCTATGTTATATATAGACCCCTGCTAACCTGGCAAAGAGGCACCTTTTACCATGGTGATTCTCTTTATTTACCAGGGGGAGAGTAACTGGCCCTATCCACCCCCAGCACAGTACCTCCAGTCACTGTTGCTGGTGTCTATCTTGTGTTTCTTTTTAGAATGTGAGCCCTTTGGGGACAGGGAGCCATCTTATTTATTTATTATTTCTCTGTGTAAACTGCCCTGAGCCATTTTTGGAAGGGCGGTATAGAAATTGAATTAATAATAATAATAATAATAATAATAATAATAATAATAATAATAAACCATAACCATACTGGACAGGTCTCACCAGAGGAGCCAGACAAAGAGTGCCTCTCCCATCAACAATATGGTGAGACGTAACTTTAATAAACCTATACCGGATCAGTCGTCGCCCAGGTCAACAAGGACCGCGCCAGGTGCTGGAGTCCCTGGACATCTGGTGGCAAGTGGGCAACAGGACTAAGGATCTTCAGTTGAGCAACCAGGGCTGAAGAAAGCAAAGTTACTGGAAGAAACGTCGCTTAACCGAAAAAAATATACAAAAAATGCCAACAAGGAAATAATGATCTGCTATTACAAGTCTAGTCCAACTAGAAGAGATTATTTAAAAAGAATGTACCAAATTTGGAAAGAGAAGCATCCAGATACAGAAATAACAGAACAAAGGCTAGCAGACCAGAGAAGATTCATAATAAGAAATAAAGTATTCACAGGACTTGAGCTGGAAGAACTGCAAAGAGCAACACAGGCTCAAGACATGGAAGAAGAATTACCACCAACTGAAGCAGTTGCTCAGTCGCAGCTGGAGGAGGTGTTGGAAATAGAGGATGCCACTGTATGTAAATATATTATGATGTAAAATGTAAAAAGATGTAAAAATATTATGGGACTTCCGACTACAAACAAACATCTGCCACACAATACACCAGATATAACTGTAGTCGAGAAGAAAGAAAAACAAGTCAAAATAATCGACATAGCAATACCAGGGGATAGCAGAATAGAAGAAAAAGAAATAGAAAAAATCACAAAATACAAAGATCTACAAATTGAAATTGAAAGGCTGTGGCAGAAAAAGACCAGAATAATCCCAGTGGTAATTGGCGCCCTGGGTGCAGTTCCAAAAGACCGTGAAGAGCACCTCAACACCATAGGGGCCACAGAAATCACCATCAGCCAATTACAAAAAGCAGCTTTACTGGGAACAGCCTACAGGTGAAACTCGGAAAATTAGAATATCGTGCAAAAGTCCATTAATTTCAGTAATGCAAATTAAAAGGTGAAACTGATATATGAGACAGACGCATTACATACAAAGCGAGATAAGTCAAGCCTTAATTTGTTATAATTGTGATGATCATGGCGTACAGCTCATGAAAACCCCAAATCCACAATCTCAGAAAAATAGAATATTACATGGAACCACGAAGACAAGGATTGAAGAATAGAACAATATCGGACCTCTGAAAAGTATAAGCATGCATATGTATTCAGTACTTGGTTTGGGCCCCTTTTGCAGCAATTACTGCCTCAATGCGGCATGGCATGGATGCTATCAGCCTGTGGCACTGATGAGGTATTATGGAAGACCAGGATGCTTCATTAGCGGCCTTCAGCAATTCTGCATTGTTTGGTCTCATGTCTCTCATCCTTCTCTTGGCAGTGCCCCATAGATTCTCTATGGCGTCAGGTCAGGCGGGTTTGCTGGCCAATCAAGCACAGTACACTGTATACTTTTCAGAGGTCCGATATTGTTCTATTCTTCAATCCTTGTCTTCTTGGTTCCATGCAATATTCTAATATTCTGAGATTGTGGATTTGGGGTTTTCATGAGCTGTACGCCATGATCATCACAATTATAACAAATTAAGGCTTGACTTATCTCGCTTTGCATGTAATGCGTCTGTCTCATATATCAGTTTCACCTTTTAATTTGCATTACTGAAATTAATGGACTTTTGCACAATATTCTAATTTTCTGAGTTTCACCTGTATATTCTGCGACGATATCTATAACAATTGACAATAAAATTCTGGCATCCCAGGTCCTTGGGAAGGACTCGATGTCTGGATAAAACAAACCAGTCAATAACACCTGTCTGACTGTGTAAACAAATAATAATAATAATAATAGGTGGCCACCATAGGGGCCACAGAAATCACCACCAGCCAAGTACAAAAAGCAACTTTACTGGGAACAGCCTATATTCTGCGATGATATCTATAACAACAGCAACAACATTGACAATAAAATTCAGGCATCCCAGGTCCTTGGGAAGGACTCGATGTTTGGATAAAACAAACCAGTCAATAACACCTGTCTGACTGTGTAAATAAATAAATAAATAAATAATAGGCCTGCATTGGATCCCTCAGAACTTGGCAATTATAGGCCGGTTTCCAACCTCCCATGGTTGGACAAGGTGATTTGAGGGGGTGGTGGCATCTCAGTTTCAGGCTGTCTTGGAGGAAGTGGATTATCTGGACCCATTTCAAACTGGCTTTCAGGCAGGCTATGAAGTTGAGATGGCCTTTATCAACCTGTTGGATGATCTCCAATCAGGAATTGACGGGGGCAGTGTGACACTGCTGATCCTTTTGGATCCCTCGGCAGCTTTCAATACCATCGACCATGGCATCTGGAATGCCTGAAGGGGTTGAGAGTGGGAGGCACAGCTCTGCAGTGGTTCCAGATGGTGTAGCTTGGAGACTATTGCTCTTCAAAACAAGAGCTCCGGTATGGAGTCCCACAAGGCTCCATACTGTCTCCAATGCTTTTTAACATCTATACAAAACCACTGGGAGAGATCATCAGGGGATTTAGTGCAGGGCGTTATAAGTATGCTGATGACACCCAAATCTATTTCTCCATGTCAGTTTCATCAGGAAATGGCCTAACTTCCCTAAAGGCCCGGAGGTGGTAATGGGCTAGATGAGGCAGAACAAACAGAAGCTGAATCCAAGCAAGACAGAGGTTCTCATTGTGGGAGGTTGAGACTTAGGAAGTGGTTTAGATCTGCCTGTTCTGGACAGAATCACACTCCCCCGGAAAGAGCAGCTACATAGTCTGGGAGTACTTCTGGACCCCAACCTCTCCCTGATTTCTCAAGTTGAGGTAGTGGCCAGGAGTGCTTTCTATCAGTTTTGGCTGATTTACCAGCTACGTCCATTTCTGGAGATAAACAACCTTAAATCAGTGGTGCATATGCTGGTAACATCCAGGCTTGACTACTGCAATGCACTCTACATTGGTCTGCCTTTGTACATAGTTTGGACATTGCGGTTAGTCTCCATGGCTGCCCAAAGAGATTATATTACACCCATTTTGAAAGAACTACACTGGCTGCCAATAATTTTCCAGGCGAAATACTAAGCGCTGATCATTATTTAAACGGCTTGGTTCTGAAGTATTTAAGAGAACGCGTTCTTCGTCAAACCCACTGCCTCTCAAGATCATCTGGGGAAGTCCGGTTGAGGTTGCCACCAGCTCAGTTGGTGGCGACTTGAAACCAGGCCTTTTCTAGAGTTGCCCTGTGATTCTGGAACACGATTCCTAATGAAATCAGAGTTTCCCCTTCTCTGCATGTTTTTAAGAAGGACAGGCTTCTAGTTTATAGCTTTAAAGTTTCAGTTTTTAGAGTTTTTATTGTATTTTAAATTGTTTTAATTATGTTGTAATGGTTTTTATATTATGAATCGCCCAGGGACATTTGTATAGTGCGATATATAAATGCACTAAATAAATAAATAAATAATAAAAAGCCCCAGCTTCGCATATACACTGATGGGGTCTGAGCTGTTGGTAATGCACCAGGAGGGAGATCTTGAGGTTGTGGTGGACAGCTTGTTGAAAGTGTTGACCCAGTGTGCAGCAGCAGTAAAAAAAGGCAAATTCCATGCTATTATTTATTTATTTATTTATTTATTCGATTTATATACCGCCCTTCCAAAATGGCTCAGGGCAGTTTACAACAGAATAAAAACGATTAAAACCAGTTAACAAAGTCAAAACTATAAAAACAGAATAAAACTATTTAAACATTCAAACAGCTAAAATCCCTGGAAAACCAGGACAACCATTTAAAACAATTTAAAGCAGTTTACAACAGTTTAAAAACCCTGGAAGGCCAGGCCAAACAGATAGGTTTTAAGGTCTAGGAATCATTGGGAAGGGGATTGAAAATAAAACTGTTAATATTATAATGACCTTATACAAATCTATGGTGCGGCCACATTTGGAGTACTGCATACAGTTCTGGCCACCATATCTTGAGAAGGACATTGTAGAACTGGAAAGGGTGCAGAAGAGGGCAACCTTGATCAGGGACCTGGAGAACTTTCCTTATGAGGCAAGACTACAGCACCTGGGGCTTTTTAATCATGACTCGGCCATGCAGGTGCCCATTGCACATGTGCGATGGCCTCCAAAATGGCCACCACAACAGGGAAAAGTCCTGGAAAGGGCTGAATACCACCTGAACTGGGTGATTTAAGGTATAATGGACGCTGGCGGGGGGGGGACCTCTAGCCCCGCCCCCCCGCCTCAGAGAAGCCTCCTGGAGGGGAGTCAGAATTTTTTTAAAACTTCGAACACCCTGAACAAGTTGGGGGGGGGGGTTTCAGTTTGACATTGAACCAACCAACCCCCCCCCAACTGAGGGGTGTTTGGCTCGATGCCAAGCCTTTAAACCGAATCGGTTCGATACCGAACCAGTTTGCACATCCCTAGAATGGACCATTCAATGTATTACCAAGAGCAAGGGATTACTCTGACCAGATGGCAACTTTCTGCTCCCCTGATTGTGGACTGTACCATATCAGTTAACATGTTGGAATTCTTCCAGCAAAAGTAAGATCATTTTTCCCTGGGTCACCCTGGCACAGACCTCTGTACTCTGTAGATTGCATACCTTCTGCTGGTTGCTCCCAGTTATTCCCATCAACCAGCTGGACCAGTGATGTTGCTGATATTGTTTCTGTCTGGATGATGGGGATCACAAGTGTCCAAACAGCACAATTGTCCAATTCCTTAAGTAAGATATATGTGGATGTATCTGCCAAGTGCATTTTGCTATTCATTTGCATTGGAAACTTCAGCAAGTGCCAGGAGTTGGTGTTTGACATCAAAATATTTGAAGCAGTTGACAGTGTCAGTGAAAGGGATGGTGTGAAGAATTGTCATTCTTTGTTTCTTTGAAAGAAAGAAAATGTATCGTGTGATTTTACAATCTGATTCCATAACAGACTTCCCACATATGGGTGATGTCGTGAGCATTACTAATGCTGTCTCTATACAAAATTCCATCAGGGACCTCCAGGTGAACTGACAAAATAAGGAAGAAGTGAAGCATAATTCTCCCTGGGAATAGGTATTGTGTCCTGAATTCAAATAGTAGAGAAATTACCATTATCTGTGTGTTAATGTTTGAATCATGTCATGTTGTAAAATTATTTCACATAGACTATCTCTGAGTGCAGAACACAAAACTACCTGCATCATTTTAATAAGCTGGAAAAATTCATGGCATTGATTTAAATACAGTAAGGAAAAAATGTGCTTTGAAAATGCACAATTACAGAACGTTGGCAGCCTTGTGAATAGCTAATTATATGCAGAGAGTTTAACTCTACAAGCAAATGCTATTGTTCTCATAAAATACTGTTGCATAAAATACCCACTCTTGTGAGAATTATGAATAATGAGCTTTGGGAAGGGAGTCTGTTAATCTTGACTTTTTGCTGTCCTGGTCTGAGGTTAAAAGTCAGTATGTGAGATTGTTGAAAGTTGAATGGCAACAGAAATGGGATATGGATAATATACAGGATGTCACTTTCATAATTTCCCCCCAAATCTCATAGAAATGTACTATTTGGGTACTTTCCACAGAACTCAGCAAGTTGCCATGGTAAGAATATTATCTGGACATTGTAATTTACATGATAAGTTATATTTGCTTGGTAAAGTGGATGATAATTTATGCTCTGTGTGTGGCCTTTCAGAAACGGCTGACCCTGTTTTATGGGAATGTGGAAGATATTGTGAGGAATGTGTTAAGTTTTTGGAGGTTCTGCAATTGTTGGTTTTCCAGATTTGGAGACCCGGACGGTTTTTGGTGCTAGGGAGGTTCGGGACCAGGTCCTTAAGATCCTGTGGGATTTCCTCTGGGATTCATGTTTATGTTGGGGTTTGTGCTTATTTAGCAAAGTCCAAGGAAACTACCACTCCTGTTACAAAGTGCAGAGGTTATTTGTTGTAGCTATTTAAGGAACACACATGGAGATCACTGTAGAGCAGGGATTCTCAAACATGGGTCCTCAGGTGTTATTGGACTTCAACTCCCATAATCCCCAGCCTCAGTGGCCTTTGGTTGGGGATTATGGGAGTTGAAGTCCAATAACACCTGAGGACCCAAGTTTGAGAATCACTGCTGTAGAGTCTAAACTAAATTGATTTATTGATGAAGTACATTTGAGATAGAAAGGCCTATCTTATCTATCAGCTACATAATGAATAGGTAGGGAGAGAGAGAGATGTTTCCATCTTCTTTCTAGGAGGAAAGGAAGACAACTGACTCACCACAGGAAGTACCTGAGGAGTCAAAGCAGGGGTCATAGAGTAGAGGCAAGCAGGGACAGGTAAGGAGACCCTCACTACCCTGTTTCCCCGAAAGTAAGACCTACCCCAAAAGTAAGACCTAGCTGTAATTTCTGATGTACCACTAATTGCCCTAGTGCATTTTGGGGGGCTAAAATTAATATAAGACACTGTCTTATTTTCGGGAAAACACGGTAGCTACCTCTACTCCCAATGACCCTAGTGCTCATTAGGATAGTTGGTGCAAAAGGCTGATGCACTGGAACTCCATCTCCAACAGTTTATATGAGAAGTTTTGACTGATGATTTTGAACTATTTCTGGTATCTTGGCTATTAGGGCTCTTAATGGGCCGCTATGCCAATAAGCCTTTACGAAGAGGAGGAAGAGGAGATGGTGGTGGTGGTACTGTTGGTGACAGAGGGTTAGATCATGGTTTTGTGTTGTTGTTGTTGTTTTAAGAACAAGAAATCATTTTCATGTGGGAGAATTTCCAGTCTTAAAATTTGTGGGAGTGATTATGATGCTGTTATATTTAGAGTTCATTTTGTTTAGTTCATTCCATTCAGAAGCAATGAATATAGCAATTATGTTTAGGCACCAGCCCCATTTCAGTTGTAAGGTAAGGCCCAATTTAACTGTAGCTGGAGCAACTGTAGGGGGAATTATAATAACTATAACAGACAGTTGTCCCAGATATGAACATATATATACTTCAACATACATTTCGCATCAACAGATACATCCAGTTCAAAAGGGCTCAGTGCAGTTCAGGTGGGGATGTACAGCCAGATGTGTGCACACAGAAGTCTGCTTAGCCAAGTAGGTATTAATATAGTTAAAATGAGGAGTGTTTTCAACATTCCACCATTATAAGCACTGAACATTCTATTGCTTATAAAGTCAAAGATACCCACCCAATCCCTCCAAAATTGTGCACACATCAACTAGGGGACAAGAGACATCACTCTTCCAAATTTGGTGCAAATCCATTGCAATATATCTGAGATATAGCCGTTTAGGTTTTTAACTCCTAAAAAGAGGTTTCAAAGTGTTGGCCACATTTTCCTACCACAGATAATGCATATTTTAAAATGTTTGATGTCTCTTTAGCCTTTCCCAAAAATTCAGGTCCATAATGGACTGGTGCCTTTTGCTGGTTTGAAAAAACATCAGTCTAGTGATCTTTGAGTAATTACTGTTTGAAATCTCCATAATAATAGGGAAAATAGCTAAGGGAAGGTTGATTGATTTGATCGATTAAGTGCTGTCAAGTTGGTGTCAACTTTTAGTGACCACATAGATCGTTTCTCTCCAGGATGATCTGTCTTCAACTTGGCCTTTAAAGTCTCTCAGTGGTGCATTCATTGCTGTTGTAATCGAGTCCATCCACCTTGCTGGTGGTCGTCCTCTTCTTCTCTTTCCTTCAACTTTTCCCAGCATTATGGACTTCTCAAGGGAGCTGGGTCTTTGCATAAAGTTTCCAAAGTATGGTAGTTTCAGCCTGGTCATTTGTGCCTCAAGTGAAAATTCTGGATTGATTTGTTCTATGACCCATTTGTTTGTTTTCCTGGCTGTCCATGGTATCTTCTCCAGCACAAAAGTTCAAAAGCATCAATACTTTTTCTGTCTTGCTTCTTCAAAGTCCAGCTTTCCACACTTTGCCTTGATTAGAGATGCATCTGGCAGAAATGCATCAGGGGAATCTCTAGGAAGTGATTAGGGAAACTGCACCTGTTAAATGTTTGCCTGGATGCATCCCTGCCCAGCCCAGTGTCCAACTGAGGAACAGGGAAAAGTGTGGGAGCAAAGTGTGAATGTATGGAGCCTCATTTCTAAAGCCATCATCATCATATAAGTCTTTACAGCTTATATGGTACAGAAGTTAAGATGGGCACCTTAACTTGCAATTTCCATTCTTTTTAGATCATGAGTGATAATGTAAAACATCATAACTCTCATCTTAAACTGAAGATATTTGGATTACTGAATTTCCAAGTATTTTAAAAAAGGAAATCTGATTGGACAATATGGGGAAGAGCTTGAACACAAGATAGAACTTCCTGATGTTGACCACCAAAAATATAGTTCTACAAGTGAAAAGGGAGAGAAAAGCAAATATTGTGGTCCCCCCACATTGCAGACTGCTCTGCAAGACAGGCCTACAGGGCTGCTAGTTTAATTGCTCCTTGTGATGACAGAGCTTTTGTTCTGCCCTCCTAAGACTGTGGAGCCTAGCAAGAGTGAAAGTATGTGGTCCATAGACTCATATTTTGTTTTAAATAAATGTCAATAATATCATGCACATTCATCACTAATGATCAACTGATTCTTGTTACATGTATTATTATTGAGCCAACTTTGCTGAACAGAGAGACCAGTAAATAGCAGTAAATAAACTGGTAAATAAATTCATTTGATGAATATCTAATTCACAAAAGCATGAACATGCTCTCAACAATAATTTTTGAGATGACAGGGGATGCATTATTCCCACGCCACCCTGTCATTTATTATATGCTCCCAAGCTGTAATTTCAAGAACGTTTTTAAACATACTTTATGACAGTCCTAGGTAGTAGGAGGCACAAGAGAGCTTTACTTCAGGATACTGACAAAGTAAATATACTAAACTCCTATCAGGAAAACCTTTTAGTGGTGCCACATAACAGGTAGCTGGAGATAATATAGCACAAATGTCTGCTTGTATTTAGTCATTTCTTAAGGTCCGTCTTGCAGTGTCGCTTGCTAAATACCACTGAGCAATTCAATTAGTTTAATTACCGGAACAAAATATGAAATGCTGATCTCTTATAGATATACTTTTTGAAAGGTCAGCTGTAGTCTTGAGTTTTATTAACAACTTATTCACGCATTGTCATCCAATTGCTTACCTGTCAAACAGTCATTAAAATTAGTGTGTAATTTGTCAAGAAAGCCATCCAAGTGTAGCTGTACAATAGTCTACATCAGGTAGCTAGCATTTAGAAGAAGAAATATGAACCTGAGTTACCTGATTGGCATATTACGTTGTGGTGCTATGACTCCAGCCAAACCTAAATCTACACAAAAAGAAGAAGATTCTGAACTTAAGATAACCCCTTGATTTCTAACATCAAAGAACTTGGAAAAAACATAGTATTGGAGTCAAGTAAATCAAATCAGCAGATTGATACCAGATACGGAACTCTGCCAGGCCCCAGCAATATCCAGCAAGGCACCTGAGGAGGACTGGGAAGTGCTTTCTCCATACAGCTCTATGTGGAAGATGTTGGAAAGGACTCCACTTCCCAGTGCTTCTTGCATACCTTTCCAGACATCGCTGGGGCTCAGCAGGGCTCCATTTCTCTTTAAAGTGACTCAAAAGCACAACAGTGTGCAGAGGTGAGCAGTGGCCTCTGCAATGTGCCAGTGGGGCTGTGCAGATTACCGTATTTTACGGAGTATAAGGCACACTTTTTTCCTCAAAAAATATCCGCCCAAATTCAGGTGCGTCTTAAACTCCAATTGAAAATGGCGGCCGTCGCTGTGCGTGCCCGCACGCACCGCCGCGGCCCTTCTTCGAGGTGCCCGCTCCCGCAGTGGGGAGCGTCGCCGTGGATAGCCCTTTGCCCGGGGGGGGGACGCAGTGGTCCTGGGCATGCTTGGTGGTCCTTCTGAGGATGCGGTGGAGTTTAGGGCTTGTCGGGAAAGAGAGGGGGGAGGAGGAGAAGGGCAAGCAGGGAGGATTCGCTTCCCACCTCCCTTCCTCTCTCGCCGGGGCCTGCCGGGAGCGACCTAGTCAGCCCGCCCTCCGCCCCTCTCCCCGGGCTCCCTCCGGTTGCTGCCCCGATGCTGCTACAGTGAGGGAGGCTGCTCTGCCACCGCCCTCTGAGGGGACGTGGGGCCCAACCCGGAGATGAGCCCATGCAGGCGAGCGCCAGCCCGCAGGAGCCGCCGGAGGCACAAGAGGAGGTGGAGAAGGAGGTCCCAGGCGGGCCCCGCCGGCGGCCACAATGAACAACAACCAGCAGCAGCCCCCGCCGCCGCAGGTCACCAACGTGGGCTGGCTGCTGCTCACCCTGCAAGAGAACGAAAGCCTCTTCAGCTTCCTCGGCAAGAAATGTGGGACAAGCTCGAAAACTCTGAAAAACTGGATTAAAATTAAGGTGCGTCTTATAGTCCGTAGCGTCTTATTGTCCGTAAAATATGGTATTTGGCTTTGGGCATTTGGAGCCAAATATTTGCACAGGCCTAGTAGACAAGGAGATATTCCACTTGCCCCCACCCCCATGCTAGCAATCTGACCTGTTCACCTGGTTTTCTTCAGCTCCCTGTTGGGTGATGCTGGACCCGAAAAGAACTTTGCACACTGCAGCCAGTGGGTTTTTCTCTGTTCGCTCTTATGGAGTGTCTCTAACTAGGTGAATATAGAAAGTTAAGTTGCCATTAGTCACCTCAGCATGACTTACATGTGGTTATGATGAAAAAGCTCCAGATCTCCTTTTGTCATAAGAAGACCGAACAGATTATGAAGATTTTTAATGAGGCCACATCTTGTTGCTCAAGAGCAGAGTTTCATTTTCTGCTCATCTTAACTTACTTTAAAGGACACTCCAACCAATTAGTCCATCAGCCTGCACTGCCATCCCAGCTGACATTTTTGTCAATGTAGCACAAAAAAAAAAGGATGACAATCCTTAGCTCTAAAGAAACATTTATTTTAAACTTTTAGCTGTCAGAAGAAAATTCTTCCTGCAAATTGAAGGGATTAGTGGCATTTTCTCTCTGGCATTTCATCTTTCTCTCCCCTGCCAACCCCACCCTGCCACAAACTCATGGTGTTGACCCTGAATTGTTGCTTAAATTCTCCTTTGGGTAATTGCAATTCACTAAAAAAAAAAAAAAAAAAAAAAAAAGGAATTCCCTCAGCCATTTCAATTTGTTAGCACTGTCATTTTCACTCAGTATCCTGAACTATTGTATAGAGAAGTTCTGTGCTTTTATATAGATGCCACATTCTGTAGGTTATGCAAGAAGCCTAGAGAAATATATTGTTCCTTTATTGTATTAAAGCTAGAATCTTACACAGGAATCTTTCACTTTCACTGAACCCCGTTTCATAAATGGTTCCTATTATTTAAAGCCTTGCCTGGATAATATGTCATTAATCCTGGACCAGTTAGACTGCATCCATATTAGTGATAATACGTAGATTAACAAAAATGAATATTTTCCTTGTTCTACCAATTCCTAGATTCTGACACAGATTCTGACACAGAACCTAGATTCTGACTCAGAAATAAATTTGGTCAGCCTTGTTTGAGACACAAAAACCTTGATATCTGTGCAAAAGAACTCTTTTTAGAAAATCCTTTGTCCCAGGAACACACACTAAGGCTGTATTCATGAGTTGGGGGAGGCAGGGTTTCACCTACCATTCACCCAGGGGGCCCCTGACTTTCTCTTTGGTGTGCTGCAGTGCACCCACATGATCCGCACTGCTCAGAGCAGCATGGATCTCTGGAGTCCTGGCCTCCAGGAATCCCACAATGCACCATGCATTGTGGGATTCCCCCAGGAGTCAGGTGCTCTAGGCACCCAACTATTTGCGGTCTGAGCAGACACATTGAGGCCTTTCTCAAGTGCAGCCCAACCCAGGCTAGGGAAGCCCAGCCTGGGTTAAGCTATGTATGAGAACTGCCAGGATAGGGCCTGATCTTGGCGGGGGAGTGCTTCCTAGGCTGGCTTTTTAGCTCGGCTGTCAGCCCGGGCTTCCTGCTCATGTGTGAGCTCAGGCTGTTTCTAGCTCGGACACACACAGAAATGGGCACCTAGAGCACCTGTATACTGGGGAAATCCCCCAATGCATTATGCTTGGTGCTTGGAAATCTCCCAATGCATTACGCTTAGTCCCCCAGTGCATTGCGAAATACTCTCCAACAATGGATCATGTGGGAGTGTGGACGGCGAGTGTGGACAGCACTCCCACCAACATTTTGACAATCATCGGTAGGGAAGGTGAGTGAAGCCAAGCCTTCCCTCCACCCACCTGGTCATGTGAATGGCCTACTGTATTTTTAAAAATCTATCTACAGTGAGGGAAATAAGTATTTGATCCCCTGCTGATTTTGTCTGTTTGCCCTCTGACACAGAAATGACCAGGCTATAATTGGAATGGTAGGTTTATTGTAGCTGTGAGAGACAGAATAACAACAAACCAACCCTCAAAAGCCCAGTGCCCAAAAGTCAGCGATGGATTTGCATTGAAGTGAGGGAAATAAGTATTCGATCCCTTCACAAAAGATGTCTTAGTACTTGGTGGCAAAACCCTTGTTGGCAATCACAGAGGTCAGACGTTTCTTGTAGTTGGCCACCAGGTTTGCACACAACCCAGGAGGGATGTTGTTCCACTCCTCTTTGCAGATCCTCTCCAAGACAGAAAGGTTTCGAGGCTGATGTTTGGCAACCCGAACCTTCAGCTCCCTCCACAGATTTTCTATGGGATTAAGGTCTGGAGACTGGCTGGGCCACTCCAGGACCTTCATGTGCTTCTTCTTGAGCCACTCCTTTGTTGCCTTGGCTGTGTGTTTTGGGTCATTGTCATGCTGGAATACCCATCCACGACCCATTCTCAATGCCCTGGCTGAGGGAAGGAGGTGCTCACCCAAGATCTGACGGTACATGGTCCCGTCCATCGTCCCTTCGATGCGGTGAAGGTGTCCTGTCCCCTTAGCAGAAAAACACCCCCAAAGCATAATGTGTCCACCTCCATGTTTGACGGTGGGGATGGTGTTCTTGGGCTCATAGGCAGCATTCCTCCTCCTCCACACACAGCAAGTTGAGTTGATGCCAAAGAGCTCGATTTTGGTCTCATCTGACCACAACACTTTCGCCCAGTTCTCCTCTGGATCATTCAGATGTGCACTGGCAAACTGCAGACGGGCCTGTACATGTGCTGCCTTGAGCAGGGGGACCTTGCGGGCACTGCAAGATTTCAGTCCTTCACGGCGTAGTGTGTTACCAATTGTTTTCTTGGTGACTATGGTTCCAGCTGCCCTGAGATCATTGACAAGTTCCCCCCGTGTAGTTCTGGGCTGCTTTGTCACCGTTCTCATGATCATTGCAACTCCACGAGCTGAGATCTTGCATGGAGCCCCAGACTGAGGGAGATTGACAGTTATTTTGTGTTTCTTCCATTTGCAAGTTATCGTGCCAACTGTAGTCACCTTCTCACCAAGCTGCTTGGCGATAGTCTTGTAGCCCAGTCCAGCCTTGTGCAGGTCTACAACCTTGTCCCTGACATCCTTCGACAGCTCTTTGGTCTTGGGCATGGTGGTAAGTTTGGAAGCTGAGTGACTGCTTGCTTCTATGGACAGGTGTCTTTTATACAGGTACTGTAACAAGCTGGGATTAGGAGCACTCCCTTACAGAGGGTGTTCCTCATCTCAGCTCGTTACCTACATATAGTGAAAAGACACCTGGGAGCCTGAAATCTTGCTGGTTGATAGGGGATCGAATACTTATTTCCCTCACTTCAATGCAAATCCATCACTGACTTTTGGGCACTGGGCTTCTGAGGGTTTGTTTGTTGTTATTCTGTCTCTCACAGCTACAATAAACCTACCATTCCAATTATAGCCTGGTCATTTCTGTGTCAGAGGGCAAACAGACAAAATCAGCAGGGGATCAAATACTTATTTCCCTCACTGTATTTATTTATTAGATTTTTATCCTGCCTCACCCAGATGGCTCTAGGCACTTCACATGACTCCATACCTGTGATAAAGGGTGCGCTCACACCCTTTAACCCAAGTAAAGCCCAGGTACAAAACCCAGGCTTGTGGGGGAGGCGGCGTGGGATTGGCCTCGATCCTATCACTGCACACATGCAGCCCTACCCAGGGCTTCCCTAACCTGGGTAGGGCTAGTCGTGTGCATAGCCGTACACTGTAGTGTTCCTTTTGTTTAGTGTGAAAAATGTGTCCTGCTTCCAATCTTTTCCAGTCTGAAGACTAGAGGGAGCTGTAGCTCAGTGGTATAGCCCCTGCTTTGCATGCAGGAGGCCCCAGGTTCAATTCCTGACAGGTTCTGGGAAAGAAACTTCTTAGTTAGTTAGTTAGTTATTCGATTTCTATACCGCCCTTCTAAAAATGGCTCAGGGCAGTTTACACAGAGAATTAATAAATAAAAATAAGATGGAACCCTGTCCCCAAAGGGCTCACAATCTAAAAGAAACATAAGACAGACACCACCAGCATCAATCACTGGAGGTATTGTGCTGGGGGTGGACAGGGCCAGTTACTCTCCCCCTGCTAAATAAAGAGAATCACCACGTTAGAAGGTGCCTCTTTGTCAAGTTAGCAGGGGTTCTTTGCATTCTTCTCTGCCTGAATCCCAGGAGAGCTAATACCAGCCAGTGTAACCACAAGTACTTTATTTATAAGGGAGGAGAGCTGGTCTTGTGTAGCAAGCATGCCTTGTCCCCTTAGCTAAGCAGGGTTTGCCCTGGTTGCATTTGAATGGGAGACTAGAAGTGTGAGTACTGCAAGATATTCCCCCCAGGGGATGGGGCCACTCTGGGAAGAGCAGAAGGTTCCAAATTCCCTCCCTGGCTTCTCCAGGATAGAGCTGAGAGAGTTTCCTGCCTGCAACCTCGGAGAAGCCGCTGCCAGTCTGTGAAGACAATACTGAGCTAGATAGACCAATGGTCTGACTCAGTATATGGCAGCTTCCTATGTTCCTATGTTTTGGTTTCCAAACAATTTTGATATATTTTTTTTAACCTAGGTCAAGAGAATAGAAAGCAGGAGGTATATGTAAACTCAGAAAGGTGGCTGCAGAGGTGGTGATGCTGAGGAAATGAGCCATGGGAGGAATAAAAGGTAGGCACAATATTGCCAGATGAGTAAAAAGTTTTGAATGTGTATGGAATACTCCTATGGAATTCTCTGTGCAAGGCACGAGGCCCACTCATCACACTCTTCTGCACATATGAGAGAATTCAGGGTTATTAATGCAGTAATATCTTGGGCAGCACAATAGCAGTTCCTAGTGTAGCTAGCAAGAGTCTGAGCTTGAGAATATGCTGGTTGAGAGGGAAGAATATTTTAGATGCTTTCTTACTCTTGTCCCAACATCTGGTAGTGTCCAACAGGATGGATGATTCCCCCACTAAGCAATGGAGGCTGGTATGGGTGAGGTTGACAGACAGAGAAGGAGATGCAGCTGCCCACAGCACATTCTCATTCTTCTTGCCCTGCCCATCTGCCTCACTCTCTTTTGTCTCATCCCACTGAGGCATTAATCCCAGGCACATGGGCTTGTATTCATCATGAGTTTTTTCACACATGGCTCTATGCCTCAGGGTATCTGAAGAGCGAATCTTCTTCACAGCAGATTCCAGGCATTTTAATTTGAGGGATTAGATGGGCCATTCGCATAGCCATCAGCACCTCCTTCGCATAGCCATCAGCACCTCTATCAACACCTTTGGAGAAAGCAGAAGCCCCAGGTTTTTTTCCAAAGCTGCTGGACATAGAGGATTGTTTTACCCCGACATAACTCAGGCTAAGCCAGAATTCACAGCCTCCCTTTGGAGAAAAACAAAGCCCTGTCTGTCCTGGTCCCTGATAGCCCACAGGGAGGTCGAGTTAAATCCAGTGAAGATGTGGACTGGCACACTCCAATCAGGAGTGGATCTGGGGGGGAAAGCCCTGTCTGTAAAACCTCCAGCTTGGCAACTGGAGTCCCCATATATTCTTGATATGGGAATGGATCATAGGGATGTGCATGAAGCATTTTGGCATCTCTAATTTCCGAGGTGCAGAAATGCTTCGAGTTGCCCCAGCCGAATTGTTTCGGCAGGTGGCAAGCAGGTGCTTTAAAAGGAGGAAGGCAGATCTTACCTGCCCCTCCATTTCTCCTCCACCACACCTCATCACTCCACCACGGTGCTGTCAGTATTAAATGCATGAAGCGTGGCATGGCTGCAGTGCTGCTCCCAGTAGTCCATGGACAGTGTTGGCACATATTTATTTATTTATTTATTTGTCACATTTGTATACCACCCAAAATGCAAGTCTCTGGACGGTTTACAACAAAACAGTAAAAACAACAGATAAAAAGATTAAAATATCACAACAATTAAAATTTAAAATATTAAAACTATTTAAAAAAAAACAGTTAAAACAATATCTAATTAAAAGCCTGGCTGAACAAATGAGTCTTGACTGCCTTTTTAAAAGCTGCAAGAGATGGAGAGGCTCCATCTCCACACATGCACAGATGCCATTTATGTGCCAATGCCACCTGCAAGTTGCTGGTAGCAGCACTGCAGCCGCATGGCACAGCATTTAATACCAACAGCACTCCAGTGGGGTGGGGTGGAGAAGCTTTGGAGGGGCTGGTAAGATGTGCCTTCCTCCTGCTGCCCTCCGGATGTGCACAAAATACTTCATGCACATCCCCACTGAATAACTTGTGAGTTTGTTATCTAGATTTCCCAGGTTCAATAGATAAATAAACCCTAGATAGCAAATTTACAAGTGATTCCTTTCCATATCAAGAAAATAATTAAGGCTAGATTCAGTGACATGGGGATGCAGGAGGACCTAGCTGCTCTTTGTATTGTGCATTCTGTTCATGATGTCATGATAGAAGTTCCCCCAAAGTTCTTACATTAAAATACAGCATGCTAAAAAAAAAATCATTTAAAAGCATACCTGCAGAGGATAGGCTGATAATCTTCTTTTTATATATTTCTCTAAGGTATACCCATGGCTAATCCCATGCATGGCAGCTCTCATGAGAGGTGAACTGCCAGATAGCCATGGGGTGGGTGGGGGGAAGAAAATTGTGGTGGCAGCTGGCCGGCTGGCCGGCAAACAAACGGTGGCGAATGGCGCCAGCTGGCCAAAGAAAATGGCAGCGGGCGAGCAGGCAGGCAAACAGACGGCTGGCTGGTGGGGAAACAGATGGCGGGTGGACGGGCAGGGAAGGAAGTATACGGCGGGAAGCAGGCAAGTGGGGAAACAAGAAGATGGTGGGCAGGGGACGGGTGGGGGAGGATGAAGACAGCGGCAGGGGGCAGGCAGTGGAGGATGAAGATGGCAGGCAGGGAGCAGGTGGGGAAACAGTCTGTCAGCTGGCGGGGAAGGAAGAAGACGGTGGGCAGAGGGCGGATGGGGAAGAAGATGGATGGGGAAGAATGCAGCGGGGTTAGGTAGGCAAAAAAGCGGCGGTGGGGGGAGAAAATGATTGTGGCGAACTAGGGGAGCAGATGCTCTGCGCCGTATCAGGTAATTGATTTTTAATACATTAACGAGTGGATTCTGACATGCATATAAGCACTAGAGTGATCAGCTCCTCAAATCCTTAATAAATTTTCTTCCTTCTCAGATATAAAATCAAACTAACATATATTACCCATATATAAGCAAAAATGGAACCTGTCCCTTTAGACCAGGCCTGCACAACGTAAGGCCCGGGGGCCAGATCTGGCCCAAGGGTACTTTTTTGCTGGCCGTCAGGTAGGAACATCTGCGGCAACAGGATAGAAGGGCTCTTGGCCTTCCTGTTGATGCCCACCACCAGTGGCTCAATGCAATTAGCTGCTTGAGATGTCCCTTGATGCTGGGCTGGAGCCCACTGACACCATCTCTCCCTCACCTTCCCCCCAATTTCAACCCTCTCCCCCATCACTTTCATTAACATTTTTAAGAATTAATTTTAACATAATAGTTAATGGGCTGAAAATTTATCACGGCCCCTGCACACCAAATCATGGTTGGTTTTGTCCCACCAAGGCATTTGAGTTGTGCAGCCCTGCTTTAGACTATGAACAATGCTATTTATAAGTTACTATTTTATAGCCTTTCATTATCTAAACCTTCTGCTTACTAGCAGTATAAATCAATACACCATCTATGATTGAGCAATGCTATAATTTAATCAGGAAATGCAGCTGAAATAATATACAGCAAGAGCACAGCTCAAGCAAGCTGTGACTAGAAGCAAATCCCTATGATTAAAAATCAAGGGTAGAATTCATCTGGGAACTTCTTTTTAAAAAACTTTAAAAATGTTTCTTAATAATGAAAGGAAGATCATGAGTGAAGCAATAAATGTCAGCAGAGTACTCTGGGGAATCATGCATACAGCAGGTGAAATAAAAGGCAAGAAATGCCATTTATTTCCATGACGGAAGAGCCTGGTCTATGGTTTGCAATTAAAAGAGCTTCTAAGAGAGACAATGATGTGGTTAGGTTGACCAAGAAGAATCCTAACTATTAGCCTTGTAAATGCACAGTAGAGTATGGTTAGAAAAAGTAAGATGGATGGATTTACTGGCTGAGTGTAATTACACGTTCATGTTTACAAGATTCTATTTCAGGCGGAGAAAATTGTAATAAGCTATTATTAATCATTTAGGATTAAGAAAAGTTAATGACAAATGCTCCAGTTTATAGCTCCATGGGCTCTGATGAGCATTTATATTCCATACCCCTAGCCTCCCTGTTTATTTAAATAGCACAGAACTGTCCCTGTACATGTGAGTAAAATATGTCCTTGCACCAAAGAGAACAGGGAAGTTAACACAGTTGCATAGAGTTGTGTGTGTGTGTGTGTGTGTATGTACAATTGTTACGCCCACATGATAGGCGTAGGTATCTGAATGTAGAGCATAACAAGATCATAAAAGCTTTTGGTTATCGCAGATTCTGTCTGAGTGAGCCTTACCATAATAATAATAATAATAATAATAATAATAATAATAATAATAATAATAATAATAATTATTATTATTATTATTACCCCCAGTGAGGCACTACCTTGACGTGGTTGTGGGGCTTGTGTGCTCTGATGAAGGTGAGAGCTATGCCAGAGGTCCAACCATACTGGACAGGTCTCACCAGAGGAGCCAGACAAAGAGTGCCTCTCCCATCAACAATATGGTGAGACGTAACTTTAATAAATCTATACCGGATCGGTCGTCGCCCGGGTCAACAAGGACCACGCCAGGTGCTGGAGTCCCTGGACATCTACAGGACTCAGGAGCTTCAGTTGAGCAACCAGGGCTGGAGACAGCAAAGCTACTGGAAGAAACGTCGCTTAACCGAAAAAAATATACAAAAAATGGCAACAAGGAAATAATGATTTGCTATTACAAGTCTAGTACAACTAGAAGAGGTTATTTAAAAAGAATGTACCAAATTTGGAAAGAGAAGCATCCAGATACAGAAATAACAGAACAAAGGCTAGCAGACCAGAGAAGATTCATAATAAGAAATAAAGTATTCACAGGACTTGAGCTGGAAGAACTGCAAGGAGCAACACAGGCTCAAGATATGGAAGAAGAATTACCACCAACTGAAGCAGTTGCTCAGGCGCAGATGGAGGAGGTGTTGGAAATCGAGAATACCAACGTTGCTGAACTGTTTCAAAATCAAAACCAGGCAACCTCCCCTTTGCCTTCACCTCAAAAACCCGAATGCCGTTTAACAGAAAAGCAACAAGAACTACAGCAAAAAATAACAGAGCACATGAACCAAACAACCACCAGGGTTCGACTTCCCGCTCTAAAAACAGTTGCCAAAAAGCAACGTGCTCAGGCATTAAAAGATGTCAATGCTGCACTTGCAGAAATAACAACCAAGAATTTGCAAGAAACAAACCAACTAATGTACAGTGCAGCAACAATAACAACACAAGAGCTCGGATATAAAATCAGTGGACCTGTAAAAAAAAGAAAGCAAAACATCACCTAAATGGAAGATTAGATTAGAAAATAAAATCTCCAGGCTTAGATCGGATGCTAGTAAATTGAAAGATATGAAAGACAAGAAGCTGAAGAATGAAAACACCAAACAGTATCTGATCCAAAAATACCACCTAGATTCAAGGAAAATTAGAGAAGTCCTGGAAATAATAAAGCAGCAAATAACAGCAGTGTCAAAGAAGATTAGCAGGTATGAAGCCAGAATTACACAACACAGGCAGAATCTCCAATTCCAGTCGAATCAGAGACGTTTCTACCAAAGCATAGAAGGAGAAACTGCAAGAAACCTAGAAACACAAAATAAAGAAGAAGCAGTGCAATTCTGGCGGAAATTATGGGACAATCCAATAGATTATAATAAAAAAGCAGGCTGGATGAAAGAAGTCAAAAAATGTAAGCAACAAATGCAAGATCTAATAATAACACCAGCATTAATAAGTGAAAGAGCAAAGAAAATTAAAAATTGGACTGCGCCAGGTGACGATGAACTGCATGGCTTCTGGCTTAAACACCTAACAAGCCTTCATAAATAACTATCAAAACAGTTCAATCACATTATGAAAGGCGGTGATATTGAACAATGGCTAACAACTGGGAAAACTCATCTCATTATGAAAGACCCAGCAAAAGGTGCAGTTCCAAAAATTATAGACCGATAACCTTCCTGCCAACCATGTTCAAATTATTAACTGGAATAATAGCAGATGAAGTGATGCAACACTTATTAACTAACAAACAGTTTCCAGTTGAACAGAAAGGAAACTGCCCGAACACCAGAGGCACAAAAGACCAGCTGCTGATTGACAAAATGATTTTAGAAAACTGCAAGAGAAGAAAAACCAATCTAAGTGTTGCATGGATTGACTACAAGAAAGCCTTCGATTCATTGCCTCACACATGGATACTAAAATGTTTAGAAGCAACTGGTGTCAGCAAAAACATTCAGGTATTTATTTAAAAAGCAATGAGCATGTGGAGTACACAGTTAACAATCAATGGCGAGGCACTTGGACAGGTTAGCATTAGAAGAGGCATTTTCCAACGGGACTCACTATCCCCTCTTTTGTTTGTAATCGCCATGACCCCACTTTCACAAATACTAAACAAAACAAGCCTTGGATACCAAACATCTAAAACTTCCAGTAAAATCAACCATCTGCTGTACATGGAATTGTATGGAAAGTCCCAGTCAGAAATCGAATCACTGCTAAACACTGTCCGTATATTCAGTAGCAATACAGCAATGGAGTTTGGACTAGACAAGTGTGCTGCATTAATAATGAACAGAAGGAAAATAACAAAAACAGAAGGAATAGAACTGCCCAATGGAAGCAAGATCAAGAACCTGGAAGAGAAAGAACCTTACGAATACTTGGGCATTCTCCAGGCTGATAACATCGCACACACTGAAGTTAAAAGAAAAATTGGAAGTGAATACATCAGGAGAGTCATAAAAATCCTCAAGTCCAAACTCAATGGCGGGAACAGCATACAAGCCATAAACACCTGGGCTATACCTGTTATCAGATACACTGCAGGAATAATAGACTGGACCCAGGCAGAGCTAGAGACGCTAGATCGTACGACCAGGAAAATCATGATCATCAATCATGCTCTGCACCCCCGCAGTGATGTAGATAGGCTCTACCTCCCTCGCAACTTAGGTGGAAGAGGAATGCTTCAAGTCCATCAAACAGTAGAGAAGGAGAAAAGAGGCCTTGAAGAATATATAAGGGACAGTGAAGAAGATGCACTTCAAATGGTCAGTAACGAGAAACTATTCAACACCAATGAAACAAAGTAGGCCTACAAGAAAGAACAAGTCAAGAACTGAGCAGAAAAATGGAGAAATAAGCCCCTGCATGGTCAATATTTGCACAATATAAGTGGAAAATCAGACATCACCAAGACCTGGCAATGGCTTAAGAATGGCAACTTGAAGAAAAAAACAGAGGGTTTAATACTGGCTGCACAAGAACAGGCACTAAGAACAAATGCAATAAGAGCAAAAGTAGAAAAATCCACAATAAACAGCAAGTGCTGCCTTTGTAAAGAAGCAGATGAAACAGTGGACCACCTGATCAGCTGTTGTAAGAAGATCGCACAGACTGACTACAAACAAAGGCATGACAAGGTATCAGGGATGATACACTGGAACATAATAATCCCAGTGGTAAAAATAATCCCAGTGGTAATTGGTGCCCTGGGTGCAGTTCCAAAAGACCTTGAAGAGCACCTCAACACCATAGGGGCCACAGAAATCACCATCAGCCAATTACAAAAAGCAGCTTTACTGTGAACAGCCTATATTCTGCGACGATATCTATAACAATTGACAATAAAATTCTGGCATCCCAGGTCCTTGGGAAGGATTCTATGTCTGGATAAAACAAACCAGTCTATAACACCTGTCTTACTGTGTAAACAAGAAATAATAATTCGATTTCCATACCGCCCTTCCAAAAATGGCTCAGGGCGTTTTACAAAGAGAAATAACAAATAAGATGGCTCCCTGTCCCCAAAGGGCTCACATTCTAAAAAGAAACATAAGACACACACCAGCAACAGTCACTGGAAGTACTGTGTTGGGGGTGGATAGGGCCAGTTACTCTCCCCCTGCTAAATAAAGAGAATCACCACAGTAAAAGGTGCCTCTTTGCCCAGTTAGCCATGTGAAGCCATGCCTCGGTTTTGTTCATTTGCTAATGTTTCTATTGTCAGTTATGCATTTATGACACTAAAATTATGCAGTGATGTGAGAATAGTCACCAACTGCACCTATAGTACCAGCCTAATAATGAATGTTGGTAAATTGTAATAGTTCTTCCAGTTTGGAATGCATGAGAGGTATCCAACTATTTTTCTGATGGCGTTTATTTATTATCATGAACAGCTAAAAACAAATGCTCAAAGCTGGATTTGAAATGGCAAATGAAAATGGTAAATGAACTATTTATCCAAAACATTCTAACAGAATTTAACTTTTTTATTTTTCATGTCAAAAGACACTTTTTCTCTAAATATTTGAGTTTTATCCATCGTGTTTTATTGTTGAATTTTGTAAGAAGAATTTCAGGTTCTGGAATTTGAGGTTTGTGCATGAAACATGAATTCTATCAGCAGAAAGGTTTTTCAGGACTCATTGAGGCCACACACAAGTTTAGGTTAAACAGTTTCCAGTGTAAGGAATGTATCAACTGGCTGGCACCAGCCCTGTGTAAGCAAGACATTTTCTGTGGCCTCATTTATTAAATTTTACCCCTGTGGATAGAGCAAAGGTGTTTTTTTTAATTGTAGAACACCTATTTGCTTAGGTGTTTAAATAAGATTATATCCTATTATATTACAGATAGGGCTTGCAATTTTCAAGCATTCCTCTTGTACCACAAAATGACCATGCACTCTATCATCACTCATTGCTAGTTGATGTCCAGAAGAGGTTGTTTAGAAAACTACAGGTGAAACTTGGAAAATTAGAATATCGTGCAAAAGTCCATTAATTTCAGTAATGCAAATTAAAAGGTGAAACTGATATATGAGACAGACGTATTACATGCAAAGCGAGATAAGTCAAGCCTTAATTTGTTATAATTGTGATGATCATGGCGTACAGCTCATGAAAACCCCAAATCCACAATCCCAGAAAATTAGAATATTACATGGAACCAAGAAGACAAGGATTGTAGAATAGAACAATATCAGACCTCTGAAAAGTATAAGCATGCATATGTATTGAGTACTTGGTTTGGGCCCCTTTTGCAGCAATTACTGCCTCAATGCGGTGTGGCATGGATGCTATCAGCCCGTGGCACTGATGAGGTATTATGGAAGGCCAGGATGCTTCATTAGCGGCCTTCAGCTCTTCTGCATTGTTTGGTCTCATGTCTCTCATCCTTCTCTTGGCAATGCCCCATAGATTCTCTATGGGGTCAGGTCAGGCGAGTTTGCTGGCCAATCAAGCACAGTACACTGTATACTTTTCAGAGGTCCGATATTGTTCTATTCTTCAATCCTTGTCTTCTTGGTTCCATGTAATATTCTAATTTTCTGAGATTGTGGATTTGGGGTTTTCATGAGCTGTACACCATGATCATCACAATTATAACAAATTAAGGCTTGACTTATCTCACTTTGCATGTAATGCGTCTGTCTCATATATCAGTTTCACCTTTTAATTTGCATTACTGAAATTAATGGACTTTTGCATGATATTCTAATTTTCCGAGTTTCACCTGTATATTCATAGCTCCAGAACTGAAACTTTTGCATATTTTTCTATTTCATAAGCAATTTTCATGGAAATCCGACATGGGTTGAAATGCAGCTGAAAACTGAAAAAAATATAAACTGAAACTGAAAAAATATAGTTTGTTTCTTCATTATGCTGTGAAAGTCTGGACTTTTACTGTCTGTAAAAGTACCTGAGAGTTTGCTAGAGGGCATAATTTCCCATGCCTTTCCAATGGGAGAGTTTTTCTGCATTTTCTGGGAAATTAATGACCCTTTCTGGGTTAGATATTTTTCTGGTAGTGTGGGTGAGGTCTGGAACCTATCTTGCCAAACAGCATGTTTTTCGCTCTCATTGTTTGGTCTAGGAATTTCATGCCAGTGAGTGAATGAGTGAGTTTCAGTGAGTGAGTGAGTCCCAAGTAGGTAGGTTGGTAGATAATGGACCGGATCTCACGATCAGTGAGACCCGGTTTTTCCTGGTGAGTGGGAAGAGCGGGCTAAGCCCACTCTCCCTGCTCACAAGCGAGCAGGGAGCCCTGGGAGGCCGGATCAGCCGCCCACATGATGGCCGGCTCCATGACGGAGCCAGCGGGGGATGGGGGGAGCAGGGGCCGCATGGCCCCCGCAAGCCCCAGTATGCCCTGCACGAGCGCGCAGGGCATACTGGGGAGACCCCCGAGCCGGGACGCAGCTTTTTGCCTCCAAGCCGGGGGTCTACTCATGAGTAGGCATGGCACTCACAATTGCAAAAAGCAGGTTTGCTGGAGTGCTCGCTCCACAAACCTTCTTTTTAGCAGGGGTTCTCGAGTGAGTTACCCGTTCAAGAACCACCGGGCTCGGCTGCGAGCCTGGTGGTTCTTACAGTCACCAAAAATCGGGCTAGCCTCTGCTCATGAGAAGTGCCCCAATGTCATCCTAGGACCTGCTGCACCAGTGCACAGAGAACTGGTGCATGGGCACTCTTTCACAAAAATGAGTTTCTTATAGACATTGTGCCAAAAGCTGTTACTTATATGGTAGAGAAAGATGCTTGCTGATGTCTGGATGGAAATAGGGCTGGAGAAGACCTATGTCATCCTAAAGCACATTTAAGAATAAATGTAAGAATAAACAATAAATTTGACATCAAGATCCACTTTTAGTAGTGTAATTCTGTTTATCCCAGTAGAAGCTTCTTAGAATGGGATTGCAGCTGACAGGCAGCATGGCAGGGTGGACAAGTCCCATCCCATTTGCCATGCTCATCTATATAGACAGGAGGATTGATCTACTCTTTTGTTGTGCTATGGCCTGCTTCAGATGGTAATTCTGGCACTTCCAGGTCAGATCTGAAAAAGAACATTCCTTCCTGCTTTGTTATCAGCTGTGTTTTCTTTTCCATTCTATATTAATCAGAGATGTCGTGACTCAGAAATTTAGGATAGCAATCCATTCATCAGCCATAAATTCTCCTTGAAGCTGCTCCTGGGGTATCAGTTCAACAAATATTTTCCATTACAGTCTCCCCATTAGCATTCTGAGACAGCCTTTCCATTTCCAACAAGCCATAAACATCTGGACATTCATTTCAGACATGTGCAGCATTCCATTTGGGCATTTTATTTATCTCTCTCCTGCATTTGTCATTATAATACTTCGTGTATCAATTTCTTGCCCAGGTCGTAATACCTTGTACATATCTGATATAATTTACTCTTTTTCAACAGCCATGACCCCAAAATGCATATTTGGTTTCCATCTGCTCCTTTGCTCCCTTCATGCAAGTTTTCTATCCAGCTCACTTTACATTACGTGTAATGACACTAGGTCCTTTCCTGATGAGTGTTCTTAAGCACAATAATTGTGCAGTTACCCCTCTCTCTCTCTTTGGCAGTATCTTCAATGTAGCACTTCTGTTGCAAGGCTAATACATTTCCTCTGCACTCAGACTTCAGTATTCTGGAACTGGGAAATCACATCTCCCCTCTTTCATTCACTGAAATTGTGCACGCTGTATGGCATGTGGTCACAAGACCACATATGCTTATGACATCATATGCTTATGACATCAGTAGTGATGAGTGGGTCAGTTTCTCCTCCCAGCGGCTTACATACTGTGCAGTGTGCTGCCCATAGAAAAGAGATGCACATGCACAGTTTCTGCAGGAGCCAAGCTTCCATCCTCCCTGCTAGCAGGGATTGAAACTGCTGCATGTGCCTACACTGAATGTCTTCGCTCCTGTGCTGATCCTGCTATTGGGAATAATGGCAGGGGCAGTACAGGAGTGAAGAGCTCAGCTTAGTGCGCACACAGCAGGCTCTTGGCTGCTGCAGAAACTGTGCACATGCATCCCCCTTCCATGGGCAGCACACTATGCAGTTTGTAAGCCATCGCCCACACACCATGTGATGACTTTATTTTAAAGCTTTGTGTTCATTAATTCTTAAAAAAAATAGAAGCTAAGTATCCACACATATCATTCAAGCATGGCAGTGCTTATCCATGCTTCATTAGAGAGGGGCTTTAGGGGACCGGATTTAGCTCAAGGGCATGGCACCTGCTCTGCATGCAGTTTCAGTCGCTGACACCTTCAGTTCAAGCTTTGAAAGAAAACCTGTTTGAAGCCCCAGAAAGCTGCTACCATTCGTTGTAGGCAATAGTGACTTAGAGCAGCTAATGGTCTGACTCCATTTAAGGTAGCAAAGCTACTTGTTCCACCCACAGCAATGCCATTAAATTGGGGAACCTTTTATTACCAGGTCTCCCCCCCCCAATAGTTATTTAAAGGTTGTGCCCCCTTCATTGTTGAAGTATACGGGTACCCTGATTCCCTTCTTTGATTGCAGCTGGGAATATGGCTCTTTCCAGCAGCAAGAATATTCCCCCGCCCCCACAGCAAAGCTTTCTCCAGCCATTGCACTACAGGTGCCTGTGGACAGTGCAGCTATAGCACTAAAATAAGGTACGTGGGAGGAAGCAACTTTTTCCAACATCATTAGAAAAGGCCCTCAATAGGTCTTACAGTGTGTGGAAGACAGTTGCTATCTATGCTGCCACCTAGTGGAATGCAGATATCTACTGTAGGAATTTATGTTTGCATGTTTCTCCTTCAGCTTCTTTCCTCATTCAGAAAGTTTCATTTTAAGGAGGATAGGCGTTGAGCTGTTGCCAGCTCTTGAGAAATGTTTTTTAAACACTGAGCGACTAATTATATGTCAGACCCTCATGGCAGTCCAGCATATCTGTTTTCCAGGGGTTGGTTTGTAATAGTTCATCACCACACTTTTACTGTAATCCAGTAATGGATCCATGCAAAAACATCTGCATGGAGCAATACAAACAATGAGCCAAATTTTGTTTGAAATCTGGTTTAAGTTAGCTTCTCAGAAATATGAAAATGTCCTGGTCTGAGCCAATTCTCTATAATAGGCCATTTCCTTCCAGTGGATTATGCTGAAAATGTTTGATTGGAACAGCCAGATCCCATGAAGCAAAATTATTTTCCAGAGATGTTTGCATATATAAGTGGCTCAACTCCAGATAGTTCAGTTTTCACTATGATGAGTTACTGGGTCTATTTGGTCTGTGATAGCAACTGAATGTTTATTTTTAAACAGTTGCTTGTGTTGCTTTCTCAGCATACAGACATGTCTCTCCAAGCTGGGATGTTTCCTTTAAAGTAGTTGGATGTGCCATGAGAGGTGAAGTGAAAGGCCATAGATCTATGGCTGAAACTTGCCCTGAAACCTTGCAGACACAGGTTACCCAGTGTCTGAAGCAAGAGACAGGCGTTGCTCCTCTCAGGTATACCCCAGATTAGGCCTGTGCAGTCAGATAAATCTGGCAAGCATGTTGAGCCGATATTATCCTGTAGCAATCGTCTCTCCTTTACCCTAAAGAATGAACTGGAAGTGAACCCTGTCCTGACTGACAGGCTAGGGAACGGCCACTCAGCACATGGTGGACAGGACCTTGAGGGCCATGTGGTAGGAAGAGAAGCGTGTTTTTGTTCTCAGAAGCAGGTAGGAGGGGGATGAGAGAGGACGGGCAGAAGGCTTAGTGGGGAACAGCAGTGGAGCTTTTGCTGCCTCATGGTCAAACGCTAGCCTGAAGAATTATCTCGTGGAAGAACATCTGCAGATCCTTTAGAGACAGGACTGCAGGAAGCTTGAAATCTCTCCTGGAGTTTGAAGTGAATTTCAAGGGGGAAGGAAACCAGGGCTTGTGGGCTTCTGAAGGGTTTAGTGAAGGAACAGTTTGTTAGAGCATGTTAGATTTCTTTATTTTTGTGCTTTGCAAATCCTTACAACTAATTTATTGAGTTTTATCTGTAACGTAACAAATTAAGAAGCACTTGCCTGCGCCCTTTCTATCCATCCAGGGGCACTGCAAAGGTCTCTGTAACCTTTAAAGGTGTTTTCAAAAGTTCCTATATCCCCTGTTCCTTGCAACAGGGGTGCTTTTTAAAAGTATGCTTTTAACCACTGAGTATCTTTACCTGTAACTAAAAGCGGAGAAAGCCTCAAACTGAAGCAGTCTGTAGTATTTTGAATAAAATTTTCTCTCTTTTTGTTTTTCATATTTTACCTGCCTCTGAGTGGATTTTTATCTCAGGAAAAGGGTTTTTTTTTACTCTGGTGCAAAAATGTCTCAAGTTTGATTGCTCAGCAAATCACTACCAGGTTTTCTCACCATGTGTAGGCTGCACGTGGTAAAGTTTTGGTTTATTTATTTATTTTTCAATTAGTAAAGAAGGAGAGTTTCCCTGAAATTTCACCCACAATGGGGCGGGGGGGGGGGGGGAATAAACTGTTAAAAAGTGGCTGTGGTGGCAGTGATTGGACTACTAAAAGAAACAGTTTAAGTTTTAAAGGAACAGCCAGTGTTGAGCAAACATGGAGGGAATGATTCAGCATTTTTCTTTCCCCCATATGGGCTTGCCTTAAGACAAAGGCTGGGCTTAAATCTGCTACATATCCATATCAGTAATATCTACAGTAATTCCAAAACTGATAAGAGAGCCCCACTCAGGAATGCGAATTCTGACTCTACTCCCTCCTATCAGTTTGGGAACTAACCTTTTCCAACATACTTGTTGGAACCTCATCCCCACCTTAACATTTACAGTTTAAAAGTACTCACCACTGTGGCTCTGGGTTATTACCCCAGCTCCATTACTGCCACCAGCCATCACCACTCTGCCCCTCTGGTGGTGCCAACCCTACTCCTCCAGCCCCAGTGGACACTCACTCCTCCACGCTGGCCTGACTGGTGGTAGCAAGCATTACCTGTTCCTTTTGCTAAGCAGGGTCAGCCCTTTGAATGGGAGACTATATGCGTGAGCACTGTAAGATATTCCACTTAGGGGATGGGGCCGCTCTGGGAAGAGCAGAAGGTTCCAAGTTCCTTCCCTGGCATCTCCAAGATAGGGCTGAGAGAGATTCTGCCTGCAACCTTGGAGAAGCTGCTGCCAGTCTGTATAGACAATACTGAGCTAGATGGACCAATGGTCTGACTCAGTAGAAGGCAGCTTCCTATGTTCCACGGCTGCTGACAACATCCCTGTTCCCTGTTGACCCTTTTTCAGGGCCATGCCATTTTGCTTCTAGGGGAGGCCTCTAGCGCTGGCTCCACTGCAGCTGTTGCTGTTGGGAGGTTGTAATTTTTACCCCCAGATTAATTATCAGAGCACTAAAGAAGCTACCCACTCCAGTTACAGAGTAGTTTGCAGAGTTTAGTTGTTGCAGCTACTTAGAGAAGACACATGGAGATTCTTGTAGAACTAAATACTGAGGCTCTCCACACGAGCAGTGTGGAGAGCTGGATGGGGTTAGGTGGGAAGAGCGAGGCAAGCCCTCTCTCCCCACACATGAGCATCCGGGGGGCCCTGGGCAGCTGGATTGGCCATCCACACAATTACTGGCTCCGTCACAGAGCCGGTAGGTCCTGCAGGGATTGAGGACTGCTCACTTCTAAAGGCACTATCTGCCAACCCATGTATGTCTTTAGCAATAAGGGTGTTGGGCTAATTTTAATATCTGCAAAGATTTGATTGCACTTTGTGAAATTACGGACACAGCAGCCCTTGTATTGAGCTCCATCTTGAGTGATTTTCCAGCTACCCTTGGTGTCAAGTTGTCAGCTAAGTGGCCAGGTAAATATCCTTTTACTGATATTATACAGTCCAAGACTTGCTATACCACTCTCACAGTCTGAATTACTACTATCTATGTTTGGGGCCTGGAACTTGGCATTTTTCTTTCTGTGCAATGCTGTGAACTTTTCTGGATTCCTGATAGTGCCACATGCACTTTGAATGTGTTCTTTTCTATTGCATTTTTTGCAATATGCATCCTTAAATCCATATTCAGCAAGATTGTTTCCACACTGATAATAGGGACCTAGGTCTCTAACAAGTTCTTCTTTGCTTTGTGCAGCAGCCATTGTGTGCATTTCTGTTCTTCTCTAGATCTTCCTTGCAGCTTCACTGCATCTCTAGCTGCTGTTTCCATGGCCAATCCAATTTCTACAGCCCATTTAAAGCTAAGGTTTTCCTCAGTTAAGAGTCTCTTTTAAGTATACTCTCACTGTGGAGTCCAGATACAAATTTGTCTCTAAGTGCATCATTAAGCCCTTCCTTAATGTCACAGTGGCGTTTCCCAGACAGTGGGCTTAACTGCTGAATTAAGTGGGGTAAAGCAGAGTGAGTTATGAGGTAATATATTAGCTGCATATAACCACAATAAAGATAATACAAAGAACTGTTCACATAGGGATGCTTTAATAGGGTTTCTGTCAGTTCCTTCCAATTTTTTCCATGCCGCATTCATACCATGCACCGTTCAAGTCTCTGTAGGGTGTACCATTCCCAGAGTGGTACACTGGGAGTGTACTACTCCCAGTAGTACTATATGATGAACATAATAACACAAGTAGGCTGTTCTTAAAGCCTCACATTTTGCAATTAAAAACAACAACTTAAAACACCACCATTCAGTTAACAGTCAAACAGAGCCAGGGGGCTTTTCAAAAGCAAAAAACAAAGGGGGGGGAAAGATAAATTTTATTAAAAGAGGAAAGCAAAATGTACCATGTAGGTGCATAGAACAATGTTCCACAAGATCACCAAGTAAATGTTAAAGAAAGAAAGAGGCTTTAAGAAAAGGCGCTCTCACTTTGTCTCTTTGATACGTCAGGGTACTTTGAAGTATCCCAAAAAGCTGCCCTAAAAAGTGAAACTTTTTAGCACAGGCATAATTCAGGCTAAATTCCAGTGTGCAGGGGAAAACATGAATCATGTATGGAGTGCACCTCCAGGGGCAGAGCCACCATTGAGCAAACGGGTTCAATGAAAAGGGCCACTGGAGCCCACATTGCGCATGACATCATACGCAATGTGGGATGTGGCCCGATTGCCAGAAGGCCCACCCCAGTCTTCCCCATCTCATTTCAAGGCAGCACATGCTGACTGACAGTATTATTTCCTTTCCTTTCCCTCCAGCGAGGGAGAGGGAGGGAAATAAATGATGTCAGGCAGCAAACGCTGCCTGAAATGAGAGGGGGAGACCTCTCTCAGGCTATCCCAAGCCCAGGCCATGCCCCCTTTGCATGTGACATCACTCGCATGTGGGCATGGCTCAGGCTTGGGATAGCCCAAGTAAGCTCTCCCCCTCTCATTTGAGGAATAGTAAGGGAAATAAACTCTGTCAGTCAGCATGTGCTGCTTGAAATGAGATGGGGAGGACTGGGGTGGGCCTTCTGGCAATTGGGCCACATCCCATTTGTTTGTGACATCACACACAATGCGGGCTCCAAGGGAAATAAATGCTTTCAGGCAGCAAACGCTGCCTGAAATTAGAGGGGGAAAGCTTGCTTGGGGCTCTCTGGAGCCTGAGACACACCCCCATGGGCATGACCTCACGGGCATGGGGCATCACTGGCAGGGCTGCTGGGTGGGGTGGAAAACAGGCTGCCGTTCAGCTGGCTCCACTACTGTGCACCTCGATATTCTGCAGAGACTTCGAGGTAAATCCCCCGGATGTGTGAACACACACACCTCATTTCCGTGGTGAAGCAAAGTAAATTTGGTGTCTGGGAACAGCCAGTGTTCTGAGAGCTTTTAAAATTCTGCTGCAAATGAAGAAACAGTTTCACCTTCAAGCTGGTTCCTTTTGTGAAATCTTAACTTCTCTGCTGTAATCAGGGGTTTTGATGACAAATGCTGCTGCATAATTTGCACTATTTATTTAAAATACGCAGTTGCAGGCTTCTCTGGAGTAATCTAATTGTCCACAAGACTGTAATGATGCTTTTCTTTATTTAGCAGGGGGAGAGCAACTGGCTCTATCCAGCCCTAGCACAGCTTCCCTCCAGTGGCTGTTGCTGGTGTCTATCTTATGTTTCTTTTAGATTGTGAGCCCTTTGGGGACAGGGCTCACAATCACAATCAGGACAGCCATTTTATATAAATATTCATTGAATTTGTAAGTGTTTTCTCCCATAATACTCAGCCATGCTCCACACATTTTTCTGGGGAAATTGCATTCACTTCAAGATATTGCTTCAGCCTTTCCGTAGAAGTAGATCAGTCTTCCACAGCACTATTGAAGGCCTCTATTTGTCCAGTATAGCCTGCCATTTCACAAATCTTCCAGATACTTACTGTTTTGTATTTCACCTTCATCTCCACTTGTAAGACCTTGAGTAGTAAGACACAGAGCTCTTAATAAAGCATTTTCTTTGAGCAACAAACATACTAAGTAAAGATAGCAGATATAGCAGCTTGGCAGATTCAACATACTCTAGTAGAGTGAAACCTAACTGCAGATGCACTAAATAATTCAAACATACCTATCTGCTCCCAGCCTCACTTAGCTCTCTGCTGCTTATGGGGGTATAGCTGAGTTTAATTATCAAGGGCAAGTGGGCCTGTGGGCCCAGGACCCAGATCTTTTAAATACCTAGCAATGCCCCTGCACCTGAGCATCGAGGTGGATCCACCACTGGATCCAGGAGTACCCTTAAGCTGAGAAACTGGTCTTTCAAGACCAATGCAACCTTATCAAAACATTTGCCTGTCCAAGAGAGCCTCTGACTTGTCCATATTTTTTTTCAGCTTTTTAACTCATATCCAGTCTTTTACCACTTCCAGGCTTGGATTAAAAACATTCACCACCTCTCCAAATGACGATGGCATTGCAATCAGCTGAGTTACATGGATTATTCTGAGTCTCATCATTATGGTCTCTGGTGAAACTGCTTGTACAGGTTTCAAAGTGCTTTCCCATACCTAGAAAAATTTGATTCAGGAGAGGAAAGTTGTTTGTACGTCCAGTACAGCCACCTATCATTGGAGCCAAGCAATGCACTATCTGCCCCTCCACATCCAAGAGCAGCTTTGCCACTGTTTTTAAAAGTGATATTTGGTTTTTAAGATAAAAGGATGTCACTCTTTTAAAAAGAGGGGGAGGAAATAGTGAAAGGCTGGCCTCCTTCCCACAGCAATGTCCCACTATTTCAAGATCATGCATACCTTTATACAGCTACCAAAAGAAGGATGGGGGAAATTGCTCTGAAAATGATACCTCTATGCATAAGCCGAATGCATATCTAAATGACCTCCCCAGAAAGGGATCAGTAGAAGCATAAAGTACAACTTCCTGGTAACAATAATTTATAGCTTTTCAAATGTTTCAGGCAGTAATGTCCAGATATTGTAGTTTTTAAATGAAGATGCTTTCTCACAAGGCCTGAATCTTTATTTGCACACTTGGCATTCCATGGTTGTAGCATGAGAACATCTTCATGAGCCACAGGAACATGTTGAAAAGATACAAATCAATATTAGTGCATTAGTGACATTTAGCTTAATTGGCTCTAACATATCTCAAAATGATTCCATACAAGCAGCTGCAGTTCGCAACCTGTGGAGGCAAATCTTGGCCAAGAACTATTCACCTCAAAATGAACTTATTAGGACAAGTACAGATGGTCTCGGAGATCCGCAGTGGGTCCTTCTGAGGTCCTTGGCCCCTCCACAGCAGCCCAATGATGCTAATACCTGACCCAATCCCTGTCTAGTTCTCGCTCCACCTTTGCAAGGCTACATTTGCTTGGGAAGGGGCAGGGAATTAGCAGGATGGCTGGCTGGTGCAGCAGCGAGCACATGGTCTGCATTTGGAGGGATCTGGTCTCAGCTTGTAATGTGGCATGAAATTCTGAAGGGGCAAATTTGTATTCTGAACAATCACATTTCCAAATTATTCTGTATCACTATTCAGGATCAAAGTATATCCTTCAAAATCTTTCCTGGAAACACCCAGGCCTGTTGCATTTTACAGTCCAATGCATCATTCTTCAGGTGCACCTAAAAATGTTACATTGTATTCGAATGACAATGAGGCTCAAGCTACGTCTTTTAACCCAAAGCAGCCTAGGGCAGCCTGAATTGTAGCAGAAGGGAACACGGAGGTGCTGATCATAACCTTTTTCTCTCCAGTTATTGGGGGTGGGGGCTAGAATGTCTTAGCTTCCCTATAGCTTTCCCCCATGCATCAAAGAAACATATTGTGAGAGTGATTTTGAGCTAAAGAGATGATAGGAAATCAAAGAGTTAATCAGCCTCTCCTTGCTCAACTTCTTTTGTAGAGGTGTGCACAAACTGTTTCATGGTTGGACCAGTCTGCCACAAACTGGTCTGGTTCAAGCGGTTTGATCACAAACTGCTTTGAACCAATTCCTGCTAATTTGTCAGTTCGACTGATCAAGCCGGTTGGTATGACCAAACCAGTTTGTGGACACTCCTGTTCTTTTGCTTCTGTATATGCCCTGCCTCAGGCTGCTTTGGGTTATAACATAAGAACAGCCCTGCTGGATCTGGCTGAAGACCCATCTAATCCAGCATCTTTTTTCACACAGTGGCTCATCAGATTATTTATTTATTAATTAAAACATTTTTATACCGCCCAAAACTCACGTCTCTGGGCGGTTTACAACAGAGTAAAAACAAAGTAAAACATTCGTTAAGACAAAAATGGGAGGGGGACACACACACATTACAACAATTTTAAAATTTTAAAATAATATTTTAAAACAGCATTAAAGCCATTAAAACAACATTAATTAAAAGCCTGGGTGAAGAAATGTGTTTTTAAAGACTTTTTAAAAGCTGTCAGAGATGGGGAGGCTCTTATTTCACTAGGGAGCACATTCCAAAGCCTCGGGGCAGCAGCGGAGAAGGCCTGTCCCTGAGTGGCCACCAGACAAGCAGGTGGCAGCTGCAGACGGACCTCTCCAGCAGATCTCAGTGGGCGGTGGGGTTCATGCAGAAGAAGGCGTTCCCTTAAATACTCAGGGCCCAAACTGTTTAGGGCTTTATAGGTTATAACCAGCACCTTGTATTTTGCCCGGAAACATATCAGCAGCCAGTGTAGCTCCTTCAATACAGGAGTTATATGGTGTCTCCGAGATGACCCAGAGACCAGCCTGGCTGCCGCATTCTGGACCAGCTGTAGTTTCCGGACTACATACAAGGGCAGCCCCACATAGAGCGCATTACAGTAATCCAGTCTGGAGGTTACCAGCAGATGTACCACTGTTTTGAGGTCATTCACCTCAAGAAACGGACGCAGCTGGCGTATCAGCCGAAGCTGATAGAAGGCACCTCTGGCCACCGCCTCAACCTAGGACACCAGGGAGAGGCTCGGATCCAGAAGCACCCCTAGACTGCGTACCTGTTCTTTCTGGGGAAGTGTGACCCCATCCAGAACAGGCAGATCAAAATCATCTCTCGAGTTCCGACCCCGGACAATGAGTACCTCCATCTTAGCTTCTGAGAATCCACAGGCGGGGTTGAGGGCTTGCCCCCTCTCCTGCTATTGCTCCCCTGAAACTGGTATTTAGCGGCACCTTGCCTTTGAGGCTGGAGATGGCCTTTAGCCACCAACTAGTTGCCATTGATAGACCTGTCCTCCGTTACAGCTGTCCACCATGACCGCAAGGTCAAAGTCACTCACCAACAGCTTCACATCAGTGATAATGTGAAGTGGGGAGGGGTTTTTTTGCCTCAATATGCATCACTTTATACTTGCTTACACTGAACCGCATTTGCCATTTTGTCACCCACTCTCCCAATTTGGAGAGATCTTTATAGAGCACCTCACAATCTGTTTTAGATTTCACTACCCTGAATAGTTTCATGGCATCTGGAAATTGGGCTGCTTTGCTGCATACCCCAAGTTCTTGATCATTTATGAACAAGTTGAATAGCACTGGTTCCAGTACAGATCCTTGGGGGACCCCACTTCTTACTTCCCTCCATTATGAAAACTGTCCATTTATTCCTAACCTCTGTTTCCTGTCCTTCAACCAGTTACCAGTCCACACATGAACCTGTCCCCTTATCCCATGACTGCTAAGTTTATGCAAGAACCTTTGGTGGGGATATTTGTCACAATCTTTTTGGAGTCTAAGTCTATGTTAACTTGATCACCTTTGTCCACATGCATGTTGACACTCTCAAAGAACTCCAAAAGGTTAGTGAGACAAGACTTGCCCTTGAAGCCATGCTGGTTCTCCTTCAGCAAGGCCTGTTCTTCTATGTGTTAAATATTGAATGAGATGGCAAGGATTAAATAAGATGGCAGGAAGAATCATGTAACTCTACTCCATACAGTGCCTACTCCATACAATGAAGCGCCTTGCATCACATTTTGTGGTATCAGTGCGTCAGACGTGCATACATTTAAATGAGGTGTTATTTCACCTGTCAACACACCATACTCCACACCTTTCAGAGGAAAGAAAATGAGCTTATTGTGGGGAGAATGTCAGGATATATTTCCTGCAAGGTGCTGTAAGGAGACTAAAACAAAGTGCAAGTCACTGTTTGCAGCAAGTAGAGAGACTGGCAACAGGTGTAGCCAATTAGGATATGTAAAAAGGTCATGAGTGCTGACCAGATGTGATTGGCTAGACCTAGTATAACAATAGAGCTCAAGCATGAGTCACTTGTCCACAGTGGTCCACATTGCTCTACTGTGGTCCACCCGGCTGCTGTTATCTATGTGCCTGCTGTAACTATACCTATGTGTATCTGGACCTGCTGAGACTACATATCATGTGAGTGTCCTGTACTTCAATACAATCAATGTTTGGCTTTTACTCATGTGTCTGCGTGTTCTTGCTGCAATACAAGTTGGGGGCTAGCAACTTACTCTGCTACAACGGGGCAGCGCCAACTGAGAAGCATACTGAACTGAACTGTAACAATTGGATAAGTCTCCATTTCCCTACATAGTGTCAGCATATTTGGCAGCAGTTACAGGTGTGAGTCTGTTAGGAAAGGTCTCAACCAACCTTGCACACCTAGATTTGTCAATATTAGACCATTCTTCTTTACAAAACTTCTTAAATTCTATCAGGTTCCGTAGGGAGCATTGATGGGCAGCAATCTTCAAGTCATGCCACAGATTGTCTATTGGATTCAGATTGGGCCATTCAAGGACATGTGGCCATGTAGCTTTGGCTGTGTGCTTCGGGTCATTGTCATGCTAAGAAGTGAGATTCTATCCTGTTTCCGCTTTCTTGCAGAGGACAGCAGGTTTTCCTCAAGGAACTTTCTGTACTTTTCTCAATTCATTGCCCATTCTATCCTGACAAGTGCCCCAGTCCTGACTGATGAGAAACATCCCCATAACATGATGCTGCCACCACTCTGCTTCACAGTAGGGATGATGTTCTTTTGGTGATGTGCTGTGTTAGGTTTACGCCAAATGTAACTTCTGCATTCAGGCCAAGTAATTTTATTTTAGTTTCATCGGACCATAAAATGTTTTCCCATATGGCTACAGTATTTACTGAGTGTTCCTTTGCATACTTCAAAAGGGATTCAAAGTGGGCTTTTTTTTTTTTTTTTTTTTTTGGTAATGGCTTCCTTCTTGCCACCCTACCATAGAGGCAAGATTTGTGGTGTGTTTGGGATATTGTTGTCACATGCACACTGTGACCTATCTTGGCCTTGGAAGCCTGTAGCTCTTTCAGATTTGCCATTGATTTCTTCCCTGATAGTCTCCTTCTTGCTCAATCATCCAGTTTGGAGGGATGGCCTGATTTAGGCAGGGTCTTGGTGGTACCATACATCTTCCACTTAATAATTGTCCTGACCATGCTCCAAGGGATATTCTGGGACTTTGCAATTGTTTTTAAACCCATCCCCTGATTTCTGCCTTTTCACAACTTTATCCCTGAGTTCTTTGACAGCTGCTTGATGCTCATGGTTGGGTCATTGCTTTGAAATGCACTACCTAGCAGAGGGAACAAACAGGAACTGCTGAATTTATCCTGACATCATGTGATTCACAGGTGAGGCCAAATCACTTGATGTATGCTTTTAAAGATGATTGGTTACACCAGAGTGTTCAGCCTTACAAGGGGGGGTGGAGATTTATCCAATCGTTACATTTCAGTTCTGTATTTTGGATGTACTGTATATAGTTTGAGCACAAGACACTGGTTAAACTGAAACTTAGAAGAGTTTTTATTTTGCTTTACATTGAGTAGTTGTGTGTGAAGCTTAGCAACAGCTGCAGAAAAACAATACTGAAAATGTCAGAGAGGAATACCAACCACCAATCATCTCAAGAAACTCATGTGACTGCCCCATGAAAAAGGTTTTCAGATTTCCATAGTCAATCCTGCTTCCAGAGTGGATTGTGAAACATTTCTCATTCTCTTTAAAAGAAAATAGCTTTCTAGCAGCATTATGTATGAGCTACAAAGGTGAGAGGTTAAGAAGCACTTTTCATCATGAATAAAATGAGAAGCGTGTGCTTTCAAAGTTGCTATAATTTCTATTGATGTTCAAAGCCATCTTGCTGAAGAGTGATGTCATTTGTGAAGGGCAATAAGTCCATGCAGCTTAGTATAAGTAAAAAGGGAGGTGAATTAAGATTTAATGTAATACAGATTATGGCTATAGTATGTGTAGTGGCCCACATGTTGTGCAGCAATATGCCCCTGCAGTGAGGCTGGAGAGTAGCTGTGGCGAAGACTTGCTCCACAACCCAGTATGTATGGAGGGGGCAAGGAAGAAAATTTTTGCTTCTCTTCCCTCCCTGTAAAAACCCTTTTTGCTCCACTCCAAGGGGCAGAGCTGTAATAGTGCCCAACCAAGAACCCATCAAGCCCTGAGCCCAGGAGCTGGTGCCCTGGGCACCACAGGCTGGGACTTTCACTAGTGCTGCCATTTTTCACCTTTAGCCACCTCCAGTCTCCTCCTCAGGCTGTGCTTGCTCAGCTGCCCCCATCCTTCCATCAGCCAGAGCCTGGCCAATGGAAGGAGGATGGGCGGAGTGAGCAGCTGAAGAAGGTGGCTGGCGGCAGCAGTGACCAGGGAGCGGGGGGGGGAGGGGAGAGCTCTACAGCCCCCTCCCAGGAGGGAGGGTGTGGGGGGTGCACATGTGTGTGCTGCCACAGGGGGTACCATAGCAAGTGGGTGGGCCGCCCACTGTGCACCTGTCCCCTCCTTGCACAGCCCTCATGGACACATTTCTGGAAGCAAAAAGGGCTTTTACAGGGAGGAAAGAAGTCAAAATTTCTTCCCCCTCCCTGTGTAATGGTCTCAGAACAAACTGTCACTGCAGCTACTCTCCAGCCTCTCCGAGAGGCCAGAGCCCTTTATCTGCCTTTGTATCACTGTATAACATGTGGGCCACTATCGTTAAAACTGAAAAGGTAAACAGTCTACCTGAAGCATGGGGGAGGAGGGGGCAGGGCAACTGATTGAAATCAGCAATCATTTTCCTGATCAGTATGGCTGTCATTTGCATTCCATACATGGGAGAAAGCCAGGCAAATCCTGCTGGAAGAAACATACTGTAAATCGTTCTTCCATTTGTACACACACTCTTCAGTTCTAAATGTTACAGTTTGTGGGAACTGATCAGGGCCAACCCGCCAGTGATACCCATTGATAAATCTGTCCTTCATATATTTGTCTTATCCCATGCTAATCCCCTACATCCATGGCTATCTCGACATCTTGCAACAGCAAATTCTATAAAAACAATTGTGTTGTGTGAAGAACTGCATTCTTTTGTCTGTACTGAATTTCCTGCCAGTTAGAACAGGATGATCTCTGTTCTAGTATGATGACAGAGAAAAACTTTTCTTTAATCACTCTCTGTCCACAGTACACACAATATACGGTTTTATCCTCTTCATTTCCTTGGCTTATATACAGTGCAGCAGGCCACATGTACTGGCTCTGAGAGAAAAAACCATGTTCTCACTTCTGAGTTTGGAGAGGCTCCCTTGCTGCTGATAGTTGCATAGTTGCTGCAGTGATGACACACTTGTTAGGTGATGGAGCTTCTCTGAGTTCAGGAGGAGCGAGGATACAATTTTGATTCAAATGGAGCCAGTACATGCACTACGGGTGTGCAAGGAACCATTCTCGGCAGTTTGGTTTGAATTGCGAACCAGTTTGTTGGACCAGCAAGCAGTTTGATTAGTGAAGTCGAACCAGCTCAGCCCGGTTTGAGGGGCTCTGCTTGTAAAGGGGAATTTGGTGAGGAAAGGGTGTGTGTGGAGGCTGGAACCAGTCCAGTCCAATTCAAGCTCGAACCATGATGGTTCAAACTGGTTCTGCACACCCCTAACATGCACTCCAACAATGATTCACGTCAATATGGTTGTATGTTTTAGATTCATACCCAAAAATCTGGCTTCACATAAATATGTTGATGGAAATAGGAGGAGTATTTTTGTTGCCTTTTTGTCGAGAATCTCATACTTATCCTTGAGTTTTATCCAAAACTGTGCTATGGGCATTGATTGAAAGGCAGATTGGAGACTAGCATCTGATGACAGCTCCAGCAACATTTCTTCCACTTGAATGGTCAGATTATTTGGACTATGCATCAGAAATGGATCTTGCACATACAGCACTTGTGTTTGCACATCTTTTGATCAGTCACATTTTGATTTCTTTCCTTAACTCAAAGAACCTTGTCAAAACTTCTCCTCAAGATAGTCAGTGTACTCCTGCGTGCAATAATACACATGCTCAGATCCCATCTCATCACACAAAATTGTGAACAACCTTGAATTCAAAGCATTACACTTGATGAAATTAATGACTTTAACCAACTGTGCCAATACGTCATGCACATGCTGGTGATGAATAAAGCAGTGAGTGTGCACCATGTTTTCAGAAGCAACTGACCTAATTTTTGCCCAAACACCCTAATACTTGCCCATCATCGTTGCAGCACCATCTGTGCATATAGCAATGCTGTTTTTCCAGTCAAGTTGAAATTGTTCCATGTACTCATTCGATGCTTTTCATACTTCAGTTCCTGTTGTATGCGACAGTAATTCACAGCAACTTAACAATTCTTCCGACATATCATTAATCTCATAGTTAATGTAACGCACATGACACAATAATATGGCTTTGTTTGAAATGTCATTTGATTCGTCCAACTGTAATGAAAATACCTTTGACAATGTAACTTCTTCAATGACTTGTTCTTCAATATCAGATGAAAGTTCGTTAATTCTCCTAGTCATTGTGTCATTCAATGAATGCAAATCTTTAATTTTCTTAGATGCAGAAGATCCTAGAAGCTTATTACAAATGTCAATCAGACATGGCTTTATCAAAGTCTTGCTGATGCTGTAAAGTTTTTTAGGTTTTTCAATACACGACACAACCAAATGAGCTTTCATCAATGAATGATCCATAGCGGATGATTGAACTAATACTTGCTTTTGAAGTGACAACTCTATACATTTTCTTATTAAAAAATCCTTAGGTTTGTTCACAAATTGTTTGTGCTTTGTTTCTAAATGATGAAGAAGTTTGACTGGTTTCATAGTTGCATTGGATAATACAGTGCAGTGTGATACAGTATGTATCACACACACTGAGGTTTTGGTACCTTTTTATAACCAGGGCTGCAAATAAATCCATACTGAAGGTAATCTGCATTGTATTTACAAATAAACATACCTTTTTAAAAAAAGGGGGGGGTCGAACTTTAATAGGATGGACACAGCAAGGCAGCCCTTGCTGCTGGGATAACATTCATTTTGCTTCCTTGAAATGAGTGTTATCCCAGCAGTGAGGGTTGCCTGCCTAGAAATGAGCTCCAGAGAGCTCCCAGCAGTGGTGGCCCCACCAGCTCAAAATTGGTGGGGATGGGTGGGTTTGGGGGTGGGGGGTTAATTCCTCACAGACTGGCACAGATCAGTACTCCTCATGGACTGGCACTGGTCCGTGGACCAGTGGTTTAGAAGCACCACTCCAAACCCATGGCATCTGTTGGGTATGCATTTGTGGTGAGAGTGACATAAACAGACCCACAATTATTTTTCCCATGCTTCTACAGCTACATGTACTGGGCTTGCTGCCCATGGGAAGTAAAAGTGCTAAACCCCTTGAGATATACATCTAAGTCTTCCCACAACCAGGAACCTATCTTGAAGACAGATAGTTTCAAAAGTTTGCTATAGCTTTTTAAAAGTCTCAGCCCACTACCTTATTAGACCACCTTGCAGTATTCCGCGACAAGATCTTGAGAAAAGAGGGTTCTTCTGAGGAATCTAGTCAGGGAGATTTCCTGACTATATTGGTGCTGGCCACTGAGTGGGTTAAACCTCTGGTCCTCCATCTCTGTACTGGGGCTGATCCTTGTTCTTCAAGACGTTTCTTTGATGTTTGGTTAGTTCATGATTTTCCTGTATCAACTCTGATTGTATTTGGTCTGGTGCTGAAACATTTACAGAGAACCTTTTCAAATGCTTAGTACCAACAGCTTTCCTTAATTAGGATGTTATTGGTTTATGTAGCAAATAAGGGAGACTCTTCCCTCAGGTTTCTCCATTCATTGGAATTCCCCCTGGTGACATGCCCCTGTTTATGTCTATGCTTTGTAAATCTATTAAGATTTGGATGTGTTATGGGATAATCATTAATTAAACTGAGTCTCTAAATATTATGGATTTACCCTATTTAAATTATAGGTTTATTTCCTCAAACTGGCTCAGCAAGCTACAAAAAGCCTGCCTGAGACCTGCACAAAGAAATAGAGATGTGCACAAAAAAAGCTTGTGTTTTGTTTTGAGCTTGAAACAAAACACAGATGGCCAAAACATTTTGTCAAAATAGTGGTTGACCTGATTGTTTTGGCAGAACAAAACTTGAAATGTTTTGAGTGTTTGGGCCATAGGGGAAAATTGGGGGACTCGAAACACTCCATTTCCCCCTATGGGTAGCTCCTAGGGATAACAAGGTGGGTTGGGTGGTAGGGCATGACAGGTGCTACCTACCACCCAACATATAAAAGAAATAGGCAAGCAGGTGATTTTAAACAAATTTTTAACCTTCCCAACCCCTCATAAGATCACAAACCAGTGCCAGAAAGCCAATTAGCAAGGGAAAAACAGGCCTTCAAAATGGCACATGAAACATCAAAATGTTTTGAATCAAAACAAGGTTGTTTTGTTTCAAGCTCAAAATGACCTGTTTCAAGTCAAAATGTTTTGATGTAAAAACCATTTTGCACATCCCTACTATGTAATGATAATACAGTAATGCAACCTGGGTTTCTTAGCATCTTAGCAACACAGGAACATTTTAAGTCTACTTTGTCCTCCCAGGGTTCCCCAGCTGCGGCCAATATGTCCTGCAGGACCTCAGTGCCTTTTCTACAGAAGCCGTTTAGTTTTTCAAATGGCCAAATATTAAATATTGAGATACAGGAGTCAAAACTTAATGGGGAGGGTCTGTATCAGTTTGCAGCTCCAAGACACTATAACACTGTTTCCTTCATTAGAAGGAAACATTTCCTCCTTTCCTTCTCCTGCCAATCTTGTCGTGGAATCTAGTATGCCAACTTGATTTAAGGGATAGTCCTACCACTCATGTAATACACTTAAGTCAGGGTTTGAGAATGTCAAGTGATATATCATCTGTGGGGGCAGTCTTTCATGCTTCTCCCAGCTGAAACAAAATCTCACTTATTGCCATCTAGCGGGGTGCATGGACCATTCGATCCCGAACTGGTTCACCTCAGATTGGGCTGGTTTGATGATTTGATTGCAAAGTGGACTGGAGGCAGTATGGTCTGCGATAGAAACAAACCAAGTCTGGTTCAGGTGAACCGGGTCAGGCTCAACAGACTATGCTAATGTAAAAAGGGAATCTGATGAGGATTCTTCTTTATAAGCAAAGGGGTGGGGAAATCTTTGAAAGCTGCTCTTAAGGGTGAATGGGGGACACTGAGAGAAGTAGATAGTGGTTCTTACTGGCTTGGCAGTGGCCACCAGTGCCATTGCTTACCCCCCACCAGCACAGCCCAAGTGTGCGGCACTCCCTCTGCAGAAAGCTACCCGCATGGCAGCAGCACGTTTCAGGCCTCTGAGGATGCCATTTGCATAGTTATGCACCACACAAATGGCCTCCGTACATGTGGAGGACAGAACTACGCCACTGCTGCTTGGGTGGGTTTCTACAGAGGGAGCACACACACACTTGGGCGATGTTAGGGGGGTGAGCAGTACCACCAGACTAGTAAGAACTATGATCTGCTTCTCTCACCACTGCCGCGCCCCGACCACACTTTATAACACCTTTCAAGGATTCCCTACCCCTTTGCCTCATGGATTGCCCTTTACAAGTACAGTCTTTCGAACTGCCGAACCAGTTTGGTCAAATGGACTGGACCGGTTCTGGCATAAGTGGTTTGGTTTGAATTTGTGTTCACCCCTACTTGTCTCCTGGGAGCTGAAAGTAGCATTATTAACATGCTGTAGTCCAATTCCAGAGAGGGCTTGCTAGGGTCATGAAGGGGTGCTTTAACAAGAGGAGCAACTATTAATATTCCTGATTCAATAAGGGCTAACATAATTTCCATATTGGCTTTAAGGCCTGCCATTTCCTTCCATAGCAGATCTAGCTTATTGAAATTTTTCTGATCGACTTGAACCACAAGGAAGCTTTGGTCCCCAAGCTTTTTGTACATATCTCAAAAAGAGCCCCTGGTGGCGCAGTGGTAAAACTGCCGCCCTGTAACCAGAAGGTTACAAGTTTGATCCTGACCAGGGGCTCAAGGTTGACTCAGCCTTCCATCCTTCCGAGGTCGGTAAAATGAGTACCCAGAATGTTGGGGGCAATATGCTAAATCATTGTAAACCGCTTAGAGAGCTCCGGCTATAAAGCGGTATATAAATGTAAGTGCTATTGCTATATCTGTAAATACTGCATCCCTAGCATTGTCTAAAGGATGATCTATTAACTTAGAATTAAGAATGGGTTGAGATACAAAAGATTGATTAAAAACATTTGAGAGCAGGTCACTGCCTTGCAAATCTGGGTCTAAAGACCAATTTACAGGCAAACAGAAGTCTAGGATGGATTTCTGAGCAAGAGGGTTGGAAACTGCATCATCCTTGTGAGTGCCCTTCTGAGACCTTGTAACCACCATAATACAAATAAATCAGCACTTCTGAACAAATAGAATTAATAAATACATACAAATTAAAATGCTAAGGAAAAAGATGCTGATAGGGCCAAGCTGAAGTTACTCAAGGAAAGTAGGGGGAAGGAACAATCCCTCAGGTTCTTGCCAACTAGAGACACACTCCTTCTCTTCCTTCCCTCTAAATATACCCTTTGGACTGGCCTAGAGCTGCAGATACTTTCCATAGTGCCAGGCTAGAGCCTTTAGGGCCATATTCCATAAGGCATCAAAATGTCAATGTATCAGCCACAGATAGCAGTTATGTAGATAATCCTAGTCTCTTACAATATCAGCAACCTACTCAGCAATGGCTCCTGGTGACAAACAGCAGAGATACCTTCACCTTGGGCTTCATTTCCAAGGTTGAGCACCCCCAAGGAAAAAAAATCCTTGTGTTCTCACAGCTCATAATCTTGGCAGGTTCCAGCCTTTTGTACCTAGGTGGAGAAGGGACGTAGAAAGCTCTCTCAGCACCATTCCAGCTACAATCACTTCTGCTATCTTCCCTCCCTCACCTGATGTCCACAAAATTTCCTTAGATTGGGAACAAGAGCCAGGAAATTTGGCTGTAGGAAGAAAGCTAGTCTGCTGCATAATCTGGAAAGTCTCTATCCATTACAGGAAATCTTAGTGTTGGTTAAAGGGGCAAGGAACATTTTTGCAAAATTATTGAATATGTTCTTTCTGAGCTACAGGGACAATCAAAAATTAATTAAGACCTCAGAAACCCAGAACAATCTAGAACCAGTTAATTAAAATTAAATGAGTATTTCAGCAATAAACACCAAGTAACAGCAACAAATTGTTTTGCTGAGGCTGATGACTTAATATTTGTTGAAATGAATAATGATACAGTTTATGAAGATGAGAACAATTAGAGTGTGTCATTTTAGATAGAATTATGAAAGTGTCTATCACAACATTTAAACAATTGTTATGTTTTCAGAAGTTATATTCAAATTGATGAGTGGCTTAATTGCCAACTTTTTTGTTGCGTAAAAGAAAACAAGGAGAAAAAAGAAAGCTCCAAACTGGAGATTCTGTCCTCCTGATCACAGCAGCCAATTCTCCCTTCACAAGACACTAAAACACATTTGGTGCTTCACATGCATTCAGCCAGGTCACAAAAAAGGCTGCATTCCTATGTACACTTCCTTATGAATAAGACCCACTGGTATCAGTGAAATGTACCTACCTACATATTGGACTGCACACGTCATAAGTATGGCTTGCTTCAATCAATACTGCTTCTGTATCCCCTATTGAGTTGTAAACTAAAGCGTTAAAGGTATATGTCGGTACAGCCTCCACAAGAGCATGCTATCAAGTCCAGCTGCCATGCTGACCAGTGTTCTCTCTAATTTTTTTCATCTGTGTGCGGAATGAGTTTTGTTCTGGGAGGCAGTATCAAGGCAGTGTATGCGCACGTATATTAAGAGTGGGACCTTCCTGATTCAACCGGAGCAGGATCTAAAATTAACTGAACAGACATCAAAAAATCTGTGAGCGGATTCACATGCGCACACCTTAGAGGGAACACTGATGTTGACATGTTTGTTAACCCCTCCAAGCTGAACCCAAGTACAGTGTTTATCAGAGGAGGCAAATGTTATACTTGGGGGAAAGTTATTCCTGAGATGAGGAATGCTGGGGTGCCAGAATACTCCTTACTATGGGGAGAATCTCTCCCTGGGTATAGTGTTTGTCTCCTCAGGCAAAGGCTGTACTTGGGCACAGTGTGGGGTTGGGCTAATGAGCACTTTGGTGTGGGGGTGGGTCGTGGACTTGCCAGTACACTCTTGCGTAGGCTGTACCAGGATACAGCTTCTACACTCACTATAATGTTTGGTTTAGGGTATATGTGTTGAGAGTATCCATCTCACTTGCTTGGGGTGGAGTGAAGACAGGGCAGTGATAGAGACCATTTGTACTTTGGTGGCGATCACATCTTCACTAGTCTATGGAACACTTCTCAATCCCTATTGATCTCGGAAACCAGGAACAGCAACAATAATTAATTCCAGCAGTGTGGATTAATGTGAAATTCAATGGGGAATATATGTGTTTTCTGTTAGACCAATAACCAGTGTGATTCTAATATTCCAATAATTTACTTTATGGAAGCCTTAAAATTCTGGTTTTCGCACTGTTTTCAGGAAAATCCTAGGCTTTCTTGGAAGCTTTTCAAGGGTTCCTCAATGAGAAACTCAGTAATGGGAGACAAACTTCCACTAAAGGTAACTGACAACCTGCAATTATCAATCTTGCCCAGAAATGTCTCTTCAGGGGGTTGCTGGGTTGCTGTCCTAGGCTCATGTTCCTCATCACCTGACTAGCCCCCCCGTAACACCTTTCTGGCTAATGAAAGAGGGCCCTTCATTTCATGGACTATTAGGAGTAAAAGGAGAGCTCCTCTTCTGTCAACTTCCTCAAGGGGGATCAGCCCCCATCACCAAGACCATTACCCACTCCAGCTCTACCGGTGCTACCACCACCTACACCCACTGCCCCGGCTCTCCTGGCACCCCTCCTGCAGGGCAAGTTCTGCCCCCCTTGCTTCCTTCATACTCTCTGCACCCGGTCAGTCTCTCTGACCCCATGTCTGAATCCTAGTGTTCAGACTCTCAACACTCTGTCTTCAGACAAAGAGGAAGGTGAGCTCTCAGATGAAGATACTGCTCCACAGCTTCCCAGCTCTACTCAGCTCTTTGCCTCCAGCTTTTGTAGTCCTCTTGGCTAAGGTGAAGTGAGCCATTAATGACGTGGGCCCTACTGATCTATCCCATTCTACCTCTGCATTAGATCAGAATGTTTTTCCTTCCTCAGCCTCTCCTTCAGCCACAGTTCCCTTTCCTCCCCTTTTCCGCAACACCATGTTGGCAGAATGGAATGCACCTGTTTTGTCTAAAGCAATGAGTTCATGCCCAAAGAAACTCTACACCCTACCTCAGGATATGATGTCCCTTATCTCTGTATCCCTAGCGGAAGCTCTCATGGCCCAACTGGTCTCTGGAGCCATAAGAAACAAGGAAGGCGAAGAACAACTAAGGGTCTGTGAGGACAAAAAGTCTCCTGCAAAGGGCACACGAGACATCAGCCATAGTTATCTGGGCAGCTGCCATCAATTCCATTTTTGCGCGAGTGTCCATCCTGTGGGCCAAGTTGTTGGTTCAGCACATCCTTCCAGTGAACACTAAGCTCAGGCGGGGTATTAACAAGATGGCCAAAGCAACAGCCCTTATGGCTGACTTTAGTCTAGACTGCATTCAGCACTCCTCCAGAGCAATGGCGTCAGGTGTAGCTGTCCGTAAGTGCCTCTGGCTAAAACACTGGAGCATGGACTCCAAGTCCAAGCTGAATCTGGCCTCCACTCCCTTCCAAGGAGCCAGGCTCTTTGGGGATTCCCTGGACCTGCATTTGGTGGAAACCAGGTACAAGAAAAAAGGTATGCCTTTGGGTCACAGAGAGTTACACAGTCCATTCAGGTCTTAGCCTCAGTCCTTTTGCCCCCACCCAGGAACTCTGCCAGAACACCGCCCTCCCAGTACAGGGACCACCGCACTCTCTCCTTCAAACCAGCCTGGCGGGGGCAATCACATCAGCAATACAAGGGACCAGCCAGGTCTCAATCCAGGCAGTTTCCCACCTCTTCTCTGCAAACAATGACTCCATCCCAATAGTAAGCTGGCACCTTCATTTTGCTAGAGCTTGGTACAACTCTACCTCCTACCGATAGGTCCTCAGCACTATTTCCCAGGGGTACTTCATTCACCTTCCCTCTCCTACCCCTGAACACTTAATGGTCTCTCCGACGTCTCCCTGTAGGCCATATGGCACTTTCGTCCCCTCCAGTGGCATCTGCTTCCCTTCCAAGACCTCATTATGAGGCATGTACACAAGCGTATTCCTCTACTGCAAGCACTCTGCTGGTCACTCCAGTGGTGGCTATCCCCGGTGATGTTCAAGGGCCTCCCTCTGGAGGAGCCCACTCAGACCATTTTCACCACCAGTGCCAGCCTCTCCGGGTGGGGAGCACACTGCCACAATCAATATGCCCAAGGCAAGTGGACTTCTAGCACAATATCAACTGGCTGGAACATCGCACTGTGAGAGTACATAGGAACATAGGAAGCTGCCATATACCTAGTCAGACCACTGGTCCATCTAGCTCAGTATTGCCTACACAGACTGGCAGCAGCTTCTCCAAGGTTGCAAGCAGGAATCTCTCTCAGTCCTATCTTAGAGATGCCAAGGAGGGAACTTGGAACCTCAGATATGCTCTTCCTAGAGCAGTTCTACCCCCTAAAGGGAATATCTTACAGTTGTACATTACTCATACATGTAGTCTCCCATTTATATGCAACCAGGGCAGACCCTGCTTAGCAAAGGGGACAATACATGCTTGCTACTACATCTCCTCTCCTCTTCACTCCTTTCTCCAGAAGTGAAGCCCTACTACACTTCTTTCCTCTTGTCAAGGGATGGCAAGTGCGCATTCGCACAGACATCACAGCAAATTCCCATGTCAACAACCAGGGAGGAACACACACTCCCTGATGAGGGAATCAGGCTGACTGTTCACTTGGGCCAAAAAGCATTTGCATTCCATCAAAGCAGAACATCTCTGGGGCACTGCCAATCATCAGGCCAATGGCTCAGTCGCCAACAGATGACCCTGCCGAATGGTCTCTACATCCTGAAGTTTTCCTAGCACTGACCAATGCCCTAGGCCTACCTTCAGTGGACCTCTTCACAACACCCCAAAATTGCCATCACCCCAGGTTCTTCACTAGGTTCTACTCCCCATTGGCAGAAGCAACGGATGCTCTGTCAGCCCCATAGCCTCCAGGCTTCCTCTGTGCATTTCCCCACCTTGCCATGCTTGAGAAGGTCCTTCAGAAAATGTGGAGGGACAAAGTGGATCTCATCCTGATTGCTCCCTTGTTGGCCCCAGAGACCATTCTCCAATCTCATCTTTTCTGTCTACTTAACCTCCATGTCAGCTACCTCTCCAGCCAGACATTCTTTCCCCCAACAGCTAGTCCTCTATCCAGACCCAGTGTGGTTCCAACTCTGCGCCTGGAGGTTGAACGCTCAGCCTTAGCCAGCAAAGGGTACTCTAAAGCTGTCCAAAATTCTACCCTGGCCTCTCACAGACCTTCTACCAATAGAATATACTAAACTACCTGGACCATCTTTTCCAGATGGGACTGAACAAAACACCTTTACCCTACCTCCTCAGGAATACCAGAAGTCCTAGCCTTCCTTCAATCCAGCCTTGACATCAGACTACAGCCTAGCATTCTGAAGAGACAATCCTTCACTCCACTCCACCTCTCCCTTCCAGATTCCTGCGTTCTTCATTCTCACATACATCGTTTCCTCAAAGGGGCATCGGACAACATTCCTTCCCCACTACCCGCAGATCCCCACGTGGAACCTCAACAAGGTCCTCAATGCCCTTCAAACCACTCCACTCCATTCCACTGAAGCACCCTTCATACAAGGTCATCTTCTCAGTAGCTATCACATCAGCATGCAGACTTTCTGAACTCAACTCTGCATCTTTCAACCAGATTTTGTCATGCTGAAGCTTGGTCCTACCTTTTAACCAAAGGTTAACTCAGTGTTCCACATGTCACAGGTCATAGTTTTGCTGTCCTTCTGTCCTTCCCCCTCTCATTGCAGAGAGAAAGAGTGGCACACATTGGATCTTCATAGAGCACTCTGCATCTACACAAAATGTCCCAAACTCTTCCGTTGCTCAGATTCCCTCTTCTTTTCCTTCTACTCTTCTTCCATGGGTTCCAGAGTACCAAAGTTACTCTTTCCAGATGGATTCGAGCCACCATATCCCTAGCCTACTAATTCCTCCATCTGCTGGTGCCCAGGGGCATCACTGCCCACCCCACTCACAGCACATCCACTTCAACAGCCTTCTCAGCTCAGCCCCCAATGCTCGAGATCTGAAAAGCGGTTGTTGCTCCCCCCCTTCATTAAGCACTACAAAATTACCTCCTTCCATGCAACACAGGCTGCCCTGGGCTGCACCATTCTCCAGCAAGTGGTCTAATCATTCACCTCCCTCCCTGAAACTCTTACCGCTTGGTAAGAGTCCCAATGTATAGGATGACCTCTTACACTGTGGAAAAAGAAACATTGGTCTCACTGTGAAGGGTTCTTTTTCACAGTGTACAAAGGTCATCCAGCCTGCCCATGGATGTACAATTTCCTTTGCCTGGATGCCAGTTTAGGGAGTGGGGGTCGACTCCCAGGGTGTTCAGTTGGTGTTTTTTCACTACTTTTTTGCAGTTACACTCAAGAATTGCAACCCTCAGTATTAGAGCTCCTAACCAGGGAAAGTCTGGGTGGTTTTGTTTAGGATCATGATGACACCAAAAAGGAAAATCGGTTTAGTTTCTCAATAGATCATCAGTGAGTTAAAGGCTCACAGTCCGGAAATGCTGACCTATTCGTTATTTTAGTGACTAATGTACTCACCCCTATCTAACACCCAAGAGCATTTATTCAAAGTAGATTAAAATAATCAGTTCCCTTTCTCTTTGCTGTAACTGACCATGATTAATAGGTATAATTAAAGCAATCAATGATGGCAGAGTATGATTGCTTGCCTTGCAAATTACAGCACCACATTAAGAGACTGCTTTCAGCTACAGTGTCACAGAGATTTGTATTCCTCCAAGGGGCATCCTAAAACTGGAAAGTGGAGCTCTACTCATTTCCTACTATAAAAGCAAAAGCCCTTAAGCCCTGTTGACTATTCAAATTTTGTATGTACTTCCAAAGGTGATATGCAACTTCTCCAGTGCATTTCCAATCTTGTAGATGCTCAGGGTTGCACTGTACTAGTGGTTGCCTTAGGTAGTGCATTATCAAGTAAGGAAAAGACACAGTGACCTCGCTTGACTGGCCAACCTCTCTCCTCAATACCTGCGACCCATCTTCCCTCTTCCTACTCACCAGTGCATGATGAACTGTTCCAGAAGGGGGAGTGTGGAAAAGAGGAGAGCAGAGGCCCTAGCAGTGGCAGCTGGTGGTTCCTGGTGATGGGGTGGGGTGTGTGTGTGTGTGTGTGTGTGTGTGTGTGTGTGTGTGCGCTAGGCAGGGCAGGTGATGTTTGTAGCCACAAGTAGCGAGAGGTGGAGCCAATTGTGACCAGCTGCCAAGACAGAGCCAGGACTAGGCGGGTGCCTTTGCAATAAATGGCAACATGCCGATTTGTAGCTAATGAATGGGATCAAAATACACACACAAACACACACACACACCTCAATTGCTCATCAGCACAGAGAAATATGGAAAACAGTTGCTTTATAGTGCTTAACAGGACTACGGTAGTGCTCAGATTTGTATCTAACACAGCAGAATCACACACACACACACACACACACAAAAGGAACTGTACAAGCTACAAGTAAAGCACAGACCAGCTACAGAAAGCTTCATCTGTGGAGGGTAAATGCATTCTGAAGTCACCAGGGCAGCTGTGTCTGCCTGGTTATTTAAAAATGAATTCTACTACTAATAAACAACCAAAAGAACTCTGAACCAGAGTAGTACCATGGTTAGAGTGCTGGACTAGACTGGGGAAATCCAAGTTTAAATCCCCATTCAGCTATGAAACTCACTGGGTGACTCTGGGACTGTCACTTGCCTCTCAGCATAACCTTCCTCATGGAACTGTTGGGAGGATAAATGTAACCATGTGCACCGCTCTGGGCTTCTTGGAGGAAGGACAGGCTATACATGCAAAAGCAAATAAATTTATAAAAGCCATAGGTAAAGCAGAGTCCAGCTACAAAAGTGAGAACAAATGCATTCTGAAGTTACAAGGGCAGCTGTGCCTGCCTATTTCAAAAATGCATACATAAATAATAGGAAGATCACAGGTTTTTCAGTGATGCAGCTATGAATCATCTCCTGTAGCTCAGAGGACACCATGGGAATCCCTAAGCATCGGGATACCCTCAGCGTACTCCATGCCTGCTGAACAGCTGGATGCCATTCTCTGCCCACCTTTGGTGCCCGTGACTTAGTCTGGGTGTCCTTCCTAGCAAACAACAAATGTTTGGTTTTTTTAAAATAGAGATCATTTCCGTGATCCTTGCCCAATGAACCATAATGCCAATGGACATATTAATGTTACAGATACTGGCCACAATCCGGAGAAATACCTGGCTAGCTCTCTGCATAACAAATGTATTTTAAAAATTATTTCCCTTCAAACAGAATCCATTCCTTGTCTACATAAACCATGCCCACATGGAAAGCTACTTCTGAAATTATTTGAAAAGCAGTTTGGACTCAGAAATCCATGCATATGCCCCAAAAGAACAGTCTGGCTTGTTATGCCAGTCTCTAGACTATTTAATCCAGTCTTACAGATTGCTGTTCCTTCCAATGTTTTTTGGCATGTCATTTTAAGAATGGGCCACAATGTTTTGCATAGACATAATGCTTTGCGTACACATCAGCGAGCAAGGAAGAAAAATCAAAACAAACAAGGCAAGCCTTGTCACTGGGAGAAGACATACAGAGGAGGTAAAATGGCTGGCAAATGTTTTCATACATTTTCAGTTGGGCACCGCCCACTCTGACCTCAGGTAAGAGCCACCAGTGGGTTCTGTAGTGTTGTTGGGGAAATGTTTTAGACCTTGCCCTCCTCTCCTCTACACTCCCCCTTCTGGAGTAGCTTGTTGCTAGTCTTTGGTGTGTAATGAATCTTCATAGGGATTCATTACGAGGAAAGTTTATTAGACACCAAAGAGTCTAAACACTTGGGGAAAAAATCTAGAACATAAACTGAGGAGTACTCCACTGCCTTGGCCCATGGCAGTTGACAGTTGGCACTGTCTACAATCAAAATGAACAGAAGAAATGAAGGTGTGTAATGAATCCCCATAGGGATTCATTTAGGAAAACTTATTATACACCAAAGAATACAATGCTTGAAAAATAGTGACCACACATTTTGCTTCATCATAACTCCATTTCTACAAGGGCTAGAGCTTAGCTCTCCTGCTCCTCCTCCTCCTCCTCCTCCTCCTTCTTCTTGAGAACTGGGAATTTGGGGAAATTAATAGGAGGAATCCAAATCTCGAATCAATTCTAATCGAAATTGGCATGATTCTATTTGGACCCAAATCTAGCCAGTGGACCACAGGGTCTCCAAATACAAATTTGGACCACAGGGTCTCCAAATGTGTTCTGTCTCCAAATCGCCCAAATCAGCTAAATACAGGTACAAATCAATTTGTACCCAAATTGATTCACACATCCCTACTTGTTGCATGCTAGCATAGGAATGAGGAGCAGGGTGAGGAGAGGTGTTCAAGGAACCGTTTCTAGCAATTCAGTTTGAATTTGGACTGAATTTGAACCAACTGGGTGACTCTGGGACAGTCACTTCTCTCTCAACATAACCATCCTCATAGGTCTGTTGGGAGGATAAGTGTAACCATGTGCACCACACTGGGCTTCTTGCAAGAAGCACAGGTTATACATGCAAAAGCAAGTAAATCTATATACCCCAAAGGTAAAGCAGAGTCCAGCTATAAAAGTGGAGAACAAATGCATTCTGAAGTTACAAGGGCAGCTCTACCTATCTATTTCAAAAATGCATACATAAATAATAGAAAAATCACTGGTTTTTCAATGATGCTTGCTGCAGCTATGAACCATCTCCTGTAAGTAAACCAATTCAAACCAGTTCTGCACACCCCAAGAAAGAGGTGACAGGGTGCAACATTGGTTTTTGGCCTATCAGAGGCAAGGACAGGTCAAAACCTCTTCTCTGTGAACCTTTGTTCCTTCCACCCCCTTCTCTGTGTTCTTCCCTCCCCCATGCTCCACTCACTCACCTCCTCTGAAGATAGGATTAGCGTGGCACAATTGTTTTGACGATCGATATAAACACACATGTGCCTGGGTCCAGAGAGCAGGGGAGGTTAACATCAGAATCCCCCTAAATGGTATTGTAGGGTTGGATAGATTCAGCGTTTGTCTCATTTCCTCTCATTTCCTGCCAGAGAATCTACTCTCAGAAGAACACCTCAGAAACAACAAAACCCATTGCCCCATGGGCTTGTCATTTTGGGGGTGGTTGGCACCCTATGTGCACTGCACAACACCTCAGTCTGGGCCACCCTGGTACTCCCCAAGTGGAGTTATGGGGCTGCTGAAATCCCCATTATTCCCCGGGGGGTGGAAGCTTAAAGACACACAAACCAGAAATTCTTTTAAATCCACCCCTTTGAAATCTGGGTGGTAGCAGGCATCCATTAGGGCACTACCACCTGACCTGCTCTTCTGCCCTTGAAACCCCCTTTCTGCCCCAAATCTGCCCCAAAGACATGCCAACTTCAAAAATTCTTTAAAAATCACCTCTTTGCCCAATTCCTTTGAAATCTGCATAGTAGCTTCCTTGCACCCATTGGGCACTACCACCCAACACAACCCACTCTGGTCCACTCTGGTGCCCCCCGGGGAGTCATAACTAAGGCTGCTGAAATCCCCATTATTCCCTATGGGGGAAAGCTTAAAGATGAGCCAACTTCAAGAATTCTTTAATAAGCACCCCTTTGCCCAATTTCTTTGAAATGTGGGTGGTAGCTTCCACGCATTGGGCACTACCACCCAATACACCTTGGCCACAAAATGGAGGTCTGAATCTCCGAACTTTTCAGGTCCAAATCTGGGGTGAATTGTTTTGTACCTGAATCTGGGCAATTGAGGACAGGGGTGATTTGTTTTGTCTACAAATCACCCGAATCGGCCAGATTCAGGTACGAATAATTTTGCACATCCCTACTTATGTCTTCATATACCAAATAAGTGACTGGCAGGGGCTTCCTAGCTGGAGCCTGGGACTGACAGGTTGCAACAGGAATAGGATTACAACATGGGGGACACCGCATAGTAACAGGTTCTAGAATTGAAGCCAGGCCCCAGAAATTACACAAGAACATGTGACTGTCTCATTCTTCTGATATTAGGAATCTGACACCAAATCACATGAGCAGCCAAGGCTTCTGTTTGTGAAAACACATTCTAGAACCGTGGGAGGTTTTTTGTTGCCCTGTGGCTGAACAATTTGGAAGATGCTGTTCCAGGAAACATATAATCATATCTCTGGAAATTATATATTTGCCTCCTCAGCAAAGCATACAGAAATAAAGGATTTAGCCATGAAAAATAAAGTATGTGACCAAGAGGCATGGTATTTAAACAATACCTAGCCATTACTAGTGCTAAATAATGTACAATTATATTATTGGTTTGCGGGGGACAAATTTGGGCTCTGCTCCCAGCTAGGGAAATAACTCTGGCTCCCTGTAACCTCAGACTGAAATAACAGAACACACCTTGAATCATTCAACTGCTTCAAGGAGAGAAAAGAAAGCTCTTTACTTCTTTTGAATTGCAAAAACACACTGAAGCAAATCAGCATCAAATGCAAACTACTTTTGAATTAATTTTCAAGGACTGCTAATAGGAAAAATCACAGCTTTAGGTAAATTTACCCCTTGAGTGGAAACATCCATTTCAAGGCATTGAAGTTTTATTATTCATTTTTAAATACAAGAAAATGTAAATTACTCTGTTGGTTGTTACAGGTTAGTGCACTGACAGAATCATACACTAAACATTCAGCTGCGGTTTCAAGCTGAATTTGTAATTGTTCTTATTTAAGTTGGAATAAAAACAATTTAGGACACCTCAAAGGCCAGAATTTCAGCTACCATTACTTCACTTTCAACTATTTATTTAGGACCAGTTTGAATGATACTGTCTTTGGAGGGGGTGGGGTGGGGTGGATGATCTTCTCCTAATCAAGTGTTTTAAATACTAGAATTTAGAAGATTAATATGATTTGGTGGTGGTTTGGTTGTTCTGCCTCCCACATGAGTATGAAGAGTGGAATGGCATGTTGGGAGCTGATGATACATGCTACATCAATTCCCCCGTGATTCTCAGACATTACTTTAACCAATTTCTTGGGTTACTCTAAAACATTAATTAAAAATCAACAGATGGGCCAATTTAATTGAAATTAAAAACACAACACCCTGCCACCCCCCACTATGTGCATGCCAAATTTTGGAGCTGTCTGCCCAACCTCCCCCACCATTTTTAAAATTTATTTCCCTATTGACACCTGTGAGGATTTTAACCAAAGATTATTGGATTTTCAGAAGGAAACTTGATAACAAAAACTATATTCTGAAGGGTCCAAAGGACCCTAAATCGATATATTTGGTTTTGGATTGGATTGGATTGGATTTGAATCTGATCTCAATTTGCAGTTGTGCATGGGCTTAATATGCAGCAAAGATGTGATAGACTGCTGGGGGTAAAATACTACGTTTGAATTTTTCCCCATGTAAAACAAAACAAAGACACTCCCTGCACATAGAACATTAACATATCAGGTAGAAAGATTCTAGACTAGTCTTTTCCCTACTTTGTAGATTTTCTATGTGCAAGGAGTGTTAATGTAGAGAAACATTCAAAAATATGATCTTCCACCAGTAGTCTGAAGTGATACAGTCTTTTCTATCATATTTAACGTTCTACAACCTCTTCTTTTGTATGTGTAAACCAATCCTATATGGTGCTGATTCCCAGCACAATCTATCTCACAGGATTGTTGTGAAGAAGAAATTGAATAAACTCCAGGGTTCATGTCATGTTGCCTCATGCCGATTCCCTGAATCAAATTGTGCCCCTGAAATTTTTAGCTATGGAGAGGAAACATATAGGCACAAGTTGCCTGTAAATTTTTCCCTTGATAACTAATAGCATCTTCTGGGGCGGAGAGTTTTGGATGAGAGTTACAGGGAAGGCAGAATTGGTTAAACATCTCCCCCCGCCCCCAAGTCACAGTCCCAATCAATTTTGGGAACCCCTACACCTGGTCTTTGAAAAATCAAAATATGTTAGGAATTCCAGTCATAGAACTGTCCCAGTGGTTGCTGGGAGACTAAAATACGAAGGATTACAGCACAGAGCACATTTGAAGACCTGTGTTCAAGCAATACATGCAGCAAAGAAGCAATTCGTTTCTGCCTGCATTGCGTCTGCAAGCTTGCATCCGCGAGTTGTCTAGGGTTGTGAGAGACCTAGTATATGCCCCTCCTCCCTTGAATCAGAACCATCAGTTACCCGGTGCAATATTTTTAATGAGTTTTTTGTGGATAAAATCTCTAGTACTCAGGCCAACAGACTCAGATTCCACAATCACTATAGAGTCTAATGTGGAGATGTCCAGCAACTCCTATTATGTGGTTAGGCTAGATCATTTTCAGTTTGTGACTCCTGAGGATGTGGACAAGCTGCTTGAAACAGTGCAGCCTACCACCTCTCCTCCTGACCCATTTCCAAAATGGCTTATACTATCTGGCAGAGGGGTTGTTGTAGAGAACCTGGTAGATATAAATGCTTCTCTAAGGGAGGGCAGGATGCCTTCCTGTTTTAAAGAGGCAATTATTAGATCCCTTCTGAAGCAGCCTGCATTGGATCCCTCAGAATTAAGCAACTATAGGCCTGTCTCCAAACTTCGATGGTTGGGCAAGGTAATTGAGAAGGTGGTGGTGTCCCAGTTCCAGACAGTCCTGGAGGAAACTATTATCTATACCCATTTCAAACTGGTGTTGGGGCGGGCTATGGGGAGACTGCCTTGGTCGGCCTGATGGATAATCTTCAACTGAGAATTGACAGACGGAGTGTGACTCTGTTGGTCCTTTTGGATCTCTTGGCGATTTTTGATACTATCAACCATAGTATCCTTTTGGACCATCTGAGAGGGTTGAGAGTGGGAGGCACTGCTTTCCAGATGGTGTCGCTTGGAGACTGTTGCTCTTCAAAAAGCAAACTTTTATATCACATCTCTCCAATGCTCTTTAATATCTACATGAAACTGCTGAGAGAGATCATCAGGAGATTGGTGAAGGGTGCTATCAATATGCTGATGACACCCCAATCTATTTCTCCATGTCAGAGTCATCAGGAAAAGGCATAACCTCTCTAAATGCCTGCCTGGAGGCGGTGATGGAATTGAGGAGAGATAACGAACTGAGACAGAATCCAAATAAGATGGAGGCACTTAATGTGTGTGGTTGGAACTCATGAGACACCTTTGATCTGTTGGTTCTGGGTGCGGTCACACTCCCCCAGAAGAAACAGATATGCAGTCTGGGAGTGTTTCTGGATCCAAACCTTTCTCTGGTGTCACAGGCTGAGGCAGTGGCCAGAGGTGCTTTCTATCAGCTTCGGCTCTTACGGCCAGCTGTGTCCATTTCTTGGGATAAAAATCTACTGTTTTGACCTCAAAACAGTAGTACATATGCTGGTAACCTCCAGACTTGACTACTGTGTTGGGCTACCTTTGTACATAGTCCACAAATCACAATTGGTACAGAATGAGGCAGACTCTGGGTTATCTTGAAGGGATCACATTACTCTCATATTAAAAGAACTACACTGTCTACCAATATGTTTCTGTCAAAATACAAGGTGCTAGTTATAACCTATAAACAGTTATAACCTAAACAGCTTAGGGCCAGGGTATTTAAGAGAACATCTTCATTATGAACCACATTGCCCACTGAGATCATCTGAAGAGTCCATCTGCAGTTGCCACCAGTTTGTCTGGCGGCTACTCAGGGATGGGCCTTCTCCGCTGCTGCCCTGAGACTTTGGAATTCACTCTCTGCTGAAATAAGAGCCTCCCCATCTCTGACAGCTTTTTAAAAAGTCTCTAAAGACACATTTATTCACCCAAGCTTTTTAACTAGAATTGTGCTTTTAAATTGTTTTGATGTTTTAATTTTTGTTTTAATTTGTTTTATGCTGTTGTAAACCACTCAGACACAAGTTTGAGGTAGTGTACAAATAAATAATAATAATAATATTTTAAATGGGATATAACCTCATGTTTGCTGTGCTTCCTGCACAGTGTGGTAAATAAAATATGCATACATCTCATCCTCAATCTCATGTCATAATGATCAAGTAAATGCAATGACGTTCAGGGCTGGCCCAAATTACCTGAAGTGAGACACCAAATGCTGCTCCCAGTCCAACACCCACCACCCCACTCACACTCATCTTCTCTGCCTGCTCCTGCTGTACTGCCTCTGCTCTTTGCTGCTTGTCAATGATGAATAGAAACTGGGCTGTCCTTAGGGCTGGGCGATTGCCCCGGGCCCCACCCTGGGACAGGCCCTGCATTGCTTGGCAGCTTGCCCCTGCTCTGTCACTGCTTCTCGACTGCAGGAGCAGCAGCTCTTCCGGCGGGTGCTCCCTGCTCCACCGCCTCACCTCACCACCCCACAACAGTCCTGGCAGCAGCCCAGAAAACACAGAGTAAGCAGCTGGGGCAGATGGTGGGGGGGATGCAAAGGTTGTAGCACCCCCTGTGAATTTCTATCCAGATCGGTAGGCAGTTCCTCGGCTGCAGCAGAGACAAAAAAGGGTTAACTGTTCCCTTCCTGCTGCCTGTATTTCAGCCCTCCCCCAGCAGGAGCAGCTGAAGCTGCCTGATTGGTAGGGATGTGCAAAACATTTTGGGGACAAAACGTTTTGTACTCAAAACGAGCCATTTCGGGTGTTTTGTAGACAAAACAAAATGCCCATTTTCCAAATCTGAAAGTTTTGTACACAAAACAAAACATCCCTGTTTCAGCTACAAAACGTTTTGTTGTTTCGGATCTCCATTTTGAGTCAGTCTCTGAGTCAGTATCCATTTTGTGTTTGGCATCTCTTTGAATTTCCCGCCCTTCCAGCCTTCCGATTGGTCACCTAAAGCATGGGCTGACCTGCTGATGATTCCCTCCTTGTTCCCCATTGGCTCTTTTGCCTCTTGCCACTCTTTACTGACCCCACATTGGCCAAGGGAAGGGTCAAAGAAGGGGCAAGGGTGGGGGGAGTTCAAGGAGGGGTTTTCAATTAATTCAACAAGTTAATTACTCATTTGCCATTCTGCCTTTCTGCCTCATTGAAGAGATAGAGAGAGAATGGTTTTGCATTGCATGGCACGCCTCAAGTTGCCATGATTATGCCATGCCATTGCCTATGCCTGCCTGCCTGCCTTGTTGTCAGCCTGAGCCCAACTTGCCAGCGTGTTATGGCTACTGCATGCCAGCCTGGGAATGGATTTATCTGCTGCATTGCTTTTTTGTTCCAGAAGAATTTTTTTCACCCCCTTGAGAGATGCCATGCCATTACTTATGCCTGCCTTGTTGCCAGACTGAGTCCAGCCTGTAGATTCTCTGGTAGCATATGAGATTTTCGGCAACAAACCATGAATCCACTCTCATATGCTACGAGAAAATCTACACTCAAAACATTTCAGAAACTACAGAACTCGGGGATTAGCAACCCATAGGGGTGGTTGGCACCCTATGTGCTCTATACCACCACTCACTCTGGGCCACCCCAGTGGCCCCCAAGTGCAGTTATGGGGCTGCTGAAACCTCCATAATTCCCTATGGGGAAGAACCTTAAAGACACTTAAATTCTATTACATCTTTAAAAATCAGCCCTCTGCCCAATTCCTTTGAAATAATTCTGGCAGCTTCCTTGCCCCCACTGGGCACTACCACCCACCATACTCTGCTCTGGGCCACCCCCTTTCCCCCCGACTTGAAGCTATACTTTGCTGAAACCTCCTTTATTCCCTATGGGGAAAATCTTAAACTTCAAAAATTTACTAAAAATCAGCCCTTTGCCCAATTCCTCTGAAATTTGGGTGGTAGCTTCCACCCATTGGGCACTACCACCCCCACCCACTAGTTTTGCCCCAGGGCCATTTTTTAAAATTCAAAACGTTTCATATTTGGATTTTGCAATTCCGAACAAAGAACAAAATTGGGGTGTTTTGGATTGGCTGATTTCAAACAAAGAACAAAATGGAGGTGTTTTTTATTCGGGCCAAAAACTAAACAGGAAAAAAATGCACAACCCTACTGATTGGTTCTTGTGGAGTCTTGTGCTCCTCCCCCACTCCTGCCGGCACTTGAAATTTTAAAGCAAGGAGGAAATAGCCATGAGGACAAAGCAGCTGAATGGCAATGGAAGGTGGTGGAAGGAAGCTGACTCTGGGCTTGCCTCCCTCCAGGAAAGTAAAACATATAAAACCCCAACCTTTTTCTGGCTGTTTGTTTTGTTTGTGTGTATGTTTCCCCTGCTTAAGGCACTGTGTTTCACGTCCCAATTCCCCTGCCCCCTGTATCTGTATGTGTGCACATGTGGGAGAAGCCCCAAACTTACTTGAAAGTCTCCATTTGTGTGCCTGTTTTTGTTTCTGCGAGAGAGAGTTTCAAACTTAAAAAAAAAAATCATTTTCAAAGCACAGTATAAGCCAAAATTATTCTACTACAAATTTCTGCAAGAAAAACCCTCTTCATATGCTCATAAGAACAGCCCTGCTGGATCAGGCCCAAGGCCTATCTAGTCCAGCATCCTGTTTCACACAGTGGCCCATCAGATGCCTCTAGGGAGCCCAGAAGCAAGAGGTGAGGGCATGACCTGTCTCCTGCTGTTGCTCCCCTGCAATTGGTATTGAGATGCATCATGCCTCTGATGCGGGAGGTGGCCCACAGCCACCAGACTAGTAGCCATTGATAGACCTGTGTTCCATGAATTTATATAAACCCCTCTTAAAGCTATCCAAGCTGGTGGCCATCACCACATCCCATGGCAAAGGATTCCATAGATTAATCATGTGCTAAGTGAAAAAGTACTTCTACTTATTGGTCCTAAATTTCCCGACCTTCAGTTTCATAGGGTGACTCTTGATTCTAGTGTTGTGAGAGAGGGAGAAAAATTTCTCTCCGTCTGCCCTCTCAACTCCAAGCATAATTTAATACACTTCGATCATGTCTCCCCTTAGTCACCACTTTTCCAAGGTAAAGAGCCCCAGATGCTGCAGCCTAGCCTCATAAGGAAGGTGCTCCTGATCATCTTGGTTGGCCTCTTCTGCACTTTTTCCAGTTCTACAATAACCTTCTTAAGATATGGTGATCAAAGCTGTACACAGTACTCTAGGGCATTTTCCATACTAGGAGAGTTGCAACACTTAAAGTGTTGCAAAGTGTAACGGAGTGAAGCAGTGGTTTGAAACCAGGAGCAAAGCAATTCTTATGCAGTAATGTGCAGTGCATTTTGTGCAGTGTAGGCTTTATGGAAGTCCATTATGTTAACTGGATCACCTTTATTCACATGCCTGTTGACACTCTCAAAGAACTCCAAATGGTTAGTAAGACAAGACCTGCTCTTGCAGAAGCCATGCTGGTTCTCCTTCAGCAAGGCCTGTTCTTCTATATGTTGAATAATTTTGTCCTTAAGTATGCTTTCCATCAATTTACCCAGCACAGAAGCTGACCAGCCTGTAATTTGCCAGACCGCCCCCCCCACCTGATCCTTTTTTGAAAATTGTAGTTACATTGGCTACTTCCCAGTCCTCTGGTACAGCCTGATTGTAGGGACAAGTTGGATGTTTTTCCTTCAGAACTCTTGGATGTATGCCATCTGGCCCTGGCAATTTGTTAATTTTTAGTTTTTCAAGACAGTTTAGAACATCTTCCCTTGTCACCTCAAATTGGCCTAGTTCTTCAGCCACTAAACCTGAAAAGCTCAATTCTGGAGAGGTTATAAGGTCAGTATCCTCTGCTGTGAAGACAGATGCAAATAACTCATTTAGCTTCTCTACAATCTCCTTAGGTAAACTGAATTGTGCTGTCGAGTCAGTGTCAACTCCTGGCAACCACAGAGCCCTGTGGTTGTCTTTGGTAGAATACAGGAGGGGATTTACCATTGCCTTTAAGCATCTTCCTATATTGCTGCTGCCTGATATAGGTGTTTCCCATAGTCTGGGAAACATACCAGCGGGGATTTGAACCAGCAACCTCTGGCTTGCTAGTAAAGTCATTTCTCCCTTTCATGCCCTCATCATCTAAGGTGCCAACCACCTCCCTGGCAGGTTTTCTACTTCTGATATATTTAAAGAAATTTTTGTTATTCCCCTTTACACTTCTAGCTATATGGTAGTATTTCATCAGTTAGTATGATTCTGTAATAATCAGTTAGTATGATTCTGTTATCTGTAATTGGAAATGTTAAGGGTGCCCCTGCACATGCTGATTTGCCCCCAGCCCCGCAGATGGCACTGAATGGAAATGCTTCTGCATCCATCAGTGCAACCCTGGAGAAAGTGGAAACAGAAATGGAGGCAAGGAGAGGGGAATGAATTTTTAGAGTTAGATTAAATTATTGTTGCCCATAGAGTTGGGCTGGCTGGAGTGGTGCCAGTGGTTCTGAATCTGTGGTGCTGTTGGCTGTGGCAGAGGTCAGCAAAGTGGGGGGTGGCTCCAAATCTGCTGCTCCCCCACACTGGCTTGCTTCATTGCAGGGCGTCGTGTGACAGCTTAAATTGGTGGCGCACCAGAAAATTATCTGCCATGTGGTTCAAGGATAATAATGTTGAGATGTTCCACACATCTCAATACCTTGTACCTGCAATTCCTGTATTGAAACTGAGAACACTGGTGTGATGGTCTGATGATGCTTCGTTCTCTCCATGCTTATTTTGACTATCTTATTACTCAGAAAAACTTCTAAACTTTGCTGCTTTTTGAAGCCATTATGTTCCTGACGCTATTCCTCATGTGTAGACCCTAAATAAAATGCACACAGAAGTGTATTTTATAGTATTTGAGACCAGTTTTCAATTAGGCTATGCGAAACACATTAAAGATGGTTTATCAGGTTTCAAGACCAACTTCTGTTGGTCTTGGGACCTGTTAAATTGTTTCCCAGCATAACAACAAAATGCCACAAAAAAGAAATGGGCAATAGATAGATGATATGATGAGGATCTGGTGAGGAGAGGGCCAATCATGTGTTAAACACCCTCTGCCTCTCCAGATTCCTCTTTTCTTTGAGTCCCTGCCACTAAAGGTAAAGTGTGCCATCAAGTTGATTTCGACTCTTTCCCTTCTTTTTGTTTTGCTGATGTCTGCTTGCTAAAATAAACAAAAATATAAAAGCATGTCACACATACTACATCCAATTACATATCACACATATTGCAACAAATTACACCAACCTTTGAGTTTAATTCTATTCCCATATAACAGTATATTATTACTCTAATAAATTAAATCATTTCTACTATGTACTTTTCTAAATGTTAATCCGTATCTATAAAAGAAATACACATTACAAAAGGTTCTACATTTACCATATCACAGCATTACCTTTGATTAATTTTTCCACAAGAAGTTGGACTAAATTCATCATTTCATACCCTGATAATTTAATTAGTAGTAATTTATTTCTCTGATATATTGGTGGTTTCCCTTGACCTTAAGTACCTTGTCGTTTTCACTTGAAAGGCCATGTCCCATAGTGCCTTTTTTTCGCTTTTAAAAAATATTCAGCCTTTTTAAAAATCCCCCAGCCCCAGCCCCACCACTTGTTGCAGTTAACATATTGAGTATTGGTTCCATCGTTTTTCTGCCTAACTCTGGGTCAGCATACACACATTGAAGGTTACACTGCTAATTGCAGATCAAGAGCTTCATTAATAACCTGCATCTTCATCACCAAATAGTGGACTGCAGCTCCCCTACATATGAATGAATCTTGTCTGCAGGAAACAGGAAATAAAGCCTGCAGATAGGAGGCAGACAGCAAGCTGAATTCCCTAGTTATCTGTATAGTGCCAGAACTAAAAGTGAAAAGAGTTGTTTGTTCAGGGAGAAGGAAGAGATGTGTGACCATTATTGTGGGCTGACTGCATGGATTGGCCAGCCTTTGGTGAGTATAGACCAAGAAGCTGTGAGAACTTGTAGCAGGGATTGCAGGACTTGTTAGAATAGAACTCATGCTATCCTAAGCCTCAACAAGTCTTGGAGGATAAATGTTGTGTATGCTGTATGGAATGCTGTGTATGTGTTGCCTTTAGCTACTACAAGCAACACCAAATGTGCTGTGATATAAAAAATAAGTGTGTGTGCATTTACCTTATGCCAGCCGCTCAGAATCATGTCTCCATCCACCCCTGAGAAGATTCCTGGATGAAATCTTTGGCACTCCTTGTCACTTGTTAAGAGGGAAGCATCTTCTGGCTCAAGCATCTTCTGGCTCTATCTTGTGGTAATAATGGCAGCCCACAGGGGTGTAACTATAATAGGGCAAGGGGAGACAGTTGTCTGGGGGCCCACTGCCTTGGAAGGCCCCCCAGAGGCAAGTCACATGACTGACTCCCCCAGCCGTGCACCCGCCCGGGCTTCCTTTAGTTGTATTCATCCTCCGAAATGGATGTGAGTGTTAAGACCTGGAGCTACCAGAACAGCATGTCTTTCTCTAGAACCATTAACTGACTTGCATTGTCCAGAATTTTTACTCTGCTTTTTGTTACCACTATTCAGCCTCATTTACGATTTCTTTACTTCATGAGCTGAGCTTCAGTGAGCGGGGGGTCCCATTTTAAAATCTTGTCTCTCGGCCCACTCCAACCTTGCTACGCCCCTGGCAGCCCAAAAGCCACTCTTGAGAGCTGGGGGACACTTGTTGGGAATAGCATGTCACCCAGAGGTCCACTCATGGAAGGTGCTTGTGCCGAGTTCTGGAGAATCCCCCCTCCTATTGCAGCCCCTCATGCTGCCTACCACACTGTTCCCAAGGGCTCCCCAGTTCTCAGGGGCAGCTTTTAGAGAGGCTAAGGGAGCAGGAGGAAGGAGTGGGGGAAGATTGCTTGTGCAAGAACAACTGCGCTCATACTACTTAGGATCCAACTCACTAAGCCTATTCTCATGGGCAGCCCAGCCCAGGCTGCTCATTTTAGGCTGCCTGCCCACCTAACCCTACTTTTTACCCCAGCCTTTAGCCAGGGTTAAGGGCACAAGTGTAGAATTATACTAGCTTTATGATAGTAGTGATGCATAAAGTACTTGGCTAACTTGCAAGTTATAAAATGTAGAAACAAGAAACAAAATATTAATGTTCAATATTGTAATAACAGGCTGAACCACAAGCTCTTAATAATCTAGAGATAAGAAACAATGTATCAATTTGTACTAGCTCACTTCTGTAACCCAATGAGCCATGTGATCTTGACAAATTGAATGCTTAGGTAGTGCTTATGAATGGTATGTATGAAGGAACGCATGAGTGAGTAGCATCAAGAGGGCCCCTAGCCCCCACTCCCTCTCTAACACAGACAATGTTTGGAAAGACGCCAAGGGCCTGAAGAATCGGTGAAACCAGGGAGGACTGCCGAGATATATTGTAAAGAACTGTAAGAAACAGGATGGGTACGTCTTGTGATCACAGAGATGAAAGTGGACTGCAGATGTATCAACCAGAGTGGAAACATCCCTTTATAAGTCAGGCAGGAAACCAGAAGACCCCTGAGAAGCACTAACATCCCAAGCGAGGCCTCTACGCTTCTTCCAACACCCCTTTCAAAGACTGATCACCTTTGGAGTGGGGCTAGGTGAGTATGTGTATGTGTGTGTGTATGAGTTAGAAGCTAGCTTGCTGTTTAATTGGCTATAATAAACATGGATCCTTGATTGAGTAAAACCAGCTGGTGTCTGTGTCCGTTTCCTGGGGCTACCTTGTTGTTGGTGGTGCAGTGCTAAAGGACTTAGAGTAAATAAAGGTCCCACACAAGCATGCTCTTTATCCTGGCACCAGGGTCATGGGTGTGCTCAGGCTGCTTTCAGCCCGAGCATGCACAGAGTTGAGAGCCTAGAGCACCCGACAAATGGGGGTATCTCCCAATGCACTGCGCTCGTCACACAGCGCATTGTGGGATATCTGGAGGCCTAGAAGCATTGTCCTGGCCTCCAGACTTCCACACTGCCAGGAGCAGTGTGGATTGTGTGGGTGTGCTCCAAAGCTTAGAACAACGATCATCTGGGGGAAAGTAGGTGCATCCCTGCCTTGCGCCCTGCCCTCCCTCCCAAAGCCCTATTATCTCTGTAAACCTGGTGGGGTGGGTGGGACCCTGTAAAGCATGTGCATTATTTTCTTTGTGGATGTACGTGTAAGGTTAGTTCAGTAAGGCTTTCCACTAGGACCCAATCCAGCACAATGAGCTGCAGTTTAGCTCATTGATTTCAAAGAGTAAAGAAGACAGAATACAGTAGTTTGAATTTAAGGCACTTGTGTCAATTGAACATTTTTTGTAGTTTCACTTGGCAACTAATTTTCTTCTGAGCAAAATATGTTGGGGCACTGAATATTTACCTAGCATATATGTTTTAAAAGCATCACCTACTATCATGATGTAAGCAGATTTTGGGTCATCAGAGCTTTTAGTATCATGATGTAAACACAGATTTGGGGTTATCAGAGCTTTTAGTTGGAATAAACTGGCTTATATCCAAGTAGAAAAGATGAATTAGCTTTTAATTGTTTGGTTTTAAATAATTGTCTGGAATCCTCAGGTACATTCAAACAAAATGAAAATTATTATGTCCAACTTGTATTTTGCATCAAAAATAAACAAAAATTTAATGAATGTATAAATAAATAGAAGGAAGCACTACAAAATAGTAATGAAAACTGAAGAACTTTAGAGACAGACAACGTGAAAAGATTAAAAATAAGGGTGCAGGATGGACTTTACTGAAGGTGCCTTTTCTATATTACCACCAGTTCTGCTAAAATAAAGATCAGTCTGTTTTATAGTCTGTATGTTACTTTAGTGATCAGCCACTGATCAGCCACCCCTCCCATAAAGAGTTACCCGGAAGGAACCCTGTCCTGACTGACAAGCTAGTGAACTCCAGAGCTCAGCCAATCAGCACACTAGGTGGGTGGGACTGAGAGAGACATTGGGAGGAAGGAGAGGTTCTTTGTTAGAATAAGCTGGCTGGGAGGGCAGAGGATGAAATGTGGCCATGTGGTCTGGCTGCAGGAAAATGCCTCTGCAAGTTCTGGGAAGCCTGGGAAGGAAACTTGAATCCTCTCCTGGAGTTTGAGTGAGTTCAAGGCAATGAAGCCAGGGCTTTTGGCTTCAGGAAGTTAGTCTAGGCCAGGGAAAAGCTTGTTTAGTCAGACTTCACCTTAGAAGTTATATTCCTTTTGTGTGCATGTTTGCATATCCCTACAACTGTTCTAGGATTGTTTACTTGTAACGTAACTAAGCTAAGAAACTCTAGCCATCACCTATCTAGCCAGGGCATTGCAAAAGACTATGCAAGCTTTTAAAAGGTGCTTTTGTATCTTCCTACCAGGCCTGTCCTTAGGGCGGGGCCACCAGTGCAGTCTCCCCGAGCCCCGCACCTGGACAGGCCCCGCAGCAAGCCCTGGCCAAGCAAGTGGTGAGCCCTCGCCTTGCGCGTGTGCACCTGCCCTGCTGCAGCATGCTCACTCCCTCTCTAGAGATCAGACAGGCCCTGCAGCAGCACACACTGGCTGAGTGCGTGCAGAGAGCAGCCTGCCTTTCTGCTCAGCAGCCTCGCCCTCGCCTTGCGCATGTGCGCCTGCCCTGCTTGCGGGTGGCGGCGGCTACTCCTCCGTATGTTCACTCCCTCTGGGCTAAGATGTCAAAGCGTCTCCATACAGAACGGTAAAGCTATTCTCCTCCTACCTCTCCTCCCCCAAGCCCAGCCTGTCTATGCTTCCTGCTGTTCAGCCTGACCAGCCTCTTATTGTACCATCATCCAAGGCACAAGGTAAGCTGGCAATGTTATACACACAAACACACACTCCTGCCTGCAACCTTGAAGAAGCCGCTGCCAGTCTGTGTAAACAATACTAATCAGCCAATGGTCTGACTCGGTATAAGGCACTTTCCTGTCTTCCTAATTGTCCATCTCACTTTAGTTTTATTTGTTTATTTTATATGTATATGCATATTTTTACTCTGAACATTTATATGGGGAAAAGAGTTCCGTGTAACTGAAAGGCTTGCTTCCAACATTTTGAACATAAGAAGCATCAGTAAAAGGTACAGGTATCTTTATCTTTAGGCATTCATGTAGTACAAAATACAGCACTGTGCCATATCTATAAAATAAAAATAACTTGTCCACATGGCTGTTAATGCATATCAATGAGGAGAAAATTACACATGTTAACAGTACCCAAATTCCCATTTTTGAATGCCCCTTTGGGAAGGGAGAATTTAGATCAGAGAAAGGGGACGTTTAACCTTTTCCCTGTCCACCAGTTCTGTACCTCAAAATGCTGCCTCAAGTAGCTTTTCTTCCTGTGCGGATTCACTTGTGTGTTTGCTCTTGCTAATAAATGTTTTGAACCATGGGGGGGTGGGAACTGCTGGAGAGAGCAGTTCGAAACAGGAAAATGGTGGGTAGGAAAGGGTTATGCACTGCCTCCCTCCCCTGCTTCTTCTGAGCTAAAATTCCCCCTCCCAAAGCAGCTCTGCTTTTGTATATATGTGTATGCACATATATAATAGACAGCTGCTTGGGCTTCACTGGCTGGCTGATTGACCTGAAACTCACAGACCAAACTACAAAAGATAGGAACATGTTGTTTTCCCAGGTAGGTTCCAGACCCCTCCCAGACCATCAAAACTCTCCCATTGGAAAGCATGCTAGGAAAAGACAAGAGTCACAGCAAGATAAGTTAAGATGCTTGCAAAATGCAAGCCCTCAGTGACTCACTCACTGACTGCCATGAAACTCTCAGACCAAACCATGGAAGATAGAAACATGTTATTTTTGCAGATAGGTCCCAGACCTTGCCCAGACTATTAAAAAATGCGAAACCCTATAAAAATGCATTAATGCCCTGGAAAATGCGAAAAAAATTTCCCTTTGGACAGCATGGTTCATGAGACCTTGTAGAACTAGGAAAAGGCTAGAGTCACAGTGATGTAAGACATTTACATGCTTGCAAAGTGCAAGCCATTTTACATTTTACAAAGTGCAAGCCGTGTGTGTAGGCACTGAGGCAATGTTACATACATTTGCATATAGAATGTTTTTAGTACTCAGATTAAGTTTGTAACTTCCTGAAGAAGAGCAAGAGCTAAAAATGCATGGGGTTTGTTACATGTGATAATGCACACTTTAGCAATTAAGTTTTTCTTCTTCTTTTACTTCTGTTTTTAACTGTCATATGTAACAATTCCAATTTTCATGCCAAAACCTATGATTTAAGATAACATGTGGATATTCCTTCACACCCATGTGGCAACCATGATTTAAGCAGTGAGTAGTCACTTTTCTGCAGTTGTGCCTATCTTTGAAGTTTGACCATCATCGTCCAGTTCTTTTGATGGAGTCCAGTTATAACCTCCTCCCCATGATGGTGGAGCAATAGCATTTTCCTCTTTTAATGTACCCATTAACTTGGAATTTAAGATTTTTGATATGGGTTGGCCCTCAAGTCAAATGTATTCTGCTTTGAATTCCATGTTATTTTTGAGGAATTTTTTTTCTCTTAATCTTCTCAAGGAAGCAAAGAAGTGTGACAGGAAGGTGTGATGTTTAATTTACACCAGAGTTCTCGGCAAATAATGATTTTTCACACCCTGTTATTGCTGCTTAGCCTGGGGAGGAGCTGCATAGCTTCTGTTGTCGTACTAAATCAAATCTACTGTTGTAATTCTTGAAGACTTTCATTGCAGCCTTTTGGAATAAAATAGAAGAATGTCAAACAAATGATACTTATGAGGACTAGAAAAATAGCAGGAGCCAGGATGCCTCAAAATCTGATTTATAGTGCCTACAATTTTTAAATCTTTTTTTCGCTTAACAGTGCTTCTGTCTAGGAATCTGAAATGTTTTTCCTGCTCTGTGCTTCATAATGTTGTTTTTAATTATACAGAAGCCACTGACCTGACCAGAATGGTAGCTTGGCCCTTACAGAGGTAGTGCTTACACTTCTAAATATTCTGAGGCACTGAGTTCAGATATAGGCATTAGATCACTCATTATATCTTGTCCTTTAATCTACTTTTCTTCTTCCACCTCGTCCTCCTTCTCCTCCTCCACCGCCCCAGTTAGTGGGGCAAAATTGAATCATAATGGTATATGGCAAAAGAAAATGGGAAAGAAGACTATGAGGGGAACTCAGCAGGAAGTGGAACTGCTACAATCCCATTTGGTGCCTCAGAGCATTTAAAGGTCTGCTGCTACTATCTCCATGCAAGGATCTGGCAGCCATACTGTGTTGTAAACTACCTGACTTCCCTGAGCAGCGAGAAATTCTGGGTGCATTCCTATTGGTGTTTGGCTTCTTTTGAAGGAGAGATTACTGGATACTTATGTTGTTTTTAGATATTTATTTTTTACATTTATACTCTACTCTTTCTCCAAGAAGTCCCAAGCAGTACATGGTTATGTTTTTTGTAATATTTAGTTTCTTTGCACATATACAAATAAAGCTTCAGTGAACGCAAACGGCCTGTGCATGCCTGTAGGCATAACGCCTAGTACTTCATGCTGACTCCTCAAAAAGAGGCTTTATACCCTATGAAGTACTTCTAGCTCTCAGCTGTGTATCTCAACTTCTCAGTAACCCTATTCACACATTATTCAGTGTACATCATATATGTGTACAGGGTATGCATGTACAGTTATTCATGCATTATATTCAATTCATGTACATTAGTACACTACCTATCTGTAGCCTACATACAGTATAAGGGGGCCTGTGCCCAGGTATACACATATACGTGCAACATAATGTCTGAATAGGGCTTCTGTCTTTCTGTGCACGATACTGGAAAACTGACGTGCGCGTGCGCAAAGCATTACTGGGAGCTTTGCAGAGCCACAGCAGGGAAGGGGCGGCAGGGAGGTATCCTGCCGCCCCAATTTACTAATTACGGCGCCACAGCAGACCCCCCCACCCCCAATCCAGACCACCCAGGTCCAGACCGGTCCGGGCCCATCCCTACTCTCCAGATGATTACTGGCTCTGTCATGGAGCCAGTTGGGGCGGTGGGGTTCCAGAAGTCCCACAAGGCACCACACAAGTGCGTGGTGACTTTTGGGGAGCCTCCCAATGCTGAGAGGCTTGTAGCCAGTCGGGAGGCTACTCGTGAGTTGTTGCGGAGCTGCACCATGGTGACACACAATCAGTTAACTTGCTTTTCGGGCACTCTTGCACCTGAAACCCGGGATAAGCGGCAAGCGGCCCAAGAGAGTTTGCCGCTGAGCCACATGTCTCCCGGCAGTTCTCATGCTCAGTGTAAACCAGGCTTGGCTCCCTTAGCCCAGTTTCCACTGCACGTGCAAATAGCCTCTGTATCTCTCTTAAAGAAGAGGACACATCAGGACAGAAGGAAGGAAGGAAGGTTTGATTTGGGGTGGGGGGCAGCACTGAGTATAATATGCTGTGCTATTGCTGCTATAATTATCTGGTTTTGCTGGATCACAGATTGAAAAAAGCAGAACTTGAGTGCCTTCCTTGAGTTGTGGTTTGTTTTGTTTGTGAGATAGTGGGGCTATTCACACGATTGTAGAAAATCGGGCTAGCCTCTGCTAGCCCGATTTTCTACAATCGTGAGAACCACCGGGCTTGGCTGCAAGCCCCGTGGCTCTTGAGCGGGTAACCCGCTCAAGTAGCCCGCCCCTTGAACCGGGTTTGTGGAGTGAGCACTCCGCAAACCCAGGTTTTTTAAAATCATAAGTAGCCATGGCGCGGTTCCATGCCGTGGTTACTCACGAGTAGATCCCTGGCAGGAGGCTGAAAACCTACCTCCCAGCTCGGGGGTCTCCTCCGTATGCCCTGTGCGCTGCGCGGCCCCTGAACTCCCCAGCCCCCGCTGGCTCCGTCATGGAGCCGGCAATAGGAGCCGCTCTCTCCCGCCCCGATCATCTGCAGGGAGAGTGGACTTAGCCCACTCTCCCCGCTAAGCTTCCCAAACTGGGTCTCACTGATTGTGAGACCCGACTCAGTGTTGTGGAGAGAAATGGGCAGGGCAGTGGCAGGTAGGGGTGTGTGTGTGTGTTTGTGTGTGTGTGTGTAATATTTCTTGGTGTCACATTGCTGTGATGAGCTTCCTGTCTGGCCTAGAGACTAACTTGTGCATCACATACTGCTCTGGGCTGCTCTGCAATCTGCATTGCAAGATGTACTCAGTCAAAATATGACTAAGTTGCTCTAGTTGAGCTTATGGCTATGCTTGCTGCTAAGTATGGGTGCTGCTGTGGCAACTGTTTCAATGCTAGAAAGTAAAGAATCATAATTGTGTGTGAGAAAGTAACTTGTGCCAATCATGTTACTGCAGCACAGGCAGTGTAGCTGGTAGTGGATCCTGGGTCAGTGACTCTTTTTTTGGCCATTTGTAGACTGTTTGAAATGTGTTTTGAGGAAAGATTAAAAAATTGTTTAAGATCACTTGCTTGCCCATTTCTTATGTGGTTTGGGTGGTAGGTAGCACCCATCCTGCTCTACCACTCAACCCACTTTGGTGTCCCTAAGAGTTCTTTGTTACTGGTCGTAACAAATTGTTATTGTTACTGGTTGTGTGAACAACCTTTTAGCTTAATAGTCAAGCCCTCAAATGAATATCTCTGAATGATCCCAAGGAGGGATGTCCTGACTGTCTCTAGCTGCTGTTCAATAGCTTGACCCTTCGAAAGGACTGCCCCTAGTGAACACCTCCAGCTCTTGCATTTCCTATGAACAGTATGCATTCTTTTATATGAAGATGGCTTTCAAAAATGATACGTGACTGTATTTTTAAACCTTTAAAAAAATCCCACTAACTACTATTCACTTGACTAGTTCCTTCATGGACTAGAGTGGGTTAACGTGCTCAGTACTCTATCAGTGTATGTGAGAGGCTCCTGTGTGGGTTTTTTTCCCTTTCTTTTCTTTTCCTTCTGTAAAATGTCAGCCATTTCCTGATGAGCATGGTGGTGGTGAATTTCACACCTTTCTCATATCTGTGTGGGAACCTGGGTGTTAATGGTGTGGGATTTGGGAGTGTTCTGTGTTATAAAGAATGAAGCTGTCTGTTCGGAACAGAGGAAAACAAGGCTAGAATACTAAGAGCAGGTGGGAAAGGCATAATAAAACTAACTGCTTACAGCATGCTTTAACGTGCTATAGTGTGTACAAGAGTTTTGTATTAGAACAAATGATCATCACACTGGAGTGTAGCAGTGTTTATCTCAGTGTCACAAAGGATAATTGTTGTGCAGATCTTTGGGCAAGAGTAATTGAACATTGCCTCAAAAATTAAACATAAGATTTTTTTTTTTCAAATTCTGTACTGAAATTGTTGACCACCAACACAGCATATGAAGATGGAAAGTTGGTCGGTTGATCAAGTTTGCAACTGGTTGTTTCAGAAAAACTTAGGAGAACTCGTGCCTAAATTTCATGGTAAGACTATTCCTGTGTGTGTGTTTTCTGTGTGACTTCTGTGTATTATTTTATTGATGGAAATTATTGCACAGGGAAATGTTTAGACTTGTTAAATAAAGTTGACGTCGCTTATAAACATTCTTTTAAAAGCCCTCAGGAAGCTAAAAATCTTAGAGGCATGGTGAATATTATGGTGTTTGGGTTGCATTTTTCTGTTTGAGAAAATGAGCCACTGTAATAGTAAATATTTGACTCTTAGCCATACTGTAAAAATGTGGCAGTGTACTGTGAAAGGTTTGGGTTTCCAGCCTGGGGAAAACCTTTCCCTTATTTCCAGAACAGCAGATGGCTTGTGAGGTGAGCATGGGGCTTAATTTGTGTTTTGTGCTAGGGCTCACTGAAAACTGTTTTTAATGTCAGTTTTAATTATCAGAAAACTTGAACTTGTTGAAAAGAAGAGAGGGCCTCTGGGCATGAATAGAATGCCGCCTTCTCTCTCTTAGGTAATCACAACCAATCTACACACACACTCATGCACGCACGCACACATGCACACCCACGGGATTGGGAGGAAGGATCCTTAGGATAGAAGACAAGGCTTCAGTCACACTTCAGCCTTGACACCTCTCTCTTTAGCAATTAAGCAATAAGTGTCCATTGGGGTCCACAGCGCCAATAATTTGTGTAAGAACATCAATATTCTGACACAGTCAAAAAGGGATAGTGTGTGGTCCAAATTGATTGCTTGTTACAGTTTATATAAAACTTTTCCTTTAGAGGTTAAAAAAAGCCCTGATGCTGTAGGGATCCCAATTGCCTTTGAAACATCCTCCCATTTTGCAGCAACAGGCAATCAATATTTAATGATTCCTTTATTCTTTTCTTAGAGGAAGAAGTGACTGGAGCTGCTCTCTTGGCTCTTAATGACAGGATGGTCCAACAACTGGTAAAGAAAATTGGACACCAGGCAGTGTTAATGGATCTGATTAAAAAATGCAAGCAACAGACTGAGGGAACTGCTCTGACTTGTGAAATGCCCTCTTCAGAGTCGCCAGGAACAATCAGTGGGTAAGTCTATGCAAAACCAAAATATTCTAATTCTTGGCTATAATGCTAGTGCAATTACCATATTTACCCAAATAGAAGATGGCTCTGAATTTAAGAAATACCCCCTTAAAAAACAGAAGTTAAACACAGCTTATGCCTGTATTCTCCTGAAAGAACAGGACTCTGAATTTAAGAGACAGACAGACAGACAGACAGACACACACACACACACAACACACACACTCCGATTTCTAACATCAAAGGGCTTGGGGGAGAACTAGTCTTGAATTAAATACAATAATTTTATACTTGCTGAATGTTTCCAACAATATGTGTTTGAAAGCTCAGTATTAAGTATAATTAATTAATGCTTATTGCTTACTTTTCCTAAATACAGGGAAAAAAAATACTATATTTGTATTTTTATATATTTGTATACTATATCCTTAAAAAAATACTATATTTGTAATGATCGGTTTGACTGAGTTTTGTGAATTATGATGGGTTTTTAAATGAAAACTGGGACTTGCACTTGTAGTCTGTGTGCACTGTGTAGTCTGTAGTCTGTTTCTCATTCCAAATGTGGATATGGTTATGGTGTTTAGTGAACAGAGGAGAGCTGGTTGCATATGAATGGGAGACTAGAAGTGTAAGCACTGTAAGATATTTCCTTTAGGGGGTGGAGCCGCTCTAGGAAGAACATCCAAGTTCCCTCCCTGGCATCTCCAAGATAGGGCTGAGAGAGATGCCTGCCTGCAACCTTGGAAAAGACATTGCCAGTCTGTGTAGACAATACTGAGCTAGATGGACCTATGCTCTAAGAACATAAGAACATAAGAACAGCCCTGCTGGATCAGGCCCAAGGGCCATCTAGTCCAGCATCCTGTTTCACACAGTGGCCCACCAGATGCCGCTGGAAGCCACAGGCAGGAGTTGAGGGCGTGCCCTTTCTCCTGCCATTGCTCCCCTGCAACTGGTACTCAGAGGCATCCTGCCTTTGAGGCTGGAGGTGGCCCACAGCCCTCCGACTAGTAACCATTGATAGACCTCTCCTCCATGAAGTCATCCAAACCCCTCTTAAAGCCATCCAGGTTGTTGGCTGTCACCACATCCTGTGGCAGAGAGTTCCACAAGTGACTCAGTATATGGCAGCTGCCTATGTTCCTCTGAGGAAAGCATTCAGCACATGCCTGGGGGCACTCTGCTGTTTTTTACTACTTCACATGCATCCAGTGGGGGCCAGTGCAGGCACCACCAGGGGTGGGGCAGTGAGAGGCACCTTTAAGTGCAGATTAGTGCTCTGTGGGTGCCAGGAGTTGAACTTGACTTGATGGCACACTTTACCTTTAGTACGTGCTTACCTCCACTGCCACTGCACCTGAAAGTTGTTCTGAGCAGCGGTGCACCACCCAACACCTCCTGCGGTGGTGGATTGGATCCACTACTCATCTGGCCTCTGCACATGCATGGAGGCCATTTGCTGGCCACAGAAATGGCCTCTGCCGGGTGAGGAGCTGGGCAGCGTGACACTGGGCAGCGTGACACTGGGTAGAACATCTTTCAGGAGTGGAGGTAAGCACCTAATAATTTATGCTTAGTAAATTAGTTAATTAAAGTGCCTCTTGCCGCTCCCCCCACCCACACCCAGGGCACCCGTGCCAGCCGCTACTGCAAGCATCCACAAATTCTAGAGTTCAGCAGTTTCCAGCAGGGCACAGTTAGTCCATTCTCACTCCCACCTTTCTTTTAGAGATCATGCCTGCTCCTATGGCAGATTTTGGCTAGTGAACCTAACAGGCAATATGAATAGCTGGAGGTTAAATTCATTGCGATTAGTTTGCATCATACTTCAAGGCCCATTGAGCTAGGGCCAAATTGCATGTTACTTTAAGCGTGTGCTATGCAACTGCATTGTCTTTTGTTTTTGTTGTTAAATAGCATCTGCAAGTGATGATCCAGATGGGGATTGTAGGGCAAGAAGGGTGGGCTTTAACCCTTTGCAGCTGCCATGATCCCAGTCTGGTTTGGCCTACTCCACAGCTTCTCTTTGCACCAAGGAGAATGCTTACATTGGCAACATTGACTTTGTGGTCTGGGCCCAGCTTGCAGGCTGCCAGGTGGCCGTCCTGCTTTAGCGCTTCACAGAATGCTTCTTCAGGCTGGAAGCACAGATTTGAAAGGGGCATGGATAGAAATAAGAAGGTCAACACACTAGTGTAAGGTGACACCTTTTCAGGGAACTGAAGCTGAATGTAGAAAAAAAAAAGCTGAATAGTTACGCAGATGTTCATAGTTGCTCAAGATAATGGTCCCTTTGTAAACAATCAGTTATATGGACATAGTAACTAGAGGCTACTGGAACTTATCAATGTGTTCTTTTTTGCAATCCAGAAGAGTTATGACTTTTAGCTTCCATGATCTTATGAATGTGTTAGATAATTTCTTTCCAAGACAAAAGGATATGAAATGCTCTGGGGGAAGTGACCTGGTATAGAGCCAGTGGTCACATTGTTAGACTAGAACCAGTAAGAGTTATGCCATTAAATTCACTGGGAGAAATCAACCATTTAAATGCACTGGGAAAGTTTGAGCCACTCTCTCGCTCAACCTAAGCTACCTCACAGAGCTGGGGTGGTGGGTGGTGGTAGGGGTGGTAGAAGAATCCTGTGTGCCCCCAACATCTGTGGAGGAAGGTGAAAGGGGAAATCTAATAAATAAATTATATCGGGGGGGGGGATTGATTTGTGCAGTGACTGGTAGGTTTTGCTAACATAGTTCCTAATGGGAAATTTGGTGCACTGAATAAGTGGAGTCCCACCTGAAGACTTCAGGGAGGCAATGAATGTATTTGCTGTCATGCAGTCTTGCCACAAGACTTCATGGTGTGGGAGAATACAGTCATTAAAATACACTCTGAGGCTAATTGCTTGTAAATTTCTGTGGACAGAAAGAGCCATGCTGTTTAAGCCTTCTGGGTTGCTTAGAAGTGACATGGAAGGTACTAAAAAGCATCTGGAAATGCACCTGTTTAAAGAAAAGAGACTTTCCTTCTTTTGAATTAATCTCAGGGAGTAACCAAGCAGTTTCTGTCTGTACTGACTTGTGAGTCGTAAACAGTCAATGGACATATTTTCTTCTTTGTAGAACCCCTGGTGTTCAACAAAATGTTGAACAGATGAATTCTTTCTCCGCTATTGAAAGCCATGAGGATGGATCAATTGATCAAAGAGTTCTTAAACAAAAGTGAGTTTATGGTAATTCCCAAGTTGTTCTTGTTTTGAGATGCAAACACATGAATATTTCCATGATACCAACTAGGCCTACTGTATTGACAAATGTAAAGAAAGTTATACATTGTTTATGCTTTATTGTTTCATTATTTATGACATTACTGAACAGAGGTGTGCATGAACCGGTTCGTACCATTCGAATTCTGACTGAATTCAGATTGAACTGTGGGTATACGGACCAGTTTGGTTGAACTGATCAGCTGGGCCAGTCGGTTTGATGAACCAGCCCGAACCAGTTCCAAGTGGGCTGTGATTGACCCGCTTGAACTGGCCTGTCTCGCAGCAGTCCAGTTTGATCATGAACTGGTTTTGCACATCCCTATTACCTAATTTGTCCTTTTAATTTCAGTAAGACTACTTTGAGCAATTTCCTCGTCATGTGAGGTCAGGATAAAGTGGCTTCCCATAAAACAAAATAAATTAAAATGTGCTTTCATCTGAATTATAGAAGTACAATTTGCATCCAAATGCTTTTGTATGCATTGTGGAAATATCTGCCTTGCTATGGTATAATGTATAGTGGAATTAAGCACTTGTTAGAGGAAGAGGCTGGCTTGTCTTTCATTAGGACAAACCAACTGAGAGCACTGGCAAAAGTTCACAGGCTCTCAAAATCAAGTGCAGTTGCTAACTGGGAAGCATATAAGAATTGAAAAAGCTCATATGAACTTTTTGACTTCTGTTGACAGGAAAAACATGAGATATGTTTTAGCAAGATACAAAGCATTACAATGGACAAATTCATATATTCTGCCAGAGTTTCCTTATGATGTCAAATGCATATTAGCAGAAAGAAAATGCCCCGATCACAGTATGAGAATAAGGATCATTGAATTCTTGCAAGCTGACATGACAAAATACCTTGAGGGATCACTGTAAGTAAGACAATTGTTAGCATTTTTGGATGAATTTCCATAAGGATGATGAATTGGCCTTGGCATGCTGTTTACTTTGGTTTGAAGGGTGCTTGAATCAAATGAGAGCTCAGAGGAGGGGGCGGGGTGCTGCTGGACATCCTTACTAGAGGCATTTGGCCCTCATGGTCTGAGTGGATTTGTGGATGCCTACCTGGGGAGCAAATCAGCTAGATGGATTGTATGGGTGAAGATCAAATGGCAAGTTTGGGGGCTATTTGGGGATTTGTGCAATAGGCAGGAAACACAGTTCTTATCAGTGGCATCAATGTGGGTCCTTTGTCTCATTCTTCATAATACCATCAATTATAGCATCCACTGCTCAGCTGCATCCATGACATTAACACCAGAGGAGTTCTTTTAAAAACTTACTGTCTGATGCAATTTCAAGCCCCAATCCATAGTAGTCATGATCTTCTTTCAGAGTTTGAATGTGTAAATATTTGTATGGGTTTTGGTGAGTTTGGATGGGGCTGTAAAATCCCCTCTCCTTTACTACTTGTATTTCTTTATTATGTATCTTTATAGCTGGAAACTGAGGGGCAGGATAGCATTGCTAGCAGAGAGTGCCGATGCTGGACAGATGTAATATAGAAAGGGAGTCCACAGCACTCTGAACATGTTGTGATCTGCTTTCCCCCACCCCCACCCTCACCCTCAAATTTAACTTCTGTCTACTCTCTAATATACCAGCAGTTGAATACTGCTGCATCGTCCTTTTCTCTCCCTGCTTACTTGGATGCCTAGAACCTCCTCCCATCAAAGACGTATGGATTTCTCAGGTGAGGTGGTATTTAAGGAAAGGGCAGGCAAGCAAGTGGGGAAGAACAAGAATCTCCTGTCTGCATTCAATTCAATAGTTTGCTAGAGGCAGACATTGATATAAAGAGCTAGAAACAGTTCACAGTGCTGTGCAGCTCCTTTTTACATTCCGACTGTCTTCAGCTATTGTCAGATTGCTGCATTAGATCACCAAAATATTCCCTTACCTGTGTGCATTTTTATTTTGCATGGCCAGGTATCCAACTACTCAGCAGTATAATGATGTTGTCAGTGCACTGCTGCAGGCATATCCTTTTCTTGATGAGGATGGGAGCGGCTTTGTAAGTGTCAAAACTAATGCAGCTGTGGGTGGTTTTTGTTTGTTTGTTTGTTTAACTTTCCCATTAAAATATGCAATTCTTTGCATTTGATTATAGCAAAGAGATACAAGTTGAATTGACCCCCAAAAGTGCTTTGTTCTTAAAAAAAAAAAATTCCATGTACCTAAGCGAAATGTAGTAAATCTCATGGATTGGGTTACCTTCCCTAGGAGAGTATTTAAGCCAGACATGCCCTGAAGGCACATGACAGAGGAATCCTGATAAAGTTTTGGTCAGTGGTTTGAGGAGTGCCCTGGAACACTATGGGGTTGAACCTCAATTCCCAGGCCTGAGGGGAAGACAGGATCACTCCTACCTTTCTCCACACAGCCGTTGCTGCTGCCCCACTCTCTGCACCGTGCTGCGCCACTGCAGCAAGCAGTATGGCAACAGAGAGGCCAGGGAAGGACACCCAGCCTCCAGAAAGCCCACAATGCGCCATGTTGCTCACACAGTGCATTGAAGTCATTCTAGAGGCTGGGGCACTCCTTCCCCCAGCCTCTATGGTAGCATGGGCTCTGACAACCCAAAGAGGTCTGCCGGTAGTCTGTGCTGCCACACGACCAGGAGGTGGGGTAGGAGAGAACATGTGCACCCTCTTACCTTACTTTTAGCATGGGTAAAAAACTTGGGCTACCTGGTGCTCCCAGGTAGAGTTGTGCAAGCTGGGTAGGGCTGCTCGTGTGAACAGCCTTTTTGTATGCTGCCTTGAGTTCTATAACAGGAGGGACGCAGGATACAAATGTAACAGTAAATATTTGCCTCATGTCTGTATGAACTCCCTGGGATCTTATATTATCTTAGTGGCATAGGGGCTGCATCAGCACTGTTATTTCTTGTCTTGCCACATAATGTGGGGATCCTGGAGCACATGGTAGGAATCCATGCTGTGGCTGTTCCTCACACCATTATTAACTGGGGAAGGTGTGCAGTGGAGTCCCAGGCTTCTCACATCACCAGTGCAGGAAGGAGTAGCACTGTAATGGCTCCCATGCTGCTAAGATAACGTAAGAGCCCAACCTAAGATCAGCAGCTGCCAGAATCATCTGTTTGTTAATCACAAAGAGAGGCATTCTTGGTGGCTGATGCGAGTTGTAAAATCTACTGCTCCTTGAGACATGACACAACATGGAAATTAGCATTTTCAAGAAGTGCTGAGGGACCCTGTTTCTAAGGCTGGCTAAGCAGGCTGGGGCATGATAAAAGATATTCTGTTGTGTTTTTATCTTGTTCAAATTTTGTGTATCCTTATCTTCATTACATACATTTTTTTAAAAAAATTAATTGTAAGTACATTATGGTCTGCTTTGTTATGCTCTTTTAGTTTCTAGCATGGTTGTAACTTAGCTTTTGGTCCAAAGTTGTAACTTAACATTTGGTGACAACCAGTCACCAATTTGAGCATACCATTTGGTTTTGCCAAGTGGTCATCAGTGATCTTGACATTTCCCTCCCTTCCTCTTGCCAATGTTTCCTCATCTCCCATCACCTTCCCTTTGGACAGTTTATTCTCTCTTAGGCTGATTGTCCAAAGTGGTTCATCTTAGCATACATAAAAATCCTTACAAACAGGAAATAATCTTCACATTTTGCTAAGAGGTGTGGGAAAGTTGACTTCTAAAGTTAATTGGTTTGGCTTGTCTAGCTGACTCTGTGGCTCTAGCTGATCGGCTGTAAGTTTCCGATAAGAACTCTTTCCATGGCTATTTGTTTCTTATCCAGACCCTTTGGAAGGAGTGCTACAAACCTAAAAAGAATTCTGTTGAACAGTAAGTTCAAACATTAAGTGATTGAAACACCAAGGAATTACTTGGATCTCTGAAACTGCAGAGTTCATTTAGGCTTACCAGCCATACTGAAGGACAAGCATACAATACTTATCTTCCATTTCGTTTCATTGTTTGTAAAATTAACTTTAAACAAAAGTATTACCTGCTATATTTTCATGGCAGTCGCCCCATGCTTCTACAGTATTATTGGGATGCAAAGAGCTCCTACAAATTATTGATGCATTAACAAAAGATTTGCTGGAAATGTGTACTAAAGATTCACTTTTTCTCCAATGGGGAAATAGCAGGTAGCATACTCTGAGAGAATAGATAAGGCTTCTGGAGGATGCTAATGATTATTTTTCTTAAAAATAAAATGATGCAGTTTCTATGGAAACGAGCCCTTAAAGACCGTTTCAAGTATGTGCGGAGACCAATAGAAGATGATGAAGAGGTAGTGAGGAACAAATGCAAGTTTGGACACAGATGGGGACAGACCAGAAAATCTTCAGAAAACAGGTGTGAGGAAGTCCACGCAGTGCACACAAAAGTAAGCATTCTGATCCTGACTAGATGGGGAAATAGAGAATATTAATGGTTGGCTGTGCTTAAAAAGAGGCATGAAGACGACAACAGAATTCTTGCTATTTCTTTCTATAGATCACTCTTCTGTTCTTTATTTCTTGTGAGGAGTCTAATACTGTAGGCCTAAAAATTAGGCCTAGTCATGCTAATTTCAGGGCTGGAAATAGTCCTGAAATTAATCCTGCTAATTTCATGGGAACCTACTTTCCAACAAGTTGTTTAGAATCAGTTTGTAAGACTATTAAACAGTTCTAGACCTTACTAGCCCCTGAATGCAGAATAATGCAATCCTAATATTGGTATCATAATAATACTTCCAATTTGCACAGCACAACACTTTGTATATGCACAGTGTTTGTATAATATGAATATGATGTATAATAATATGAATATGTATAATACAAATATGATGAATACTTATATACTATAATACGAATATATAATATAATACGAATGTATAATACGAATATGATGAATACTTATATACTGCTTTCCAACAGAAGTTCCAAAAGGGGTTTACATAGATGTTGGTAAATAAATAAAAATGGCTCCCTGTTGCCAAAGGGCTCACAATCTTAAAAAAGAAACATAAGAGACACCAGTAACAGCCACTGGAAGGATGCTGTGCTGGGGTTGGATAGAGCTGGTTGCTCTCCCCCTGCTCAAAAGCGGATTCACCACTTTAGAAAGGTGCCTCTTAGCTCAGTTAGCAGGGGCTTACAACCCTTAAGATAAATATTATCCTTATATGGCAAATGGGTGGGCTGAAGCAGAGTGGCTTGCCTAAGGCAGAGCCATATAGAGTTAAGCCAGAGCCGAGGACCAAATATAGTCTTGGGGGTCCTTCTCCAGTCATTGATTGATTGCTTAAGCATTGTCAAGTCGGTGTTGACTCTTAGCGACCACATTGATAGATTCTCTCCAGGTTGATCTGTCTTCAACTTGGCCTTTAAGGTCTCTCAGTGGTGCATTCATTGCTGTCGTTATCAAGTCCTTCCACCTTGCTGGTGGTCGTCCTCTTCTTCGCTTTCCTTCAACTTTTCCCAGCATTATGGACTTCTCAAGGGAGCTGGATTTTTGCATAATGTGTCCGAAGTAGGGGTGTGCACGGAACCGCAGAGCTGCGGTCCGGCACTGTGGGGTGGGTTCCTTTAAGGGCGGGGAGGGTTTACTTACCCCCCCGCCACTTGCCCCCATCCAGCGCGCGTATTTAATGTAATAATTGGGGCAGCAGGATACTTCCCTGCTGCCCCTTGTCCCTCTGCAATGCCGCCAGCTTTGACTCACAGTTTTGAAAATAAATTACTGCTGCCCAGTGCCAATAATGAAGTTGAAGAAGAAGCTGGCCTCCACTTCGGCGCCTCTCCGCCCGGCGGCTCCCCCAGGAGCCGCCGCCACCTCCCAGCAGCCACTGAGAGCGGCTCTGCCATGGAGGACGCGCCGCGGCGCCACGGCAACCCTCACTTCCGGCTACCATGTGACTTTCCCCCACATACAGAGTGGCTGCATTCTGCCACTCTGTATGCGGGGGAAGTCGCATGGAAGCCGGAAGTGAGGGTTGTATCACTTCCGGCTTCCATGCGACTTCCCCCGCATACAGAGTGGCAGAATGCAGCCACTCTGTATGTGGGGGAAAGTCGCATGGAAGCCGGAAGTGAGGATTGCCGCGGCGCGTCCTCCATGGCAGAGCCGCTCTCAGTGGCTGCTGGGAGGTGGCGGCGGCTCCTGGGGGAGCCGCCGGGCGGAGAGGCGCCGAAGTGGAGGCCAGCTTCTTCTTCAACTTCATTATTGGCACTGGGCAGCAGTAATTTATTTTCAAAACTGTGAGTCAAAGCTGGCGGCATTGCAGAGGGACAAGGGGCAGCAGGGAAGTATCCTGCTGCCCCAATTATTACATTAAATACACGCGCTGGACGGGGGCAAGTGGCGGGGGGGTAAGTAAACCCTCCCCGCCCTTAAAGGAACCCCCCCACCCGGACCCGGACCAGCCAGATCCGAACCGGTCTGGAAAGTCCGGAGGCCTTTACAATGGCTTCCAGACCGGTTCGGACACACCCCTAGTCCGAAGTATGATAGTTTGAGCCTGTTCATTTGTGCCTCAAGTGAAAACTCTGGATTGATTTGTTCTATGATCCATTTGTTTGTTCTCCTTCTCCAGTACCCCTTCCCAAATGCTGTCAGTAGGTAACAATAGTAAATAGTATGTTGAAGAACCTCAGCTTATGGGGCCTTTGGGCAGTTTGCCTCACCACCTGCACTCATTCCCCCACCCTGCACCCCTACCCTAAGGCCACCTGGTGAGTTCATGGCAGAGCTGAGATTTAAACTGAGGACTTTCTGATTTGTAGCTCAGGCTCTTAGCCACTACGCTACATCAGCCTCCAGTTTCTCCCTTAGTCAAACGCCGTCTGCTGCATTTCCTATGCATTTTTTCCTTACCATTTTTAGCCTACTTCTGAAGGGGAAAAGGCTGTGCGTGTCCATAGACACACAAATATAAATACTCTTGTGCTTACAGTCCAATACAAACCAAATCTTCATTACATGGGAAGAGGTCTTCAGGGATATTTTTATTCTGATTACCATCTTGAAGGAAGATGACAGCCTCTGTAATTATTAGCACCACCCTTTATAACACATTAAGGCCATTCACATGACCAAAGCGGGGTGGGCTGGGGGGAAGGCAGCATCCTACCTGACTTCCCCCAGATGATTGCAGCTTCCTCTGGGTTCTGCCACTCATGCCCCACATGACTGGAGCAGCGGCAAACTCCCAAACTGAGATCAGGAGGAGGAAGTCCTCTTGTATCCCACAATGCACCGCATAGGCAGCAGAGAGGCAGCCCTTAGTAATGCAGCAGCACACCTCTCCCTGGCCCTGCTTTCCTCTAGACTCTCTTGTACACATGGCCACCAGCTCCTGGGAGCTTCAAAAGTGGCTCCAATCACCCACATGAACAAAAGCTGAGGTAGGTCAGGGGTTGGGTAGGTTTCAGTTTTGGAACCAGTTAAATGGTGGGTCCAAAAGCTAGGCTACCCACTTAGGCAGGCGCTGGATAGGAGAAGTTTCTGTGGCTCCAGACGAGCTTCTGTACCAGGCTAAACCCTCTCCTACCCACGAAAGGCTGGTTGTGAGAATGGCCTCATTGTGTTTGCAGTCAGATCCACACCAAAATCACAGTACATAGGAGAGATTCCTAGAGAATATCCTGATGGGGGTATTTCAGTCTATCACCATGAAGCAAGACAGCAGCCACTTCACTTTACCATGACATCTGACATCTAGGTTAGACAGAGATATCCCATTGTCTTGGACCTTATCTGTAGTCTGCTGTGTCCTGGAAGATAAATCATAAGCTCTCCTGAGTTTTTGGTCCCTGGAAGGATGCTCTCCCCCCGCACCAAGATCTGCCTACAATATTTTCCAGCAAGGTCTGCTTCTGCTGCTCTTGTCTTGGAAGAATAGAGCTTGTCTGGACTGCTACTTTACTGCAGTGTACTTTACTGCGGTGGGCAGGAAATCTTCTGATCTCACTCCAAGGGGTTAGGGCCTTTCTTGCCAGAGGATCCTGCTGGTGTACAATTCTGGCCTAACTATTCTTACTCTATATCCATATCTGTTGGATGTTCAAGCCCTGAAAAAGGGTTCTGTCATAGTCTGGGGTCTATACACACAATAGAATAAAGTAACAGAGGCTTGAAGTGGTAGAAGGGACTTCACTCCAGACTATGGTACCACTCCAGACTAGGTGAAAGATTACGAACTTCCCTGCAAGTAGAAAACTAGCAGAGCAGAGAGCAGGCTCTCTCACAGAATTTGACTGATGGAATTGTGAAAGCTCCTTCCTCAAACATGATACATTGTTTATCGGATGGGTCATAGTTCAGTGGTAGAGCAGCTATTTAGCATGCAGAAGGTCCCAAGTTCAATCTCTGTAGGGTAGGGATGGGAAAGATTCCTTCCTGCAACTTTGGAGAACTGCTTCTAGGCAGAGTAGGCAATACTGAGTTAGATGGACCAATGATCTGACTCAGTATAAGGCAGCTTCCCATGTTCCTGTGAGTAGACCATGTCCAGTGGGCTGGACTAGAACCTTTCCCCTGGTGTATTTGTCTTTTTTCCTTTGGGACTTTTGCATAAGAAAGCATTCAAAAGGGTCTCCCCTTCCTGCAGCTGAGTTTACCACCCATGTTGCTATCTGTATAGACCCTGTTCGTAGTACTTCATGTTTCATTTCTACAAAGACTGCATTAAAGATTGTTCTCAAATGGTTTACTGGAGTAGGCTAAGCATCAAAGATTAACTTTGAAAACCTATTAGACACTGGAATACTAAAATGGCATGCTTTATTTTAAATTTGTCTATATTAGTTATGAAACTTGTAGGTGCCGATTTACTGCACTTAGTAGACACAATTGATCAAGTGCATTGCACTATAAGATGATAATTCTGCTGTTTACCTTTGGTTACCTACATTTGTGTCACTATGTCTGCTGGTTGGTTATAAAGAAATGTGAATCCCAGTTTCCCCCCACATATGCTAATTCTGATTACCAGCTACGCCTGATAATTGCCAGTTTAATTATCCTTTAGTTACTTGTGAGATTATATTTAGTTACACTATTATAAACCTTTTACCAGCTTAGAATTACCAACTCTTCTAGAAGATCAACATTTAAATTACTTAATTGTGGTGACTGTAAGAGGTTTGTGGGTGTTTTCTTTCCCCCATATTTTTCATTTAAATGCATAATAAAAACTTGAAAACTGGCACAAAAGAATGTGTTTCTAGTCTGGAAAGTAATGATAAATGAGGAGCACTGTGTCTACCTACTGGAATGTACTTAAGGGTTCCAGTTTTGCAGGTAAATTGAGTGGCCTAGGTAGCCCCAAATAGCAGTAGTGGTTGACTGGGCCCTTCCTTGCTCCCAATAGGCGCCACCATTGCTGCTCGTTCCCCTCGGACAGCTGACAAGCTTGGGCCTGTCCCTCACCCTCCCTTCTTTCTCTCTCTCTCTCTCCTCCACTCGCTCTTCCCCTCTGTCTTTCTTCCTCTCCCTTCTTTCTTTCTCTCTCTCTCCCCTCCTGAGTTAACAGATCTTGTTTCCTCATCTAATTCACACAACAGCAGCTTCCTTCTCCTGAAGGGGCTCTTTTCACAGACCCCTGCCCACTATCCATTTATATATATATACTAGTATCTTTAAGCCCATTAAATTAACAGGCGCTAGTAGACCTTTGGGGCCAGCTAACTCCGCCTCCTCTGGCCACGGCTGCGGCTCCGCTGCCACCTCGGCCGCACCGTGTCCTCCTCCACCCGGCCGGGCCCACCACCTCCTCTGGCCGAGAGTGGGGGCCCTTCTCTGAGAGTACTGCCCCACTCTCCCTCCCTCCCTTCTGCCCCACACTCTTGCCTCTCTTCCCCTCCCTCCCACCCCACTCCCTTTTGCCCTCCCTCCCCCTCCCACCATTCTCTCTCACCCTCCCCTCCCTGTCAGCCTCCTGCCCCAGTCCCTCCTGCCCTCCCACCGCCCTGCTCCCTCTTGCCCTTCCCTTCCCCCTCCCCCACTCCCTTGCCCTTCCCCTCCCCCTGCCCTACTCCCTCTTGCCCTTCCCCCTCCTCCCTGCCCCACTCTCTCTTGCCCTTCTCCCTCCCCCTGACCCACTCCTTCTTGCCCCTTCCCCTGACCCACTCCTTCTTGCCCCTTCCCCTCCCCCACTCCCTCTTGCCCCTCCCCCCTGTCCCACTCCCTCTTGCACCTCCCCCTGCCCCACTCCCCCTTGCCCCTCCCCCTCCCCTGCCCCACTCTCTCTTGCCCCTCCTCCACTCCTCTTTAGCCCGTTATATTAATGGGCTTGTTCTTTGGGGCTGGCTGTTCCCTTCTCTCCTGCCCCACTCTCCCTCCCTCCATTCCGCCCCACACTCTTGCCTCTCTTCCCCTCCCTCCCACCCCACTCCCTTTTGCCCTCCCTCCCCCTCCCACCCCTCTCTCACCCTCCCCTGTCAGCCTCCCGTCCCAGTCCCTCCTGCCCTCCCCACTCCCTCTTGCCCTTCCCTTCCCCCTCCCCCTGCCCCACTCCCTCTTGCCCTTCCCCCTCCCCCTCTCACCCTTCCCCCTCCCCCTGCCCCACTCCCTCTTGCCCTTCCCCCTCCCCCCTGCCCAGAAGAGTCGTGCGCTCCGGGCCCCACCGCCGCCATTCCCCCTCCCGCCACCGCCAGCCTCCGTGCTGCTGCCGACCTCCCCGGCCGGGCCAGGGCCCCCGCCACCGCTGGCCTCCCCTTTATGGGCCGGGCCGGGCGCCGCCGCCTGTGGCCTCCGCGGCCGGGCCGGCTGCCGCCTCTGTCCCCCCGCCCCAGTCTCTGGCTGGGCCGCGGCCAGCCTCCGCAGCCGGGCCCTTTTCTGCCGTAAGATGAAGTGGAGTTTACTTGAGTTGAGTTGAATGGAATGAAAAACCCTGAGATAACTTATTTGCTGCTGGATGAGGGCATCTCATGTGAGGCATCCTTCTTACATGCTCCAGAGGCAGGAATATGCAAATTAACCAAAGCTTTAAGACCCTGGGAAGGATGACCCCACCCAATTCATATAGTTCTGTGTCCAACTCCAGAGGAAGCCATGGTTTGCCATCCAGACTATCCTCTTTTTCATTGTCTCTTCTCCATATGTTCTTCTTGGTTCATTCTTTTTTCAGTAAGTGCTCTTTTTATAGCCTGTCTTTGCTTCTCTACTGTCACTACCTCTCCTCTCCCTCCCCACCATGCTGCTTTCTCTCCTTGGGCCAACAAGGAGCATTCTCATGCCAGGATCTGAAAGGTACTGGTCCCAAAGGGCAAAACCACCACCGGATTCCAACCATGCCTCATCGCACACAGGACCATGGCAAGCCAGGCTACTTCCTAGACAAGCATGTCAATGTCCATCAGGTCCTTGCCGCTGCCTCCCAACCCAGACACATCAGACTAGGAGAGGGTTCTTTGGGCCCTCCACCTTCAGGTCCTCCACCCTCAGAATAACAAAAATGATAAATAATAGAATGCCTCTGGAAGAGGTTCTCAGATTATTCCCATTTTTATGATGTCCCCGTCAGGTAAGGGTTGTACTTTGAAAGGAAAATTCAAAGGGTTCTTTTCCCCAGGGATCGTAGGCCATCCTTCATCAGTGGGTTGTGCTTCAGAAATGCTCGCAGATAGGAAGTAATTAAATTTTTAACCTTGTTTCTGGTGCCAAAGGGCACCAAAATTCTGTGACTTCATTTGCAAAGAGAGAAGAGACTACTACAGTATAGAAATAAAACAGTGGCTATGGTAGCCCAAATGTGAGAAATTATCACATAGCATAACTGTAGAAAAAAGAAGTGTCAGAAATAACGATAGGGAAGATGTGCCCTAGTAAACAGTATTCCCTGGGAGCCGTGGCCACCCAGCAAACTGGACCCCTTCCCCTGAGTGTGGCAGAAACAACGTATGTGCCTCGGAAGATGGGCAGGATGGCCTACAATCCCTGGGAAAAAGAACCCTTCACAGTAAGAACCAAAGTCCCCCCCCCCCAGATTGTAGGCCATCCTTCATCAATAGGACATGCCCAAGCTGAGTTTGTAGGGAGGGAGTGGATGTCCTTAGACCACCTGTTGCAGGACTGTGTGGCTGAATGCAGCTTGAGAGGTCAGGAAGGATGAGATCTTATAGTGCTTGATGAATGGCACTATGAGTGGAGGAAGACCATGTAGTCGCTCTGCAAATTTCTGCAAGTGGAGTGTGGGCTGAAAAGGTGGCCGAGGTCGACGCACTGTGAGTAGAGTGTGTTATGATGTTATACGGGACCGGGAGATTAGAGGCTTCATATGCAAGTGCTATGCAGTGTCAGAGCCATGTAGACAATGCTGACTTGGATGTCTTAGCACCCTGCGAGGTCGAATGAAAGTTCATGAACAGGGCATCTGATTGGCGGAGATCTTTGGTATGGCAGAGGTAGATCAACAGAGCTGTATGGACATCCAGGGTGTGCCAAAACGTTTCCCTGGGGTGGATAGGGGAGGGGCAGAATGATGGCAGGACACGGTCCTGTGTTCTATGGAATGTAGAGTTGACCTTGGGGAGAAAGGTAGGATCGACCCTGAGTATGACTGCATCTGGTAGAAAAGTACAGAGCTCCTTACGGGCCAAGAGAGACGCAAGTTCAGAGAACCTGTGGACAGAGGTAATGGCCACCAAGAAGAGTACTTTATAGGATAGAAGCCTGAGGGGTACCAATGCCAGACGTTCGAAGGGCCTCTGGTGAGGGCATTGAGGACTTCATTCAGACTCCATGAGGAATGTGGTGAATAGGAGGTGGTGCCACACTAGATGCTTCTCTGAGGAACCTGGAAGTGTGCAGGTGAAGGATACTGAGTAGGATAGGTCTAGGACAGATGCTAGGGCTGAGGCCTGGCACTTCAGCGTGTTTGGCATCAGTTTGTACCCACCTGTAAGGAGGATAGTACCTCAGGAAATCCTGCCTTGAGGCGTCTAGGTGATGTCTGCGTGCACAGTGGGAGGAGGCGGCCCACATGGCCTGGTAGATTATGTTCATTGAAGGGACATGGGAGGCAAGGATGATGTTTTGTACATCTGGGGAGTATCATCTGCAAGCTAGGGATTCGCGCTCAACCTCCAGGTGCAGAGGTGGAGCCAGTCAGGGTTGGGATGTAGAACAGGTCTTTGGGACAGCAGGTCTGGTTGATGTGGGGAGAAGAGAGGAGGCCAGGGATGTCAGGTTGGAGAACCATGGGCATCTTGGCCAGTGAGGTGCTACCAGGATGACTTCCGCCTGTTTCAAGAGTATCTCCTTGATAATCTTGGGCATGATGGCTGTAGGGGGAAAGGCGTAGAGGAGGCCAGGGAGGGGGCAGAGTGCTGTGAGAGCATCTATCACCTCTGCCTCTCTGGTTAGAAAGTGGAAGAATTGAGGTAGGCGATGGTTGAGGGGAGATGTGAAGAGGTCCACCTGTAAGTTTCCCAGGACAGACATTAAGTAGAGGAATGTGTCTGGGTGGAGAGCTCATTCCGCCAGATCCACCTCCTGGCAACTAAGCCAGTAGACTTGGATGTTGGCTACACCCTGGAGGTGTTCTGCTGTGATGGATGCTGTGGGACATTCTGCTCATAGGAAGAGGTCATTTTCCTTCCTGAGTGTTCTGGACTTGGTACCACCGTGATGACTGATATGCCATTTTGTGGTGACATTGTCCGTGAGTATGAGCATGTGCCCTCCCACAATCAGAGGAAGTGGATGAGAGCTAGTCAGGCCGCCCACAGCTCTAACCAGTAGATGTTGCATGATGCTTCGCTGGCAGTCCAGCATCCCTGAGCATATTGGTTGGCACAGTGTGCTCCCCAGCCCAACAAGCTGGCAGCTGTCATTATCATGATCCTGTGGAGGTCCGACAGAGGAAGGCACTTGGCAGTTGCCTCAGAGAGTCACCATGTGCAGGAGTGTTTGACCTTGTGTGGGCATATGAGGATCTCATCTCGGAAGGGGAGGATGAGCCATTGGAGGGGTGTGTGAATGCCATATTGCCCATGGGATGTACTCCAGGCATGCTATCATGGATCCAAGTACCTGGGACAGTAGCATCAGGTCTGCTGAGGCCTGGTTCAGGAAGGGACGGATTGGGGCTTAGAGCTTCTTTGGAGAGTGAGTGAGACTGAGGCTTGAGAGGTGTTGAGTATGGTGCTGAGGCGTTGTATGGATTAGGTTGGCTGTAGCTTACTTTTTGCTTTGCTGATTAGGAAGCCATGACGGTTGAGGCAGTGGAGGGTGGACTGAACGTCTTGCTAGGCCTTTGGAAGAGAAGGAGAGCAGATCAAGACGTTGTTCAGGTAGAGATGGAGGTGAACCTCTGATAGGTGCAGGTGAGCTACCAGGGTGACCAGGATCTTCGTAAAGACCTGTGGGGCTGAGGATAGTCCGAATGGGAGAGCGTGGTATAATGCTGGCCATTGTAGCAGAAGCAAAGGAATTTCCTGTGGCTTGGGTGAATGGGTATGTGGAGATAGGCTTCTGAAAGGTCTATTGAGGCCAGGAAATCATTGTGTTGAACCGCCACCTTGATGGTTTGGAGTGATTGCATTCTGAACTTCCTTTTTCTGACTGATCTGTTCAGGCGTTTTAGATCCAGGATCACTCTCCAGAATCCATCCTTCTTGGGGACCAAGAAGAGACTAGACGCCTGAACATGTGTTGGAATTAGCTCTATTGCCTGGAACTGGAGGTGGTGAAGAACTGCGTCCGCGATCCTGAGGTGTTACTGAGGGTTGTGAGATTTGGGGGTACCGATGTAGTGATGTGCAAGGGGTGGGGAGAAGTTGATGGTGTATCCTTCTGTGACTGTACACAGCACCCATAGATCTTGAGTAATGAGATGCCAGGCTGGGACGAACAGGAGGAACCTGTCCCCGACTGGAGCTGAGTCATTATTTCCTGGGAGGTTGGACGTTGGAATTGAATGGTTTGGTGTTCTGGGGTCGAGTAGGGGCCCTGCCTCGCTATCTCCACTGTGATCTGGGCTGGGGTTTGAAAGAACAGTTGTGTGTGTCTTTGAAATGGCCAGGTGAAGATCTGTAAGCTGGTCTTGACTGCCAAAAGGAATGTGTGGTGGAACGGAACAGTCTCTGTGTGTCTCTGAGGGACGAATGCAGTGCCTTTTTATCACATCTCCACGAGGATGGGATTGAGAGATTCTCCGAATAGCTTCTTGCCAGAGAAGGCAGATGACATGTGTGTTAGCCTGGATTTCGTGTCCATGGACCAGTTCTTTAGCCACAAGCATTGTTGCACTGCTACACCAGAAACCATTGCTCTGGAGGCTTGCTGGATACAGTTCAGACTGGAGTCGGCCATGAATACAGCCACCTTTGTCATCTTGTTGATGTCCTGATGGAGCTTGACATTCTTGGGCGGGACCAGTTGGACAAGTTATTTTGCTCAGAGAATGGAAGCTCGTGCAAAGACAGAGTTGGCAGTTGCCTCTCCTATAATGGTAGTGGATGCCTTGTGAGTTTTCTTGAGGAGGCTTTCACATTTTTTGTCTTTCTGTTGTCCTTAGTTGTTCTTGGCCCTCTGTTTTAAGGACCAAGTTTGAGCCCAGTTGGGCCACAAGAGGATCTACAGGTGGAAAAGCTATTAATGATTGAATCTCCTTTGGGAGCATATACATCTTTCTAGGACATGCCCCTACAGATTGGGAGGAGACTGGGACCTTCCATTCTGCCATCATCACGTCTTTGAACATGGGAGGGAAGGCCTGGCTTGGGAGCAGATGAGACAGAGAATACCCCTTAATCCAGGTAGGAGGCGTCTTTTGTTGTATCTGCTGTGGTGATGTCCTTGATGGTCCTCTTGGCTTTGGCCAGAAGGACCTCAAAACCCACTGTGGGACAAAGACAGGGAAAAATAGAGGGCTGCTGAAGAGCTTCTTCCTCAGATAGTTCACCTTCCTCTTTTCTTGGAGATTCAGGATCATATCAGTGGTCTTAAGGAAAAGGACGACGAGGATGCTGGTGCTAGAGAGGCAATAGGGTGTAGTGGTTGAAGAGGTAGTATGGGTCCAATGGGGGCCGAGAGGCCTGGTAGTAGAGACTTGGGTGTATCTGAGGGAGACCGGAGGAAGGCAAAGATCAGGTGAGGGAGATCTAGAGGCCCGTCTTTTACGCCTGTGAACCCTGTGCTTCGGAACCTGTCCCTTTCCCACGAAGGAATGGCAATCTGTCCTGGACTGCAATCCGGAGAGTATGAAGAGAGTTTTCCATTTCTCCTGGAGTTTCTGGGAGGAGCAGAAGGAGGGGCGGGTGGTGGAAGCTGAGGAGGTTGAGGGTTAGAAGTTTGGGGAATGTTAGGGAGTCCAACCCCGCTTGGTAGGGGTGTGTGGGATAGTCAGTACCTGGTCACTCGGTCCTGGAGCGGGCGTCTCAGGCTGCAGCGGAAGCCAGGGAGTTGGAGTCTCTGTTGTTAGCTGTGGGGCCAGCTCGGTTGAAATGGGGGATGGTGCACTCAGTATTGGCGTGGGTTCCGTGCCATCATCCAACATCCACCAACTGGGGAGAGATCGGTATCGGAGACGTTGGATCCTGGGACAGTGGAGTGGCCGGAGGCTGCATGGGTGGGACAAGCGGCTCCCCAGTGACTCTCAGGATCAGCAAAGCAGGGGTTGCATCTCTGGTGTCAATGTTTTCCCACAGTGTCTCCCTGGTAGTAAGGTCTAAGCACCACAGAGGTTTTTCAGCAGACCTCCTGCACAATCAACTGCTTGCTAAGCCTCAGAGAGGACAGCGATGTGGGTTTCTTTTATGCCTTCTTTGGCTTTTGTGTTGGTTCTTTGAGGTGCTTTTCCTTTTTTAAGCACCTTTTTGTCTGGCCAAAGCTTGAATGAAATTGTCCCCACCACAGTGGAAGTTGCAGTGGGAGGCTCAGAAGGAGAAGCCAATTGGGCATTCTTCATGAAAAACGTCCCTGCTTTTTGGTGGGGGACATGCATTGAAGCATGTCCGTTTGGGAAGGATCCATGGGGGTATGACTCCCTTCCCAACCTCGCGCAATCTGAGGCGGGGAGGGGGGACAAAGGCCAGGAGAGGGGAAAGAAAGAATAAGGGTCTTAGCTGAATACCAGAGAAAAAACACTGACCTCTCTGTAGAAGTTGCTGCCTCGAGCAAGACAGGAACGGAACTGGCGTTTGGCACCCTCTGGTGCTGGAAACAAGTTAAAAACCTCATTATTTCCTGTCTGCTTCGAGCATGCCTGAAACACAACCCATTGTTGAAGGATCATTGATGAATGAACTCTGGGGGGAAACTACAGTGTATTGTATACTGTAATCATAGATATATCTTTCCTTGCTATATGTTGCAAGGAAAACAGGCACTTACACAACTTGGGTTTTGGAGTAAACCATACCGATTCAGTGATCCCATATCAGGAGTGCAGGGGAAGGGAACATGGTGTGCCTGTAGTATTCTACTTTCATGCAAGGGTTTCTCTATTAATCTGTTCTTCAGTACACGAACCTTTCACTTGGTCCTAAATAACAAAGAACCTGTTCTCATGCCCAGGAAAAAGATAGGAGGCAGTACAGGCAGGGATTCATGTGTGTGTGTGAACCTACAGGAATCCCTCCTACCCAGCTCACTCAAATCTGGGTAACACAGATCCTCTGCCCTTCTCTTAACCCAGGTGAGATGAAAAGTGAGTGCTCCTACCACAAGGTCTTTTGGTTTGGGTGCATTTGCCTTTGGTTTTAGCAGGCAGCAGCCATGATTGTAATATAGTGCTGTGGCTCCAGGGACTGTAATCTCTGAATGTGACGATCTTCAAAGTACACTGTATGATCCTTTGTTTGCACTGTCTTCAGTAGGGCTGGCCCCGCCTCCTGCCCCTTTATGGCCAATCAGGAGACATCTGATGATGTAATTTAGATTCCTGGTCTCCTGGTAGTTCAATGCATGCTGGGATAGCTCTTTCAATCAATCTTTATTATGGTTACAGACCAGCTCTTTCAATCCTTGGAGGACCCAGCTCCCAATTTCTGAAATGGAGATACCTGCTGCTGCCTGGGTTGTCCATGTGTTGAGTTTGCAGAGGTTCTACTGATCTGTGGAGACCAGGGTAGGAGTTTCCCCCACTACAAACCACCCCATAGGATCATGGGAACAGGCTCAAGAACAGAGTCAACAAGAATATAGTCATTAACTTAAATCTCATTGATTTCAATAGGCTTGGCTAATTTCCTTTGGATTTGGACTAGTTTCTTGGAAACGTAACACTGACTTTTCGTTCTTGTTTCCAAAATGTCCTTTTTAGTAGCAATTAAAAGCATTGTCTGTTTGAATTATCAGAATTATATTCCTTCTTTCCCCCCCTTTTTTTTAGCAAGTTTCAGTTTCTACTACACAAGGATATTTATAAGAAAACAATTGAGATTTGGGAGGCATATTCAGAGAACATACTGACCCTCATACTAGGTGAAGAATAATCCAATTAATTGTATCCTACAAAGAAGTCTGAAACAGCACATGGAAGACAATGTTCTGAAATGTTGTTATAAGCAGCTATGTCTGGTGTTTAAAGCACTTAACTGGAAAGATACTTTGAATCATAGTACTTACACATTTTACAAAACGTATTGAAGAAATGAATGTTTATTTTCAGGTAGCTGGGTAGATGCCAAGTAGACTATAAATGGTGTATTAGAGGAGGAAGGATAATTACTCTTTCTTGAGATACTGAACTTTTCTTATAAAGGAGACTAATGTGTGATAAAAACCCTAATACGTTAGTCGCAACAGGAGGGAAAACATCCAGATATAGACTATTCTACTTTTGCTACCTAGCTGTCTCCTAGAGCTCTGCTCATCGTGGCTGCAATTCTGCTGCCTGTAATTTTACTTTTGCCAGATGTGAAGATGACTGCCACGTTTACTTTTGCCAGATGTTTTTGGAGAGGATTCCTTCTTGTTTGCTGCTGTTAATGAGGAGGTATGTACCTTGTTAAGCATATGGTGACTAGCCTAGAGAGAAAGAATTTGCACAACAATGTCTTTAGAAAAGGACACAATTTATTACAGTTGTCAGGATGTTGTGAACATGTGTAGCTTTTCTCCCCTGTTACATATTGATCCAGTCTAGACATAAGTGGTGTTTTCTTGAATAGTAAGAAATGATCTGGCCTCTGCAGCTCAGAATCTTATTTTCTAATTATTCTACTGAGTCCTGTCTCATCTCTCAGCTTGAACTCTCTTGATCTCATTATGGTTTAGATGACAAGCACCAATGAAAGGGCTGCTCTTTCTGGACTCAGTGCTATATCTTTGTTGCTGCAGAACTTTCATATGGATAGTGGACTCAACTGCTGTCACTAACTTTTAAGTAGGCTTGAGAACATTTATTATTTTCAGAAGCACCTGCATTATAGTAGGCATTGTACATGGATAAAATGCACAGGCCCTTGCCTACAGGTTCATAATCCAGATAAAAACATGAGGCAAAAAGATAAGGGAATTGGAGGGACAATAGATTAATGTACTGAATCTGGCAACCTTACCTATAGGGATATACATAAATAGGTTTTTTTGATTCGATTCGTGCCCAAAACAAATCACCCCCGATTTGTTTTGTATTTGCTTTGAGTCGGACTCAGACCAATTTGGACAACTAAACAAGGGCCTAGGGGCACCAAATTTGGGTGGTGGTTAGGTCCCCATGAGTGTCACCTACCAATCAAATTTCAAGGCAGTGAGACACTTGGTTGATTTTTAATGAACGTTTTAAAAATGTTTACTGATTTTGAACATTATCGCCATAGGAAACAATGGGGATTTGAAGTTGCCATATCCTAACTGTAACACAGATCTCGAGCTTTCATTTTTAAAAAAATAAAAGCTAAGCTCTTGCCCTTGTAGAAGTGGAGTTATGGAGCAAAATGTGCAGTCATTATTTTTCAAGTGTTTGGATTCTTTGGTGTATAATAACTTTTCCTCATAATGAATCCCTATGAGGATTCACTGCATACCTTCATTTCTTCTGTTCATTTTGACTGTTACTGGACAGTGCCAACTGTCATGTGCCAAATACACCCCACCACCACCACCTGCAAGTGGGGTACTCATTTTAATTTTTAGGAATATTGAAATGTTTAGATTCTTTGGTGTCTAATAACTTTTCCTCATAATGAATCCTTATGAAGATTCATTATAAGCCTTTGTTTCCTCTGTTCATTTTGACTATCATTGGACAATGCCAACTGTCAACTGCCATGTGTCACCTACACCCCCACCCCCACACACTGGGGTACTCAGTTTATTTTTAGAGCCCCTGGTGGCGCAGTGTTAAAACTGCCGCCCTGTAACCAGAAGGTTACAAGTTCGATCCTGACCAGGGGCTCAAGGTTGACTCAGCCTTCCATCCTTCCGAGGTCGGTAAAATGAGTACCCAGAATGTTGGGGGCAATATGCTAAATCATTGTAAACCGCTTAGAGAGCTTCGGCTATAGAGCGGTATATAAATGTAAGTGCTATTGCTATTGCTATTTAAGGTGTTTTTGACGTGTTTATATTATTTGGTTTTTTCATTACACATCTTCATTTCTTCTGTTAATTTTGACCCCCACTACTTTACAGGTGGGGAATTAGTGGCATCTCATGTCCCAACTACCCCCAAACCCACAGGGTACTCAGTTTATATTTTAGGAATTTTTGAAGTATTTAGACTCTTCGGTGTGTAATGAATCCTCATAGGGATTCATTATGAGGAAAGGATATTAGACACCAAAGAGCCTAAATCGTAGAACATAAACTGAGTAGTACCCCACTGCCTTGCGGGCGGGAATGGAGATGTAGTTGGCACATGGCAGTTGACAGTTGGCACTGTCGAAAAGACAGTCAAAATGAGTAGAAGAAATGAAGGTGTGTAATGAATCCTCACAGGGATTCATTGAGGGAAAGTTATTATACACCAAAAAATCCAAACACTTGAAAAATAGTAACCACACATTTTGCTCCATAACTCCACTTCTACAAGAGCTAGAGCTTAGCTTCTTTAAAAAAAAATGAAAGGTGAGAATCTGGGGGAATTAATGGGAGGGATCCAAATCGTGAATCGATTCAAATCGAATCAGGCACAATTCGATTTGTACCCAAATCTAGCCAATGGACCAAATCTCCAAATCACCCAAATCAGCTAGATTTGAGTACAAATAGATTTGTACCCGAATCAATTTGCACACCCCTACTTACCTACACATCTCATTGTGCAAGTAACTTTCCATGTTTACCCAACAAAAATGCCAAGAATAACTTATTTGTACTGACTTGTTTTTCTAAACTAGGTGAAAGTGTCAACACCAGTACTAGAAGTAAAGTACCCATTTAATGTAAACATGTGTGAATATTCTCTGTACATGGAGAAGGAAAAACGACCCCAGGTGGATGAATGCACAATGGCTGTGGCTGCATATCATGTTTTTGGCATTTCGTTCCCCAAAAGACTCAACACACACTTCACTTCTTGGAGTCTATTGTCTTTGATGTGAAACGCCCACAGCTGCTTCCAGTGAAATCCAAGAGAACAGGAAAAATATGAATGCTCCAATATTTAATAATGCAAATTATAACTATTTTGGGAGAATCTCTTGGAGAATAGTCTGTATGTCCTTTTGATTGACACAATAGTGCAATTTTTGTGCAGAAACCTATTTCTTATCTTTTATGGAGTTCTTTAAAAAAAATAAAACTTTTGTTTTACTGATTGATAGACATTCTTGTTCAGTGTAAACTCTTGGTTTGGTTCAGTTTTATAACTAATTTTCCCAACAAGTATTCATGTTCTTTTCATCAAACCAACTAAACAATATTATGTGGACAAATTTTAATATTCTCTATAGATAATATAGATTCTTCACATTTTTCAGTGAATGTCCTTTACAACTGGTTTTTATCTATGTGGGGATTTCCTTTGGTGAGATGCACAAGTGTTCATAAAGACTTTGTATTTATTTAAAAATAATTCTTAAACTGTATTTTGTCAAGTACATTTATAAAATTGTTCTGGATTTAATGTAGCAGTGCTGAACTGCGGTATAGTTTACCTGTACATGACTGAAGAAACTTGCATCCTCAAGCATTTGTTACTAGAACAATTTAAAAACATTCTTGAGAGTGCAAGAATCGGAATAGATTCTGGCTCTCTCAGGCCACTTGAACCACTTTCCTCCTAGAAATATGGAAGCAAGAGAATTACCTCAAATGTTATGTATGCAGTATAGTCTAGCCACTTGCCTCTCCACCAACATGTAAACAAATATTGTACTTCCAGAACAACATTCCCACACTAGTGCCACCAGCCTTACAGGGCAGTATACCATTTGGTTTACACAAGTTACCAGAAGGGCAAAGGACCATATCATATTTAATGGTCTCTCCCCAGTCCAGCTTCTGTGATTTTTACTAAGTATTGCCTACAAAGTTCCCTCTTCCTTTTTTTATTGTGCAGTCTTGCTATTTTATTCTCAGCATGCTGAATTCTGCACATGCATAAGCACAGGACACTCATGTAAATACACCAAGCCCAGAGTATGAAGGCCACTGACTGATACAAACTAGCTGCAAAGCAGGGGTGGGGGGGATGTTTGACAAAAACATAGCCATACACAATTTCTCCAACAGAATTTTTGGGTGTGTTGCAGATACAATGCAAGTGCAATTTAAATGTAAAAGTACAAACAAAATGTAGAAAAATATATGCAACACTGAGAAAGAGTGAACAAAACAATGCAGTCCAAAATAACTCTGCTTCACATTGTTTCCTATGACCCATGCTGAAGGCATGAGTCACCTGACTTCTACCAAAAAAGAGGAAGATTCTTTCTAGTTCTGGTATAACTGTTAGACTTGGCTTTCCCCTTGACACATGCTTGTCTCATGCATTATCTCTGCTTTACATATCTGTAAATTTCCCCAGAAACTGATTGTTTCAGCAATAGACTTAAGAAATTCCTTTGAATATGCACTCTTAATATCTTTCTCAACAGACTGTGAACTAAAGCACTATAATGCAATGTAAAAATGACTGCTATACAGATGTTGAACAACATTGGCAGCTCTTATTTTGATAACAATACTAGATTTGCTGGTGAAAAAATTCATTAATTTTTTAAAATCATGCCAAAAAATTTGATTTCAAGCAATGATTTCTTACAAGAGAATAGATTGATCAGACTCGTATCCGATATCAAAGTTTTCAACTTGAACTGTAGAGTCAGATTAAGATGTCTCAATTAATGGTAGCACTGCTATTTTACAGTCACAAATAATGCATTATGAAAATTGATATGAAACGATATGAAGCAATTCACTAAGGTGGATAAGTAAATTTGTGAAGTACATATTTTGTGACTCTTTAGAAAAGGCTAATAATACCATAACTTTAATATTAAAAAGTAGTGAATTGTTTTTCAACCCAATTAAGGATGCCTAGTTGTGAGGACAATTAGAACCATCAGCTTGGTAAACATTTAGCCCTTGCTCTGATTTAAGAGTACCTTGCTAAAAAGCTCAAGCACTTCCCAGAAGTGTTCAGTTGCCTTGACTCTTGGAGAATGTCAACACTCTATCCGTTCTTTTTCTCCCCCTTGGAGAGTTCTTACTTGATGATCTTTTGAGTCTTTGTGCTTTGAATAAAACATGAGCTGCATGGAGAGGTCTGTCCTGTAGCCACTTTCCCATCAGAGTTCATTGTGAGAGTTCTTGTCAGCAGCTTTGAACATCAGGATCGAGTTGAAGATTTTTAGGGCTGGTCCCAGTTTAATGCTCATTATTTTGACTATATCTGCCTGGGTCATCAGCAGGAAAGCTTCCCCATCAATTTGCTTGGAAATAAAAATGGGACAAACAAACCACATTCCCTAGATTAATAAATAGACATTTATGTATTTAACACTCAATTTAAGATGAACCAAAACTACAACAGAAAATTCAGGACCATTTAATTGAGTTTCAAATTCCAAATCCCTTTTAACAAAGCTGGTCTGAAATATTAAGGAACTGTTTTCTCTGCATAACTGAAATCAGTGGTGGCGGGTCAGTATGGGCGGGAGGGGCAATGCCCACCTCCTCAACAAAAACAAGCCAGCTAATAAGGGATCAGACTCATCAGCAGCTAGGGAAACCTTCAGAGCAGGGAGCTTCTTCCAGCCCCTCCTCCCCTGCCTGTCAAAACAGGTTGCTTACCTGTAACTGATGATCTGGTAGAGATCCGTCGATATCCATAAGAATGGGTTCTGCGCCTGCGCAGGAGTCACGCGGTAGCCATGCCTGAGCTTGTCGAAGTGCCGAAGCCACGCCCCCACGCTGAGCGTTCTATATAAGGCGTGTCTTTGGCGCGAAGTCCCTCAGTTCTTGGACGACCGCCGTGGAGGACGACCATCCAGAAGACGAAGGTGAGTTCATCCAAGGTAAGTGCTCAATAAAGGACGTTGCAAAGGGCTGCACACCGCAATGCACATAAAGGTAGTCCTACTGCAGAGGGGAGGTCGGGAGGGTCTTATGGATATCGACGGATCTCTACCAGATCATCAGTTACAGGTAAGCAACCTGTTTATCTGGATCGAGATCCGTCGATACCCATAAGAATGGGTGTCTAGCGAGCTCCAAAAAAGGAGGAGGGGAGCAGTAGGAATTAAGGCAGCACCCTTTTCAAGATGCTTCTCCCGAATGAAGCCTCTGCAGCAGAACGTACATCTATGGCATAGTGTTTGATAAATGGGGACTCAGAGGACCATGTAGCTGCCTTGCAGATGTCCGTGAAAGAAACCCCTGCTAGGTGTGCAGCCGAGGAAGCGTGGGCTCTAATGGAGTGGGCCCGTATAGCTTCTGGAGGTGCTTTGTTTTGTAGTTTGTATGTGAACAATATCACCTGCACCAACCATCTCGACAGTCGTTGTCTGGAGACTGGGGAACCTTTGGAAGAGCCCTGGTAAGACACGAAGAGACGTTTGGAGGCTCTAAAGTCTTGTGTTCTGGACATATAGAACAGCAGAGCACGGCGTACATCCATAGTGTGCAAGGATCTCTCCAAGGAAGTGGAAGGAAGTCTGAAAAACGTAGGCAGGATTATATCCTGATTGAGGTGGAAGGAAGACACTACTTTAGGTAAAAAAGAAGGATCCAGACGCATTCGGACTTTGTCTGGATAAAAGATAGTATAAGGGGAGTCTACTCTGAGTGCTGTGAGTTCACTGACTCGTCTAGCAGTAGTAATTGCTATCAAAAAGGCAGTCTTCCAGGAGACCAGTTTCAATGAACATGTGGCCATGGGCTCGAAAGGAGGCTGAGTGAGGGATGAAAGAACCAGAGATAGGCTCCATGGTTCTACAGGAGGCTTAACTGGCGGGTACACATTCGAGAGACCTTTTAGAAAGGCCTTACTCAACGGATGGGAAAACAAAGTCTTTCCATCACTGCCTGGGTGTTGTGCGGAGAGGGCAGCCAGATGGACCTTAAGGGAGACATTTGCAAGACCTTGAGTTTTTAGTATCGTTAGGTAACGTAAGACTTCCTTGATCGAAGCCTGCTTGGGTAAGAACCCTCTAGACCTTGCATATATTTTAAAACGGTGCCATTTGCTCTGATAATTCTTACGAGTGGATGCCTTCCGTTGGTTGAGCAAAATTCGTCCTAGGAGAGTATCCGCCAGGCGGTCAGATGAAGGGTGAGTACGTCTGGGTGCAAGATCTGGCCGTCGTCTTGTGTCAGCAGATCCAGGCGCTGAGGTAAGTGGTGGTAACAGTTCTTGGACAGTCTGCGTAGCCGCGGAAACCAAGGTTGTCTTGGCCACCAAGGGGTAATCAAGATCCCGTCGGTCGGTTGAGACAGCAGACGTGCCACTACCCTGGGTATCAGTGGGAGTGGGGGAAACATGTACGGAGTCTCTTCGGACCAGTTCAGCTGAAAAGCATCCCCTAGAGAACGAGCATCGTGGCCCGCTCTCGAGCAGTAACGGGAACATTTTGTATTCGTGGAGCAAGCAAAGAGATCTATGGAGGGAAATATCCATTGGTCGAAGAGCGGGGTCAAGACTTCTGAATGTAGTTCCCATTCGTGTTGGTGATCTTTCAAAAAGACCCGACTGAGGTCGTCGGCCAATACATTCTCCAGGCCTTTGATGTGTACTGCTGCAGGGGCAATCTGGTGTTGGATGCACCAGTGCCACAGCTGGACGCTGAGGGCACACAGGCTCCGGGACACCGTTCCGCCCTGACGGTTGATGTATGCTTGTGCAGTCGTGTTGTCGAGCTGGACTTGAACAATCTGGCCTTGTATGATTGGAAGAAAAGCTCGCAGAGCCAGAAAAACTGCTAGTAGCTCTAGGAAATTTATGTGTAGTAGGGCTTGTTGAGGAGACCACCTGCCTTGGATCTTGTGCCCGTTGCAATGTGCACCCCAACCCTGTAGAGATGCATCTGTGGTCAGCCAGACAGTAGGGGAGGGATTTTGAAAGGGGACCCCACTGAGCAGATTGTTTCGGCGTGTCCACCACGTTAGAGAACGAAGGACTTGAGGAGGCATTAGTAAGCGTTTGTCTTGATTGTCCCTGCATGGGTGAAAGACAGAAAGAAACCATAGTTGAAGCTTGCGCATTTTTAGGCGAGCGAAGTGTATAATCGCATTGCACGAAGCCATCAGCCCTAAAAGGCGTTGGACGGCAAGGGCTGCTTGGGTTGGTTGTTGCTGGAAGAGACGAATCAGGTCTCCAATACAGTTGAACCTGTCCTCTGGTAAGAACGCTTTTTGCACTCTGGTGTCCAAAACTGCTCCTATGTAGGAGATAACCGGAACCGGTTGTAGATGTGACTTTTTCCAATTGATTTGAACACCTAGGTCGTGGAGAAGATCTATCACATAACGGATATGCGAAAGTAACTCTTCTTTGGTCTTTGCTGCCAGAAGCCAGTCGTCTAGGTATGGATAGATAGCAATCCCTCTGGTATGTAGGTGTGCAATCACCACAGCCATGCATTTTGTAAAGACCCTCGGTGCGGTAGACAGTCCGAAGGGCAATACATTGTATTGGTACACTTCCCGTCCGACGGTGAAACGTAAGTACTTTCGGTGGCAAGGTCGAATACTTATATGAAAATAGGCGTCCTTGAGGTCCAGCGTTGCAAGCCACTCTTCTCCCTGAAGGAGAGGTAGGATGTGCTGTAACGCCATCATGCGGAATTTTCGGACGTGAATGAATTTGTTCAGGCGACGGAGATCCATAATGGGTCGTATACCCCCATCCCGTTTGGGAATTTGGAAGTAACGGGAGTAGAACCCGTCTAGCCTGTCTGCCCATGACACCGGGGATATTGCCCCTTTGCAAAGAAGATCCTTCACCTCTTCCCTCAGGAGATCCGATGCAGGAGTGAGCTTCATCCCCATAAAACGAGGAATGGTCTTGAATTCGAGTGCATAGCCTGAGCTCACAATCTTCAGGACCCATTTGTCTGATGTTATGTGGTGCCATGCGGGGACATGGCTGGCCAGCCTGATGGTTGGCTGGGACAGAATAGTCGGTGGTGAGGACGGTACCCGCGCTGGCTGGGAAAGGGAGAGAGGAGGAGGTGTCAATGGGCAATTGCAATTTTCAAAGACGCTTTTGGTTGTCCTGCGTCTTGGAACGCTGGGGTTGAGAAGCTTTATGCCTCTGCTGGTAGGCTCGCTTTTGATATGGGGTATATGGCTTTCTGAAATCCCGGCGATCTTGGGTTCGATAGTTGGGCCTGTATTTTCCATAATTGGGTCGGTATCTTGATGACTGCCCGGAGGATGATTGGGCAGCAGTGAAGGTTTTTGCCGTGAACTTGGATTTTTTTAACTGTTCCATTGTGGCGTCTGTGGTGGTGCTGAAAAGACCGGAGCCATCGAAAGGGAGGCCTTCGATCTTTTCTTTCATGTCCATCTGGAGATTAGTGGACCGCAACCAAGCATGCCTGCGTAGAGTGATAGCTGCTGTCATGGCCCTGGACTCACTTTCCGCTAGGTGTTTAGAGATGCTTAGCTGGCGACGAGTCAAATCCCCAGTGTTTTCCAAGGTCTGGCGGAACTTAGCCCTAAACTCATGTATAGGTAAAGATTCCAGGTCTTTTTCCAAAAGTTCCCAGAGGCCATGTGTGTATTTGGCCGTGCAGGCCGCATAGTTGGCCACTTTGATCGAAAGGCACGAAGTCGAATACACCTTCCTGCCCTAAAAGGTCTAGTTTTCTGCCCTCTTTATCCGGAGGAACTGTATGGCGTTTGCCTGACTTAGAAGAAGTGGCGCAATCAATAACAAGAGAATTGGGCGCCGGATGCTTCAACAAATATTCATTGTCCTTATCTTGTACCCGGTAGAGGCTCTCAAGTTTCTTGGAAGTTGGCGTGGAGGTGTGGAGTACTTCCCAAGCGCACTTAGCCGCCCTAGTGATCACTGGTAGCATAGGGAGTGCCACTGGAGCGGTAGATTGAGACTGAAGCATAAAGTTGTATACCGGATCATCTATTGTCGCCAAAGGAGAGCGAATGTCCAGCCCCAGGGAATCCGCCATCGCACGAATGTGCTTGTGGTAAGCTTTTAGCTCATCATTCGGAGATACATACGTGGGTGGAGCCACATCCACTGGAGAATCCGCAATATTACTGTCCTCATCCGAATCCGACTCAAAATCGGACGAACCATAATGTTCAGAGGGGGAGCAAGGAGACGGCTCATTTCCATTAGTTTGAGCAATGGTTTGTGTCTCTTCAGTGCTGACAGATGAGTGTGGCAGGACATCTGTCTGAATGGAGGCAGACCTTGTGCTCATAGGAAAAGTCTGTGAAGCACGGTGAAATAGTTCTGGGCACTGCGTCTGGGTAGATACAGTAGACACAGAACGCAGTGGCAATCGTTGAGACCCGGTGTCATCAAACACATATGGTTCTCCAGGTGAAGTTGTACCCATGGGATCCTGGGGGTATTCACAGGTGTGCCATGTTAGCGGGGAGCGTCCTTGGCTGGCGGATTGAGGTCTGGAGGAGTGTGCTGTGGAGACTGAAGGTTGAGATGGGCCTGCATCTGTTGGCAAGAAACCCTTAAAGGTAGAGGTTGTCCGTCTACTCGACGTTGAGTCCAATAGCGAAAGCAGTGAGCGAGTCGCTGATGGTAGAATATCCTCGGCATCGACGTCTATGATCTCGAAAGCAGGAGGTGGGCAGCGTGGCGTCACCTGAGAAGTGAGGACCGGGGTGTGCAGTACAGTATCTCGAAGACCGACCGACGGTGTAGATGGCGAAGCCGAGTGTAGTGGGGTCGGAGCTGGCGATAGAGCTCGAGCAATCGGCATCGAAATCGACGTCGAGGCAAGCACCGGTTGAACAGCAGGAGTCAATATCGAGGCAACTGTCGATGCTGAAGGAGCCGTCGACATCGAAGGATTTGTCGGCATCGACTGAGCTGTCGACATCGAGGGAGCAGGTAGCGCCGACTGATCAGTCGTCATTGGTGGCACTGCAGTGGTCGATGGAATCCCCAATGTTGATGGTAAAGCTGACGACTTCGATACTCTTGGTGGAGATGGAGTACGAGGAGGCAGGTCTGGGGATCTTCGACGTTTTCTAGGTGGAGAACTATGCCGATCCATGTTTCGACGCCCAGAAGGAGAGTCGTTACGTCCACTTGAACGAAGATCCGGTCTCGATGGGGAAGATGAAGAAGATGTACACGGCGTCGATGTTGACTTTACCGGTTTCGATGTCGATGTGGATAACTTGGATACACGCGAAGGAGCTGGAGATTCCTTCGACTTAGAATGTTTCTTCGGTATCGAAGTAGGCTTCGAAGAATCAACTCTCTTCGATGCTGAGGAAGACTTTCGGTGGCGGCTCGACGTTGATGGAGGTGCCGACTCCGCCCTCGGGGGCAATTTTGAAGACGAAGTCGATGTCGAGGGACGAGGAGTACCCGGAGTGGAGGGGCTCAGAACCTCGTCATAAATAGCGGCCCGAAGGCGTAGCGCTCGGTTTTTTCTCGTTTGCTTCGAGAAAGAGAGGCAAATCTTGCAGGAGGCGACATTATGTTCCTCACCGAGGCATAATAAGCAAAGGTCGTGAAGGTCTTTGGAGGGGAGTTTCGCCCTGCAGCCTTCACACCATTTAAAAGATCTTTTCTCCTCAGTCATATTCACACTCGTAGTGGAGTCCGTTCCGAGGTCGAAGAGCCGGGATCGTCGTCAGTCAGTCCGCGTCGAGAACCGGGAAAACCGAGAAGTCAGTCCGAGTCAAATTCCAAACAAAGGTCGCTTTCCAGTCCGTCGTCAAAACCAAAAATCAGTCAGTAGAGGATGAACTCGTTCTTAATGTAGAGAGGAACTTTTCCAACAGCTGAGGTGGCAGACCGAGGTCCAAACGCAAAGGCGGTCGGAAAAGAACTGAGGGACTTCGCGCCAAAGACACGCCTTATATAGAACGCTCAGCGTGGGGGCGTGGCTTCGGCGCTTCGACAAGCTCAGGCATGGCTACCGCGTGACTCCTGCGCAGGCGCAGAACCCATTCTTATGGGTATCGACGGATCTCGATCCAGATCTTCTTGTTTTGGTCTTACTGGCAGGAACAACTGCTACTCAAGCTGCTCCAGCCATTCCTAGCCATTCCATCTGATTCCTAGGGGGCTCCTCCTGGCACTGCCCTCAGGAAGATGGGGGGAAATGTATGGTATGACTTTGTACTCCTCAATGGGGGCAGGCTTGGGTAAATACCCAAGCCTGCTGGTGTGGAGGAAAGGGCGGGGGAGGCTTCTGCCTCAATGGCCAGGTTCTTCCCTGCTCCACTGCCCTCCAGCCGCTACTGCCTGAAACATTAAGTGACATGTTTTGCAGATGCTTATGGATGAACCACATTTATCAAGGTGTAGTCTGCCTTTTCCTCTGATGGGAGGCACATCCACAGCAATGAGGTTTCACTTAAATGCCTCTTATGTGTGATGGTCAACATGTTGTGCAGACTTACACCCATGTTTTCCATTGGCCTGTACTGCTGTGGGTGTCTAGGCAGCACTGACAGCCTTGCACAAGAGTGCAAGTGTACAAATGCTTAAAGTTGGGCACTAACACTTCAGGAACACAACTTAGACTGGCTGATGTCCAGCCCAACAGCAGCAAAGGGGAGGGTGATTTTTACTGCTCTTTTCTCCTCCCTCCTAAAGCACTATTTACTTGCAGGGTCATGCGGCCCTCAGGGACATATTCCTTCAAGTGAATCATTCTTTAGGAGGAAGGAGAGACCAGCAAAAATGCATCTTCCCTGCTGCTGCTGGGCTGCTGAAGAAGAAAGAAATGCAACTAGTTTCCAATGTCTGCATCTCCATAGGGCTTCTTCCATTGTCATAGTACTGCGGGGAATATCAGCCGCTGTTTCTGATATAAGTTGCGCTCCCAAAATGTGGGTGCACAGCTTTAGGTATCTGTGCAGCTGCATTGCAAGACTGCAAGACTGCCTTAGAAGCCCACAGAAGCATGGGCTGTTGGGAAATACAGGCATACGCCAGCGCAACATACGTTCTTGACCAAAGTGTTCAATATAAAATGGATGGAGACACTGCTTGATTCAGTTTTCAGGAAAGGCTGCACATTCACTGTAATAATTGACAAGACTTAGAAGGCAAAGAGAGATGGCGGATAGATCTAGAATGTATTCTAGATCCTTTTTCAATGCCTCTCTTTTCCTAGGATTGGCACGTAGACACACCCTTCCTCAACACTTTCAGAAAAGTCTCTGAGAATTTCCACTTCATTTATACTCTTTATTGCTTAAAGACTTTGGGTTCAGGTTAACTGAAAAAAAACGTCCAACTGACTTTGGTGAAAACCATGCCTAGAGGATATCTTAAGGAACAAGCTTAAATGAAGAATTGTGCAAGAAACTACGAATGATTTTTAAAAATTCTATTGAGGAAGGCAGTTATCTTTTGCATACCACACAACCAAGATACCTCCTTCATACATGAACATTTTGAGAAGTACAGCTCATCAAAATTCATTTGTCAAACTCACTTCATCTTTGAACACTTTGCCATGTTCTTCACAGCCTGGCAAACTCCGTACGAATTCTGAGACCTGCCAACCAATTGTAAGATCATTTAAAATAAAAGCACAACAGCACATTTTCTGGGGTACAATCTATTAAGACTCAGACTATTACTAGCAATAGATAAAGCAAAGGATGTTTAGCACAGAAAAGGGCAATAATATGCCTAATAGTGCTTTGTTGCCATTGTGTCAGATAAGTTCGCTAAACTGACAAGATCACATGCTTTTTTTTTAGCACCATTCAGCCTATTTTAATTTCATTTTAAAGTCTGTGTGGCTAATTTAGGTTTAATTGTATTTTTCTCACTTCTCTAAGCACGGAAGTTAGGTTTGTTGGCTTATAATAATTATTGAGATGGGTTGCAAATTTTATTTTTACAGAAAGTCATTCTCTTCTGGTTCCTATATTATACTGTTTATGCGAGTATTGTGTATGTATTTTGTGCAGGTCAGACACTGGGTGTATCACTGGAATCAGCTTTCTGTGCTCTGACAATATGAAATTTGCATCTGCATCCAGTCCCCCCCCCCTTTTCCATTGATGTATCTTAAAGACACAATTGGGGAGTGGGGGGAAGCAGTGTCTGAATTTTCTCTAAGACAATATTTGCTCTTAGAACAAATCTAAGACAGTGATTTGTTCTAAGAATGTCCTAAGGGGAAATCTAATAGAGGAACAAAGCCTACAATAAATTGTAGGACCTGCCACAATTAGAAGAGCAAGATTTGGGGCAAGGGCACCCAGTCCACTCAGCACCACACAGTGCCTGTTAGATCCCCACTGGGGGTGGGGGAGTACTTGAAACATTGGCAATATCTCCCCTCCCCCATCATAAGTGGTCTTCAAAGCAGGTTACATCTAAGAGGGTGCAAACTGCAGACCTCCTGAAAAGTTCACTTTATGCTATAACATATTCCTATAATTATATCATGCATTCCTATGTGTATTCTATATTTTCTAGTCTATGTGTAGAATTCTGTGTATTCTATGTCAGGATTTCCCAACCTGTGGTACTCCAGATGTTGTTCAACTACAACTCCCATAACCCACAGATACAATTTATTGTAGCTGGTGATGATGGGAGTTGCAGTTTAGCAACATCTGGAGCACTGCAGGTTCTGTACATATTCTATATATACACACACACACCAGGATTTTAGCCAATCAATATACTTGCAAACAAGTAGTAATCAAACTCTGGTGTGATTGGATAAGGGTTCTAAAAGGTATAATAGCTGAAGGAAGAGCCTCCCCATCTCTGGCAACTTTTAAAAGTCTCTAGAGGCATATTTATTCACCCAAGCTTTTTAACTAGAATTGTGGCTTTAGATGGTTTTAATTTGTTTTATGTTGTGAATCGCTCAGAGACGCAAGTTTGGGGTGGTGCAAAAATATTAAAAATAAATAAATAAAAGTAGTAGAGTGGATAACAAAAGGGCCTCCATTTCTTCAGAGGAAGCTTGCAGGCCCTCCCAAGTCGTGGTCACCTTCAGCTATCTAGAAAAACAATCACACCATCTCCTGTCATTGAGATTTGTGAGCACAATAAACTGTTTGTATATTGTTAACTGAACAGGTGTGTCTGACCATTTCTCCTATAGGTTACATATTGCTGGTAGCTCTGGAGGACCTAGCTTTTTGCCTCACTATGTCTCTACTGTGGTAGTGGCCATGCCTGGGGAGAGCAAGTCAATTCGTATTTTTCATTAATTTAAAGTCTTACAAAAGGAATAATACCCCAAAGGCTAAATAATTAACTAAACTTTAATGGAATCCTTGCTGAAAAGAATATACCTCATCTGTGCTCCACTTGGAAACTTTATTGGCAGGGATTCCAGCCACTTTAGGAAGGAGCTTGCTCTGCTGTTCCCACCGTAATGGCAAGCCTGGAACTGTCAATTTGGAAGAAAAAACGACTGCTTGAGGATGGGACCTCTTAATACTGGATTCCTTCATGTCTGCAAAAAAAATCAAATAAATGTGGCGACTAATAAGTCATATTTGTATTCTCAGTTTAATATATTCAGCAGATGGTTATACCAAATACAGGAGAACCTAGGCATTCACATATCCAGCATCTGTGGTTTCACATATCCGCGGTCAGGTAACTGACACCCAATCTTGGCATACGTGGGGGGGGGGGGGGAATGGGCAAAAAAGGATTACTTCCGCACATCTATGGGTTCAGGATGGCCTGAAATGAGCTTGGAGGTCATTTACAGCCACCATTTTGAGCACCGGAACCATTTTGTGGCTCATTTGTGAAGAAGAAATTGCAGATTTGGGCCTTTTGGGGGGCATCACTGGATATCTGGGGACCTGCAGAGCACGGTAAACCACTTTGTTTATGTTATTTTGACTAGTTTTGGCATTGTTTTTACCTCCCCCTCAGTGTTCCCTGTAACAGGGAATTCCAGATATTGTTGACTACAACTCCCAGCATCCCCAGCTGCAATTGTTTTTGGCTGGAGATGCTGAGAGTTGTAGTCAACAACATCTGGAATTCCCTGTTACAGGGAACACTGCCCCCCGCCCCGCCGGCCCTCGTTCCAGGAACCTAACCCCCTGAATCCCATTGACTCAATGCCTCAGTATCTGTGATTCCATTATCCGTGGTACTTGTGGAGAACAGAATCCCTGCAAATACTGGGGTTCTCCTGTAGTATTACATTAAAACACACGTGCACATGCGCACGCACACATACATATCCCTAAAGGGAAATTTGCAGTGACTTCAGCCTCTTTCTGTCACTGAAACACAATTACAAGATAGTTTTAAAGATTCTCTCTATTTAACAAAAAAATAACTGCAGAGGTAACTGATGCAATTCTGTTGTTCTGTAGCATTCATTTCCTTTTCTGTCTCCAAGCATTCTATAATATCCAACATTTTTGAACCCTAAAGTTGTGAACCTCACCTTCAACTTTAGTGTGCCACCATACCTTTTGGAGGTACTTTGCCAGTAGTACTACCCCAATTACCACCAAGCAGTTTGTAATTCTCCACCAAGCAAGCCTTCTTTCCACATTTCACTGCTTGACATCCAAAATCCTCTGACATGTAAACAGTTGCCCTCCTCTCCATCCTGATAACTAAATATCTGTGATTTCTGCATCTCCTATATTTAGAATGGGGCTTCACAGGAAATGCAGAATAAACATTAGTGCAATAGCTGGGATCAAAATAAACATTATTGCAATAGCTGGGATTAGATTAGATTGGAATTTTTATTGGTGAAGTATTCCATAAATGTCAGTTTAGGTCATTAATTCCCACTATTCCAAATATTACACTAAGTAGTTACCTTTTGTTTCATTTTCACTTTCCATCTTCTCTGCCTCATCTTTCGTAGCAATTTCCTTAGCTGGCTGGCATCCCCTAAGAAACAGAAGGCTGAATTACATAATATAAAAACCTGATGATCACAGAATTAGAGTTGGAAGGGACCTTGGAGGTCTTCTAGTCTAACCCCCTGCTCAGTGCAGGAACCAGCTACAAGAACCCCAACAAAAAAGAATCAATAATATCTCATTCTTGTCACCTTTGCATAGAATACTCTAACACAGGACTGTCAACCATAAGACTTGATAACTTCATTAGTCCCTTTGTGGTCCTCAACAAAGCCCATCCACACAAATTGCTACCACATCCACACAAATTGCTAAACCCTCTTCAGAGCTTGAAAATGGTGTCCTTGTATGCTATAGCATTAGTCTGTCCTTCAGTCCAATTAAATTGGCCAGGCAGATGTCAAAGAGTGCGGAGTTTAATATATGAAATCTGCCACTTGTTAGCATTTACAGTAAAAGGGAAAGGATGTAATTGTGGGCTTTGGTCAGTGGTTAAAGACTTCAGGAGACCACATTTTTTTAGTCCACCAAATGTCTCTCCAAATACATAATAATAAGATTTAAATTTGCTGCCACTTCTATTAGTTGTGGATCCTTAACAATATACTCCTTACATGTGCCCCAAACTGCTTCTGAAAACAGAACGGTAAAGAAAAACTGAGGAACAAGAAGGTTTCTGCAATCTGAAAGGAAAGCTGACCCCTGGGGACATGTTGTCCCTCTCATTAACTAAGGAAACATATTAAGTAAATGTAGTCAGGGAGCTGGAAATTGGCCCCTGCATCACTGGTCTGCCAGCCAGCTGTATCTGCTTTTTAATTCCGACTATGATAGCAAGATGCTTTCTTAACCTTGCTTATGGGCACATATCTATGAAGAGGGAGAGAGACATCAACTCAACAAAACAGAGCAGCATTACGAGTATTTTCTGCCCTGGAGGCCACTGATTTCAGGAATAACTTTGCTGAAGTTACTATTATTCAAGGTGTTGCTTTCCTGGAACAAAAACCTGTCCCATCCTTCTGCTAGAAATTACTAGAAAGGTTGTAGCACTATGAGGAATTTAAGTGGGATACCTAACATACCAGGTTAAAGATCTAATAGTCAGCTAATCATTTAGCAGATGCTAAGTGGATAAGCCCTCTAATGAAGGGAGAAAAAAATCAGCAGAAAGAGGAGCTAAATAGCAAACATTTGGATATAATATCACAGAAGTCCTCAATCTCTTTAAACTTAGGGAGCCTTACCTACTTACTTACATGAACATGTAGACAATACAAGGGGGATATGCTAAACGTTTCAAGCTCAAAATGAGCCATTTCAGGAGTTCCAAGCTCAAAACAAAACACCCTTAAAATAAAGGGCATGTTTTGAGCTTGAAACAAAACGACCCCATTTAAAGTCAAAACATTTCGAATGCAATTTTAGAGGGCTGTTTTCCCTGGGAAATCTGGTCTACCAATTGGGGTTGATGGGTAGACCTAGCCTCCACCCCGGACTTAGCGCATTGGCCCACCTTGGAAGACTGGTCTACCGGGCAGACCAGTCCTCCGAGGCTGGGTGACATGCTAAGTCCAGGTCGGAGGCCTACCCACCGACCCCAATTGGTAGACCAGCTCTCCCCAGAAAAACAGCCCTCCAAAATGGCACTCAAAATACTCGAAACGTTTTGAGTTTGTTTCATCAAAACAGCCGACTTGGCCACTGTTTTGACAGAACTTTTCGAGCATTTTATGTTGTGTTTCAAGCTCAAAATGAAATGCAAAATCCATTTCGTGCACATCCCTACTACACACAGAAAGAGTGGATTTGCCTGTCAAAAGTTAAGTATTCATGTACCTGGAGAAACAGTGTGGCATAGTGGTTAGGGTATCTGATTTAGACCAGAAGACCTAGGGTGAACTCTCTGCTTGGTGACAATCACTCTCAGCACCTAATCTACTTCACAGGGTTGCTATGAAGATAAAAATGGGATGGATGGTTAGAGAACCATGTATGCTGCTGAGCAATATGGAAATTAGCAGGAGAAAAGTAGAATAAAGGGTTTGCGGGGAGTGGGCTTAGACGACTGGAGGGGAAGCCCTGGGCGGTTGGATTGGCCACCCACATGACTGCCGGCTTTGTCACGGAGCCACAGGGGGCTTGGAAGTTTGGGGGCTGCGCAGCCCCTAGAAGTTCCAGCATGCTCTGGAGAGACCCCTGAGCCAGGAGGTTGCTTTTTAGCCTCCCGGTTGGGAGTCTCCTCATGAGGAGCCGTGCTGTGGCAACACACAATCCAGAAACCCCGGTTAGCAGAGCGCTCGCTCTGCTAACCTGGGCTAAGGGGAGGGCTTCGCAAGTGGGTTACCTGCTTTGAGGCAACTGGACTCGCCTGCGAGCCCGGTGGTTCTCACGTTCTGCTAAAATCGGGCTAGGCTCCCCTAGCCTGATTTTAGCCAATTGTGATAATAGCCTCACTATCTTTCAAATGTGGCCCATTGCAAGAAAACGTGCTCTTTCTCAATTATGAAGACAGGAGCATACATTATATGAGCTACTAGTGTAATTGGCTATAGCTGTCAATTTCTATTATTTTAGCACTTCTTATTTTATTTGATAATAGATGTTTCTTCCAAAACATTAAAACATTCACCTGAAGTAGTTTTAGGATTGATTGGTGAAATTTAAGTTCTTATTAAACAAAGTTTCCTAGTATATCTGATATTCCTTATATATCAGATGGTCAGATTATTTATCATATTTCTATACTGCCTGATATGTACATCTCTAGATTATTTTCCCCAGCTGCTGAAATACTGAAAATTGCCTAACAATTTTCCTATCTTTAAAAAACTTTATTTTACTATATTTTTAAGTAAAATAAACCTGTCTTTAAAAATACCACAGGCAAATCTGTAAACAGCTCAGGTAAGCTTACCCCCTTTTGCAAACTCATTTAAAGGATTCAAAAGTGAAAACAAGAAACAAAATACAATATTTAGAGCAGGCGGTGACATCTTCAAACAACAATCCTAAAATTCAACAAATAATACACAAGTACTTAAGTCATTTTCGATGCTGGAAAATGAAACAAATAATCTAGCAGTTAAAGCCTAGCAGCCATCATTTTCTAAGATCAGTAGCGGCTTGAAGAGATGTATATCTTTTACAGAAAGTAAAAAAGGAAGTGAGCTTTATGAGTATTTACAGGGTGCAACTGACTGTCACATAGCAACCCACTGCTATCTTAATGTAGAAATATGGTCAGTTCATAAATAAATGCATTAGTGAAGAAAGCAATATCCTGGAACATGAAGCAATGAAGACAGCCAAATATAACAAGTAACAAGGCCAGGACAAAACATAATTCAATGAATTAAAAACACCTCCATTAGCCTGTGGTTTCATTTATCAATGGTGATGCACTGTCATCTATCACTATTATTTAATTTAGTGTTAGAGAATGTCATGAAGGAATTAACTCACTATGAAGGGTATATAAAACTGCATAGCCTTTAGCTACAGAAGATGTCTAGTATTATAAAGGGGAGGGGGAAAGAGATGAAGGAATGCACTGAGCCTCTACAAATCTTAAATCCATATAATAGCCAAAATGATAAAACTTTGCATATATTTTGGTCTTTGTTTAGTTTCTATAATGTATTCTTGTTCCTAAACATTAAGGTCGTTCACACAACCCAAATCCCTGGTGGCTAGGGAGGGCTGGGGGGTGGGAGGCAGGAGTATACCTACCTTCCCCCACACGAGCACAGCAATCCTCACATCCTGGCACTCGGCTGAGCACAATTGCCTCGGCTGTGGCAAGAAGCACAGCAGTCTGGAGGCCAGGGAAACACAGCCCAGCCTCCAAATATCCCACAGTGCACTACACAAGAAGACACACAGCCGGGATCCCAGGTAGAAGGGGCATGCTCACTCCATTCTACCTGGGCAATAGTCTGAGGAAGAATCTCGGACTAGCCGGTGGGGCAATGCTGTGGCACTCCACACGAGCAGTGCTACCCAGGGAGGGCTGTGCAAGCCAGGGTAGGGCTGCTTGTGTGAACAGCCTCTTGGTATTTTTGCACAATGTTGAATATTTTGGTGGGTGGGGAGGAGGGAATTAATTGAAAGGAAAAGGAAGCTACTAACACACTCAACCTGGGAACCACATCCATGTAGTGTGATCCCCATGTCAAACCAGGTCTGCCCTGGTTTGTTTGAATGGGAGACTACACATGAGCACTAGCGATGTGCACGGACTGATTCGGCAGTCCTTTCACAGACCGTCAAACCAATCTGGAGGTCCGGCGTTTGGACCAGTTCAGTGGCAGGGGGAGCTTACCTTAAGGAGCAGGGAGGGGTCTTGAGAATCCCTGCCTGCTGCTGCCTTTGCAGCAAACCCTGCCCTATGCTCCCCTCCCAGCATTGTGATAGGGAGCCCTGCTTATGTTGCCATGAATATTCGTGCTCATGAGCATACACTGCTGTTGCTTCCCTATCAGAGAGCAAAGTGCCTGTCCTGTCATGTAGTCCCCTGCTTGCCAGGTGGGAGAAGGAAGGGATAGAGTGGGAAAAGGGAATGCCCCCAAGCAACTATGCAGCTTGACAAGCAGACAAATCTGGGATAGGATGTGGCAGAGTCCTGAGGGGCAGGGCTGGTTCTCCAAGAGGCAACCAGCAAGAAGCGTCAAAGGCATGGAGCAGCCATGTCCTCAGACGGGTCTGCGCTGCTGCCTCTATGATTGTGGTTTGAAAACTGATACAAAACCGCCGTTAGAGCTGTGTCCGGAGTTGTATGCCCCAGCTACAATTTATTGTGGCTAGGGATGATGGGAGCTGTAGTTCAGCCACATCTGGAGGCTCCCAGTTTGGGAACCACTGATGCAGGCTATTACCAAATCATAACACAGGACAGGTTGCAATGTGTCTTTAGAGATGTTGGCTTGGATCCAAAGCAGAAAGATAAAAATGTATCAGTGCTGCCCCATGAATGTGTGTGCAAATACTAGGAGAAGACTTCATATAGCACAGCATCACAATGTATTAGGGAACTGCATTACCATATAAGAAACATGATGAATAAGGAAGAAACAGGCTATAACACCTAAATTCTAGAGGACCATAAAAGGTGTTGAAAAGAATTTGCACAGAGAGCTTGTGCACATGTAAAATCTTGTTTGGATTTGTGGGGAGGTAACTCCCCACAAATCTTACATAATTATTTTCTCTTAGGTCAGAAATAGCCATTCCATGCAGAGAAGAGGCTTTCTGGCATCTTTGAATCTAAGCCATTATGTTTTTGATCATTAGGTGAAATAATATATGACATATATTACACATCTTGGTATATTATGATGTACTAGCCAACCCGCACAGAGCATCTGTGTGCTCTTTGGGGGCCTGCTGTTCCCCCACTCCAGCCCCACTCTCTTTTGCCCCTCTCCCCCCTCCTGCCCCACTCCCTCCTGCCCCCCTCCCCTCCCTCCTGCCCCCCACCCTTCTGCCCCACTCTCTCTTGCCCCCTCCTTCCCACCCCACTCTCTCTTGCCCCCTCCCCCTGGCCCCCTCCCACCACAGTCAGGTCCTTCTTACCAAGGTGGCGGTGGTGGGCTGAAAAGTTTCCCTCCCAACCCGGCCTCCGATGCCTCTGGCGGCCAGGCCTGGCTGCCACCTTTTCCATATCTGGGACGGCCAGGCCAGGCTGTCCTGCTGCCTCCGCCTCCCGCTTGGTCAGGCCGCCGCCACCTCTCATACCTGGGATGGCCTGGCCAGGCCAGGCCGCCCCACCACCTCCTACCAGGTCAGGCGGCCGCCGCCTCTTCAATACCTGGGACGGCCTGGCCTGGACAGCCCAGGCCGTCCTGCCGCCTCCACCTCTGAGCAGCCGGCCAAGGCCACCTCCTCTGGCCATTTTGTGGTCCGCTCCCACCACCGCCATTTTTTCTTTCCCCTCAACTCTCGCTGGGCCCAGGAACTCTCGCAATGTGTCGCAGGAGTTCCGCCGCCAAATCCAGGAGGACACGCACCGGCTAAGAGAATTAAATATATATCGATTGCTTGTTTTATATTTTTATTCAATATATTTAAGGGTTCTCAGAGACTTCTTTGACCAGTGCAGCATTCTCAGTGCACTGCGGGATACCAGGAGGCTGGGATAATGATTCCTGGCCTCAGAGCGATCCATCCTGCTCTGTGCTCCCACCAAGTACAGGATGATCATCTGGCGGGCAGTGGGGGGGGGGGGATGCGGGCAAGGATTGAGAAACCATAGGTCCTGTGAATGGCCCCAATGATTTTATTTTTTTTTAAAGCTGGATTTCTAGTCTACCTCAACCACAAATAGAGTGTCAGAGAAACATGAGCTCACACCATATATAACAATCACTTGTGGTGCTTTGCTATTTAGCAACATAAGCCAATCAAGGATGATGGGCAGATGCCACATTTTAGATTGCTATGCAGCCATCTCTCAAAAGAAATACGTTGCAGCTTCATCAAGGAACGTTCTGGTAATTTGTGTCAATAGGGTTTTAGATGCTGTATATTTACAATTATTAATCAGTTTAAAACAAGCCAATCTTGGGATTTTAGTTCTAGGAAGTAGGGATGTGCCTGGAACCAGTTCTGTACTCTCCCGGGAAGATGGAGGGGGTTCCTTTAAGGGGCAGGGGAGACACTACCTACCTGCCAGCCCCCACCCCACTGCTTTCCCACCGCCAGCACTCTCATAAAAAGCGGGTACATGGGACTGCAGCAACCCTCTCTGCACCCCAGTCAATGTTGTAATGGAAGTGGCTGATGGACGTGCACACAGCATGCATGTTCTCATTGGCCACTTCCGTTGCAATGCTGACCAGGGCACACGGAGGGACACTGCAGTCCCACATGCCCGCTTCTTACGAGAGCACTGGTGGGAGGAAAGTGGTGAGGTGGGGGCTGGAAGTATGCAGTGCCTCCCCTGCCCCTCAAAGGAACCCTCCCCACTCTCCGAATTGGCTTGAACACCAGTCCACAGAACCTGTTCGGCATTCCTAGAATGGAGCGCCAAATGGTTCCATGCATATCTCTACTAGGAAGGCGTTCAGGATCCATAATATATTATTCCCTAGAGAAAGCCACAACAGTTACATGGTTTCAAACTGTTGTGTAGATTTGCTAAAGTGAATGGTATTTTTCTGGAATGCAGAATGTGACTGCCATCATATTCTATGGAAAGCCAAGCATGAGAAACTAATAAATATTAATAGCTTTGCACAGTGGCTGTATCGTAGCCAATAAGGTAATAAATATTAATTAACAACGATTCCAAAATCTAGAAAAATATGTTTACAAACAAATCTTTTTTATGTTACCCAGTAAACATGATACCAACATATGTGGCCTTAACTGATAATTTTTAATGCAAATACTAGAGGTTGCTTACCTGTAACCTTGGTTCTTCTAGTGGTCATCTGTCCTTTTACACCAATGGGCTATGCGCCTGCGCAGAGACCTCGCCGGAACCCAACAAGCTCAATTCTCCTGCTTTAGGCAGGAACCCCGCCCCCAGCTGCTATATGTGGCTTTGCCACTCCACATCCCCTCAGTCACGGAGTCTACCTTCAGTAGACCCAGCGGGGAGGATGGGAGGGTATGTAAAAGGACAGATGACCACTAGAAGAACCAAAGTTACAGGTAAGCAACCTGTAGTTCTTCTATGTAGTTTCTGTCTTTTACACCAATGGGTGCATAACAAGCTAGCACCCCAGGTGGAGGGAACAAACAGAAACAAGGATACACTCTGCAGGAAATATTTATTTCAAAGAATAAAGTACATCAAATGAAAACAGAATGCAGGACAGTCCTGCCAAACCTAGCATCACTTCGTGCCCTGGCATCAATAGCATAATGGCGAATAAAGGAATGGGGCGAAGCCGAAGTAGCTGCTTGACAGATAGTGTACAAAGGGACTGCATGGTCAAAGGCAACAGAGGATGCCATGGACCGAACTGAGTGCGCCTTAACGGTCACAGGCAATTGTTTATGTGCCAAGGTGTAGCAAAGTTCAATAGTAGAAACAATCCACCTACACAGGGACTGAGCAAAAACTTGCAAGCCTTTGCAAGGCCCGTCATACAGAACAAATAGAGAATGAGTTTTTCTCCACTCTACCGACCTCTGAATACAGAAAGACAATGCCCGCCGAACATCCAAACGATGCAACCTGCATTCTGCATCAGACGAAGGGTTTTGAAAAAATACAGGCAAGGTGAGTGGTAGGGAACGATGAAAGGTAGAAAATACCTTCGGAAGGAACTGAACATCCGGGTGGAGCACAACCATATCCTTATGAAACTGCAGGTACGGCAGATCAACCCTCAGTTCACTCAACCTCCTAGCGGAGGTGATCGCCACTAGGCAACCTCCCAGGTCAGGAAACAAGGATCAATCGAAGCCAAAGGCTCAAAGGGCGGTCGCAGCAAACCAGCCAGTACCACAGACAAATCCCAAGCCGGTGACATAACAGGGTCATCCGGTAAAACATGTGACAAACCCTTTAGAAAGCTCTATATCAGTGGGTCCTTGAACTAGGAAACCTGAGTGGCGGGTGAATGTGCCACAATGGCCGCCAAATGTACTCTGAGAGAGGAGAGCTTCAAACCAGACTCTTTCAAAGACAACAGATAGGTACAAACATTTTGAACAGATGGGTTACAACATCAAACCCATTTTGAGTAGCAAATGTACAGAAACGAGTCCATTTATGTCCATACGACTTCCCCGTTGAAGGCTTTCTAGCCGCAAGCAGAATGTCTCTGAGTCTCACCAGGAATTTGGTAGGATCTTCCAGGCAGTCAGGTGCAGAGACTGGATGTCCGGATGGAGCACCCGACCCTTTTCCTTCGACAGCAGGTAAGGTAGAGCGGGAAGGCACACCCAAGTCACTGCCAGCTGTCTCAGAGCCACAAACCAAGCCCTCCTGGGCCACCAAGGGACTATCAGGATGACCCTGGAGCGGTCCTCCCTCAGTTTGCAAAGAACATTTGGCATGACAGGAAATGGTGGAAACAGGTAAAGGAAGATGCCTTCCAGGACAGGACGGAAGCATCGCCCAGAGAGCCCTCCCCTCCCCCTCCCCTGGAACAATAGTGGGCACACTGAGCAATGTCTCTAGATGCAAAGACATCCAGAACCAGAGCACCCCACATTGCGAATATATCCCGGAGTACATCCCAGTCCAACATTCACTCATGGAAAACCGTTTTCAGTCTGCTCACCGTGTTCACCTGGACTTTTAGTTTCCCTTGGATGTAGACTGCATGTGGTGCCACCGCATGTGCTACACACCAATGCCACAGGTCGACTGAAAGAAACAGGAGGCTCCTTGAGATCATGCCTCCCTGCTGATTGATTTAGGTTTTCGACGTTATATGGTCGGTTTGACTTGTCACCGAACAACCCGCAATTACCGGTAAAAATCCCCTTAGGGCATGGAATATGGCCAACAGTTCCAAATAATTGATGTGCTGAGCCCTCTCTGTCAGTGTCCAGTGGCTGCTCAGGCAATACTCGCCCAAATGAGTGCCCCATCCTAGCTCCGATGAGTCGGTTGTAATCACCCAGCGTGGAGGAGAGAGCTGGAAGGGTGAGCCGAGGTCCAGATGACGGGGCTTGACCCACCAAGCCGTGGCTCCAACTGAGTGGAGTCCCAAAGGAGGTCGAACACATCCAGGAACCACTTCTGAATGATCCACATCTGAAGACTCACATGTGGAAGCACGTATGTGCTGGCAGCCATATGGCCTAACAAGCACTGCACCGAGTGCATGGTCTGCAGCCCTCCGGCCAGGCAAGTGGAGGCCAGCTGTACCAGTGTCTCTATGCGAGCCTCCGGGAGGTAGACCTTCTCCAAGTTGGCCCTATAAATTGTATCCTGCGGACAGGGTCCAGCTGGGACTTCTTGAAGTTGATCTGAAAGCCCAGGCCATGCAAAGTGTTTATGACTGCCTTGAGAGAGCTCAAAGCAGCCTGCTTTGAACCTGCTAGGATGAGCCAATTGTCCAGTATGGCAAGATTTGTATGCCTTGCTCTTGTAGAAACACCACCACAGGGGCCAGAAATTTTGTAAAGACCCGTGAGGCCATCATTTAGGCCAAATGGTAAGGCCTTGAACTGACAGGCGATACCCCCTATCTGGAAACGCAGGAAACATTGATGTTGAGGGCGTAAGGAGATATTATAGTACACGTCTCTCAGGTCCAAGGAGACCATCCACATATCCCTTTCCAGCAGGGCCAAAATAGTCAGTAGTGACAACATCCAGAAACACTTGTAAACTAGGTATTTGTTTAAACCTCTGAGGTCCAATTTAGGGCGCTGACTGCCATCCAGTTTTGCAACAACAAAGTAACGGGAATAGAAACTCCTCCCAAAGGAGTCCAACTTCCTCTCCTCCTTATCACCCGGAGCAGAGTGACTGCGATCTTTAGACTTCTGCAGGGATGCCTCCACGACAATGGAATTAGGCGTCAGATGATTCTTCAAGAAGGTCGTATCCTCCTGCATCTGCACCCTATAGAAATTCTCCAAACACCTGTTGGGTTGTGAAAGAGTTGCCCACGCATGACTCCCAACAAGGCAGTGTTCGCTGGTAGAGAGGCCAGTACCTTAGCCTCAGCATCAATGAGACCAAATAAGGGTCCAAATCCCATTTTTATTCCGTATCAAGGCTCACACCGAGGGCCGAGGCCATGCGGGCCACATAGGCTGAGTATTGCTTCAGATCTTCCAACAGAGACATGGGTTTAGAGTCTGATTGATTTTCCAAAGGGGATGACCCCAAGGAGACTACATCTGAGTCCGTAGAACCAGGTTCACTTTCACTTTCCATCTCAGGAGGTGCAACTTGAACCAGGGCCAAGTCCAAAGGGACAGCTGGAAGCTCCAGAAGGTTATCCAATGGGCTCGGTACCGACCCATCTGCCTCCGCAGTTGGTTTCTAAGAAGGCTGCGTCACTGGAGGCCGAACCGGAACCACCGAAGGCGATCCGCACCCACTAGCACAGTCACGAAGGTCTTGTTGAGGTGAGCAAGAGCGAGGCCTCCCTTCCGAATGTGAAGGGGCCTTACGTCAATCATGATTAGCTCCAGCATCTCCATAAGCTGATCTCTCTCGGTACCAAGATCCGTACTGGAGCTTCCTATAGTCAGAACAATCCATTCGATAATCAGAGGGATACTGTTTATAAATGATGGCTTCCCGATGCCAATCTCCATAGGAGGTTTGTTTTCTACATATCCATGTAGGATGGTCCACGTCAATCCCAATCTCTCCTGTAGGGTTGCCAAATTTGGCTTTTTTAAAGCCACATTCTGGCTTATGGCCCATTTGACCCACGAGTATACCCCTTAGGTTCTGGCCACCCTGAATTTGTCTGTACTCCAAGGAGCGCTCCCCCAAGTCCCAACGCGCCCGCTGATCCCCATGGGGGGGTTGTTCCATGAGGCGCATGGGAGACGAATGACATCTAGGCAGCCACGTTGAATTCACAGTGGGCTTGTCCAGCGAATAGGGTTCACAGTAAGACATAGCATAGTCACATTCTTCGGCCACTACAGAGAGTTCCTGTTCCATACAGATACAGTCAGGCGTCTGGCTCAGAGACATCGAAGCCACCGGAGAACTAGTATGAAGGTGATAGTCAGTAGAACTTGGTGTTGGAGGAACCGGTACCATGGCTGGCCGACCTTCTGGCACCTGGTCAACAACCGCTGAGCCATGCCCGGAAGATGCCAATTTCGGCTTCTTAACCAACGGAGCCTCCAAAGAAAAGACTGGCAGGGGCTTCTTCTTCTTGGGAATAGGCGGAAGGTGTTGTCCTGCTGGTAGATGCGGAACAAGAGCCAGCTTCTTCTTCGGCGGCACCGAAGGGACCGAAGAGGGGTCCAGTACCAAAGGTGAAGTGTGCTTAGGCAAGTCTTCCATCAGTACAGAAGGGGCCAAACCCCCAGATAAGTCCGAGGAAGGAGTCAACAGCACCGGTACCAAGGTTGAGAGTTCTGAAGGAGCGCAGTCGAATGCTCTGACTGCATCGAAGGAGTCATTTTAAATTATTGCTTCAATTTCAAGGCCTCAGAAGAATGGAGGGCTAAGTCCCACAGGGCAGCGCACAAGCGAGAAGCCATATTCTTTTGAGCCTGCCTCGTACATCTCTGGCAATGAATGTAGGTCTTGATAATGTGGGATTCCTCCAGGCAGAGAAGACAATTCGGTATGAGTATCGGGGAAAGGGATCTTAAATCCACAATGAACACATTTCTTAAAGTTCTTTGTGTCCAGCATAGAAAACCTTTGGCCAGCTGGCCACAAAGCCCTCTCCTGGCTGGGATCAGAGCCAACAAAGATGGGGGGGCGGGGTTTCATAAAAAAATTAAAATGGCCAAAAAGAGTCACTACTGCATGTAAAAAAAAAAACCCAACAGGCATGAAACTGTGAAAACAGGAGAAAAAACAAGAGGATTCAAAAAACACAGTCCTACTTGTTGTCGAGCTGAAGATTCCATGACATCTACTGAAGCACGGACGACAAAGACTGAGGGGATGTGGAGTGGGGCAGCCACATATAGCGGCTGGGGGCAGGGTTCCCGCCTAAAGCAGGGGAATTGAACTTGTTAGGTTCTGGCAAGGTCTCTGCACAGGCACATAGCCCATTGGTGTAAAAGACAGAGACCACGTCGAAGAAGTTCAATTTCTCCCCTTTTACTTATGAAGTAATATAACTTCAGCTCTTACAGGAAGCAGTTTTAGTTGTGGGAAGGTTCTTTAGCAACAGATACACAAAAGGTTAATGAACAGTTTCACAATGGAAGCATCCAAAATAGATTATAAATTGATTTAAAAAAACAAAAACAACCCAACATGATGTGCTTAATTTGTACAATTGCCACAAAATATATTTATACTAGCTGGGCTGGGCACAGAGCATCTGCGCCTCCGGCCAGCCCATCCATGTCTGGCTGCCTTTTTCTCCCCCCCCCCCCGCTCCTACTGCTTTTTGGCCGACAAGGCGCCAGCTTCTTCCCCCCTCCCCCCACTTTCTGGCAGGGAGGTGGGCGGGTGGGTTGGCCGGCTTCTTCTCCCACCCGCCGGTTTCTGGCCGGCCAGCTGGCTGGCTTCTTCTCCCGTCCGCCACCCCTTTCTGGCCAGCTAGGTGCTGGCTTCTGCTCCATCCCGCCTGCTGGCTTTTTTTCCTGCCAACTGCCGCTTTTGGACCAGCCAGCCAGCTGCTGCCACCATTTCTTCCCCACCCCTACCATGGCTATCCGGCAGCTTTCCGAACTCACGCGAAAGCTGCCACACATGGGATTAGCTGCGGGTATGTCTTAGAGAATTATATATAAAGATTAATCTGGATTTAAAATAAACAACTATGCAACTCCAGTGAACTTTAAGCTTGTTTTTCTCAAACAGCAGTCCCTCATCCTGTGTATGGGAAACATTTTGAAATTGTAGGAAAATTTCAGAAGCATTTATGATACTACAGGCCAGCAAAAAGGTTTTTTAAAAATCCTTTGGGCATGCCCAAACCGTCAGTCATGCCTGAAGAAACTTTCAAGTCCCAATCTTATTAAATAGTATTAAATAGAATTTAAAAGGAAGCATACTCAGTCCTACAAAATAAATGAAACAGCAATTTAAAAACAAAGCACACATTAACCAAAAAATCCATCACTGACTCATAAGTTGCCTATATTGTTCTGAAATGGACAATACACACAATATGCTTGTATGCTGAGCTGGCAGGCACTATGAAGCACAACTATAATTCTGTTATGGTCATACTTACTTGATTACAGAAGAGGCTGCTGTTTCATTTATTTCTAGTTTTCTGTTCCAGTGCATAGATGGATTATTCAGAGGAATCTCTTCATTTAAACGGTCTGAAAGGATTTTTTCTTTGTTCAAATTTATCTCAGAATATGGGCAGCTGACAGCACTGAAAAATAGAAGTTGAGAAGAGATACATTAGATGCTGACAAATATTTCCTAGCTGAATTTAACATCCTATAGATTACAACTTGCCTGGATCTTGTGTGAATCCATTAATACAGAGAAGAAAATATGCCTTGCGGCATTCTTACTTTAGAACATTGCCAATTAAATTTGACTGCCACAAAGCTCATTCACGTGAGCAGCCCTACCTGGGCTTGCACAGTCCTATCTGGGTAGGGCTGCTCATGTGGAGCGCTAGGATTGGTTCTGATCCCAGCACTCTTCACTGGGATAGCCCAGGTTATACTGATGTAGAAGGGCACAAGTGCACCCTTCTACCCCTGTGTCTGCCAGTGGTCCCTCTAATTTTTTTCATCTCTATGCAGAATGAGCTTTGTTCTGGGCGGCAATATCAAGGCATTGTGTGTACACATGCATTCAGAATGGGGCCTTTCTAATTCAACCTGAGTGGGATCTAAAATTAACTGAGAGGGCATCAGAAAACTTGTGAGCGCACGCACGCCTTAAAGGGAACAGTGGTGTCTGCTCATATGGGCCGCCTGCAGCCTGAGCGTACACAGAGCCAGGGAGTTGGAGTGCCCAGCAGCAGGGAAATCCCCCAATGCACCATGCTCCTCACGCGGTACATAGTGGAATTTTTGGAGGCCTCCAGATTGCCACACAGCTCACTGCAGCATGGCTTGTGTGTGGCACCACAGCCAAAGAGGAAGCACAGATTGTCAGAGGGAAGGTAAGTGCAATCCTGCCTTCCTCCCACCCTCCCTAGAGCATTCCAGTGTCACAATGCGCAGATAGATTCCTTATGAAGGAATCTTACTCATCCAAGAAATGCCTTTGTAGTAGGAATTCCTGATACACAAATAGTTTTGTTCAGTTCAAAAACTATGAGAACTACACCTCATTTTTGGTGACAGTAATACAAATGTCAAATTATACAATGTCAAATTTCACATGTAAGTCATATTGGTGAAGACCATAAGTGAATGGGGTCTCCCACTGTCAGCTATAAATTGTAATTATCTGAAAGCACAACAAAAACTATGAAAGATGTTTGGTTTTTCTTCTTTCCTGTTGGGTAAGATGTCAGTTCTAACAGAACCATATAGCAGTATGGTGCAATTTTTTCAATGTGAAAATTTGCTTTAGAGTCTGGCAAGAGAAAGATATGAAGCAGAACTACATTTTGTGAAATTTTTGTAGAGTTAACAACAGTCTTTCCTTCCTAATTATAAAAAACCAGTTCAAGAGCCACAGTATGATGGGTCCTAACTACATTGCCCTGTTGAGAACAGGTGTTTCTTGTGCCAGCAAATCTGAGTGGCATCATGTTTCCACCTGCAAGACCTCTGCACCTTAATTCTTTCAGTCAAAAACAATCTCACCCCCACTTTGAATGTGCAAGCAATCCCATTGTCTTTTATAATCGTTAATCGTTTCTGTCAAGTAGCCCAGGACATTATGCCTTTTTGTATCTGATTCATGTATGTACCCAAGTTAAGGTGCAACTGGCCTCTGAATAATTTTCTTTGCATGCCTTTTACCTCTCCTGATGTCACTGGTTGCCTGCTCTAATGTAAATGAGGCCAGTATTGGAAATGGTTATATGGAAGAGTCACAGACTGCCAAATCCATCTGAGAATTTCTGTCTGGTTACCCAGTCTTCACTTTCTGTTAGAGAAGAACAGCTGTTCTAATATGACAGAAAATTAAGACTGGGCAATCAAATGCTCAGATAGATTTAGCAGAATATGAAGTTAATGCCCAAGTGCAATTTTTGCCCAAGTGAACTGCTTCATCTTTGTCAGTACAACATGGGTTTAATAAGACACCTTGTTGGTGAAAACTTAATTGGTTTCAGGGACTTTGACTAGAAACAGATAAATATTTTCATAAGTATTGGACAGAATACATTAAAATAGAAGGGGGGAAATACAGAAATCACATTTCTGAAGTTAGGTAAAGTAACAAAATGAGAGTAATTTAATATCGAGCAGACATCATACTTCATAGTTATACCTTCTAGGTGCCACAAAATGTGCCTAAAATTATTCTTTCAAAATCCAACTCTAATATACCCATCTATCAATAGAGTGTACAATATAAAGCTTCTACTCCCTTTGACAGACACTGCAGAAAGTATATTAAAGTGATTCTCATTTTCTTGTTAAGCTAAAACACCTGCTGTGGAATAGAATTACTCTTTTCTTTTCATTTAACTTTATTTCAAGTCTTTGTACAATGAAAGAAAAATGAACACGTTACCTGTTGTTTCTTTTTCAAAACTATGGCTCTTGCCACATATTTTTTCCATACGTATCACCCATTGTGACACCTTTGATTTTAATATCGCAAACTCTTCCATGAGAACAGTAACCCATTTAATATGCTAGCCATATGCATAACCACCCTGAAATGCCAGAAGTATGTGCAAGAGCAATCTCCCCCTCATCTGCTGTAATGTGCAAGAGCAATCTGCCCCTCATCTTTAGCCCATTCTGTTGGGTAGCCCAAGACACCAAGCTTTTTCACATTTGGACCAAAGTTAAGGTGCAATTTGTTTCTAAAGAAAAGGTTTGTCATATTAAACAGTCTTAAACTATTTCCTTTTGTTTTAATAATCATTTTTCCTATGTCATTTTTCTTTATTCTGGGTTACATTCTATTTTGTTGGTTACTTTTCAAATATACCTTTTTATTTCAATTAATTTGACTGGTGGCAGAAGTTGATATTTCACCCCTGAAAATTTTGCCATTCTCCTACTACTGGTCAGTGATCAAAGGGAATACTGGAACCCAGAGTGCAATAAAAAGTGTCATAATGTCACAACCCCTGCTAACTGGGCAAAGAGGCACCTTTTTAACATGATGATTCTCTTCACTTAGCAGGGGGAGAGTTACTGGCCCTATCTACCCCCAGCGCAGTGCCTCCAGTGACTGTTGCTGGTGTCTATCTTATGTTTCTTTTTAGACTGTGAGCCCTTTAGGGACAGGGATCCATCTTATTTATTTGTTATTTCTCTGTGTAAACCACCCTGAGCCATTTTTGGAAGTGCAGTATAGAAATCAAATGAATGAATGAATGGGGAGAGACTATTGATACTTAACTTTTCCTTCGCAGGGTTGTTTTTTGTTTTTTGCATTGAAGTTAATGTATTTCCATCAGTACTGGGTTGGTCTACCCCTTTACGCTCTGTCTCTCTTTTCTTTCTCTTCATACTGACTTGTTTTTTAACTTCCTTCCCTCCTCCCTTCTGACTGCTAATAAAACGGCTAATATTATAATGCCCTTGTACAAAACTATGGTGTGGCCACACCTGGAGTACTGCGTACAATTCTGGTCACCACATCTAAAAAAGGACATTGTAGAACTTGAAAAGGTGCAGAAGAGGGCAACCAAGATGATCAGGGGCCTAGAGCACCTTTCTTATGAGGCAAGGCTACAACACATGGGGTTATTTAGTTTAGAAAAAAGGCGACTGCAGGGAGACATGACAGAGGTCTATAAAATCATGCATGGTGTGGACAAAAGGGATAGAAAGAAATTCTTCTCCCTCTCACATAACACTAGAACCTGGGGTCATCCCATGCAATTGATTGCCAGGAAATTTAGGACCAACAAACGGAGTTACTTTTTCACACAACGCATAATCAACTTGTGGAATTCTCTGCCATAAGATGTGGTGACAACCAACAACCTGGATGGCTTTAAGAGGGGTTTGGATAACTTCATGGAGGAGAGGTCTATCAACGGCTACTTTTTGGAGGGCTATAGGCCACCTCCAGGCTCAAAGGCAGGATGCCTCTGAGTACCAGTTGCAGGGGAGTAACAGCAAGAGATAGGGCATGCCCTCAACTCCTGCCAGTAGGCTTCCAGTGGCATCTGGTGGGCCACTGTGTGAAATAGGATTCTGGACTAGATGGGCCTTGGGCCTTATCCAGCAGGGCTGTTCTTATGACCTCTTTATTTCCTATTTATTTTGGGGGGAAATGTTTTGGCTATGGTAGAGGTTTCCAAACTTTTAAAACAGAGGTACTCCTTCTGTTGCAAACCTTATGCTCAGGTATTCCTAGAGACTGTGTGCATACGCACATTTAAACGTTGTAGTTGTGCGAAGTCATGAGTAATGCAATTGAAATTAAGAGGACACAAATGTGTCTTATAAGTTTCAATAGTGCTACTCATGAATAACTTAAACTGGATGTACACCACTGGAGTAGCATAGTAGCATGTCTGAGAGAGAGAGAGAGAGAGAGGGGGGGGGGGACACACATCAACTCATTGGTCAAATCCATACCAAGTAACTCATAACTCTTATTGAAATTAATGAGACAAGTATATTTCTCCTATTTATTTCAGTGGGAGTACTCATGAGTAACTATTTTCCAAAGTTGGTGATAAATGACATTGTTTTGTGCAGCTGTGACACCCACCAAGCCTTCCAACAAATAACTCCTAAATCTTTCTAGCAATGAAGAACAACGCTGTGCTTTTCATGCTCTTCCTGCACTCGGCATAGTCCTGGCCTTGTCTTGCTGCTCCCTCCTCCTCTATTCTAGATTGTCTGGCTCAGCTTCTTCCCTCAGTCTGACTGACAGGCTCAGCAGTGGGGTGCAGGGAATGCTGACTGATGCTCAGTGACAGCATTTCCATGTCTGCTGAGCTGTCACTCAGGGTGACTGAGGGAAGGAGTAGGCTGAGCTTCAGCAGCATATAGTCAACCAGAGGAGGAGGGAGGGATACAGAATGAGGGGCTTTGAAAACACAATTGCTAACCATTTCCCTCTATTATTTGTAATATCTTGTGAAAGTGTAAATGTTGACACTTTTAATCACTGTAATGTTTTATATACAACATCTAATAGCAAAGCTTGCGGGGGATGCTCGCCCACCTGCTGCTTTGCTCACCTTTTTCCCATGTTTTTCCTTTGCTCATAACCTTATTATTATTGTCCAGGTATGTTCCTTCTTCTAAACAACTGACTGAAGAAGAGCCAGCCAATCAGGAGTCGAGGAGAATATTGCCTATCACTTCTCTTCCTCTCCTGGAGAAGATTCATTCCACTTATCCTGGCCAGTTCAGTCGGCCAGAAGACAAAGAGGCACACTGTTTTGTAGTGATGTGCACGGTCCGGAGAAGTCCGGACCGGCACCGAAGGGGGGCCTTGTTTTTAGGGCGGGGAGGGCTTGCTTAGCCCTCCCGCCTCCTTGCCCCCGCCAGCGCCCGTATTTAACAGTATAGGGGCGCTGGAAACCAGCCGCCCCCCCGCCGCCGCGGCGAAATAACCCCCAAAGCCAGCCAGCCAGCCCTCCCTCCCTCCCAGCTAGCTGCCCGCCCACCCACCCACCCACCCGCTCGCTCACCCCGCTCACTGGATAAGAAACGAGAGGAGCTCCGGCACAGAGCTCCTCTCGTTCGGAAGGCCTCCTGCAGAATGGCGGCTTGCGCGCGCGCGCATGCGCGCGCCGCAAAGCACACCGTTCTCCGGAGGCCCGGTCTACCCGCCGGGAAAGGGCCGGGTAGACCGGGCCTCAGATCGCTGAGTAGACCGGGCCTCCGATCGCCGGAGGCCCGGTCTACCCGGCCCTTTCCCAGCGGGTAGTCCGGGCCTCCGATCGCTGGGTAGACCGGGCCTCCGGCGATCAGAGGCCTGGTCTACTCAGCGATCGGAGGCCCGGTCTACCCGGCCCTTTCCCGGCAGGTAGACCGGGCCTCCGATCGCTGGGTAGACCGGGCCTCCGGCGATCGGAGGCCCGGTCTACTCAGCGATCGGAGGCCCGGTCTACCCGGCCCTTTCCCGGCGGGTAGACCGGGCCTCCGGAGAATGGTGTGCTTTGCGGCGCGCGCATGCGCGCGCGCGCAAGCCGCCATTCTGCAGGAGGCCTTCCGAAAGAGAGGCGCTCTGTGCCGGAGCTCCTCTCGTTTCTTATCCAGTGAGCGGGTGAGCGAGCGGGTGGGTGGGTGTGCGGGCGGGCAGCTAGCTGGGAGGGAGGGAGGGCTGGCTGGCTGGCTTTGGGGGTTATTTCGCCGCGGCGGCGGCGGGGGGGCGGCTGGTTTCCAGCGCCCCTATACTGTTAAATACGGGCGCTGGCGGGGGCAAGGAGGCGGGAGGGCTAAGCAAGCCCTCCCGCCCTTAAAGGCATACCCCCCACCCAGACCCGAACCAGGCAGGGCCGGACCGGTCCGGCAGTTCGGCCATTCTTTGGAATGGCCGCCGGACCGGTTCGGGCACACCGCTACTGTTTTGCTGCATCTGAGCAATAGCTCATAAAAACAAGCCCGCTGGATCAGGTCAAAGCCCATATGGTCCATCATCTTGCTTCATGCAGTGACCAACCAGGTGCATCTGGGAAGCTCAAGGGAGGGGGGAGGCAACACCCTCTCCCATTCGTGTTCCCTAGTACCAAATGTTCAGGGCCATACACCCTCTGATCCTAATGGATCAGCTATCCAGACTAGTAGCCATCGAAAGTCATGAAGTATCCTTCATGAATTTGTTCAATCATCTTTTAAACCCATCTAGGTTAGTGGCCATCACCACATCCAGCAGCAACAAATTAACTACACATGTTGTACAGAAGTACTTTATTTTGTCTGTACTGAATCATCTGGCATTTAGCTTCAATGGATGGCCCCAGGAAAGCTGTGCTGCTGCATCTGAGAAATAGTTCAGTCCCTTCCCCATCCCCACTCTCTGATTCACTAGCACTGTGTTAGGTCAGGATTGGCTATGGAAGCTGAGAGTAGTCCTCCTATCCTAAACAAATACAATGCCAGTGAATTTAGGAAAGGGAAGACCAAACTGTTGCTCAGTTGCAGCAGCATGGCATGTCCCTTCTTGCTGGCTGAACTGGACAGAAGTTTGCTGCCCAGCAGGACAAATCCTCTCCACGAGCCAGGAGGGGAAGTGGGAAGAATGACAGGCAGTATTCATCCCTCCTCCTCTGTTCCTGATTGCCTAAGTGCTGAAGCTCAACCTACTCCACCTTCCCTCAGCTGGCTCAGCAGCAAGGGAAACGCTGGCTGAAGCCTGTCAGTCAGGGTGAGGGGAAGGGTAGCATGTAGCCAGCCAATCAGGAGCAGAAGAGAGGGGAGGAATATTGTCTTTACCATCCTCCCTCCTCTTTTGCAGAGGATACTGAGGGCATGTTGGCTTTAAGCTTATTATCCTCAGATGGGAAGTTAATAGAGCAGCTACCGCTTGGGAAAGCAGGAGGGCTCTGAGTAGCCCTTGGGAGCCCTTCAAGTATTCCTCAGGAAACATATACCCCTGGCTGGGAACCACCAGAAAGATGAGTGCCCAGGATCCAGAGGGCTAGTTTAGACAAGCCCAAGGGCTTGAAAATGCTTGGTAGGATAGTTTTCAGCAGATCAGCCCCTTAGTTTCACAGGGGTGTGCCATGTGGCATGAAGCTTGACATGGCAGTACAGGTTCAAAGTTCTTCTGGGTACACAGAACTATTTGCATGATTCTTTGAATCCCAACCATTGTGTGTATTTTTTAAAAAGTTTCAAATAAAAAAATCAATAAATAGGAGAAGGAAAACAATTTCCTTGCCATATCAGAAACTAAAGAAGCTTAAAAATATATCTATTGAACTGTGAGGATGAAATCTTAGCTCCTTGAAAACCAATTGGTTTTGATATTAACTTCACTGGAGCTGCAACTTCAATTAAAGTGCCTTGCCTCTTTCCTTCTCTGTTGGATTACTGAGTTTTAAAATAATCAACAACTTGAATTTAGAAGTAGCACAGGGACTATACCAACAATAAACCAAGCATGAAGGCAGAAATGAAGATTTTAGCCAAAGCATTTGAAAGAAAAAAAATATTTACATTAGACATCAATTTTTGCTATTTGATTTGACCTCAAATCAAATTGCAAAAATTTGAATTGATTTGTCGAACCCGGTATCCATTGCCAGCCGGTTCGATGAATCAAATAGAATATTCACAAGTCATCGAAAGAGTCGCCCTATTGTTCCTCATGGGAAGATCATAGGGACACCAAAGTGGGTTGGACGGTAGGGCATGATGGGTGCTACCTACCACCCAAACTACAAAAGAAACGGGGAAGCGGGTGGTTAAAAAAATATTAAAATCACCCCCGAAACTGCCACAGAATCCTATGGGGGTTTAGTTCTTTTAAAAAAATTAAATATCACCTGCTTACCCATTTTGTTTGTGGGTTGAGTGGTAGGCAACACCCACCACACCATACCACCCAACCCACTTTGATATCCCTAGGAACCATCCATGGGGGAAAATGGGTGATTTGCCCATGGTTCCCTATGGGCAAAACAAGCATAGTGAAATGCGTACATTTAGCAAGCCTGCCTTGAAAAACAACACTGCAGAACAGAATCAGCACACACAGTTCCTTCCAATAAAGAACAGCACATTTTGCCGAACACACAGTCTAAAGATGGACAAAAGAGAATCACTGACACAGAATTCAGTTCCAGCCACAATGCCTTGCACTGCAATAACATCATTGTTACTGCAAAATCCCCTAAGGTGTGAGGCACATGTTTCGGATAAACCAGAAGAGGAAAGACGACTGCCAGGTGTTGAGCAGAAGGAAACACATGTCAGCTGGCCAAAAAGGTCAAATGATGTTAAGGGACATAGCACACGTGAACACCAGGAGATGGACTCGGCATATAGGGGCTGTCTATATACTAATGCCAGAAGCCTCCTAGTCAAAATGGGTAAGCTGGAGTGCTTGGTTACTAATGAAAACATAGATATAGTGGGTGAAACGGAAACCTGGTAGAACGGTGAGAACCAGTGGGACACGGTTATTCCTGGACATAAACTCTATAGAAGGGATAGTGAGGGGAGGATTGTGGGAGAAGTGGTGCTGTATATCAAAGAAGGGATAGACTGCAACAAGCTAGACAACCTAGGTGGACCAGAATCCTCCACAGAATCATTATGCGTGACAATATGAGGACTGAAAGGAAATGTGTTACTAGGGACATGCTATCGCCCTCCGGATCAAAACGCTGAGAGTGACCTAAAGTTGGAGAAGCAAATCAGAGACAGAATGGGTGACTTCAACTACCCACACATAGTATGGGTAAATTCACATTCAGATAATGAAAGAGAGATCAAATTTCTAGACATGCTAAATGACTGTGCCTCAGAACAGTTACTCATGGAACCAACCAGGGAGAAGGCAACCTTGGACTTAATCCTGAGTGATGCCCAGGACCTGGTGTGAGACGTCAGAGTTGCAGAACCAATGGGAACAGTGACCTTAGTGCGATCCAATTCAGCATAAATGCGAGTGGAGAATTGTCAAGAAAGTCCAAAACAGATGCATTGGAATTCAGAAGAGGAAACCTCTAAAAAATGAAGGGAATTGTAAAAAAGAAAATGAAAGGGAAAGTCAGGAAGGTCAAATCACTCCAGAAAGCATGGAACTTATTCAAAACCACAATAACAGAAACTCAGTTGGAATGGATACCAGGAAGGAGGAAAGGTACCACTAACTTCAGGAGGACATCAGCAGAGTTAACAAGTAGAGTCAGGTAAGCTATAAAAAGGAAGAAGTCTTCCTACAGAAAATGGAAGTCCTGTCCAAATAAAGAGAACAGGGAGGCACATAAACTCAGGCAAAAGAAATGCAAGGAGACAATAAGGGATGCAAAGAGAGTGTTTGAGGCGCATATGGCTAGAGGCGTCAAGGGGAATAACTAAAACTTCTTTCAATATATCAGAAGTAGAAAACACTCCAGGGAGGCCATTGGCCCCTTAGATGATGAGGGCGTGAAAGGGATTATTAAGGAGGGTTAGGAGATTGCAGAGAAATTAACTGAGTTCTTTGCATCTGTCTTCATGGAGGAGGATACTGACCATATACCCTCTCTGGAATTGCGCTTCTCAGTTTTAGAGGCTGAAGAACTGGGCCAAATTGAGATGACATAAGATGTCTTGAAAAAACTAAAAATTAACAAATCTCCAGGGCCAGATGGCATCAACCCAAGAGTTCTGAAGCAACTCTAATGTGAACTTGCTGACCTCCTAGCAAAAATGTGCAACTTGTCCCTATGATCTCTGTACCAAAGGACTGGAAAGTAGCCAGTGTAACTCTGATTTTCAAAAAGGGATCTGGGAGGATCCAGGATATTATAGGCCAGTCAGCTTGACTTTGGTGCCACGTAAATTGATGGAAAGCATTCAGAACTGTTAAACATACAGAAGAAAAGGCCTTGCTGAAGGAGAACCAGCATGGCTTCTGCAAGGAAAAGTCTTGCCTCACTAACCTTTCCAAGTTCTTTGAGAGTGTCAACCTAGGTGGCCAGATTTGGCTTTAAAAAAGCCAAATTCTGGCTTACGGCCCATTTGACCCACGAGTATATCCCTTAGGTTAAAATAAACAGTCTAAAATTTAAGAAGTTAAAAAGCCTAGGTTAAAAGATGAGTCTTCAAACACTTTTTTAAAGCCGCTAGAGACGGGGAGACTCATAAGAGTCTCACGGGAAGTGCGTTCCAAAATCTTGTGGCGACAACAGAGAAGGCCCGTCTCTGGGTGGCCACCAGGCAACATGAAGGTAGCCACAAACGAGCCTTCCCTGATGTACACAGTGGACGATGGGATCATGCAGAAGACGACACTCGCTTAAGTACCGTGAGCCTAAGCTGTTTATGGTTTTATAGTTTATAACCAGCACTTTGTATTTTGCCCGGAAACTTATTGGCAGCCAGTGCAACTCCTGTAATACAGGAGTAATATGGTCTCTTCGGGATGACCCGGAGACCAACCTGGCTGCCGCATTTTGTACTTATTGTAGTTTCCAGACTACATACAAAGGCAGGCCCACATAGAGCACTTTGCAGTAATCAAGTCTGGAGGTTACTAGCAAGTGTACTACTGTTCTGAGATCATGAACTTCAAGAAACGGACACAGCTGGCATAAAGCGAAGCTGATAGAAAGTGCTTCTGGCCACTGCCTCAACCTGGGGAACCAGAGAAAGTTGTGGATCCAGAAGCACTCCCAGATGGCGTACCCGTTCCTTCTGAGGAAGTGTCACCCCTTCTAGAACAGGTAGATCAATATCGCTTTCTGGCAGGCCCACATAGGCACTTTGCAGTAATCAAGTCTGGAGGTTACTAGCAAGTGTACTACTGTTCTGAGATCATGAACTTCAAGAAACGGACACAGCTGGCATAAACCGAAGCTGATAGAAAGTGCTTCTGGCCACTGCCTCAACCTGGGGAACCAGAGAAAGTTGTGGATCCAGAAACACTCCCAGATGGCATACCTGTTCCTTCTGAGGAAGTGTCACCCCATCTAGAACAGGTAGATCAATATCACTTTCTGAGTTCCGACCCTGCACAATGAGTACCTCCGTCTTGTCTGGATTCAGTCTCAGTTTGTTATCCCTCATCCAGGCGATTACTGCTTCCAAGCAGGCATTCAGGGAGAATGAACCGTATTTGCCAATTTGTTACACACTCCCCCAGTTTGGAGAGACCTTTTTTGCAGGTCCTCACAATCTTGTGTGGATTTCACTACCCTATATAGTTTAGTGTCATCTGAAAATTTGGCTGCTTCGCCACTTAACCCAACTTCTGGATCATTTATGAACGAGTTAAAGAGCACTGGTCGCAGTATTGATCCCTGGGGGACCCCACTTTCTACTTCCCCCCCACCAGCACTCAGTTTTAGTAAAAGCCTTTGGGGCGGCAGTGAACCTCCCTGCCACCCCTTTCTCCTCTTCAGCCGGAAGTGGCTGGAAGTATTGGGCACACGTCGCGATCACACATGCACAGCGTGTGCACGCTTGCCCAATACTTCTGGCCACTTCCACCTCCAGGTGGTCTTGGAAGAAACTGATTATGTAGACCCATTTCAAACTGGTTTTTGGACGAGCTATGAGACTGCCTTGGTCGGCCTGATGGATGATCTCCAATTAGAACTTGACAGAGGAAATGTGACTCTGTTGGTCCTTTTGGATCTCTCAGCAGCTTTCAGTACTATCAACCATAGTATCCTTCTGGAACGTCTGAGGGAGTTGGGGGTGGGAGGCACTGCTTTGCAGTGATTCCACTAGTACTTTTCTGGCAGATTCCAGATGATATCGCTTGGAGACTGTTGCTCTTCAAAATCTGAGGTTTTATATGATGTCCCTCAGGGCTCCATACTGTCTCCAATGCTTTTTAATATCTACATGAAACCGTTGGGAGAGATCATCCAGAGATTTGGTGCTGGGTGCTATCAGTATGTTGATGACACCCAAATCTATTTCTCCATGTCAACTTCATCAGGAGAAGGCATAATGTAAGCAATGTAAAGTGACGCATATTGGGCAAAAAGCTCTAACTTCACATATACGCTGATAGGATCTGAGCTGTTGGTGACTGACCAGTGAAGAGATCTTGGGGTCATGGTGGACAGCTTACTGAAACTGTTGACTCAGTGCCCGCCAGCTGTGAAAAAGCCCAATTGAATGCTAGGGATCATTAGGAAGGGGCCTGGAGCATCTCCTTATGAGGCTAGGCTATAGCATCTGGGGCGCTTTACTTTGGAAAAGAGGCGACTAAGGGGAGACGTGGTTGAGGTGTATAAAATTATGCATGGAGTGGAGAGAGTGGACAGAGAGAGTAATTTTTCTGCCTCTCTCACATTAAAATCAAAGATCATCCCATGAAACTGAAGGCCAGGAAATTTAGGACCAACAAGAGGAAGTACCTTTTCATACAGTGCATAATTAATCTATGGAATTCCTTGCCATGGGATGTTTTGATGGCCACCAGCTTGCACTTCTTTAAAAGGGGCTTAGACAAATCCATGGTGGACAGGTCTATCAATGGCTACTAGTCTGGTGGCTGTGGGCCACTTCCAGCCTCAGAGACACGATGCCTCTAAATACCAGTTGCAGGGGAGCAACAGCAGGAGAGAGGGCATGCCCTCACCTCTTGCCTGTGGGCTCCCCAGAGGCATCTGGTGGGCCACTGTGTGAAACAGGATGCTGGACTAGATGGGCCTTGGGCCTGATCCACCAGGGCTTTTCTTATGTTCATTGGCACAACTTGCTCTTTCACATATAATTAAGACTCTGTCTTTACTTGCAACATCTGCCACAGCACAGCAACACCCTTAGCAGCCAGCAAGCATAGCCATAAGCTCAACTACAACAACGTCTTCAGCCACATTTTGACTGAGTGTACACCTTGTAATGCAGACTGCAGAGCAGACCAGAGCACTGAGTGCAGCACAAGTTACTCTCAAGGCCAGACATGAAGCTCATCTCACAGCAATCACTAAGAAAATATCACACAAACATTGGACAGCCACTGTCCAATGCCACAATACAAACCAAACCACAACTCAAAGAAGGAAGGCAACCACCCACGTTCTATTTTTGTTGTCAATCTGAGATCCATCAAAACCAGACAGTTAATACAGCAATAGCACAGCAGAAAACCATAAAATCAAACCTTCCTTCTCTCCTGATGTAAGGGCTCTCTCTGCCTCCCAGTCCCTTTGAATACATTTTGAAATTTGCTTCCTTTTTTTGTTCCCCCACTGTCAATCTGAGATCCAGCAAAACAGTTATAGCAGCAACAGATAGCGCAACATATAACGCTGAGCGGAGAAAACCAACAAAATCAAACCTTCCTTTCTCTTGTCCTGATGTATCCTCTTCTTCAAAAGAGCTCTCTTTCTCTGCCTCCCAGTCCCTTTGAATACATTTTGAAATTCCCCCCAAAAGTGTTCCTCCCCCAGCCAATGGGGGCACAACTGCTCATGCCAAAACTTGATCTGAATGACAACAAGCCAACCAATAAGAAAGGAGATTTCAAGCCAATTGGAAGCCAGTGCCAGAAAACCATTCAGCAAAGGAAAAATGGCCGGTCGAATCACACAAGTTGATTCGCATCAAATTGGAGTTGATTCAACTTGACCTTGAATCAGCCCCTTCATTCGAGTAGCAATTAGATTTGTGGCTGTATCTGCAATTTGGTGCAAATCGATTCGTGTGTGAATCAAATTACACATCCCTAAAACAACTTTTAATTTTTATTTTTGAACCTGTCTATGTGTATGCTCTTTCTAGCAGACCTGTGCAAAGATTCAGCTTTGAAGCCAAATTGTCTCCACATTGTCCCTGGCCCTGCAGGGAGGCAGCTACTCCCAGCATCTACCTCTGTGCAGAACCAGGGAGGGCCATTGAAAAGATTCAGAGCTGTGGGAAGCTCCAGTGATGTCTTGGAAAACATGCAGCAAGGTGTCTGGGGAGCACTGGGAAATGTAGTCATTCCCAGCACTTTACAAGAGAGCTGCACAGACGATTGCTCTGTGCGGAGGTAAGTGCTGGGAACACCTGCCTCCCTGTGAGGCCAGGGGTGATGTGCAGATAATTAAGTTTCAATGGCTTGAACACAATTTTTTGTACAGGACAGTCTAGCAATACACATTTAAACCAACAGGACTTATAAGTAAGGATGTGCATAAAACTGATTTTGTGTTTTGTTTTGTGCTAAAAAAACACGCAGATGGCCAAAACGCTTCACTGAAACAGAGGTCAACCCCGGTTGTTTCAATGAAACAAATCCATAACATTTTGAGTGTTTTCGCCATAGGGAACAATGGGGAAATTTGAAACATCCCATTGTACCCCATCGGTAGCTCCTAGGGACCAAAGTGAGTTGTGTGGTAGGGCATCATGGGTGCTACCTATCACCCAACCCACAAAAGAAATGGGCAATCGAGAGATGTAAAAATCCTTTTTAACCTTTCCCCCCAACCCACATAGGATTCTATAAGAGACACACTATAAGGCTTCTCTCTGGCTCCCAGTCCCTTTGAATACATTTTGAAATTCTGTCCTTCTATGTCCCTCCTGCCTTCCCCCAGCCAATGGGGGCACAGTTGCCCATGAAAACATTTTATTTGTATGATAACAAGCAGACCAAGAAGCAAGATGGCAAGCCAACTGGAAGTCAGTGCCAGAAAACCAATCAGCAAGGGAGAAACAGGCCTCCAAAATGGCACTCAAAACATCTGTTCCAAGTTTGAAACAGGACTTTATTCAAAGGGTGTTTTGTTATGAGCGCGATACACTCTAGACGGCCTGTTTTGAGTAGAAACATTTTGACACTGAAACCTTTTGCACATCCCTAGTTATAAGAGCTACTTGCCCAGTTCAAATATAATGACAAGCTATGGGTTCTTCTTTTGACAATATTTGGATCCTAGTTTTTTTTAACCAACCATAGTTTGGATAAATCACAATTCCCCAAGTTCAGATATAATGGGGAAATGTGGTTAGTTCTAGGAAAAGTGGAAGCTTTCCATTTCATCCTTTCATACTTGAAGGAAAAGAGAAGGGGAACTGCAAGTTTGCGGTCCATTCACAATAATCTAAACCATTAAATCACTCCCTTCAACTGTGTATAGTTTTATCTAAAATTCCCAAATTTGTGATAAGCCCCAGACTTCTTCCCAACCTTGGAGAGAGCATGTGGTAATCTCTGCAGTTGTGTTGTGCTTTGGAGTTGTTAGAACTAGGCATGTTCTAGGTATTCAAATCAATTCAACTTGAATCTGGCAAATTTGAGTGATTCGACTTCGAATCAAATCACCGCTAAAAGATGTGAATCAAATCAAAGTGGAATAAAATCAGCCTTATTCAGACTGAATCAATTCAAATCAATTCTACTTGTACTGTATGGGGTGGGGGACGAGTGAGGGAGGGGAAGGAGAGCCTCTCCTTTCAGCCTTTAAACGGGGGGAGGACATAAATTATCTATATTGTGCAGAGCCTGCAGTGCAGGGGAGGCAGAGACCTGACCCGCTGTCCTGTGGCTGCCTGGGGACCCCCACGCCTCGAGGGGCCCCCCCAGAGGCAAGTCACATGACTATATATTGTGAAGTGTGTGTATCAGCGAGGGGCCCATTTTAAAATTTTGTGTCTGGGCCCACTCCAGCTTTGTAACGCCCCTGCCAGGCCAGCCATTCACACCAAGCTAAGCCTTTAAATGGACTCTGCACTTGCATGGGGATGTCATTTAAAGGGGAAGCCCAGTGTTCTTTTAGCTAGGACACTGGTGGGTTTGCACTAAAACACCAGTGTTCTAGCGAAAAAAGACCAGGCTATCCCCTTCAATGGCCTCCCTGTGCGTGCTTTTCATAAACACTGCGCTCACATGTCTAATGGGTCCCTTGCAATACCATTATTACAGCTGCAATCCAATGCACACTTATTTGGGTGAATGTTTCACGGAGCTTATTTCTGGGCAAATGTGCGTAGAGTAGGAGTGCAGGACTCAGACCATTTTCTGCCCTCCTAAGTCCAATTGTTTTTCTTTCAACATATGCACTCTCTTCTCCATTTTTCCCTCTTCCTGGTTTTCTCAATTTTTATCTCCTGTACATACTTACTCTTTGATATGTTCTCCATAGTCATTCATTCATTCATTTATTTATTTCTACACCGTCCAAAACCTAGTCTCTGGGCCGTTTACAACAAGATAAAACATTAAAACATTAGTTAAAAACAAAAACAAGAAATTTAACACACAATTTAAATTTTTAAAAAACAATATTCTAAAACAACATTAAAAACAATCAAAACACTATCAGCTAAAAGCCTGGGCGAACAGATGCATCTTTAAAGACTTTTTAAAAATTGTCAGAGATGGGGAGGCTCTTATTTCACTAGGAAGCACATTCCAAAGACTCTCTTTCCCTCTCCCTCCACCATCACTAGGTCCCCCTCCCACATTTTTCTTCCTCTTTCCTTTCCTTCACAGTCATAGCACCCTTCAGTTGTCAAACTTACACAATCTTGTTCTTCTGAGCATAGCACTGCCAGTCTCCCAGCCAACTTACTCTGGGACTGCTTCTGGCTTCCCTCTACACCCCACTTCCTCTCCTGTTCCCTACTAGGCAGCACACTGTATTAATGGCACAGCCATCTTTCCCTGCCCAGACAGGGAATTTCAATTAACCATGATGTTGTCCCAGCTCAGGAGAGCATCTTTCAAAAATGCTGCAGCCCAGCTTGAAGCAATGGCAAATCTCCCCTTGAGCAACTGCCAAGTGTCAGCTCTCATACACCAATATCGACCTGCCTGCTGCCAACACAGATCAGACTATAATAAATAAGTCAATTTTATCTGGCATAGCAACAACTTCCCAAAGGACCGATGAGTCTGGCAAGCTTCAGAGAAATCTCCTTTTCCAGCTGCAGCGTGGGCTTACACTTCACCAGCATCAAGATATCCCTAAAGTATTTCCAGAAGTCTTCCCATTTTCACCTCCAAACAGCCAGAACCGTGTCATAAATGGAAGGTACAGAGCAGTTCCAACCACAAAGCAGAGCAGTGCTATTTCACCTAGGGGAATGGGAGCTACATGAGTGGTACTCCTTCAACGTAGCAAGTTCATACACTCTCTTCTTGCCGCTTAGGAAACCCCTTCTACAGCAAGGGAGAACCTATTGGAGGCGGGGGGCAGGCAGATGGGGGGGGGATCCTTTCCCACTCCCTTGGAAAGCCCCACAGGAGGGAAGAAGAGGGATAAGCTGGACATTCTGCCCACCAGGTGGCAAAGCCTGCATTAGTGAAAGCTTCCCTTAAAGGAAGTCAAGTCAGGCTTGACATTTTAGCTAGACCACCGTGCAAAAACACCAGTGTTCTAACTAAAAGAACTCCAGGCTATTACTTTACATGGTCTCTGCACATGTGTGGGGAGGCCATTTAAAGCCTTAGCCTAGTGTGAGTGGCTGGACTAGCTGGCTGTGGGGAGGGATGGCAGGTTGGGTTGGATCATTGCCTCCCCGCCACTGCTAGCTCTGCAATTACCACTCCTGCCAGGAGTGGTTCAAAGGCATCTCTGCACTTCCAGTTTGTAAAAGCAGTGGCCAGTGGGACACAGGGGGTTGGCAGGTCAGGTTGCCACCCCACCACCACTGGGTTCTACACAATAAAGGTAATTTTCCTCTTTGTTTTTGGTTTTAAGGCTGAAAGGAGAGGCTCTCCTCCCCCTCTTTCCATACAGTACAGGTCAAATCTATTCAGAATCTATTCGAATCAAGTCCGAATCAAATCAGCCTGTTTAGGGCCGATTCAATTCGTGTTTGAATCGAAATAGCACATTTTGATTCAAACTTGAATCAAATCACAGTTTTTGATTCATGCACATTGCTAGTTAGAACATTTCTGAAGTATATTATAGGTATGAGGATGAACTCTGCCTTCAAGCTGGGGAGGATATAAAAGGATTGTTCCTGTCCTTGTACCACATTTCATAAACACAGCACAAGGTCAGGAGCAAGACCTCAACTGCTGTAGGGAGCAGAGAGGCATGACAACTAAAAATTTCTGGTTGGCCACCAAGGTCACCCAAAGTTTGTTGAACCTGGCTGACATCTAGGCTAAGGAAGTGTATAAGCAGTAAAAGAAGCACACATGTGGAATGAAACATTCCAGACAAAAGCAGTGCAGGTGCTAGTGCAGGGGGACATGATTTGGGCCAACCTCCCCTTCTCCAGAAAATATGTCTGTGAGAGTTGCACAGCCCTCAGATACATATTTTTCGGTGGTACTGAGCATATCAGAGGGAAAGGGAGATTGGCACCCCCCACCCTCCATGCAAGTGCCCATGCTGCTTTAGTCTGGAATGGGGAATGCTGCATACACGCTTCATAAGTCTGGATGTGAGCCTGTGTTTATAACCAGTCTTCAAATAAAGTGATACTCTTCTTTACTCAAACGTTTAAAGGCATAAAGTAGAACAAACACTGTACAATTTTTTTGCCATTCTTTACTAGCCCCACTTCACTAGGAACTGAAACTAATGGTCATTGGTTGCTGAAATATATATGACAGTTTTCTAGGGGCTGGTTCACACATGATAGTGTAATGATGCAATGTCAAGTGATTACTTCCATAGGGTTAAGGGACCATTGCAGATCAAATAACATCTAAGCAATCCCAGCTGCCAAAGAGCCATCACGTCTAGAAATTTAGCTATGCCACTTCTGCATATGCAGAGGTAGCATTATTTAATAATCTGTATTCGTCCCAGGCAGTCCCATCTCAGTTCTAAGTATATTCTTCGTAAAGGGGATAAAGAGAAGCACATTTACCTTCATGCTCCACAATGTCTGTCGCTAAATCCAGCAATTTTGTCAAGTGTCCATTGTTTGGTTCCTAAATTTTGGGGCTGATTCCTAGATCCAAGGAAAATTTGTCAAGCTTATATCTCACATAATTTTAAATGTATAGATGGCCCTCATTATCTGCAGTTCCAGTACTCAAGGTTTCACAAATCTGTGGACAGGCAATATATACCCCACCTTGTTATCCACAGCACACAGCTTCGCGTATCGCGTAGCACAGTTCTGTCTTTACATGGTTGTGCTCTTGCTGCAGAAGCTCAGAGTTGTGAGAGGAGTTTGGAGGAGGACAGTGGAGTGCTTTGGTCTGCATGTTCAGAGGTGTGGTTTTTTGTGCTTCTAAGAGCCATTTTGGGTAGTATTTGGCAGCATTTGGTATCCTTAGGAAGCCACTGGGGGCCTTCAGGAGCCATTGAAAGCTTTTTGGTGCCATTTCTGTGGAGCTTCTTGGAGCCACTTCTGGAGCCTCCTGCAGCTTTCCGCTTCCCTTGTAAGAAGCTAATTATCACTTTTATAAATTTAATTTTGTTTAAATTTTATCTTTTAAAATTTCAATTTTATTATTTTGATAATTACAGCACTATATTATTTAATTTAAATTCAATTTAAATATTTGATTTTAGTTATTCATTGAAAATTGATTTTCCTCTCACTCTTGGATTCTCACACACTATGTGTGTGCTTACTTGAATTGGATTTAATTTTGTATTGCCTCTTTGGCCAACCTACCAACCAATCAGGCCAAGGAGCTTGTGCTGCTAAGTGCTGGATTTCAATAGTGGGGGTGAGAAAATGTCATGATTATGCATTACTTGAGAAGCTAAGGGGCACTGCCGGAGGAGCAGGAGAGTGGGAAAGCTGAGGTTGTCAAGGTACAGTGCTGTGCTTTATCCTTATTTCTGCTTTTACCCTGCCTTTTTGGTCCATTTCATGGGCTCTGGATCCTAATCCCCCAATTCCCATTCCCTGTGGTTTTCATTATCCACAGTTTTGTTATCTGCAATTGCAGGCCAGAACAGAACCCCCATGAATAACAAAGGGAGGCCTACCTATAATGCTTTTCAATGGTCAGTTCGCACATTCAGTTGCCAAGCATCAGGGGCAAAGTATAGTAATAAAGTATTGAGAAATCAAGTGCAATGCATGCACATACAAACTTTAGCAGCATTATGTAATCCAGAGTAACACCAAAACTAATCCAGAGATACACCAAAACTAAATCACTCAATGCTTTCAGGATGCTTACAGGAATCTGAAAATTAACACACAAGAAGGGAAGGGGAGGGAAAGCATGAGCCTGCCGCATATTTCTTTATCCTCTAAAACCACTGAATCAGTGTTTTAATAGTCAATCAGTAAATCTTCCTGAATTACACAGCCTCCAGGTTTCAATTTAATAAGCCAACCATAGATTATCAAAATTAATCTTGTCATATCCTATATTGTGATGGGATATTGGAACACAATGGGATATACATATATTACTTGTACAAAGAGGATATCTTAAAGGGCGGGGGAGGGAGCTTTCAAAGAAAAAGAAATTACATGAAACTTCTGCTAAGGAGGGATTTTGAAGGCTTTTAGGTTTTAATTTTAAATAAGAACTAGGCAGATCAGAACAGCATATTAAGTCATGCAATGCAATTCAGTGGTTTCACTGAAATATAAGGCAACAGAAACACTGATCTATACCTGTGAACCACTCTGTCATAGTGTATGTGGGCAGGTGTCCACGTTTTCAAGATCGATGAGTAAAACGACATTTCTACTAGAGAAGTAAGGGACGGGATTACACAGCAACTACCCTTTTCAAGATATAACACAGCAATATAGGCAGGGGGAGGGAGGCAGAGATCCTCTTAGGGTTGTACTTGTATTCCTAGAACCAACCTCTCCCACCAAACTCAGGGCCTAACTTCAGATCATCACAAAAAAGCTCAGTCTGAAAATTCATACAATTTGGCAATAAATAAATAAATTGGTATGTAAGGGTGTGGGGAAGGGTACAGACAAAGGTTTAGTAGGGGAAGGGTTGGTGAAGAAGGAACGTAGGTCAGAGATTACTAATTATGGGGCAGGGGAGAACATTCTGCAGGGCATCTCCTTGAGTTTTTATTCCCCATCTGATTTCTGAGGCTTTGTGAGAGTTATGCATAGATTTCCATCTTCATATCAACTATGAGTGCTAGAAACATTTAAACAATTAAAAATACACTGAAAGCACATACTTCCATTTAAGATTCTGGTTGTATCCAAACTTCTGCAAGCAGAATGATGTTCTGCAAGGGATCTTTCTCCCTGTTTGCCCAATGCAGCCCCCTGAAAAGCTATTCCTGAGGACTGGGAATGGCATAGAATGTGCAACAGAAAGCCACATTCATTTAAATCAATCTGGAGGAGGAAGGACATTCCTAGTAGATTTTACTTTCAGTGTTATATATTCCTATTCTGTTCCAATATTTCAGCAACTAAAATTGCTATAGCTCATTGCTGATGAGCACAAACAGCTTTGTTGTTATTTTTTTCCTTTTTACCTTTGTTTCTGAAAGGTCATATAAGAATGCTGAAACGTCTACCAATGAAGAGAGATTTCTAAATCACAAAAAGATTGGATAGTCCACTTTGTATGGAATTCAATATATAATTTCTCGCACAAGGCACAAGAGGCTCAGCAAATTCATTTGTATGCAGGTCCAAACACCTCTGCCCACCACTACAGAACTCTGAAGACCTTATTAACATTTACATTTTAAAAGATGCTCATTTTAACATTGTAATAATTAATCATCAAAGGTTTTCATCCACCTCTTGAGCAAGAAGCTATCAGAATGATTGCCAAGCTGCTTAGCATTCTAAATGACCAATCTACCTGCTCTCAGACATTTACTCTGACAACAAAAAGGCACATTGTCATGAATATTTTCAAAAGCATAGTTAAATGTACAGTTTCAGCTGCTGAGATGAAAGAGTCAAAAGGATTAAAGCCTGACACAGATAATTATAACAATTTTACATTGTCCTAGTCAATTCAAGTGGAAGGTGGAGAAACCATCTGGAGTTCTAGGATGACCTGGATTCTCAAACCTGAAGGCACCTATGTTTGTTTGTTTGTTTTAAATCTAATTATATCCCCCACCTCTAAATTTATTTATCCTACTTAAATTAAAAGCTCCCAATGATTTTGTACTCAAAATGAATTCCAGAACTCCAGGAGTAGCAAATACAATACAATAAATTAGTGAATCACATTCCTCTCAAAATGCTCACTATGGTAACTGAAATGAGTAAATACCTGGTCATTTTCTTCCTCCGAGCCCATGGTCTCACAAACAGAAATTAAACTAAGTACATGCAACATCCTAACTGGGTGCTAAACTACTTCAGCAACAGTTCTTGATAACACACACCTGTGATGGCCCATGTGTCGGGCTCTTTTTATGTGTCCAACTCCTTTGCAGCCTGCTGTAGGACATCCTCCTTGTTCTAAAGCTTCTACTAACTCCAAGGGACCTATACAGATAATGTGAAAGGAAGAACATTTATTTTACTTTACTAAGAGCTGAATGTATGCCTCAGATTTAGTCAAAAAGTACTAGAATGTAAACATGAGCTTCCCCTTAATTCACTTTTAAATGCTCAAGTCCAACAATACAAGCCACCAAGGTGTAATTACTTCACTTAGTACATGAAAAGAACAAATTTAACCCACTTGAACTAATAAAGTGCAAGTAAGCCACATATTTTTCTCATTGAATGTACACCACGGAGACTCAAACTGAGAATTAGGGTGAATCATTCCCATATAGTATTCCTAAGAAGGAGATGGTAGAAAGAAGATATATTCACATATTCCAGGGTAAAAGCAGGTACATATTAAGTATTTAATGCTTATTACTAGTTCTTACAAAGTAAGGCTAAGCAGACCTTACTCTGCTTGGCATGTTACAATAAAAGTTACTTTAGTCTCTTCCCAACTCTGACCAGAGTGGGTAGTATGCCCACCAGTCATTTTCTATAAGTTTCTTCTGGACACACGCTTCATGATGCACACAAAAAAATCAGTACTATATGTGGGACTTGTAGGAACAAATACAGGGCAAAAACGGTGGAGGAAGTTCCTGCAGGTGACAGTTATCTAATTAATTATTTGTTTTGCTCAAGCCGCTCAGGGCTTTTTATATATATATATCTCAGAATATTTAACTGAACTCATAAACTGGCTATTTTTACAATGATAAAAATTCTTTAATATGGTAGCAACAGCTAATTAATTGATTGATTAAAATTATAAACTAGAATGCTTAGATGCCAGGTAAAGACCTTTTTGTTCACTCAGGCCTTTTAAATTTAAATTTTTAAAAACTGTGATCTAATTGTAACTGATTTTTAAAAAAAACTTTTTAAAACTGTTTTTGAATTGTATTTTGTATTTTCTCCCCCCTGCACACTTTATTTTACCCTTTTTGTGGGTCTGTTATGATTTAATTTGCATTTTTATATCATGTTTTAATGTTGTGTTGTAAAGCCGCCTAGGAAAAAACAGGTTGCTCTCCTGCAACTGATGATCTGGTAGTGATCTGTTGACATCCATTAGAATGGGTTTTGAACCTGTGCTGAAGCCTCTTGGTGTGGAGTACCACAGGTCTTCTTGGTGCTTGTGCCCTATCCCATGTGACCACGTGGCTATTTAAGGTGGGAGGAAGCACCAGCACTTCAGTTCCTTTGCAACCGCTAGAGAAGTGTAAAATCTTTGGAGCAAAAGATGAGTTCTACACAGAAGGCTTGAGCACCACTGCAGAGCGGAGGTTCGGGAGGGTCTAATGGATGTCAACAGATCACTACCAGATAATCAGTTACAGGTGAGCAACCTGTTTAAAAGGTTAAAATTCACCTATGATGCAGGATGCAAGTCAATGTGCTTTTCGAAGGGCTGTTCTGAGGACCAGGTTGCAGCCCTACAAATGTCCTGAACTGATATGCTAGATAAATGAGCCACTGAGGAACTGAAGCTCTGGTTGAATGTGCCTTGATAGACTTAGGCAGCTGTACTTTTTGTAACTTGTAATTCATTAGGATTGACTCTACTAGCCAGTGGGATAGCCTTTGTCTTGACAAGGCCTGACCTATAGATCATCATCATCCTTTATTACAGTCATAGACCAGCATAAAAATACATGTTTGAGAATACGAGTAAATAAAAGTGGAAATGGAAGGTAGTTACATATGTGATGATGCATGTTAACATTAAAAGAACTAATAGTACTTCAAATGTATGAGAGTGTTAAAGATGCGAATGCTAAAAGTACTAAAATACTAAAAATGTAAATGCATATAATAATAATAATAATAATAATAATTATTATTATTATTATTACTACTACTACTACATTACTGGGAACAGCCTATATTCTGCGACAATATCTATAATAATAACAGCAACAACATTGATAATAAAATTCAGCCATCCCAGGTCCTTGGGAAGGACTCGATGTCTGGATAAAACAAACCAGTCAATAACACCTGTCTGACTGTGTAAACAACAACATAATACTATTACTATGTTTAAAAGTCATAAAAATGCATAAAAGACATTAAAAGGGGACATACAATAGAGAAGTTTTAAAAAGCATAATAAAATAGAGCTAAAAAAGTCAGAGTAAAAATTATATTGAACGTTAAGACCAATAAAAGGAGTAAAAGGGGAGGCGTGAGCAATTACAGAATCAAATCAGGACTAAAAAGGTTCAGAACCCGTCATTCGCTGGCAGATGCCGATTGCAGCCACACAGTATCTGGCAACGCTATAAGCTATAGTAGGCTTAAGGCCAGAGAGTAGCAGGGAACTGTAGAACTGTCTCGGATGTCCTGGGAACTTGCTTAACAGTGGAAGAATAAGAGAGGCACGAATGTCTCTATAGAATGAGCAGTATAGGAGGACATGCTCAGTAATTTCAATCTGCCCTGAGCCACAGGAGCATAGATGGTCTGCAAATGGGTTCAGTCTATAGCGGCCTTCTAGCACTGCTGAGGGGAGGCCATGGCAGACCTCTTGATCTACCTTTGTAGCATATGAACAATTTTTTTGTCTTTCTAATTCTTTGTTCTTGACAGGTAGAATAGAAGAGCCCTTCTGACATCCAGGGAATGCAGGGCCTTTTCAAGAGCTGTGCTTGGAGTGCCGAAGAAGGTAGGAAGCACGATGTCTTGGTTTATGTGAAAATCTGTCACAGGTAGGAAAGTAATGTCAGGATGCAGCAGCACCTTGTCTGGGTAGAACCGTGCATAAGGCACATTCATCCTCAGGGCTGTAAGTTCATCCATCCTGTGGGCAGCTGCAATAGCCACCAAAAAGGCAGTCTTCAGAGAAGCCAGCTTTAAGCTAGCTGTTGCCATGGGCTCAAAGGGCATATCTATTAGCGCTGAAAGGACCAAGGATACAGTATACTCCACTGTTCCAGTGGCTGTCTTACTGGAGGATACAGATTAGTGAGACCTTTTAAGAAAACTCTTGCAGCTGGGCTAGGGAAATACCATCTTTCCATCCCATCCCGGGTGCCTCGCTGAGATTGCTGCTAAATGAACCTTTATGGAGACATTGGGAAGCAGGGAGGAATTTAATGTGGTAAGGTATAGGAGGACCTGGTGGACAGTAGCATTCAGAGGGTGGAAGCAATTTGGGGCAGCATAGCAAGTAACCCTCTTCCATTTGCTTGCATAATTTCTCCTAGTGGATGGCTTCCTTTGGTTTACTAAAATTTTATTTAAAAGCCTATCATCCATCATGTTAGCCATAGAGTAGGCAGCTCTGGGTGCAGTACTTATCCATTTTCTCGTGTCAAAAGATCTTGGTGTTGCAGAAGCGTTCTGTATGTGTGTCTTGACTGTTTGTGTAGATATGTGTCTTGACTGTTTGTGTAGACTCTGGAATGCTCTCCCAGTGGCCATTCGTTCCTCGGACTCCATCACGGCTTTTAGAAAGCTTTTAAAGACTTGGCTTTTTACCCAGGCTTTTACATGATTGTTTTCTACTGCGGCTTCTCTGTGTTTCTATTTGTTGTATTTGTTGTGTTGTTTTTATATGTTTTTGTACTTTTAACATGATGTTTTTATTGTGTTTTTATTGTATGTTTTTAACTTTTGTAAACCGCCTTGGGGTTATCTTTTTAATGAAAGGCGGTATATAAATGCAAAAATAAAATAAAATAAATAAATAAAATATGGAAACCATGGTTGCTGAGGCCACCATGGAGTGATCAGGATGCATTTGCCTTGGTAAGTCAGAATATGAGCCACCACTCTCCCTACCAGAGGAAGAGGGGGATACATGTATAATAGGTGTTGTGACAAGTTCATATGGAACACATCCTCTAATGATTGTGGGTCCGTTGCTGGCTTTTGAGCAGTATTTTCTGCACTTGGCATTGAGTGCTGTCACGAACAAGCCTATCTTGGGGTACCTCCAAGCTCTGAATATTGGTAGTAGGTATTTGTTGTTCAATTCCCACTCGTGTCATTCTTCTCTGGTGAATGAGCAACTTAGTCGTCCACTAGTACATTTTCTGTCCCTTTTATGTGAATAGCCCATGCGGTAATGTTGTTCCTGATGCACCAGTGCCAAATCTGTATGTTCAATGCACAGAGTGATCTGGACACTGTCCCCTCTTGTTTGTTTAGGTAGGCAATCGCTGTTGTGTTGTCCAATTGTAACTGTACAGTCCTTCCTCTGAGCATTGGTAGAAATGCCTTCATGACCTGGAAAACTGCCAGGAGTTCCAGGAAATTTATGTGGAATTGTCTCTGTCGCCAACTTCTGATCTCAGAACAGTAGTACACTTGCTAGTAACCTCCAGACTTGATTACTGCAAAGTGCTCTATGTGGGCCTGCCTTTGTATGTAGTCTGGAAACTACAATTAGTACAAAATGCGGCAGCCAGGTTGGTCTCCGGGTCATCCCGAAGAGACCATATTACTCCTGTATTACAGGAGTTGCACTGGCTGCCAATAAGTTTCCGGGCAAAATACAAAGTGCTGGTTATAAACTATAAAACCGTAAACAGCTTAGGCTCACGGTACTTAAGCGAGTGTCTTCTTCTGCATGATCCCAACTGTCTCAATTTCCTCCCCATTCACATCACTAGCCTGTTCCTCCTCAGGCGCCTCCCCACTTTTTAGTAAGTCGCCTGCCTCACACCCCTCTCCAATGTCCTCGAGTGGGGGCATGACAGATAGTTACAATTTACAAAGAACTGCATACTGAAAGTGTTGTCTTAGTTTCCCTCTTGCAAGAGGGAGAATTCCTTCTGTCTTCTATGATGCCTGCATTAATACACATGTGCATAATTTAAAAAGGAATAATGTGCTTAGCTTTAGAACAGATGTATTTTATTCATATAAGATCAACTAAACTCATGATTAATTGAATAACCACTCTACCCTTTAAAAAAGTGGCTGTATTGTCATGTTATGACAAAGATATCAATAGACAGATTTATCACTTAAGCCTCTTGAATGATATTTTGTGTATTTTTCTTATTTTCCTTTATTTGTTTACAAAAGAAAGCAAATTAAAATGCAGTTATACTGAGCCATATTCAAATGTATTCATTTAAAATTCAGTGTGTGATAAAGTCTTACATTAAGATAGTAACAACTTTCCATTCTCCAGATTCACACTAAGTTTAGTAAATCCACTGTTTAAAATGTATTTAATTATGCCACAAGCCTCAAAATATTTTGGCATTGTTATATGTACTTATTAAGTGTCACAAAGGAATCATCAAACAATTATCTTTTAACTATTACTATCTTATAGCACATCTTACTAAGAGGAGGCTGAAGAGGATGTCCAGTTTTCCCACACCAGCCTACAGGATGAATGTCAGGGCTATCTGCATCAATCCAATAATCATAAATACTGTCCCAGCCATCAAAGTGGACCTAAAACACAAAGGAATGGCACATTTTAAAATAAAGTCCTATTTCCCTGTAATCTCCCAGCACACTTACCTCTATTATTGTTAGAAAACCCATTTATTCAAATTACAGTCATCATGCCTGACAAAATATAAATGCTAAGTAATACAAATGTAGCCACTGGGTCCTCGTTTGTGCCAATTACAGCGGTTTTTGCACTTACTTTACAGAGATGAAAATTAGACAATTATACTAACAACTAGTTCATTAATGTCTTGATATGTGGGCATGAACACAGATATTATCCTGAATGTGAGTCTCTATTGGGCCTGAACACAACTCACTAATAATATCTTTTGGCCTGCAAAGTGCTTAAACACATCCTATTTTCACAATCCCAGGTATGCACTTAAAAAAATGGGGGGCATTGATCTAGTCCTCAGTTGGCTGCAGTGCACCGGTCATATTTGGCTCATGAATCACAAGTTCCTCGGGTCTGATCTATATTGCCACTATCTTCACTTGAATGGGTGGTGGATCCACTTGGTGCAGTTTTAACATCCTGACCACTATTGTGCTAGTCAACAGAGGCCGACATCCACACTAAGACTGTACTATTGTATAAAGGAGAAGAGTGATTTTCAACTATCTCATTCCTTCTGGAGTACACTGTGCCTCTTGAAAATATGTCACAGAGGGCTGTGTAATCCTCAGGGACATACTTTCAGGATATGCAACAACACAGACTTAGTCTAAATGTCAGCCTCTGTTGCTGATCTGTATTTCAGGCAGAGTTTGACCACTGGCAGGAAACAAGTAGTGGGGAGCCCCTGACAGACTTGATTCTCTTCTGCCACCATCCCAAGACTAGCATGCATACATACAACACACCTGTAATATTGTGGAGAACTTCCCACTTCAATTCTAAGTAATTATTACTAGAATACAAAAAAAAGCCACATAAACAGCAACATTTTATGATCTACCTATTTCAAAAAGCTTTATGAAAGCTCAGGGCCAAAGATGATGTTAAATGAATCTTAAAGGCTATTCACACAAGCAGCCCGGCCTGGGTTAGGCTGCTTGTGTGGAGGGCCGGGATCACTCCCAATCCTGGCATTCCCACCCAGTCTCACCCAACTTTCAACCCTGGCCTTTATCCAGGGTTAAGGACGCAAGCACATTTCGGAACTCCTTGGACACAATCTGCCAAGCATTATTTTCATATATGCCTGTTCTGGATGGGGTTACACTCCCCCTGAAAGATCAGGTATGAAGCTTGGGAGTGCTCCTGGACCCAAAGCTCTCCCTGGTTTCTCAGGTTGAGGTGGTGGCCAGGAGCACTTTATATCAGCTTCAGCTATATGATAGCTACATCCATTTCTAGAGGTGAATGACTTTAAAAGAATAGTACATATACTGTTAACCTCCAGGCTTCAGGACCATAATGCGCTCTATGTAGGGCTGCCTTTGTACATAGTCTGGAAACTACAATTGGTACAGAATGAGGCAGCCAGATTGGTCTCTGTGACAACAAGAAGGGACCATATAGCACCGGTTTTGAAAGAACTGCACTGGTTGCTGATATGTTTCCGGGTGAAATACAATGTGCTGGTTATTACCTATAAAGCCCTTAATGGCTTGGGACCAGGCTATTTAAGAGAGTGGCTCCTTTGTCATGAACCCGTCCGCCTATTACGATCTTCTGGAGAGGTCCGGTTACAATCACCACCAGCTCGTCTGGTGGCGACTCAGAACTGGGCTTTCTCTGTGGCTGCCCCAGGGCTTTGGAATATGCTCCCTGCTGAAATAAGAGGATCTGCTTCTCTGTTTGTTTTCAGGAAGACTCTCAAGACTTTCCTGTTCTCGCAGGCTTTTAATTAGAATTTTAATCATTTTTTTAATATTGTTTTTATCATGTTTTATGTATTTTTACCTGTGATTTTTAATGTTGGGATTTGTACACCGCCTAGAGATTTATATATCAGGCAGTATAAAAATATAAACAAACATTTCCTTTTACAGATGGGGGACGGGGTTAATACTGAAATGACTGTTCACATGCTATGAAATCACCCTAATTTAAAGCTCCAAGTATGCCGTGGTGTGAACGTCAAGGTTCTGTGTTTACTGATTTCTTCATTCACTTTATTTGAAGGGGAGCATTTCTGCACCTGTGGAGCTTCTTTCCCTCAGCTCTTGCCTGTGGAATCCCCAGAGGCATCTGGTGGGCCTGATCCAGCAGCGTTTTCTTATGTTCTTTGGAATGGAGAAGCCATGGAACAGGTGGGATTGTATACAATAAAGCAGTTCCATCCAGAAGGGGGGATTGCTGGATTGTGGCAACACTGCACAAAGCTTCCTATTTAAAAGGTAGGCAGGGGTCTGGGGGGGGGGCGGAAGGAAGGAAGGAAAGAAAGAAAGATCACTTACTTTAATTCTGTGGTCATCAGTATCTACTACAGTAGCTACCCTAATAAGTACAGGGTTCCTCTTGTCAACTACTTCAAGTTTCATATGCTTCTGAAATCCATGGGAAGGTTTCTACAATAGAGAAGGATAGAGAAATCAGCATTGTGAAAAATACTGATTAGATTCTGTAACAGCTGCTTCCACAGTTAATTATAGCTGAAAGATAAAATAATTTAAACATTTAAGATGGCATCTATACCTACTTAAACTGGCATTAACAGCTTCATAAAAACTATTCATGATTTTTTATTTAACAATGATGAAATGTCTTGATGGAATTCCAAGCAGTATCAGATTGGTGATTGTACAGCACTAAATGACAGCTTTATTATTACATTGTGCACATATAAGAGGAGATTTGGGATTAAAGCTACAGCAAGCGTCTATCCAAAAAGTGATCATACACTGGCTGGCAGCTAAAATTACTCATGAATAGTTCCATTGATATGAAGACCTCTGTCATGAGGTCTCATTAATTTCATTGGGGACTACATGTGAGTAACTTAGTCTGGATGTCAACCACATCCCCCCACCCTGCATAACATCACAATATAGTTGTAAAGTCATGCTCCAGCTTTCATAAGCCACCAGCATGTTATTTCTAATATATGGCAAACAGATTTCTTACAGCGGTGCAGAGAAGAGCGGGAGAAAGGACTTTTAAATATAAGTCATTTCCTTTTCTATACAGAAGAACAGTGAGATAACAAGAACAAGAATCCTATACCGGAAATAAAATATAGAGATAATTGGAGACAGTATTATGAACTTCCTCCTGCTTATGCCCAGAAGGGAGATTTACCAACTATTCTCTCCCTGCTACGTCATCCACTTGTGTAATTAAGGCACTTTGTCTCATAGCCAAATCAGAAACCATATTGGAATGGATCCAAACAGGATCCCTATAAAGCCAGGACTGGGGAAGTGCTCAGGCAAAAGTAAGACCTGGGGGAACTTTTAGGAGCTGCTGGAGTGGTCTGAATATCTGCCTTCCTCTTGTCTGCTAAGCGGCCTGAGAGGGTTGAACTGAGACCATCCTTCTGGGATTGCATAAGCTGAGCCTCTTAGGCCTTGCTACCTCCTTCCTACCTGAAGCCTGCAGGCTATTCCTTTTCCTGGCTGAGTCGGTCATCGTGGCCAGCTAGGCCCTGCTGGTGAGAGCAGAGGGGGTGTGGCTGGCCCAGCTATAAAGCCAGGACTGGGGCAGTGGCACCAAAGGGGTCCCAGCCTTTGGGGGCAGGCTTTGGGGGTGGGACTGAGGGCTGGACTGGCGGAATGTTGGACTTCTTAATATATATCATTGATTGTGCCAGATTTAGCCTTGAAATGGCTTAGCTTTTTAAGGTTATTAAATATATTGCTTTACTTTTATTGTGATTTAATTGTGATTTTGTTAATTTTTTACTTCATTGTGATCTTGTTAAACTCTGTTAATTGTTGTGGTTTTTGTTATATTCCGTGCACCGCCCAGAGTTGTCGTAAGTTGGGCAGTATATAAATTTATATATATTTTAAAAACACCCATTGGTGTCATCCAGAACCAGCTGAGTTGTCACAACCCGCTTCAGGATCTTGTCTAAGAACGACAAATTTGAGACTGAGCAATAATGATATAAATCTCTATAACTGAAGGAGTGTTGTTAATTGCTACTCTGTATTTTTGCGACTCAAAAAACAATTGAGAGATATTTTTGTGCAACAGGGTTTGTTACAATAAAGTTCTATCACCATCTACAAAATAATTCAACTGATCTGTCTAGGCTTGAATTGAGGAAAGCTTTTATACTGTTAAAGAGTCCAAAAAATGCTCTCAGGTGTTGATATCATAATATTACTTTTAATTTTATAGTAATAAAATTAATTTTTAATTAATTAAAATGATTAATTAATTTTAATTAATTGATTTTAATTTTAGTTTTAATATTACAAACACCACTGTGTTTGTGGTGAAGAATTAATGGCATTCCCTCTTAGGTACTGAAGGATTGCAAACACTGGACAAAGAACAAAAAGCAGAATATCTGATGACTAACAATAGCAAAGAGACCATTAAAGAGTGTTTGCTTTTGGCTTAGCAGCTGCAAAACAACATTAGGGCGGTTCAGACAACCACTGCGGCTGGGGGATGAGGTGGGGGCAGGATCACATCTACCTTCCCCCATATGACTGCCTGCTTGCTTCTTCCCAGCTGTGCTGCTTGCCCGCCCACACAACTGCCTCTGGAGCAAACAATGTGGTGATCTGGAGGCTGGGGAAGCGAAGCCTGGCATTCAGGCATCCCACAATGCACTGCATTTTTATTATTTTCGTTTTTTTATATTGATATCCCACTTTTCCTCCGAGGAACTCAGAGCATGGTTCTTTTTATCCTCACAACAACCCTGTGAAGTAGGTTAAGCTGAGAGATACATGATTGGCCCAGAGTCACAGTGAGTGCATGAGCAGTGCAACACATTGTGGAAACTTTAGAGGCTGGTGGCCTCTATTGTTAAAATGGCTGCCCACACAACTGGGTAGTGAGGGAGGAGGATGCGCTACCGGGCCAATCCCAACTGTTCTCACGAGCAGCTCTGCCTGCGTAGGGCTGTGTTAGCCGAGGTAAGTCATAAGTAGAGCTAGTCATAAGAATGATTTCATTATTTTAACACACATGTTGACTGTAAATTGGACACTGATATCTATACTACAATGTTTCTGCTTCAATTTTGATGTTAACTTATAATTGATAGTTCATAATTTTGTTCTTCCTACTTGACTAGTGGCAGACTTCAATACATTGAACCTCCTCTAAGAAGAAAGGTTAAAATCCCTGGGGCTTTTTAATTTTATTTGAAAAAGAAACAAAACCATTAGCCATGATTTATTTATTAGAGACATTTAATATAACGCCCATTTCGAAGACTCTGGGCGGTATACAACAACAGGCAAACAGGCAACATTAAAAATTACATTACATTAATAATTAAAAATTATTAAAGAACTAAAGTAACTACCAGAAAACAAAAATGAACTACAGGGCAAAGGCCTGGCGAAAAAGAAAAATCTTCAATAGTAATTTGAAGATCGGTAAGGAAGGTGCTAGCCGGATCTGTAGGGGGAGAGAGTTCCAAAGGAGCAGGAACTTCCAAAGGAGTTCCAAAGAAGCGAGAACTTCCAAAGGAGTTCCAAAGATGATGGCGCTTCAAGGTTAAAAATACTAGATGGCAGAAATAAAAAGCTGCGGAGGGATTTGGGTGACCACTACTGTAAACAGAACAGTAGATCAGTTGGACCTTTGGTCTCATCCAGTACAGCACTTCTTGCTGGCCAACAGCTTCATGTGTCACAGTGTCTGTCCTACTTACTTTTTGTCTGGGGTAAGGATTAAATGAGATAGATGAGTGAAAGAGGCTTCTTCTTTCCTGAAGTGGCAACCAAAGAACAAAAGTGAAAGGATATACTTACATACTCATGTATATGAATCTGTCTCCCAACTCGTGCTTGGTCATACATGTTTTTGTCTGCACTGGCCAGGTGGCTCTCCTTGGGGTGCTGAATTTGGTCTAAAGTCTACCAGCTGCCAACCCATATCTTAGATAAATATCATAAATGTATATCTGAAGTGGTCTGTATCTTAACAACAATAAATACAGAAGTAGGCAAACCAGAAATAATCAGTAGCAAAATTACATAGGTCTCCATGGATATTGATCCCAATAGTAGCACTGATGATAGTTATTAATTAGGATACATATGCAACAACAAATATGATCCCTCTTACCACTTTAAATGCTCTGGCAGGTGCAGGTAAAGAACAGGTTTCTTCTAAATATTTTTCCCAAGAAAAGTGCTTGGCATGTGGATAGTCTGCAATACAAGATGTATGTAATAAAACAGATGTATTGAGGATATTCTCAGGGCTGGATTAGTTCAAAGAAGTGACAAAAGAGAAAAGAAGTGTAATTTCTGCAGGTGCGCTCACACACTATTGCAGTGTAATGTGGATATTGGGACTTGTGGATATCACGGTGGAAAGAGCCCTGAGCTCCACAAGACATTCTGGGACTCTCAGATCTTACCCTGTGAAGATGCATATTCCCTATTTTTCACATGTATTCACTACTTCTTTGACTTTGAATCAGTAATAAACAAGTTAATAAATTATTTTTGCTATTTTGTATTTTATAAAAAAACCTATTTCCTTTCTTTGCACAATATAGCAAAGAAAGGAATTTTCGAACACAAAAACCAGTAAGGATGTTTTGCTGCTTCTCACAGCAGAGTTCAGACACCTAAGGGACCTTAGCAGCATTAACTTTAGTCTTCAGAGCCTTGCACTCAAAGATTTGGCCAGTTATTTTGTAGCAATGCATTAAACTTTGTCCTCCTTTTCCCCACCTCTCATGCTCCTAGTTATTAGGGATGTGCATGAAATTCACTCGAATTGATTTGAATTTGTATAGAATTTGAATCTATTCAAATTCAAAACCATTGAACAGAGTGGAAATTTGTGCAAATAAATTTGAATTCACCCAAAGTCGAATAGAATTCAGTCTCAATTTGACTCTGGGCGAGTTTGAATCTATTTGAGTGAATCTCCACTCTATTCAATGGTTTAGAATTAATTCACATTAGAATCAATTCGAGTGAATTTCGTGCACATCCCTACTAGCTATATAGTTCTCTACACATTTTCTGTCCCATTCCTCCTCTTTTCTTAAACATTTTCTTTCAGCTATTTTCATTTCCACAAGGCTATTCCTTTCTCAGTTTTTTCTACTCAAAACCTTCTATATCCCCCAACTGCACTCAAACCTTTCCATTTGACCCTCATTTTTTCCACTCACTCTTCTGAATCACATATTGTTTCTAACTTCCATCTTCCCCCTTCCTTTATTTCTCTATCCTTTCTGCCTCGTTTGCCATCTGTGCTTTTCACTCAGCCCACCATTCCTTTCCCAGGTCATCTGCTTCCTCTGCCCCTCATTCCCCTGGCCCACTCAGCATCCTCAGATCGCTCCCAGCTGCTTTTACAGCTAACCCTTGGCCCCTCTGCCTTTTAATAACATCACACTCAGTCAAAGGAAGCCAAGGCAAGAGACTTTTTAAAAACACAGGTTGCTTGCCTGTAACAGGTAATCTTTTGGTGATCCATGTTCACTCACAAAATGGATTCTGCACCTGCAGAGTAACCCCTGCAAAATTCTTCAGCTCTTCAACGTGCTCTTGATTCCACCCACTGCACAAGGCATGTCTGTTATTTTCTGCAGTTAGAGTGCCTGTTGCTCAGTTTCTGAATGACCGCTGTGAGGATCAATAAAACATGGATGGATGAGGATAGGTAAGTGATTATTACTGTGGAAGCATCCTAGCAGCAAGGAAGGCTGGGTGGATCTTGAGAGTGAACACGGATCGCCAAAGATCACCTGTTACAGGTAAACAAGCTGTTTATCTTTAAGGTGATCCATGTTCCCTCACAAAATGGGTGATTGGTGAGGTCAGGTGCTAGGATGTAATTACAAGGCAGGTGCTAGGATGTAGTTACAGCACCTTTAGAACTGCCCAACCAGAGCTGGTCTCCACTACTGAGCAGATGTTCACAACATAACGTCTTAGGAAAGGGAGATCCAAAGAACAAGTTGCTGCTTTGCAAAAATCCATATCATACTTTTTCTAGGCATATGAGCTGCTGACGTAGCCATTACTCTCATCGAGTGTTCCTTGACTCTAGACGGAAGCTTAACCGTCTGTATCTTGTAGAACATGAAAAATAGTTCAATTAACCAGTGTGAAAGTCTTTGTCTAGAGATAGTGTCCTTTTTTCTTTCCCTTAAAGGAGACAAATAGTCTATGGGATTTCCTGAAATGCTTGTTTTTGGCCTGTTCGGGCCTCTGTAAGTGTGCACGGTGGCCATGTTGGATATCGCCATGCATGCGTAAATGGCCTCTGTGAGGCCTGGCATGGCCCAAGGCCTCTCAAAGATCATTTGCGCATGCGCGGGTGCTATTTTTTTCAAACACATTTTTTCCCAAAAAAATGGCCACCGCACATGCACAAATGACCTCTGCAAGGCCCTGGGCCATGCCAGGCCTCGCAGAGGCCATTTATGCGTGCACAGTGGTTGCCAAAATGGCCACCGTGCACACTTACAGAGGCCCGAACGGGCCAAAAACAAGCATTTTCCCGGGCCGCAGCGGTGATTTAAGAGGCCAGCGGTGTGGGAACCTTCACAGGACTCCTCCGGTGGAAGACAGGAAGCTCCCCCGAAGAGACTAAAGGTATTAAAAAAATTTTTTAAAAAAATTGCGGACTTGTCTGGAGGTTCGGTTCCGGTCCGGATGGAACCGGGTGGTGGTGGTGTGTGGTACAGTTTGATCCTGAACCCCCGAACCTACGGACCAGTCCACAATTTTTTTTTTCATGCAAATGGCCTGTGTGCATGTACAGAAGCCCAAACTGGGCTGCACCTGGCCTGAAATTTGGGAGGCTGATTTAAGGAAAAATAGACTGTGCATCCCATCCCATATGTCTTGCTGAGAGTGCATCCATATGAACTTTTATGGAGGCATTTAATAGGCCATAGTTCTTTAGATTAGTTAAGTATAAAAGAATCTGTCAGACAGAGACTCTGTAGGGATCAAATCTCTTAGTTGCCGCATAGTGTGTGAATCTCTTCAATTTGCATTTATTATTATTGTCTTGTTGATTCCTTCCTTTCGTTTAAGAGGATGTCATCTAAAAGTTGAGCTTCTATGCTGTCAGGTTCACCACTGGAGGTTGCGGTGGAAAACATGGCCCCTATTTGGGGCAATAGAGTCTGATGGGAAGAAAGATGGTAGTGTTGTCCCTGTGACAAACAGATCAGGATTGGAAACCACAGTTGTCCAGGGCACCACAGGGTGAGTAGAATGAAGGATCTTGCTCATTATTTTGGATAGCAGGTGAAATGGAGGGAAAAGGTAATAGAGGTTTTGCCTCCACGGCATTTGAAATGCATCCTGCAATGAGTCTTTTTTCAGACCTGCTCTGGGAGGAGTAAAGTCTGCATTTCTTGTTTTGTGTTGCAAATAAGTCTATTGGGGGGGATCTCCACTTTTTGAAGAGACTGTGGAGAATCTCCTGTTTTCTCTCTGATTTGCATTATTGGGAGAAGTTCAAGTCCCTGCTGAGAATGTCTGCTAGGGAGCTGTCCACTCCTTTGATGTGAAAGGCCATTGGAGTACACCATGGTGCCGGCTCCAATCCCACAGCTGACTTGTTAGATTGCATAAAGATAGGGTCAACGTCCCCCCTTGACGATTGATACACAATTGTTATATTGTCTAGAATAGATGGATCTGTAGTATGCAGTTTTTAATTAGTGGAAGAAAGAATTTCAGTGCATGTAGCACTGCTAGTAGCTCTAGAACGTTTAAGTGTAGAGAACTTTGTTGTGGGGTCTATTTCCCTTGAGCATGGTATCTTGTACAATGGGCTCCCCAACCTTTTAATGACGTGTCTAACAGTTATTGGATTTGGAAGGTGAAAGGCAACACACTTGGACAGAGACGACAGTTTGGTCTAGAGATGTGCAAGCTGGCTTGCTTCAAACCAGGCTTGAAATTGAGGTGGCCCAGTTCGAGCAGTCAGAGTTCAAACTGAAATGGCCCCCAAAGGGGGGTGCTAGTCCAAATTTGAACCAGACCATCCCCTGGTTCAAAGAACTGGCTTGCGGAGTATGCTTGTAACCCACCCATTCCCAGCAAGGATTACCTGTTACAAGTAAAGGGGGATTCCCTAGTAATGTGGGGCAAGTGGGGGGAGAGAAAAGACTGCTTTTTACCTTTAGCAATCAGGTTCCTCCAATCCACCCACACCCTGCAGGCTTCTCATGACGGGCTGGGCTGGCTGGCAAGGCAAATGGCAGAGACCCAAACCAGGCTGAAGCTGGCCCTGCATATCATTTGGGAGGCGGGGGGGGGAGCCACTGCTTCCTGTGCTGCCCAGGCACCTGATTGCTAAAGGTAAAAAGGAGACTTTCTCCTGCCCCCCCCAGCACCCCACATTACTAGGGAACACCCTTTATTTGTAAGGGGGGGTGTACAATCATGTGTATAATCAAGAGCCTTCTGTCCTTTGGGAGGCAGGCCCTTTTCATTCTTGTGTCCAAAACACCCCTTACGTATTGTATTCTCCTGTTGTAGGTTTGACTTTTTCCATTTCACCTGGATTCCAAGTTCTTTAAGAAGATCTACGATATATCGAACCTGGGAGCTTTAGATTTTCTTGTTGGGTGAAGTCACCACCCAGTCGTCTAGATATGGAAAGATGGTTATACCTTGAGTCCGTAGGTATTCTATTATTGTGCTCAAACATTTTGTAAATATGTGAAGCACCACAGATAGGCCAAAGGAAAGTATGGCATATTGGAAGACCTGAGATCCCAGGGTGAACCTCAAAAATTTTCAGTGACCTGGTATTATCCCTATATGAAAATAGGCATCTTTTAAGTCCAACGTCACAAGCCATTCTTCCTTGGCTAGCAGGGGAAGAATGCCTTGTAAGGTTATCATTCTGAATTTCCTTGTTTTCACAAACTTTTTTAGTTGATGTAGGTCCATGATGGGATGGAGACCTTCATCCCACTTGGGAATCTGAAAGCATCTCAAGTAGAAACCCATCCTTTAATTTCTTTGAGAAACTGGTTCTATTGCCCCCTTTTCCAGCAAAGGTTGAACCTCTTCAACCTTTAGCGTAGCGTAGGGGTAGGTGTAGTGTAGGAGTGGGGTAGGTGTATTTTTCCCCTGAAAAAACAGGGAGGGTGGTGAACCCAATGGCATATCCTGTTGTTATAACACTCAACACCCATGCATCTGATGTTATGCAATGCCATACTTTGGAAAAGTGGACAAGCCTGATATCTGAAGAGGTTTCTAAATGAGGGAGGCAGTTGACCAAGGGTACAAAGATTTTGTTTTGTTTGATCTTGCTGTTGCATTCTTTGGTTTTTTTCCTGACCAGAGGGCTTTTTAAGGTTGTATCTGAAATATCTTCTGTAGTCTCTAAAATCAGACTGTTTGTATTGAAATTTTTGTCTACTGTAACCTTTGAATTTCTGAAGTAGGAATGTTGGGATGGAGTAGAAGTAAACGTCTTTTCAGTGTAACACGATTTTTTCATTTTCTCCATGGTCTCATCAGTCTGTGAGCTGAAAATACCCTCATAGGAACAGAGGAAACTGCCTTCTACTGAGTCAGACCATTGGTACATCTAGCTCAGTATTGTCTTCACAGACTGGCAGCAGCTGCTCCAAGGTTGCAGGCAGGAATCTCTCTCAGCCCTATCTTAGAGATGCCAGGGAGGAACTTGGAACCTCAGATGCTCTTTCCCAGAGCCGCCCTATCCCCTAAGGGGAATATCTTATAGTGCTCACATGTAGTTTCCCATTGAAATGCAACAAGGGCAGACCCTGCTTAGCAAAGGGGACAATTCCACCAAGGAATTTGGTGGTGGATGCTTGAAAAGAAAAGGGCATGATTCTCCCTGAATCCTATAGAAGCCTTCTAATTTCTTGGAAGCTGAGGTAAAGGCTGATGGGGTCTCCCAAGCCAATTGACAGAATTGGCAACATAGTGATGCTGGTTGTGCAACAGAAGAACAGGACATGAAGACACAGACTGGATCTTTCACCTCTTGGGTTGGTGTTTTCAATTCCAAACCAGAATTTTAGCCATTTCTGATACTTGGATATGGCAAGGTTTTGTTTCTTCCATAGATGTGTTAGATAGTTGGTTGGGTACATTTTCGTCTGGTGAAGGACCTGAGGGATTTTCTGTTTGGGCATAGCCCTCATCAAAATCACTGGAGGAATCATGATAATCTGAATTTTCCTTTTCCTTATCAGGGGACTTTCCCAAAGGCACTGTAGAGAGTTGGATGATTTTCACATCAGGGCTTTTATGGTGAATTTGACCATCCCTTTGAGAAGCTTCTTTCACAGGTCATAGCAGTTGAGCTGGTACTGAAAGTCTTTTAAAAGAAAATTCCCTGTTTTTGCTTTTTCATTGTCTAGGGTCTTTAAGGTTATCACTTTTTTTCAGGGTTTCCTCACAATTTCCTGGATTTTCACAATCTGTATTTATTGAAGACATAAGACAGTGCAGGTGATGGAAACAGTTTAAAGCCACATACATAGCCAGGGTCTAGTGCCCCCGGTGAACTCCAATAATCAACTAGGCATCCCATGGATAAATAGGTTGGGACTGAGTAGTGGTATCTCTCTCTCTCCAATGAAGGTTTGGTGTATATGAGGGAGAGGACATAGGTGTCACTCTAGCTGGAGATGCTGAAGGAGTTTTTGGTATAAGAGTTGCTTCCATTTCTTCATCTCCATCTAAATCGTGCATTGAGAAACCTCTGAAGGTAGATCCTGATGGGGTGAGTTGTATATAAACCATGAATGACCAAATTCTTTGAAGTAGTCTTATCTGGCACAGGTGAAGTCAAGGAGGTTCTTTAGAAAATTGTCCTTTTAAATTCAAATTAGAACCTTTGTCCTGGTAAGAACTGGTTGGGGAATTCTCAGGCAAGAAATTCACAATGATAGGTGAAGCATGAGAGGCGCCTGCAACATCCTGTTGTGGTGTTGCTTGTGTCTTTGAAATTGATGGAGATGAACTTGGGATGAGGATTGTTGATGTTGGTGTTGACGCCATTGTTGATATTGAATGCAGTGTGCTATAAGTAGCAGCGGTCGATATTGGGGTCAGTCATGAAGTTGTACCTGATACCGAAAATGACGCCATTGTTCAAGGGGATACTTGCGTTCTTTGAAGATCCATTGGAAAGACTTGAATTGAAGAGGTCGAGGAAGTATTGGGAGATTTCCCCAAACCCGGTGTCATATCCAGTGTGATAGTCGATTTCAAAGATGTGGAATGAAGACTGAGGAGCTGAAGAATTCTTCTGTAGAGCATTGTGAGGGAACACAGATCACCTTAAAGATCAGCTGATTACTGGCCTATGTTGAACATATTACAATGCATTCCACTTATAAATTCTCAGCTACGAACAGACTGAACCCATTATTGTAATGGAACAAAAAGTATTATGAAAATCCTGCTGTGGCTTTGAGAATGTAAGCAACAGCAACTGGGAGGTCTGAGCATTTCAGCTTTAACATGTTACTGTTTATCTTTAAAGCTACTATACAGAGCCAAGTACGAATTTGACCTAAAAAATCCCCACCATTATAAAAAGCAGAGAAGAGCTTCATATCAAGTGACATAATGGGGCTGGGGGAGGGGGAGAGAACACTGTCACTGTGGGAAAGTCAATTTAAGCTTTCTGTGTCTATAAATGCATACTGTTAAAAGGTGACAGCTTTAAAAGCATTGCTTCTCCAAGATTTGACTCATAATATGCTCTAACAGTTTAAATATTTATAGTAAATGTAAAGGCTGATAAATAGATTTGAATGCTGTAATTTGATAGTCCCAAAAAGATGTTTCCTGATTTCTTAAGATTTTTTATTATTTTCATTTGCTAGTTATTACAGTTTTCTGTTACAAAATACCTAATATGCATGGTGATCGCTTCACTTTATTCATTTGTCTTTGTATAATCTTCTTATTCAGTCAAGTTTAACATAAAATTAAGACCTTAATTAACTTACATCAAACAAATGGGACAATTTTCAAGAACTGAGTTTGTCCTGTATACAATATATCAATTCTTCCAGTGTAATCTCTGCAAACTCAGATGAAGAGGAGAATCCTACACCCACCCTAATAATTTCTCATTAGTCTTGTGAATCAAATGTGTACATATATGCTGTTTCATACAAACCTGGAGGAGTAACCAGGGTCCTTTTGTGTTCTTTACACCATCCAATTGGATGAATATGCGGACTAGCTGCTTCACACCTGCAGGGGAAACACTGCTTCTGTTATTTTCTGTTTCGGTAAATGCCTTAATTGCTACTTCAGTTCCATCTAAAGCAGATTATGGCCTATAGAACACACATGAACATCTGGGATTGCTTGCTAAATGAGAAGTGTGAACAAGGTTTACTGCTGTAATCCTAGGCCTATGTCATGTCAAATGACTTCTCAGATAAATTTGATTTCAGCACAATTATACTTTTAGAACAGGCAGCAAAACTTACATTTGCGGGGGGGGGGGAAGGGAAAAAAGGCTAAAAATTGGGGTAGGATTACAAAACCCATGAACAAAAGATACAAACCCATATTTTTTCCCTAAAATTACTCTAGCTGCTCACACACACCTGACTATAATTTGTAGCCCAAAATTTTTTAAAAGAGCAAAATGTAGTGAGGCTTTCCTGCTTTGTCACCTTATAAATGCATTTTAATTAGTACAGGTGACCTTTAACATCAATGTTTTTTTAACATACTAAAATTCAATAAGGGGAGACAAAAGAGGAATGGGAGGGCAAATTGAAGAATATACTCTCAACAAAAGACCTTTATAGCACAAAAAGAAATTAAAGATGGTATACAGAAAATAAAATAAAAGACGTTTTGGTGTAACACACCATCATCAATTAAACAAACAGATGTGCACAGATAAAAACCTCCTCCATTCCCCAGCTGTTAAATTCCATAGATCTGATAACATTCTGTTCCGTGACTGGTGGAGAGATGAGGTGTGTGGGGTGGGGATAACCTGATTTTTTTCTCAAAGGCTAATGAACCTAATAGCATCAGCCAGTGCCGCCCAAGCATTAATATGTGGTCTCAGTTTCTCTATAAATAATGCTTCCTCTATTTTCTGTTTTTGTAAATTTCTTTCAATCCCCCAAATAGATATTTTAGTAGGCACTATTCTGCCTTCATACTTTTTTCTCATATGCATTGTCCAAGGTTTTGTTCTCTGTGTACAATGCCTCATATCTGCTAGGTGTTCTTTATATCTATCCTTCAGTGGCCTACCGTATTTTCCAACATAGAATGAAGTACAACCTAAGCATTGAATTTTATATATTGCACTTTTCTTCCCACAATTTCCTTCCCTCCGTTCACAAATCTCACAATCTTGTACACATCTCCTATCATACAACCTGGAGTTAACTAACAGTTGTTTTAGTGTCATTGGTGCTGTGCAAACTACATTCACTTTAATTCCTTGTTTTTCCAAGATTCTCTGGGTTTGCCATGTAAATCTGTCAGTGATGAATGGTATTTCAAATACTGGCAAACCCTTAATGAATCTAGCTCTTCATAGAATATACATATTATATCTATATTCATAGAATATACATTTATTTCAGTACATAAACTTAAGTGTGATACTAGAAGAGCTTGGGGACTAGAGGACTGTGCCAAAGGCTTCATGATAAAGATGGGGGCCTATTTATAGGCCTCGGTTTATAAGCCAATTTGCTCCTGCTGTTCTGTTATTTATTGATTTTTTTAAAAAAATTGTATTTAAGATCTTGTGAATTGCCTTGAGAATACTTCATATGATAAGACAGAATAGAAATATAAGCATGACAGAACAGTTCTAATAACTTTAATGGGATTACTCTTCAGAATGTACTTTGAATCAGGGCTCAAATTACAGAGGGAACATTCCCAATTCCTTTTGTGGTGATTCCTTTAGCTAATGTCTTTAGATAGCTGTGTGAGGGGGCATGATTTAGCTAAAATGGAGGGCAGTGGTGGATTTGAGCACTGTTTTAAAGACTGCAATATACTGTATATATCTACTTCTTACTTGATTTTACCATTATACTATCAAAGCAAGGTATATCTTTTACGGATTTGAGAATGGATGTAACATTATCAAATGCTTTTGCAAAGTATATAATGGCTGACATTCACAGCAACAAACCACTTGCGGAAGGACTTTATGCACTAGCAAGTATAACTTGTGTTCCAGACCAGTGTTGTGATACTGCAGGCATGCTTGTAGTTGAACAGTTGAGCAACTGTGGCACACCTCTTTTATTCAATGGGAACTTCTGCATAAGAGCATAGCACTCCTTTGCAATTCCTTGCAATCCCTCTTTTTAAGCCATCCTCTTCAACAGTACACAACAGTCCTTGTTCTACACGTGGTTCTTTGCTTTGGATGTTGGGCAATGTCAGCAGTGTTAAATAAGAGAGAGTATATACTGCCTGGTCTAAAAATTAGTATGCACTGTTTCTGTAAATAAGTACAGAGCAGGATTTCAATGGACATTTGCATTCCCCCCCGCCCCCTTGAATCTGTGCCTGTTAGGAGCGGATACCATTTTTCTAGGAAAACTGCAGCACATGTGTACACACACGTACACACACACACACACACACACACTCTCTTTCTTCTTTTATGAATTAGCTGGTGCAATTCCATACTGCTGAGAAAACATGCATTCTCATAGCCCTGATGCACACCTATAAAATGTATACCCAAACTTATCTATAAATGTCAGTTAAAATGACTGTCTTTCAGTACTCCCTGTTCTTTATAATTCAGGATACTGCACTAGCAAACAATTAACATAAAGGAATTTCTGTCTGCACAATTTCCCCCAGAACCTACAATATTCTGACAAATTCCTATTTAGTAAGATCAGTCAGTAATTAACACATGTCATCTTATAGCCCCATCTAGTGTCCTGATGTGGACTTCAGTGAACATATGCCTTGTGTTATGTGTTTAGAGTGTCTCCAGCTCGAAACAAAATGCCCTTTAAATAAGGGCTTGTTTCAAGCTCAGAACAAAACATCATTTCAATTTGAAACATTTCAACATTTTGAGCACCATTTTGGAGGCCTGTTTTTCCCTTGCTGATTGGTTTCCTGGCACTGGCTTCCAACTGGCTAGCGATCTCCTTGCTTCTTGGTTGGTTTGTTATCATACAAATTAAGTGTTGTGCCCCCATTGGCGCATTTACTGTGTACTTCTCAGTGTTTTTCCAAGCAGGGTTGAAAATGTGTTTTTGCAATGCAACACTTGTGTGTGCACTCTGTGAATGCAGCTTGTTCCGGCCATAGGGAACAATGGGGAAACTCAAAATACCCCATTGTTCCCCATGGGTATTTCCTAGGGACACCAAAGTGGGTTGTGTGTAGGGCATGATGGGTGCTACCTACCACACAACCCACAAAAGAAATGGGCAAGTGGGCAATTTTAAACAAATTTTAGCCTTTCCCCCCAAACTCCAATAGGATCATATATATAGCATAGCTGTAACTGAACAAGGTGCGGCAAATATCCCCGGGCCCCTGAGGAAAGGTGAGGGGGTGCTGGTTGGGCAACAGCTTGCTCTCCCCCTCCTGCCTCCCCTATTCATTGGCAAGTGAGACAAGTCCTCTCCAGGAGGAGAGGGAGAAAAGTGTCAGGCAGCATCCTTCACTCCTCCTGACACAGAATGAGAGTATGTAAGCGGTGTGTGAAAATGTCTATGTGTGTAGGAATGTGTGATATTTGCAGAAGAACAAGAGGAAGGGTGTTTTGCTTTTCTGCAAGTCTTTATAGTTCATCTGAAGGGAAAACATGTCTGGCGGGAAGGAGAAGTAGTCAGGGGACTTGAGGGAAGGCAGGGATCAAGCTTCACTTCTTGCCCCAGGACCCACTCCAACCTTGGTATGTCCCTGCCCCAAGTTGGGTGGTCATCCAGAGTGGTGGGCAAGTTGAGCAGTCATTCAGAGTGCTTACCTGAAGTTGTTAAACTAACCCAGACAACAATGATAAACCATGGGGTGTGACAAAGGCACTCTTCGCTCAGGGCCAGTGTTCCCTCTAAGGCGTGTGCACGCTCACAAGTTTTTGGATGTCCACTCAGTTAATTTTAGATCCTGCTCAGGTTGAATCAGAAAGACCCCATTCTGAATGCACATGCGCACACACTACCTTGATACTGCTACCCAGAACAAAACTCATTCCGCACACAGATGAACAAAACTTGAGAGAACACTGCTCAGGGCTTTATTTATCTCAGGGTCAGTCCTGCAAGATCTGTCTATATAATTTCATTGTCTTGCACCAAGAACAGAATTATTAATTTGCTGAGCGATTATGTTTTTGGATGATTATATGATTAGACTCTGAAATATGACAAATAATTTCTTCAGGGCATTAAAAAAGACCTTAGAAATTTTAAGTTTCTGGAGGGACACATAAACATATGTAATCACCTGGCCACTGCACACTGCTGAACCGCTACTATCAATGGCCATATATCTATGGAAATTCTGATAAACAGGGAGTATAGTTCATGGCAACCACTGCAGAGGTGGAAAAAAGGACAGATCTTTCCAAAATTCAAAACATAATTATGATTCAATACATCATACTTAAGAAACACACACACACATACCAATAGTCATAGCTCTCATCCCAGTTGTCAAAATGAACCAGGAAACGATTGTCCACCATGTCAGTAACTGTAGCAACACATATAAATGCAGGGTTCTTTTTGTCTACAGCTTCAAGCTTCATCCCCACTCGAAACCCTGATGGAATCACTGTCTAATCAGACACAGGTTTTAAAATAATGATTAGTAAGGAGCTGGGTTTTTAAATTGCATTAGACATTACTGGCAACGCTAAAGGCATGTTCAGACTTAATGCAGAACTATGGATTATTTCATCTGTGGTTAGTTTTAGCATCCAAACCTGCACCAGCTAACTAACCACAGTTTATTCTGAGAAGTCTAACCAAGATCTACGTATACCAAAGGTTGGAAGTTGGTTTTCAACCTTAGTTTGTTCTAACCATGTATAATATCTGAACTTGCCTTATATAAAACAGAAATAAAGGAATACAGATTAAAAATAAGTCATAATAAGTTTCTTGACTATCCATAACCAATATTCTTGCTATGGAGGAAAAGAGGAGGACCAAGAGTATGGAAGAGCCAATTAATGGCACACAAATGCCACTTTTTTAAAAAGGTTGTTTACCTATAACAGGTGATCGTTTGGTGTTCAGGTATCATTCATATCATGGGTTATGCACCTGCACAGTAGCCCCATGGAAGGATTTTCAAGCTCCCCGAAGCACTCTGTAGTTCTGCCCTTTGCATGGCAAGCATGCTCTGTATCTTTAGCAGCAGAGAGACCTTTTGCTCAGTTCCCGATCGACTGCCGTGAAGATTGACTTTCTTCAGCCGAATGATGAGGTAAATACATAAGCAGAAACATCCGATAAGCAGGGAGGTCAGGCAGGTGTTGTGAATGATACTGAATCACCAAAAGATTACCTTACAGGTAAGCAACCTGTTTATCTTTGTGGTGATCAGGTATCCTTCACAACATGGGTGAATGAGCTCTCCACAGTAGGAGGACTGGAGGATGTTTCTTAAAGAACATTCTTTGGTGCAGCCCACCCAAAATTGGCATCAGCAACAAAAACTAAGTTGAAAGACCAAGTGGCAGCCTTACAGATATCAGTAAAACTTATCCCTGATAAGTGAGCAGCAGAGGCAGCCATGGCTCTGGTAGAATAAACCTTAACTATGTTTGGAGGTTGCACACCTTGCTTCCTGTAACAAACCAGTTAGAAAGACTCTGTCTAGAGATTGGTTGGCTCTTGCCCCTGGAGGCAATAAAGAGTCTACAAGTCTTCCTAAAGTCTTTAGTTCTGTCTGTGTAGAAGAGGAGTGCTCTACAGACTGCTAAAGAGTGGAGTGGCCACTCCAAAAGGGTGGTAAAGGTGAAGTGTGCAGTCGAGTCGGTGTTGACTCCTGATGACCACAGAGCCCTGTGGTTGTCTTTGGTAGAATACAGGAGGGGTTTACCAGTTAGGATTCACAAAAAAGGAGGGATAATGACCTGGCTGATATAGAAGTCAGAAACTATTTTAGGTATGAAGGAAGGGTCTGTTTTAATATCAACCTTATTGGGGTAAAACTTTGTGAAAGGGGAATCGATTCTCAAAGTGGTAAGTTCACTGATCCTTTGTGCTGTGGTGATAGCAATAAAAAAGGCTGCCTTTAGAGAGAGCAACTTAATGGATGTTGAAGGTAGAGGTTCAAAGGGGGGCTCTGTTAGTGTAGAAAGTACTAAGGAGACTCTCCAAAGTTCAATTTATTTTCTAATCGTTGATTCCTTTAAGAAACCTCCTGCAGTCCATGTGAGAGAATAGTGACTTGCCATCCCAACCTACATGAACTGCAGATAGGGCTGCCATTTGAAATTTTAACAGATGAACTGGAAAGGCCTAAGCATTTCAGCAAGGTAAGATATAGGAGGACTTATTGTATAGAGGCTTGTAAGAGATTAAAACCTTTGGACTCAGCATAATTGGCAAATCTTTTCCATTTACAGTTGTAGTTTTGTCTTGTGAAAGTTTTCCTCTCATATAATAGGATATTGTCTAGAAGTTCAACTTCAACACAGCCAAGTTCAGGGTTTGAAGGAAGATTTGACCTTTATTCCGAGACAGAAGGACAAAGCATTAAGGGAATGCTGTAGGAGGAAAGAGAATCAAGGTTGCCTCAGCCACCATGGGGTAAGTATGATGCACTTTGTTTTGTGTTGAAGGACTTTGCTGAGTACCCTGGACAGTAGAGGAAAGGAAAGAAAGAGGTAAAATATGTGTTTCCTCCAAATAATATGGAAGGTATCCCCCAGAGACTGCTTCTCCACTTCTGCTCTAGAGAAGAAACAATCGCATTTCTTGTTGGTCATGGATGCAAAGAGTCTCCTTGGAGAGTTCCCCAATGAAGGAAGAGATCGGGGAGAACAATCGGGGAGATTGTTTTTCTGCTCAGAATGTTCACAAGTAGGGTTGCGCGTTTTGTATTTTTTCTGTTTCGATTTGTACCAAATCCGAATCAACTCCATTTTGTATTTTGTCCGAAATTAAGCCTTCCGAATCACCCCAGTTTTGTTTTGTATCCGAATTAATCTGAATCCGAATTAATTCAGATTTAAAAATGGGTCACATGGTCAAAAGAGTGGATGGGGGTTATAGTGCCCAATGAGTGGAAGCTACCACAAAAATTTCAAAGGAATTGGGCAAACTGCTGATCTTTGGTTAATTTTTGAAGTTTGCGCCTTTCAGATTTTCCCCATGGGGTATGATGGAGGTTTCAAGAAAGGTATAGTTTCACGTGGGGGGAGGGGTGGCCAGAGTGGAGTGTGGTTCGTGGTAGTGCCCAGCTGATACAAGGAAGTCACCACAATTTTTTCAGAGGAATTTGGCAAAGGGCTGATTTTTAAAGAATTAATGAAGTTACATGTCTTTCAGATTTTCCTCGTAGGGTATAATGGAGGTTTCTGCAGGCCGATAACTCCACTTGAGGGGCACTGGGGGGGCCCAGAGCAAGTGATGGCATAGTGCACATACGGTACCAACCACCCACATGGGCTGCCAACCCATGAAGTACAAGGTTTTGTTGTTCTAGAGGTGTTCTAAGAGTAGATTCTCTAGTAGCATATGAAAGTGGATTCATGGTTTTTCATTAAAAAATCTCATTTGCTACCAGAGAATCTAAACTCAACACCTCAGAAACAACAAAGTCCAGTACCCCAATGGGTTAGCAATCCAGGGGGGTGGTTGGCACTCTGTGCACTACACCACCACTCGTTTCGGGCCATCCCAGTGCACCCCAGGTGGAGTTATGGGGCTGCTGAAACCTTCATTATTCCCTATGGGGGAAAATCTTAAAGACGCGTAAACCTCAAAAATTCCTAAGAAATCAGCCCTTTGCCCTATTTGTAATCTGGGTGCACCACCCTTGGGGCACTGCCACGCAACCCACTGTTCTGCCCCTGAAGGCCCACATAAACAAGCTGAAAGAGTGAAGAGAATGATGAACAACAACGACACTTAATTTTTTGGCACAGTTATTTGAAAATTTTGCAGCAGGTGAGAGCCTGTCCCTGTGGCACTAGCACAGCAGCACAACTCATTTGTGGATTCAAGCAATCTTTCAATAAAAACACTCCCTCCCCATGGAACGGTGACCACAGGTCATTTGAGATAGCAAGATAGACCAATGAGCCAGCGTGGTGTAGTGGTTAGAGTGATGGACTAGGACCGGGGAGACCCGAGTTCAAATCCCCATTCAGCCTTGATACTAGCTGGGTGACTCTGGGCCAGTCACTTCTCTCAGCCTAACCTACTTCACAGGGTTGTTGTGAGGAGAAACCTAAGTATGTAGTACACCGCTCTGGGCTCCTTGGAGGAAGAGCAGGATATAAAATGTAAAAATAATAATAATAATAATAAAACAAAACTGCCTTGATACTATGGAACAGCTTCAAATGTTCATTTAACTGAAGTGGAGTGAGCTGTAGCCCAAACAAATCAGCCTACAGTTCAGAATTGTTGAAATTTATCATCACTGCATTTAAGAAAGTGCAAAACCATGGATCATGGTTACAAGAAAGAGAGAAGCAACTAAGATTCCTGGGGATGTCAATAAATTGACAGGGATATTCCCCACCCCTACTCTTTTTGTCTCCTGTAGTCCCATGTGGATTACCTCTCCCTGCAGTGGCAAAACCACTGGCTTAGACATCATGCCCCACCAAATTACATTGTGGCCTAAATTACATTAGACTGCTCAGCTTGGGCAACAAAACTTAGACACCACTATAACTCATAAAAATCAGAAGAAAAACAAAATAGCTCTTCAAAAGACCCCTGAACAAGTCAAGAGATTCTTTCTAAACCTTTGGAAAGAAAAACCTGTGTAATTTCAGAACTTTCCTAACCAGCTTCTCAAAATGCTTCTCCACACAATTTATACCATGGCTTTTAGCAAGAGCTTTAGAATTGCATTGAGCTCCCAAAGATATTTGGGTATTTCTGTCTCAAAATGCTGACTTCCAAATCCCTTTGCAAGGTCAGTTTGCATTTCAATCACACTGAATACAACATATACTTAACTAAACCATTCAAGCTCAAAAGCTTTTTGCATATCTTATCTTCTGCTAATCACTCAGTGCCTCAGCTGGAGTGTAGAGAGTCAGAGAAGTCAATTCCAATTGCAATGCTTTTCCAAAGAACAAAGCATTCTGTCCAAAATCTCTGTTTTTTAATTCTTGATTTTGTTTTGGTGACAAAACCTCCAAGATTGCCATTTTCGGGCACAAAATGTTTTGTGTCTGAATCGAAATGCACAAGTCTATTCACAAGGACAGTCGGAGCCCTTCATATGCAGAGCCAGAGGGTATACTTGGTGATGTATACTCCAGTCCCAAAGTTGTACAGCAAGGTTGCACCTGTAAGCAATGGCTGTGGTGTTGTCCAAAAGAATATGGACCATTTGGTTTCTGAGTAGTGGAAGGAAGAATCTGAGTGCTAGAAGAACAGTCAGGAACTCTAGGAAATGTATATGCAGAGACAACTGGAGATGGTTCCAAAGGCCCTGCCGTGGTGTCTGGCACAATGGGCATTCCATCTTTTGAAAGAGGCATCTGTTGTTATAGTAATCATTGGAGAAGAAGGTTGAAAGGGAATGCCCATTGCAACGATCTCTGGAAGAGTCCACCAGAGAAGCGAGTCTAGGACTGTTGGAGGAATCAGAAGCCACAAAGATTGGCTAGCTGTGTCGTTTGATTACTGACAGAAACCGAAGTTGGAGCCATCTCATCCAGAGTCTGGAGTATCTCACAATGGTTGTATAAGATGTCATCAAACCTAAGAGTCTTTGAATGGTCTTCACCCTTTCCTTTGTGTTTGCTCTGAACAAGTAGATTAAGCATACAACTGAGAGGCTTCTTTCCTCTGGAAGGCCCGTTTCGTTTGGGTGTCCAGAATAGCACCTATGTAGAATATTGACTATGTAGAATATTGACTTCTGCAGTTGAAGGTTGGACTTTTCCCAGTTTACCTGGATGCCTAGGTCTTCTTGGTGTGAAAGGATAGATTTTATCTAATTACTTAGAAAGTCTATGTTGGTCGAAGTCACCAACCAGTCATCTAGATATGGAAAAACTGAAATACCCTGGGTTCTTAAATGGGAAATAACAGTGTGCGTGCATTTCGTAAAGACTCAAGGCACTGTCAAGAGACCAAATGGGAGAACTGTGTATTGGTAGGTTTGATCTCCTAAGGTAAAATGAAGAGATTTGTTTTGGTTGATTTCCAATATGAAAATAGACATCTTTCAGATTGAGGGTAGCAAGCTATTCTTTCTCTGCCAGGAGAGGAAAAAGGCTCTTCAGAGAGGTCATTTGGAATTTTCTTGGGTGAATGAGGTCATTGAAGAAAAGCAAGTCGAGTATAGGGTAGAGACTGCCATCTTTTGGGGGGACTTGTCAGTACCTTAATTAGAACCCTCTTCATTAGTCTTTCTGAGAGACAGGTTCTACTGCCCCTTTTTCCAGCAGTTCCTGCAATTCTGCTTATGTACGAGTATTGGCAATGGGTGTATTTTGTGTGGGTGTATTTTATCTCCATGAATGGGATGGCGGCATCCCATGAATGGGATGGCGGCATCCCATGAATGGGATGGCGGCAGTAAACTTTATTGTGTATCTAGTGGAGATGGTACTTAACACCCAAGCGTTGGCTGTAATGTAACGTCAAGCTGGAGTGAAAGGGGCGAGACTGATGGCGGTAGGAGTCCCAAAGGCGGGCAAATGAACCAAGAGATCAAAGGCTTTGTTTGGACTGGTCCTGATATTTTGATTTCTTCTGTTGCTTCTGCTTTTACGTATACAGGAGAACCTCGTTATTTGCTGAACTGCTATTTGCAGTTCCGCATATCCGCGAGGTGTCTATTAGACACCTATTTCCATTATCCACAGGGTTAAACACATATCCGCAGTTCCTAGAGGAACTGGAACATATCCGCAGTTCCTAGAGGACTGGACGTGGAGGTAACTTCCATCCTTCATTTTGTCTCAAAGAGCCATTTGGGGGCATTCTTAAAAACTTTCTCTCCATCCTGTAACCTAAGCCCCTTTTCTCCATAGCCCTAATGCCTTGTTACTCATGGTTCCGTTAGCCACAGTAGTAGGCAAGGAACAGAACCCTTATGAGTAATGAGGTTCTCCTGTAATACTGTGTTGGAAGAGCTTTCTGTAGTCCCCACAATCCGTTGTTGGATTGAAATTTGTGCTTACTGTATTTCTTATACCTCTGGGAGTATGAAAGCATAGTGGAAGAAGATAGGAACATGGGAAGCCACCTTATACTGAGTCAGACCATTGGTCCATCTAGCTCAGTATTGTCTGTACAGACTGGCAGACAATACAGGCAGGAGTCTCTCTCAGCCCTATCTTGGGGATGCCAGGAAGGGAAATTGGAACCTTCTGTATGCAAGCATGAAGATTTTAGTAGTAAATTTTTATTTCTTCATTGTATCTCTCTATGTGTCTGCATAGAGAGATAGAACTTGCTAAAGTGCTGGATTCCATCTCTGTGAAGTGTTTAGCAGTACTCAGGTGTTGGTGAGTGATATCCACAGACTTAGAAAGGATTTCCTTAAATTTAGCTTTAATTGTTTCTGGAGCATCCTTAATGTCCTCTTTAAAATTCTCCCAAATTGAGTAATGGTATTGGCCATACAGGCCATGTAATAGACTATTTTAATGCACAGTGAAGATGAAGAGTAAACCTTTCAACATACAGAGTCCAACTTCCTGCCATCCTTTTCTATGGGAGCAGAGCACTTTTTTCCAGATCTATTTCCCATGGTACAATCTACCACCAAGGAATTAAACATGGGATGTTTGAATAAATATGTGCAATCTTCTTCTACCCTGTAGAAGTTTTCAAGGCGTTTAGAAGTTGATGTCGAGGTAGATGGTGAATCCCATGCTGACTTCACTAAGTTTACTAATATTGGCAGCATAAGGAGGGCTGCAGGATGAGAGGTACTAGAACAAGAAATGAAATCAGAGACAGGGTCTTTAACCTCTAGTGCCAGAGATTTCAGTTCCAGGCCAAGAACTTTGGCCATTTTATCTATTTGGATTCAACAAGACTTTGTCTCCTCTGTGGAAGAATCAGATGGGTTGTTTGGAACATTTTCATTAGGTGATGAGTTTTCAGTGTGGGCAGAATCGTCATCTGAGTCAGATGTGGACGTATATTCATCTGATTTTTCTTTTGCAGGAACAGAAGATTTGTGGCGGAAGAGATAACTTGCAGATCTGGAAAGAAAGGGTAGGTTGTTGTCTCTTGGCTGCTCTGTAGGAGATTATGGAAGGGGTGGTGGGTCCAGAGATCTTTTGAAAGATGAATCATGCCCCTTAGACAAAATGTGTGTTTGTGAATTGAAAGATGATTGCATCTTTCTCAGTTTTCACTGAGAAAACTCTGTTTTCTGATAAACCGATAAACATATCAGTTTTCTGATATGATAATCATAGATAAACTCTTTTCTATGAAGAGTTTAAACTCTTTATAGTCATAAGGTAGTGAAGGTGAAGGCATATAGAAAGGGTCTTTGAATCTCCCTATCCTTCTAATATAGCCTGGGTCAAGAGCACCTGGTGAGCTCCAATAGTCCATCCTCCTTTTATAGGAGGAGTATGAAGGAAGTGAGAGATGGTATCTTTCTTTCCAAGGGTGATTTGGAAAATAAGATGGAGAACAAACAGGCATCACTCCAGCTGGTGAAGCCAATGGTGTTTTAGGGACAGGCAGTGCACCAGAACAAATATCATCTTCGATATTGAGGCCCTGCAAAGAAAAACCCTTAAAGGTCAATTCAGAAGGTGTTGTGTGTGAAGATCTCAGGATAAAGTATATGTCTTGAAGAATAGGAAATTTCTTCAACAACAGTGTGAAAGGAAAGTTGAGAACAAAATCAGGAGACGCAGAGACATTTGAGGAAGTAAGTGGTTGCCTTCCTAATTCAGATCTGGGCTTGGTCGGCAACCATGTTTATATCAATGATGTTGAAGTTTGTTCTGTAGAGGGAGCAGCCATTACAGACAACACTGAGCTTGTTGCTGGAGTCGTTATAAATGCCAGAATATGCAATACTGAAGAGAACGGAGGATCGGTAAAACCAACCTCAGTGATTTCTGGTGAAGAAGAAGAGGATCAACATTGGACTGAGGGCATAACCTGAACCACAGAAGGTGAGGGGGTTCACTCCCTGTGTGGCATAGGCAATGTCTAAATCAGAGGTGGTGGCTGAACCAAAAGTTGGATGCTTCTCTTTCAAAAACATCAATATTGGCCTATGGAGTGACTTAGACATCTAAGTTGACAGTGTCAGGATTGATGTCGACAAAGTCTTCCAATATTTAGAGTGGCTTGGAGAGTCTTCCCCACAGTGTTTCCACTTATTGGGGTGTTTATTATATCCGTCCTTGGAGACATTATGAGGTTTTTAAAACATATCTTTAGAGGTCTTACTTATTGGGGTTTTTATTATATCCGTCTTTGGAGACATTATGAGGTTTTTAAAACATATCTTTAGAGGTCTTAGCCAGGGAAGTTGCTAACAGTGTTCCCTCTAAGGCATGCATACGTGCACACACTCACAAGTTTTCTGATGTCCGCTCAGAAAATTTTAGTTCCCGCTCAGGTTGAATCAGGAAGGCCCCACTCTGAGTGCATGTATGCACACACTGCCTTGATACTGCCGCCCAGAACTAAATACATTCCACACACAAATGAAAATTTTTTAGAGAGAACACTGGTTGCCAATAGCAACTGCGACTTCAGTTGTCGATGGCTGGACAGCGTTGATGACACTGATGGTAACGGGGACCACAGCATCGGGATCAGAGGGTGCAGTGCTTATTTGTACAAAGCAGCCCTTAAATGTAATTCTCTGCTTTTTCTGTTTTGATTCAAAAAGAATAAGCAAATTTTGCAAGTTCGGATGATATTGTTTTCTCCAAGACAAAGCAAGCAGAGATTGTGTAATGTTTTTAGCACCCATCAGTTCAAACACTGTAGTGCTAACAGGTATCTTACTGATCTGCAAAATATTTTGGAATGCATAAACCAAGCTAGTGTAGAATATGGGTTGAGAATGAATTTGAGAAAAACTAAGTCATGGTCATCAGCAAAGGACCTCCCATTGCAACAAACCTAACAATCAACACCCGAATTGAAAGAGTTTCTCCTTATAAATACTTGGGAACATGGTTAAATGAACACAATGACAGTTCACAAGAAATAAACACCAGTATTTAAATGGCAAGAGCAGCTTTAAAACAAAACATTTGCTCTGTGATAGGGATTTCAGTATAGAACTGAAAATTCATACGGTGAGGTGTTACATCTATTGCTTTACGGAATGGAAGCTTGAACTCTTAAGTTTTTCTTGTAAGAACTAATCAGCCTACTTTCCTTTCACTGTATTTGCAACTGTACTATATTTGGTTCAAATCAAGGTCCACATGTTTAGATCTCTTGCACCTCAAATGTTCATGCATCCGCCATCTTGGATTGGGGTGGATGACATCATTACAAACTACATCGAGGTGTCCCTGTGTGTCACTCACTATAACTGTACCAAATTTGGTTCAAATCAATTAGACAGTCCTCAAGGTAGTACACTTGCACCTCAAAAGTTCACACATCCACCATCTGGGATTGGGGTGGATGACATCATCACAAACTACACCATTGGGGCATCCCTATGTGTCCATACAGTTTTAGCAAATTTGGTTCAAATCGGTTAGACTGTCCACAAGTTAGTGCACTTGCACCACAAAGTTTATGGTTTTGCCATCTTGAATTAGGGTGGATGACATCATCACAAACTACATCACTTAGGTGCCTCTGTGTGTCACTCACTACAACTGTACCAAATTTGGTTCAAATCAGTTAGATAGTCCAGGGGTTTGCCGGCTTGAACCTCAGACATCACATGACCACCATCTTGGATTGGTGGATCACAAACCATGTCGTTGAGGCATCCCTATGTGTCCCTACAGCTGTACCAAATTTGGTTCAAATTGGTTAAGCGGTTTACAAGTTAGCTCACTTGAGCCTCGAAAGTTTACATGTCCGCCATCTTGAATCAGGATGGGTGGCATCATCACAAATTATGCCATTGAGGGGTCCCTACAACTATCCCCCATTTGGTTCATATTGGTCCAGGCGTTGCGAAGTTGATGGGAGGCGGGGACACACACAAACGGACACATACACAAAATGCCAGGTGATCTCATAAGCCTACTGGAAAGTAGACTAAAAAACAGAAGATGAACAAACTATAATTTTTTGAGCTCTGGATATATCGACGTATATTAAGAATATCATGGGTAGATAGAATGACCAATGAGGAAGTTGTGAGAAGAATGGCAAAAAATAAAGAGCTAATTAACATAATTGAGAGAAGAAAATTGGAATATCTTGGCCATGTCGGGGAAAATACGCTTTACTGCAGTTAATCATGCAAGGAAAGATTAAACGAAGAAGTAGTGTCGGAAGATGAAGAACATCCTGGCTGAAAAATTTGTGGGAATGGTTTGGATGCACATCTTTACAACTTTCTAGAGCAGTGGCATCCAAAGTCAGAATAGCCTTAATGGTAGCTAACCTCCAGTAGGAAATAGCACTTGAAGAAGAAGTTCAAATACCGAGAAAACTAATCCAAATCTTAAGGCAAAGAGAAAAGTTAAGGCAAATTGTAATAGAATAAACTACAGAATCTAAACCATGAACCATTTTTACTTTCAGGAACCAAGCATGACCAAGGAGGGAATCCCGAGGGGAGCAAACACAATGGTGGTCGAGAAGGAACTGAGCAAAAGGGTGCTCTGCCACTGAAGATACTGAGCAAGCTACAGACTGCTTTGGGGAGCTTAAAAATCCTTCCATGGGGGCTACTGTTCAAGTGCATGACTCACATTGTGAATGATACCAGATCACCACAAAGAATAGGTTGTTACCATCACATTTTATGAATCAAATATATTCTGAAAGTGTTTCAGTTTGATTTGATTTTGTCTCATACAACATTAAGCTTTAACAGACTTTGCAAAATGTTATGTACTGCCAGGAGTGGCTGCTACAGATGAGCTGCAGCTCATTCACCTTCCCACCCCACCCCACCCCACCCCCCTGCCTAACTCATCCTCTGTGATCACCCCACCCCGAGCTGCACAGGCTGTCATTTGCCCAGTTGGAGATCCGCATCCATGAAATTAGGGATTTCAATCACATGGTCAAGGGTTCCTATCTCCAACCAGATGAATGGCAGTCCATGCAGCTTGAGCACAGAGGCAGAGATAGGCACCTTGGGTGGGGCAGGAAGAGTGAACAAGCATCACACTTGCCACTCATTTCCCAGCCCCCAGTTGATCTGCAGTGGACACTCCTGTGTACTATCTAGTTTAATGTGACATAAAATAATAGGAAGAGGTGGTCAATAAGTCTGGATCCATCTGCTATTAGGGCAGCGCACAAGCATACATGCAATGAAATGGTAGTCTGGATCCATCTGCTATTAGGACAGCACACAACTTCAGGTGGCCAGCAGACCTCTTATCAGAAGTGGCTGGTGAAGGCAGCTCTGGGGGGCAGGGCAGTGAAAGGTACCTTTAAAAGACATTACCATCTATACCAGTGGCACCTGGAACACGTTGGGATCAATGACACCATGCGTGGCATCCCACACAGCAGCTACCCCACCTACTACACTCATCTGGCATCTACTCATGCACGGCGGCCAATTACATGGCCAGCAAAACTATGATGACCATGCAAATCTCGGAGCACGCTACCCCGAGTTTGTAGAATGCGTTCCCTGCTGGGATGCGATCCTCCCCATCTCTGGCAATTTTCAAAAAACACCTGAAAACCCTTCTTTTCCCCCAAGCTTTCTCAGCTTCCTAAATTGTGGGGGTTTGAATTTCTAGTTTATTTTAAAATTCAAAACCTGATTTCGGGGGTTTTAATCACTGTAATTGTTTAATTGTTGTTTTTAAATGTTTTTTAATTGTTATATTATTTTTTAATTTGTTTTAGCTCCTTACTGTTTTAGTGGTGTGTTTTAATTGTAAACCGCCCTGAGCCATTTTGGAAGGGTGGTATACAAATCAAATCAAATCAAAAAATAAATGACTGCTGAACATGTGCAGAGGCCCAAGTGGGGCGCTGCTGCTTCCGGCAGCTTTCCAGGTGCCACCAGTATCAATTGTAATGCCTTTTAAAAGGTACCTTTCACCGCCCCCCACCCCAGAGCTGCCCTCACTGGCTGCCTCTGAAAAGAAGTCTGCTGACCACCTGAAGTTGTGTGCTGTCCTAATAGCAGATGGATCTAGACTACCATTTCATTGCATGTATGCTCCTTTTATGTGCCAAAATTCTCTCTTACAACTCGGTAGAAAAATTCAGAGGATGGATCTAAATGACTATTTGCCAAGTAATAATGTGTACATGTAATCACTTTGTAAGTTAACTCTCTATCATCCTGTCATATAAGGAAAACCATGACACACACCAGGTCCAGATGTGTGGTTAAAAAGCAAAAGGCATGGTTGATAGCCATGACTACTGTGCAACACAATGACATGTAAACTCAAGCTAAATAAAAATGTCTAGGTGGCTTCTTCCTATATTCCATGTGATACCATGGTTACTGGCCATGCAAATGGCTGCTGTACATGTGCAGAGGTCATGTACATGCCAGCGCCACACAGGGGCAGCTGGGAGATGCCCCGTCAGCACACAGGCATAGCTGGGGAGGGGAGCACAGGGATGGCGGCAATGGCAGCAAGCAGAGGAGGAGCAGGTACGGACCTGCTCTCCTCTGCTTTAAAGGGAGGTGCCTGCGAGTCGGTATCCAAATAGTGTTTTGGCACATCCCTAGTTAGGTTCCTAACCAAGGGAGGGAAAGCCAAAAAAGCAAAGGGGGAAGAAATAAGAGGGGAAAAGGACAGTACCTTATTATCCAAGTCTACTACAATGTTGCCCAAAATGGTCAAATATTTGCTAAAAATATTATTATTTTTTTTAAGAGCCCCCAAATGGTTCACTGTTGGAAAATGGTGGCCGTAAATTACATTGAAAGTAACTTCCAGCCACTCAAAAATGCAAACAGGCAAGTTTCGTCTATTTTTCCACCAGTGGATAATGAAACTTGGTCTCCAAAACCCAATCACGGATATGTGAAACCGCAGATATGGAGTCTGCAGAAAATTAGGGCCACCTGTACCATGACAAACTGGCAGAAGCAATGGGAAAGTAAAAAATGTTTCCTAACTATCCTTTAGTTAGAAGGGGGCTCTGTCCCCTGATTTTAGGGGTTGAGAAATAATATAAGGACTACATTTTCAACAAGACCAAGGATATCAGCAGATTATACAAAAGCTACTGTAAGCACAGAAAACTTACTGTGTTCTGGTTTTCAAACAAGGATTTAGGAGCAGCCTGAGCCTTACATTTCTTCAGATATGAGGACCAATTAAATTCATCTTCTTTATATCCTGAAGCAGCCATTAAAGAGAACGATAAAAAAGTAAAATATTCATGAGGCATGAGGTGCAGTTCTATCAATTTGCAGTTGTCTCCATTAATGCTATAACTCATTTTCATGATCTGCCAAATCATTTAACCTCAGAACTAACTGAAAAAATATATTTTCTCTTAAATCTTACTGTTTTGGTTTATTATTGTAGGCCCTGTGCTAAACTTTGAATGTATAAGCAGCTGTTCTTGGTGCTTCTCCTGAGAGAACCAGAGACTATGGAATCTAAAACTAAGCCATCTGCTCTTCTTCAAGCACAGTAACCATCCATTCTCCAGTAAAGCACCTAAATAGTATTTGGAAATTATAATCATGTTCAACACAAGATACAATGCAAACCACAAATTACAATCTTCTAGGATTTATACACCTTTCAAGAAACAAAAGTAAATTGAGCTCCTTAGTCCCTTAAAAGAGATTTTATCACAATTTAGAAACAAGGAGGAGGAACAAAAGACTTCAGGTTTTGTGTTACCCACAGTTAGTTGCATGCAGATAAAAGCCTTGTACAGACTGCTGTAGCAGGTTGGTTTAAGGAACATGTTGTATTTTTGTGTGGCTGAGTTACTATCATTTTTCCTCCTTTACTTTTCACAACTGTTGAGTGTCCACCATTATATTCTAAATATCTATGCCATATAATTAAATGTAGTACAACGAGGTCATAGACAAAGCCAATCTACTAAACTTAACAACCTTTACTCATAAAAAATATATGTGCTTTTAAATGTATTGATGATGATGATGATGATTGATGATGATACAAATTTATTTGTTGGCTGCCCCATAGCAAATTGTTCTCTGGGCAGCTCACAACAGAGGAGATCTTCTGTAAAGAGATCTTCACTCATAAAAATGTGTATCTTAGCACATATCTTTTTAAAAATTGTAGAGAAGTAACCTGCATAAAGAAACAGCGGTTGATTATTTATATTAATGTTAAATGCTTAAGGCTGCAATCCCAAACACACATGTCTGGGAGTAAATCCCATTGAACTCAGTGGGACTTGCTTTCCAAATATACATTGTGCTATAAATCCTTATCTATAAAACGCTTGGTGTCCATCCGTGGACGGACACCAAGCGTGTGTCCGTGCCTCCCTGGCCTCTTCTGGGCATGCGCGAAGCGCATGGCCAGAACAGAGCCAGGGAGCCAGGACCGCCAGCACCCGGCGGCCATCTTGGGCGGCCAGAAGCGGCCGCCCCAAAGAAGCCGGGTAAGCGGCGGCGGGGGACACTGGCCGAGGCGGCGGCAAAGCCGCCGCCTCGGCCAGAGGAGACGGCGTGGCCAAGGAGGCGGCAGAGCCATGGCCGAGGCCTGGCTGTGCTGCCGCTTACCTGGCTTCTTCGGGGCGGCCGCTTCTGGCCGCCCAGGATGGCCGCCGGACGAGGCGGCGGAGAAGAATGCGGCGGTGGGCCCGGGCAGCGGTGGACCAGGCCGGAGCCGTGGGCGGCGGTGGGTGGCGGGCCCAGCCGGAGCCGCGGGCGGCGGTGAGTGACGGGCCCGGCCAGAGCCGCGGGCGGGAGGGGTAATGGCGGCGGTGGTCTGGAGCGCAGAGCTCCCCTAGCGCCCGTTATCCAACGGGCTACAGAGCTCCCCTAGCGCCCGTTATCCAACGGGCTACAAAGCCACTAGTATGTATATATTTATTTACATCGTGCTATAAATATGTATATATTTCCAAATGAAGGGAATCATACTTTGTTTTTATGCGATGCCCATACATGCAGCTGGAGACTGCAATTTGTGCAGTCTCACACCGGCAGGATAACATCCAATTCAAGCACAATGTCAGTGCATGAGCTACAGTGAGTCCTGGGCTTATGTGCTCCCCCTCCTTTCCATGCAAGAGTAGACATTGCAACAGTATTTATCTGAATATGAGAAATTGTGGTTTGAGCAAACAACAGTTAACTAACCAGGATCTGATCCTGTTTGATACCCTAACAAGTGACAGCACACCACTGAAAAGTATGCCACCACTTATCCGAGTCCCTTAACAAAGTGACACTGGAAATAGTATGACAACACAGTAGGGATGTGCAAATCAATTCAGGTACAAATCGTTTTGTACCCAAATCTAGTTGATTTGGGCAATATGGAGACAGAACAAATTGTCCTGTGGTCCATTAGCTAGATTCAGGTCCAAATCAAGTAGTATCAGATTAGATTTGATTCAAAATTTTGATTCCTCCTGTTAATTCCCCCATATTCCCAGCTCTCTCTCTCTTTTTTAAGCTAGTTTCTAGCCCTTGTAGAAGTGGAGTTATGGAGCAAAATGTGTGGTCACTCTGTTTGGATTCTTTGGTGTATAATAACTTTTCCTCAATGAATCCATATGAGGATTCATTACACACCTTCATTTCTTCTATTCATTTTGACTGTCTTTGAAAGTGCCAGCTATCCTTCTCCCACCCGCAAGGCAGTCGGGTACTACTCACTGAACTACTCTACGAATTTTTTCAGGTGTTTAGACTCGTTGTCTAATAATCTTTCCTCATAATGAATCCCCTATGAGGATTCATTACAAACCAAGGAGTCTAAATACCTCAAAAATTCCTAAAATATAAACTGAGTGCCCAGTGGCTTAAGCCACTTAATGGTGCAGCGGGGAAATGACTTGATAAGCAAACCAGAGGTTGCCGGTTCGAATCCTGCTGGTATGTTTCCCAGACTATGGGAAACACCTATATTGGATAGCAGCAATATAGGAAGATGCTGAAAGGCATTATCTCATCCTGCATGGGAGATGGCAATGGTAAACCCCTCGTGTATTCTACCAAAGAAAACCACAGGGCTCCGTGGTCACCAGGAGTCGACACTGACTCGATGGCACAACAAACCAGTGGCTTGCAAGTTGGAGTTAGTTGGCACATGGGATGCCTCTAATTCCCCAACACCACCCACAAAGCAGTGGAGTCAAAATGGACAAAAGAAATGAAATTGTGTAATGAAGACACCAAATAATCTAAACACTTCAAAAATTCCTAAAAAATGAACTGAGTACCCCGGGGGGGGGGGGGGGGGTAATTGACACATGGCAGTTGACAGTTGGCACTGTCCAATGACAGTCAAAATGAATAAAAGAAATGAAGGTATGCAATGAATCTTCATAGGGATTCATTATGAGGAAACGTTATTAGACACCAAAGAATCCAAACACTTGACAAATAGTGACCGCACATTTTGTTCCATAACTCCACTTCTACAAGGGCTAGAGCTTAGCTTTTTTTTAAAAAAGCTGGGGAGCCATGTTAGGGTTAGGATAGGGAGACTTCAAATCCCCATTATTTCCGATTGAGGAAGTATACAAAATCAGTAAAGAAAATCATTAAAAATCAACCAAGTGCTCCACTGCCTTGAAATTTGAGTGGTATGAAGACCTACCCATCACCAAAATTTGGTGCCCCTATGAGCATGAGATCTCAGGCGAGATCTTGTGAGACTTGCCCAGCTGCCAGGAGCTAAATAATGGGAGGACTGGCCAGGGAGGAGGGGCCAGCCCAGGAGGAGGGCTCGGGGTAGAAGGAGCCCAGGGATTCTGACTGAGACTTGGGGGTAGCAACACTAGGGCGGGGCTGGTGAATGGAACAAGCCCTGCCTGTAAGCCTTATAGCTCTCCTAGCTGAAAACTCCAAGGCCACCTCAACCTCCTTTGACAACGGAAGGTTATACTGAGAACCAGACAAATAGAAATGATAATCTGACTTAATTACCGCATTAAATCCAAAATTATGAAGGAGGAAAGCTTTCCAAAGCTCTTTTAATCCTAATTAACAGTGACAAACATCCTAACAAAGCACATATGTAAAAAGAGATGGATGGAATGCAACAGAGGCCTGGGAACAATTCTCCCTACACATGAACTACTGTGTAAGTGGGTGAAATTTCTACACTCTGTCCATGCCCAGGAAGTGAAGAAACATGTTGCTGACCCTTTCAGCATTCAATAGTTCACGAATCTTTAATAGTCGCATAGTACCTTTTGGTGGATGAAGCTTGTGTCCAGTTTTCTCACACCAACCGACTGGGTGAATATCAGAAGAATCAGCATTCACCCAAAAATCATAACAATCTGAATATTCGTCAAAGTGAAGTCTGATTCTGTAGCCAGAAACCTTAGAAAATGGAAAAGTAAAGGTTAGGGACGTGCAGAAAATGCTATTTGGACACCAAATCGCAGCACATACCTTTAACATGGAGGAGAGCAGGTCCTTACCTGCTCCTCCAGTGCTCGCCGCCACTTCCTTAATTGTGGAGCCTCCCACAAGCTATCATCGCGTGTGTTCTCCCCAAGTTGCCCCCTCCCCCGGCACACAGGGGCAGCTGGGGGATAGCACCACAGGCGTGCGATAACTGGGAGAGCCCCGCAATTAAGGAAGTGACGGCGAGCAGCAGAGCAGATATGGACCTGCTGTCCTCTGTGTTAAAGGAATGTGCAATCTTTCTGTGTAATTCCTCCATGTTAAAGGGATGTGCTGCAGTTCAGCATCCAAATCGCATTTCATGCACATCCCCTAGTAAATGTTAAGTAGAAGGGCACAGCCATATGAAAGTTTTGCATATAAGCCATTCACAGTGTGTGCAGCTATGTATTTCAAGAGAATATGGATTTGCTGTCCTCCCACTGAACAGATTCCATTCTTTTTAAAAGCCAGTCAGATACATCACCAAGGGAATGACTGGGCTCTCAGTTCTTTTTAAAAAAGCACCTACATGAAAGTTTAAAACTTGTGAAAAACTGTTTTCTGGTTTTGGTTAATAAAAACAAGTACAGTTAAGGGTAAAGGTGAACAAAAAGGTACAGCTGAGAAGAAGTTTTGCATATAAGCCAAAATGTAAATTTAAAAACTGACAAGATGCCACTAGAATTCTCAAATATCATAATGCACAGAGATGAGAGAGTGTGATCAGAAGCTTAAGAGGAATGTCAAGTGAGGGAGAGAGACACAAGAAGAACATTTTCCAGAAGTTCATGCACATCAATCCACATATGCATTTGGATTAATTGGGCTTAAACATGTGTGGTGACCCAGCCTCCCCAGCCTCTATAGGATTAACTGGAAGTGAACACGTCTTGACTGCCAGGCCGGTGACCCTGAGGTCTCGACGAATCAGTCCACCAGGTGAATAGCATGAATGTGTATACTGAAGAAGCAGAAAGTCTGTGCAGGGAGGGTGGAGAAAATGCAGCATGGAGCCTGTTGCTCCTGCATGTGACTCTACAGATCCTTGAAAGATAGGATTGCAGGAGGCTGGACCTCACCAGGTCTTCTGGTGAGTGTTCAAGGGAAAGGAATTCAGGCTGTGACTTTGGAATCTAGAGTAGGTAACAGTTTGTTTAGTCAGATTTTGCATTAGCAGTTAAATTTCTTTTCTGCGTTGCTTTGCATTCCTATTTATCTGTTCTTTGGAAATGAGTAACTAAAATTTCAACGTGTCCCACCTAAGAACAAGCTGGGTGCTGTGAAATACTCTGTAACCAAAAAGCTGAAACATAAGCCAAACTATTTTTGTAGCAATTTAATAAATTGTTTTCTTTTCTAAAAAGCCTCACAGAGTGTTTGATTTACTCTGGAAGGCTGGGGGGAGCCCCAGTGCAAACAGCTCCAACAGGACGGCTAACAACAGATTGCTTACCTGTAACTTGAGTTCTTCTAGTGGTCATCTGTGCTCTTAAAAGATTGGGCTTTGCGCCTGCACAGAGATCTCAGAGTTTTTCCAAGCTAAATTCCTTCTGTAGCGTTTGGGCAGTAGCCCCACCCCCTCTGGTGATATGCGGCTACGTGTGACTCCCTCTTCAGTCTCTGAGTCTGCTACCTTAAAGACTAAAGAGGGGAGGTAGGATGGGCGTGAAGAGCACAGATGACCACTAGAAGAACCCAAGATACAAATAAGCAACCTGTCGTCCTTCAACGTGGTCTCTGTGCTCTACACGACTGGGCATATAGCAAGCTGCATCCTGTGCCAATCTTACCTGGAGGTGGGAATCAGGCAATGAGCAAATGCAACACCGCTGTGCCAAAGGAGGCATCTTTGCAGGCACGTACATCCAAAGCATAGTGTTGCATATAGGAGTGATGTGATGCCCATGTGGCGGCTTGGCAGATGATGTTGAGAGATATGGATCTGTCAAAAGCTGTAGAGCCGCCATGACTCTCGTCAAATGTGCCCTGATCGAGGACGGAGGAGTCATTTTGCAATCTGATAGCACAAGGTAATTGTATGGACAACCCAATGAGAGAGAATCTGGGGAGAGGCCTGTGCACCTCTATTAGGTCCCGATTGTGCAAGGAAAAGGAACTGGGAGGTACGCCAGTCAGCCAGTCATGAACATAATATGCCAACACACGGCGTACATCCAGAGTGTGAAGACGGCGTTGAGCATTGTCCTCCAGATTGGGGGGAAACACTGGCAAAGTAATTGCCATTGTTTAATAGGCAATTTAACTGTTTGGCAATTGGCAATTTAACTGTTTGCCAATTGGCAATTTAACTGCTTAGTTAGTTTTAAGCTGTTTTAGACTTGGGTTGAAGTTGTTGTAATGCGTTTGGGTTCGTCTGGAGATGGGGGGACAGGGGGCACCTTCGTTGACTATGGGGAAGCTATACTGGTGGTGGTGGGGAATAGAAGAAGTAACATTGGCAGGTCAGCAGGCCATTCCAGGGGAAGGGTGGTCAGAAATTTAATAGCTGTCTTCCCTTCCGGCTGTCCTGCCAGCTCTTTGACCTCAGGGAGCACGGTCAACAACCCACACAGTCTTACCCTGCTCCTTTGTAAAGCAAGGTTGGTCCAAAATAAATCTGAACTCATCCATGATCAAATCAAGGGGCCGACCTGGTATATATCACTGAGACTTGGTTGGGGGAGGCTAGTGGTCCAGTTTGGTCCCAGCTTCTCCCTCCAGGATGTTCTGTAGAGGAGCAGGTGAGGGGACGTGGGTGGGGAGGTGGAGTGGCTGTGGTCTATAAAGATAACATCTCTCTTACCAGGGTCCCTGTTAGGGTATCGGACCATATTGAATGTGTATACTTGAGTTTGGGGACCAGGCATAGATTGGGACTTCTGTTGGTGTATGGATTGCCCTGCTGCCCAGCGGAATCCCTTACTGAGCTCATGGACTTGGTCGCGGAACTTGCGTTGGAGTCTCCCAGACTCTTGGTGCTGGGGGACTTCAATGTTCATTTCGGGACCAATTTGTCTGGGGTAGCTCAGGAGTTCATAGCAGCCATGACAACTATGGGCCTATCCCAAGTGGTCTCTGGACCAATGCATATTGCAGGTCACACGCTTGATTTGGTCTTTTACTCTGATCAGGGTGATGTTCTGTGGGTGGGGACTCCTGTGATTTCCCCATTGTCATGGACGGACCACCATCTAGTTAAGGTTGGACTTACAACCACTTCGCACCTCCGCAGGGGTGAGGGGCCTACTAGAATGGTCAGCCCAGAGAGGTTATTGGATCCAGTAAGATTCCAAGAAGCCTTGGAGGGATTCAATGTTGACTTTGCCGGTGATCCTGTTGATGCCTTGGTTGAGAATTGGAACAACTTGCTCACCAGGGCAGTAGAGACGATTGCTCCCAAGCGTCCCCTCTGACCCGCTTCAAATTTGGCCCCTTGGTACACAGAAGATCTACGGGGGCTGAAGCGGCAAGGTAGGCGACTGGAGTGCAAGTGGAGAAATACTCGACTCGAACCTAACAGACTGAGTCATAGAGCTCATCTAAAGATCTATGCTCAAGCAATACGTGCGGCAAGAAGGCAGATCTTTTCTGCCCATATTGCCTGTGTGAGTTCACATCCAGCTGAGTTGTTCAGGGTTGTGAGGGAACTAGTATCTGCTCCCCCTCCCTTGAACCAAAATTTGGAGTCATCAGTTACCCACTGCGATGTGTTTAAAGAGTTTTTCGCAGATAAAATCTCTCAGATTCGGGCCGACCTAGATGGCGACCCCACAATTAATTTGATGTCTGAATTGGAGGTGCCTAACAACTCCTCTTATGTGATTTGACTGGATCGGTTACAGTTTGTGACTCCTGAGGATGTGGACAAGCTGCTTGGAGTGGTGAGGCCTACCACTTGTTCTCTTGAACCTTGTCCAACATGGCTTGTTCGATCTAGCAGGGAGGTTGTTGTAGACAGACTGATGGAAATCGTAAATGATTCTCTGAGGGAGGGCAGGATGCCTCCTTTTCTTAAGGAGGCAATCATTAGACCTCTTCTAAAGAAGCCTGCATTAGATCTCTCAGAGTTGAGCAATTATAGGCCTGTTTCCAACCTCCCATGGCTGGGCAAGGTCATTGAGAGGGTTTCCTCTCAGCTCCAGGCAGTCTTGGAGGAAACTGATTATCTAGTCCCATTTCAAACTGGTTTTTGGGCGGGCTATGGGGTGAAGACTAGGGATGTGCAAAACGTTTCGGGTACAGAATGATCTGTACCCGAAAGAGTGAATTTCGAGTGATTCGGATCAGAACCGAATCACCCACGAAGAGCCCCGAATAATTTCGGATCTGAAACGAATCACCCGTTTCGGATCCGAAATATTCGGATGTTTCGGCCGTCCATTTTGTGGCCAATAGATCCCCCTCCATTTTGAGCAATGACATCTATTTGAATTTCCCGTCTTTTTGCCTCCCACTGACTTCAATGCAAAAAGGTCTGATGTGACATCTGCTCGAATTTCCGGTCCCAGGGGCAAAAGAGTGGGATGGGGTGGTAGTGTCTAATGGGTGGAGGCTACCACCCTAATTGCAGAGTGATTGGGCAGAGGGCTGATTTTTGGTGAATTTCTGAAGTTTACGTGTCTTTAAGGTTTTTCCCCATTAGGTATAATGGAGGGTGTATCACTTCACATCGGGGGGAAAAGGGTGGCCTAGAGCGGTGTGGGGTTGGTGATAGTGCCAGGTAGGGGCAAGGAAGCTACCTGAATTTTTTCAAAGGATTTGGGCAGAGGGCTGATTTTTGGTGAATTGTTGAAGTTTACGCGTCTTTAAGGGTTTTCCTCATAAGTTATAATATAATGGAGCTTTCAGCAGCCCCATAAGTACACTTGGGGGGTGCTGGGGTGGCCCAGAGCAAGTGGTGGTGTAGTGCACATAGGGTGCCAACCACCCCCATGGGTTTCTAACCCATGGCATACAGGGTTCTGTTGTTTCTGAGGTATTCTGCGTGTGGATTCTATGATAGCAAATGAGAATTTCAATGAGACACCATGAATCCACTCTAATACCACCCCACCCCACGCTTTTGGCCCAGATCCCACGTTATGCCCCCGATCTGCCCCAAAGACACTAAAACTTCACCAAAAATCAGCCCTTTGCCCACTCCCCCTGAAATTTGGGTGGTAGCCTCCACCCATTGAGCCTACCACCCCACCCCACTATTTTGCCCCTGGAACCCATTTTTTAAACCAAATCGAATCAGGGGTGATTCAGATGGGCCATATTCGGATACAAAACAGAACAGGGGTGTTTCAGTTTGGATCCGAATCGAAACACCGAAAATCCAAATTGCACATCCCTAGTGAAGACTGCCTCGGTCGGCCTGATGGATGATCTCCAATTGGGAATTGACAGAGGAAGTGTGACTCTCTTGGTCCTTTTGGATCTCTCGGCGGCTTTTGATACTATCGACCATAGTTTCCTTCTGGAACATCTGAGGGGGTTGGGGGTGGGAGGCACTGTTTTACAGTAGTTCCGCTCCTACCTCTTGGATAGATTCCAGATGGTGTCGATTGTAGACTGTTGCTCTTCAAAATCTGAGCTTAAGTATGGTGTCCCTCAAAGGCTCTGTACTTTCTCCAGTGATTTTTAACATCTACATGAAACTGCTGGGAGAGATCATCAGGGGATTTGGAGCTGGGTGTTACCAGTACACTGATGACACCCAGATCTACTTCTCCATGTCAACTTCTTAAGGAGCTGGCATATCCTCCCTAAATGCCTGCCTGGAAGCAGTAATGGGCTGGATGAGGGAGAATAAACTGAAGCTGACTCCAGATAAGACGGAGGTACTTATTGTGAGGGGTCAGAACTCTAGAGACAATTTTGATCTGCCTGTTCTAGATGGGATCACACTTCCCCAAAAGGAACAGTCTGGGAGTACTTCTGGATTCACACCTCTCCCTGGTTTCTCAAGTGGAAGCGGTGCCCAGGGGTGCTTTTTATCAGCTCCAGCTGATACGCCAGCTGCGCCCGTTTCTCGAGATCAATGACCTCAAAACCGTGGTACGTCTGTTGGTAACCTCCAGACTTGACTTCTGTAATGTGCTCTGTGTGGGGCTGCCTTTGTATGTAGTCCAGAAACTTCAGTTGGTTCAGAATGAGGCAGCCAGGTTGGTCTCTGGGTCACCTCGGAGAGATCACATTGCTCCTCTGTTGATGGAGCTACACTGGCTGCCAATAGGTTTCTGGGCAAACTACAAAGTGCTAGTTACAACTTATAAAGCCCTAAATGAACCACCCCGAGACTTTGGTTTGGGGCGGTATAGAAATGTATAAAATAAATAAATAAAATAAAATAAATGGCTTAGGCCCTGGGTATCTAAGAGAGCGTCTTCTTCACTACGAGCCCCGCCACCCATTGAGGTCATCTGAGGAGGTTTGTCTTCAGTTACCTCCAACTCATTTGGTGGCTAAACAGAGACGGGCCTTCTCGGTCGCTGCCCCGAGATTGTGGAATGCGCTCCCCACTGACATACAATCCTCCCCATCTCTGGCAATTTTCAAAAAACACCTGAAAACCCATCTTTTCGCCCAAGCTTTCTCAGCTTTCTAAAAAAAAATTGTTTTAATCTCTGGTTGTGGTTGTTGGTGGTTATTTTTTAATTGTTAAATTGTTTTAAGTTTTTTTTGTATATGTTTTAACTGGTTTTATGCTATTGTTCACCACCCAGAGATGAAAGTTTGGGGCGGTGTACGAATCTGATAATTAAATAATAAGAAGAACAAAAATAAGGTAAGTGGTTGAGAGTGGTGGAAGGCAGAGACTATTTTGGGCAGGAAGGAAATGTCTGTATGGAGGACGACCTTATCCTTGTAGTAAGTCAGGTAAGGCGAATCTATTCTGAGAGCTCTAAGTTCACTAACACCAAGGAGAAAGAAAACTTTACATGAGAGTAAGTCAATGGAGGAGTTGGCCAGAGGTTCAAAAGGAGGCCCCATGAGACAGGTACTAAGGTGAGGTCCCAGGTCAGAGCCATGACAGGGGAATCTGGATATAGGTGAGATAGTCCTTTCAAGAATCTTTTTTATAACAAGGTCACAGAACCAGGAGCGAGAACCGGTTGCCAGAACCTGAGGGGTATACTCGTGGGTCAAATGGGCCGTAACCCAAAATTTGGCTTTTAAAAAGCCAATCTGGCAACCGACGATGGCAGCCAAATGGACTCTTAGTGAAGATAATTTCAAGCCAGATTCTTTAAGGGCTTATGACGAAGGTGTCACCCAGAGAGTTGCGGCCTAGGCCCATCCGTGAGCAGTAAAGATGACACTGCTCATTCTGTGGGGATGTGAAAAGGTCTATTGTTGGTCGGAACCAGTGATGAAAGAGAGAGCCTAGCATTGGTTGGTCTAGTTGCCACACGTGGGAGCTGGTGACGATCCTGCTGAGGGCATTTGCCTGTATGCTGGTCTTGCCTTGGATGTGGACAGCTATAGGAGTAATGGCGTGGCAGAGGCACCAGAGCCAAAGCCTGATGGAGAGGCACAGAAGCATAGGAAAGGATGTACCTCCCTGTCTGTTCAAACAGGCCTTTGCTGTGGTGTTGTCTGTTTGAATTGTTATTGTAGAGTGAGAAATGAGAGGGAGAAAACCCTTCAGGGTTTTGAAGATTGCTAAGAGCTCTAGAAAGTTGATGTGATGAGAAGCTTCAGTTCTGGTCCAGAGGCCTTGAAGATGGAAGTCGAGAATATGAGCACCCCAGCCCCTTTCTGAGGCATCTGTGGTGAGGAGGAGTTGAGGTTGCTGTGGGTGGAATGGGGAGCCTACAATGAGGTTGTTGGGGTTGTTCCACCAATGAAGGGAGTGACAGATATGTAAGGGGATTCGCAGATGGCGAGCTTGGAGTCTGATTGAGGGTGAAAGTTGTGGAGGAACCACTGTTGTAGAACCCGGGATCTGAGACACACGTGAGGAAAGACATTGAGTTGCAGAAGCCATGTAACCTAGCAGCTGCTGGATAACTCATGCTGTGTGGCAGGGACGAGAGATCACCTCTGTAGATAGGCAGAGGATAGCTTGAATCCTCCGGTCTGAGAGGTAGAGCTTCACTTGGATAGAGTAGAAAAGGATGCCCAGAAACTCTATGGACTTGGTTGGAGTGAGTTTGGATTTGGCAATGTTTATTTGGAGGCCCAAATCGTTCAGAAGAGTGACTGTAGTGGTTAAGGCATGGCGCAGATTTGGGGGATTGTTTGCCACAAGCAGCCAGTCATCTAACTACGGGAAGACTTGTATCCCATTGCTGCAGGTAGGCGACTATCGGAGCCATGCATTCGGCACGGAGGCCAGACTGAATTGTCAAGAAACAATTGATAGGTGCTTCTTGCCACGGTGAAGCGAAGGTGTCGGCGGTGTTGGGGTTGGATGGTTATGTGGTAGTAGGCGTTTTTCAGGTCTAAGGAGAGGAACCAAGCCCCTGTGGAGGAGGGATAGGATGGTGATCATTCTGAAATGTTTGTAACACATCTGTTAAGTTCGCGAAGGTCTAGAATAGGTCGAAGGGTACCGTCTGGTTTTGGGGCAGTAAAGTAAGTGGAGTGGAAACCCTGAGACGGGTTTAGCACCAGTTCTATTGAGTCCTTGTTGAGTAAGAAATTGATTTCTGAGAGAAGGGCGGTCGTAGCTATAGCAGCAATTAGGGAATTGAACGGAGGAGGAGCTGAGAATTCTATTGCATATCTGATCATCACGAAAATGAGGATCCACAAATCTGATGTAATGTGTTCCCAGGTTGAAAGAAAGGGGGATAAGCGGGTCCCCCACCTGAGACGAGGCCAGGAGTCATTGCCTCTTTGGGAGGGAAGGTGAGGGTCTGGATCTGGGTGCAGGTTGATGTTAAGGAGGAAAGGAGGTACGCTTCTTATAGGGTTGGAATCTAGGCATATGAAAGGAGAAATCAGGCTGTTGTGTCTGATTAGGTGGGTGTTGCGATTGTTACTGTTGCCATCTTGAAAACCGGTAAGGGCGAAAGGCAGGAGACTGGAAGCTCATAGAGCGTGAGGTATTGCAAAGACTTTGGACCTTCTGTAAGGTTTCGTCCATCTTCTCTCCAAAGAGGGCTTCACCCTCAAAGGGTAAATTTTTGATAAGCACTTGAGCATCATGGGTTAAACCAGAGGAGCGTAGCCAGGCGTGTCTACTAATAGCTATGGAGGTGGCTACCACCTTAGAGGAACATTCAGTTGAGTGTCTGACTGCGTGGAGTTCCGGCTTTGCTAACTGGGCTGCTTCCTTGAGGAAGACCTTAGCTGGGTCTTTCTTGTCAGGAGAGAAATGATCTAGGAAGAGTGCTAGGCGTTCCCAGAGAAAGTGCTTATAACGAGTGTTGTAAGCCTGGTAGTTAGCAATTCGAAGATGTAGGGTGGAGATAGAGTAGAGTCATCTGCCAAAGGTATCCAGCTTCTTCCTTCCTTATCTTGTGGGGCAGAGGTGGGGCAGTTTCTATTTTTGGAGGAGGAGGACTTAAGAACAACAGAGTTAGGAGCCGGGTGATTAAGGAGGAAGTTCCCTGCTTGTTTGTCCTGGGTATGGACTCTATAAAAACTTCAAAGTTTCTTTGTTGGATGGGGCAGAGACGATGGCTTTTCCCAGCATTATTTAGTGATGTCCATGAGAGTAGCATTCATAGGGAGAGACACAGAAGCTTGTGTATCTGCCTCAATAAGACTGAAAAGAGGGTCAGGGTCTGATTTGGCCTGTTGCAAGAGTTGTACCCCTAAGGAGTTAGTCATGCGAGAGATGTAGTCTGCATAAATTTTATAGTCCTCCGAAAGAGAACTGGGTTTTTGGTCGTACAGGAGTTCCTGTGGAGATGATCCAAGAGAAGCCATATCAGAGTGAGAGGATCCAATGTCAGGATCTTCATAATCAGATTGTTGATCAGAGGACTCACCCTCGATGGGGTCTCAGGGACGTCCTAATGTCTAGTGTCAAATTGTGTAGAGGATGGATGGTGAGCTGGATGATTTCATAGTGGGATCTTAGGTGGCAAAAAGGAGGTTGATCTAGGTTGAGGAGGCAGTTTTTGTGCAGCAGTGGACTGTGAACGAGGTGTGGCAGTCCTAGGAGGTCGAGTCGTGGTTGGTGGTCTAACAATGGTGTGTTGAGGAGATCAAGAGTGAACTCTAGGGGCTCTCCTGTAATCCCACTGGTCCAGTTGGGATACGTAATGTCAAGAAAGTTGGTAAGTAGGACGCCGTGGGGACTCATAGGGGTCCCATTTTCTGGAGCAGTAGGCCAGCTCTGATGGTAGAAAGGAGCAATAGCACCGGCGGTTGTCATAAGTGGAGTAGTAACGGTCTTGGTAATATGCTTGTTGAGGTTGGCTACGGTCTCTCTATGTGTACTCAGGGCAGAGCCTCTTGAATTCAGAATCGAAGTCTTCTTCAACAAGATCAGCCTCGGGTTTGTAGGCTGACTCCTCGTCTTCAGCATCCGGTTCCGAAAAGGGTTCGGGTTTGTAGGCCGGATCTTCGGTTTTGGATTGCACAGCGAGAGGGTCTTCGGCATCGAGGCCTTCTGTGGTATCGAGGCATTGGCCAGCATGAGTTCGAGGTTCTGTTCCTTGGGTTCGAGCGCTTTGTTGGATGAAGATGCTAACTTGCACTTTTTCTTTTTGGCGGGCTTGTTTGGTGCATTGAAGCCTGTTGTGCCTTTTTCTTATTTTTCTTTTTTTAGGGCCTAGGGATACCGTGGAGTCCGTCAGGTTCGATGAAATCGGAATTGAAGTGGACAGTACGGAGGGAGCAGTCGATCCCGAGGAGGACAAGGTAGGAGCCGTAGGCTATAGAGGCAGCTTGGGTCCAGGTGCCAAAGCATCGGACAGGTCAGTAGATACAGGGGACTGTAAGCTCGAGCCTAGTGGGGAAGCGCTGGCCTCTGCCTGCATAGTAGAAGGCTGATAGGCTGCCTTAGAAGATTTCAACGCTTGCTCCCAGAGCCAAGATCGTAAACGGGAGGCTCAGTTCTTCTTGCCCTGTTAAGTGAACTTTGCACAGTGTGTGTAGGCATCTACTTTATGTGCCTCACTGAGGCAGAAAAGGCAGCAATTGTGTTCGTCAGTGGAGGGGATCTTAGCCCTGCACCGGACACAGAGTTTAAAGACAACCATGCTGGACATAAGAGGCAAGGGAAAAGAAAAAACGCTGAGCTCTGAAGGGGCGGTGGGTGGGGGGACACAATGGAAAGAAAAGCGCTAACTGAGAGAAAGAGACAAAATCAAAAAAGAAAGAAGGAAAATACCAGGGAATGAGATTAGGAGAATTACTTGGTAAAATGCAATTTAGCTCAGAGCCACTCAGAGGAGAAGTCAAACTGTCCGCGGGCAAAGAAGGACTAAAAAGGGAGTCATGCACAGCTGTATATCACCAGAGGGGGCAGGGCTACCGCCCAAACACTACAGAAGGAATTTAGCTTGGAAAAGCTCCGATGAGGTCTCTGCGCAGGCGCAAAGCCCAATCATGTAGAGCACAGAGACCACGTTGAAGAAAAACAGCTACCTTGTTTTCTCACCACATGTAAGCACACATGTGGAAGGTTTTTATATTTGCCCGATAGCAAGATGAAAAGAGAGGTCTAGGCTGTGGCACTCCAGGCTGTCCAGTTTCTGATAAAAGAGTGTCTGGTGGCAGCATTTTAATCTACCAAAGGTCTAAAGTAGAAGGTTTTAAAAGTGAAGCCCACACAGGCAGCTCAGCAGGGTGACTGAGCACTTTCTCCTCATGTGAGCTGACCCTGACATTTCTTTTTAGATGCAATGATCAATTATAGCCTCATATTACTGCTGATAGGTAATAGCTTGATGGGTATATTTTCCTACCAACTGCCATTTTACTCTACTGTTAATCTGTACTTGGAATCAAGCTTCTTTTATCACTATTCTAGAGCTCACCTCAGCCACTGTAAGAACACAATACACTGATTGGTGCTCAGGGTCTACTCCTTCTACTTTCATTCCAACCTTGAATCCATTTTTGTTGTATGGGATGGACTGATACTGGAAGGAAAACGTCAAGTTTCATTATTTCAGCATAAGCACTTTTAAAACAATGTTAACACTAAAGGTGAGCAAATATTATGAGTGGATATGGAACTTACTGTTCTCCCACTGAACTAGGGCTGTGTATCATGTTTATGCCCTGTCAAGCATTATCAGAAGGAGTTCCGCAATGACAGGAGAACCAACCTTTACAACTCCAACTAAATTCCCTGCCGTTATGGAAATCTGCTGGAGTTCTGATATTCCTGTTGGACCTCCCCCACTCTCTCCCCCTGACTTTGCTGGGATCCCTTGGGAGGCATGAGAGGGCAGCAAGATATCCTCTTTGCTCCCAGAACACAAGAGTTAGCCAGCAAGAGTTAGCTTCATTGCAGCTTGAGATTTAAAGTAAATCCCCTTTCCCCCTTTAAATGTAGAGCCACACTGAAGGCAAGTAGCTCAGCAGCTAAAGAGTAACACCTGACAAAGTAAGATCTGAGAAAGCCTAATACAATACAATCACAAAATCAATGAATAATTAAATCTTTACCATACAGAACATGATTGTATGAACGGCCCTTAGATGTCAAAAGCAAGGAAGCTAGAATGACTGTGACAAATTTCTTCAGTATTTACACATCTGCACAGGTCTACTTTGACAATGGCCCTTAGGTGTCAAGAGCAAGGAAGCTAGAATGACTGTGACAAATTTCTTCAGTATTTACACATCTGCACAGGTCTACTTTTGACAACGGCCCCTGCTAACTTGGCAAAGAGGCACCTTTTAATGTGGTGATTCTCTTTATTTAGCAGGGGGAGAGTAACTGGCCCTGTCCACCCCAGCACAGTACCTCCAGTGACTGTTGCTGGTGTCTATTTAATCTTTCTTTTTAGAATGTGAGCCTTTCGGGGACAGGGTTCCATCTTATTTATTTGTTTGTTATTTCTCTGTGTAAACCGCCCTGAGCCATTTTTGGAAGGGCAGTATAGAAATCAAATCAAATCAAATCAATCAATCAATAATCAATCCAGCAAATTCATACAAAATACAGAACCCAAACTATGTCTCTTAGAATTCCAGAGGTCAGCATACCTCTTTAAAAATCTTAGGAGGTGCTGCTATAGCCTTTTCTTCTTCCAAGTATGAAGACCAACTCCATGCTTTCTTTCCCTTTGACATTAAAGCTGAAATTAAGTTAAAGAAATTAGAAATGAAAAGCTTAAAGAATGCACACTCATTGTGCAACAGACAATCACCACAAATCAGTACATGATATACTTTAAAATAACAAATGCTATTCCAACTAGGGCTCTTCATTTAATATTGTTCCATATGCTTCAGATTTATGGTTGATCTGTGTGCTACTGCTCTGCTACATTTTGCTGATTCTTAGCTAGCAGAGCTGGATGGTTATTGCCAATTGCTAAAAATGGGGCAGGGGGAGAAATAGATCACACTGGAGAGAGCTATGCATTGTTAATCAATATCTCCTGATCCTTTCCTCAAATATATGTATCCACTTGCTAACACTCTGGCTCAATGGCAATATGCTACTTTAAGCATCTCCTTGGATTTTTTTCTGATTTCTATAAATCTCTTAACTTGCAGCATGAGGTTTAGATAGCAATCACTCTCAGAGGATGCCAACCGAAGTCTCACTTAAATGTATGTTCCCAAGAACTATTTGAGCAATCTCACAGATCTGGGACAGAAAACTCTCCCAGATTGCAAGAAATTAAAATTATCCTAATCGCATTTATACTTATAGTTTAAAGACCTCCTGCAGAATAGTATCAACAAAGTCAAAGCGTAAAGGAAGCTATTAGGTTAAATAATAAAATGGATTAATTCAAGAAACTGAAGTACTTGAAAGGTGGTTTTACTCTACAAAATATAGAATATCTGCTGCATCTCAAATTGATTAGGATTTAGATTGCTGACTGAAAATCATCCAACATAACTCTATACCATTGAGATTAGAAATGCAGTTATTAGCAGAGATCTTATAGTATAGTGAATTCCCAGTCATCACATATTATATTTTTAAGTGTCCATGCAAGGTGTTTATATGCACATCCAAAAATGTGAAGCATGAAAGTGGAAGACGTGGCAGGATATAGAGAAGTCATTCACATAACTGGGTGGGTGGAGCAGCAGGGAAGGCTGGTTTAACTCAACTTGCCCCCAGATGAGCGCTTGACAGTTGCTGGGAGCGTGGATTGCGCTCCAAGATAATCCACACTAGGTGCCACAGCATGGAGCTCCAGAGGCCAAGATGACGCATCCCGGCCTTCAGATATCCCACAATGCCCTGTGCGACATGCACAATAAATTGGGAGATTCCCCCAGGAGACGGGTGCCCCATCTCTGTGTCAGCTGGGGCTGAATGTAGCCCCAGCAAATACACAATCCTGGAGCCCGGGTTAAGGGCTCACTTGAGCCCTTAACCCCGGCTAAGAGCCGGGTTTAAAAGTGGAGCTAGGTGGCACCATCTCTCCAGGATCAGGCCTGATACCAGTGGTTCTCACATGCACCCTAACCCAGGCTGGGCTTCCTAGGCTGAGTTAGAGTGCGTGTGAGAACATCCTCAGAGACTGCCTTCCACACATGGAAGACATTCTGCTCATACAAAGTTTCTCTCTGAATTTTCCTTATTCTTCCCCTGCTGCAGAAACCATCCATACCACTTCCCATTCCATTCTGAAGAGTCCCTCAATTGAAACATTTTTTGGTAGAGAATGAGGTACAATTACACTCTTTAGCAAAAAGGAATACTTCATTTTCCCTTAGAACAGAAAAGCCCTGCTGGATCAGGCTAAAGGCTTACTGTATCTAGTCCAGCATCCTGTTTCACACAGTGGCCCACTAAATGTCGCTGGGAAGCCCACAAGCAAGAGACAATGAAGACATGCCCTTTCTCCTGCTGCTGCTCCCCTGAAACTGCTATGCAGAGACAGTCTGCCTCTGAGCCTGGAGGCAGCCTATAGCCATCAATACTAGGGATGTTCACGAATCAAGATTTGTGCACCAATTTGAAGCTCAGTGCTGCACGAGGGGTGTTGTGGGTGGCACTGCTGCAGCAGAAAGCTGCAGTGGAGGAGCAGGTATGGACCTGCTCTCCTCATTTTTAAAGGCGCACAAGCTGAGCTTCGAATCGGCACACAAATCTTGATTTGTGAACATCCCTAATCAAAACTAGTAGCAATTGATAGACCTGTCCTCCATGGATTTATGGAGCCCCTTTTAAAGCCATTTTAAAGCCATCCAAGCTGGTGGCCATCACCACATCCTGTGGCAGAGTATTCCATAGATTAATTATGGGAAAGTGCTTCTTTTTGTTGGTCCTAAATTTCCCAGCAACCAGTATCATGGGTTGACCCCTGATTCTGTGAGAGAGGAAGAAAAAATTATTAGATACCATGCATAATTTTATAGACCTCTATCATGTCTCCCCTTAGTTGCCTTTTTTCTAACCTAAAGAGCCCCCGATGTTATAGCTTTGCCTCATAAGGAAGGTGTTCCAGGCCTTGATTGTCTTGGTTTGCCCTCTTCTACACCTTTCCAGTTCTATAGTGTCCCTTTTGATATACAGTGACTAGAACTGTACACAGTATACAAATGTGGCCACGTCATAAATTTGTATAAAGACATTATATTAACAGTTTTGTTTTCAATCCCCTTTCTTATGATCCCAAGCATGGAATTGACCCTTTTCACAACTGCCACACATTGTGTTGACACTTTCAACGAGCTGTCCACAACCCTAAGATCCCTCTCCTGGTCAGTCACTGACAGACTCTATCAGCGTATATGTGAAGTTGGAGTTTTTTGTCCCAATGTGCATCACCTTACACTTACTTACATCGAACCTCATTTGCGATTTTGTTGCCCACTCACCAAGTTTGGAGAGATCCTTTCAGAACTCCTCACAATTTGTTTCAGATTTCACTACCCTAAATAGTTTAGTGTCATTTGGAAATTTGGCCAGCTTGCTGCCTTCTGAGTGTAAACTTGGTGGCAAATATGGGTTTGCTGTCACATGATGTGTGAAAGATCCAGTATGCAATACATAACTTGATACCATTTCATATATCAACTTACTCTGTTTTAAAATTGCCATATCTCTTTTCCTTTTCCGTATGGCTCTCTGAGAGACTCTTAGTATTCTTCCTTCAGGCTTCTCTTCCTAAATTGCAAAATCAAAATATCACAGAATTAAGTAACTTTTCCGTAGACAGATTTTTTGAAATATTATTTTTTCAGATTGTTCATAATTATTGTTCTCTCACAAGTATGCTGCAGTATTAAATTAAACATTGGTCAGGTTTACATTGAAAGCTGAATGAAATAAATAAAGACAATGGTTCTGAATGTTTGCCAAGGATGTTCACTCATGAAATGTGTCAGACAGAACCAGAAAATCTGCTTAGTCTGCTGTGGCACACAGTTGTTATTGTTAAAAATATTCAGTTTTCACTATCCACTGCAGATCCATGATTTTTCCTAACTAAATTAGAATGTAAGCCTACTGGACAGTTTCTCTCTACTTGTATGGTTCTGAACAGCATTTAGTTGTTTAGACGTCTCAGAAATACTAACATTTATTATTATTGCTGGTAATATAGTGACAGTGACAATGCTTTCAATCCACTATTAAGGATTACTATAATAAAGAAGAATCAAATAGCAAGATGAAGTAATCAAAATATTTATTTTTGTTGCTTTAAATAACAACAAAGAATGTGTCATTATAATATTGCTGTAATTGTCCCCTGCAAACTAAGCAAAAGGGTACCTTAAAAAAGTTATTGTTCTCTTATATTTAGGAGGACACAATGCAGATTCCGTGGTTGTTTGCTAATAACTCCTTTATATCTCTTTTTAGATTGTGAGCCCCTGTGGAACAGGAAACTGTCTTCTCATTTTATTTGCTATATAAACTGCTTTGAGAATTTTATTTGCTAAAAAGTAGTATAAAATATTCTCTGCTCCTTACTACCATTATATACATGGTAACTTATTTTTCCCATTACTGCCAAATTTCCTTGCAGATCTGAGGAGTTTTAAATTTCCTTGCTTTTATCAAATAAATGATTGGTTAATAACTGAAAAGGTAGCAAAATATGTTTTTCTTGCTATTCACTTTTGTGGAAAGACTCCTGAACTGTGTTTATCTTGAGCCATGTTTTATGTTATCATGTCTGTTTATGTTTTTATGAATGTTTTGAGAGGATGAGGTTTTATCTCAAGTCATGCTTTTATCTATGTTATCTATGTTTTCTTATCTATGTTTTCTTTCAATGAGTCTAAGTTACCTTGAACTATGCTTTATGTTTTTATGCTTGATTATTTCTTATGAATGCTTTGAGGGGTTTTCTGGATTTGTTTTACCTTGAGCCATGTTTTAATCCTTAATTATGAGGCCCTTTCGTTTCTTTTGTATTTGTTTGGTGTATTGACCTCATGTGAAAGGCATTCTATATTTTGTGTATTATATTTTGCTGGTCAATAGACTGTAATAAAATTATATCTGTAACATTTTCTGCAGCTTTATGAGGGTGGAGCTCTCACACAGAGTTAGGAGAATAGCTGTACTGCAGGCTTACCTCACAGCTTAGCAGGCAGTGTGCGGGGGTGGGGGGAGGGTGATTTTCAGTTATCTTCCCTCCCTACAAAAGCCCTGGTTACATGATGTGAAAAATTATGGAGCCATAACAGTGCGCCCTGGGGCTTTTGCAGACTCTTCAGGCAACACTGGCACTATTCAGAAGCAGAAGCTGTACAAGCAGAACATCCCCAGTTTTCCCCATTCACCTCAATGAGGAAGACTGTGGAAAAACTGTTGCCTTAGGAGTCCGCAGGAGAACCAGGGAGCAGAATTATTATTATTTCTTGTTTACACAGTCAGACAGGTGTTACTAACTCGTTTGTTTTTTCCAGACATCGAGTCCTTCCCAAGGACCTGGGATGGCTGAATCTTATTGTCAACTTTGTTGCTGTTGTAGATATCGTCGCAGAATATAGGCTGTTCCCAGTAAAGCTGCTTTTTGTAATTGGCTGATGGTGATTTCTGTGGCCCCTATGGTGTTGAGGTGCTCTTCAAGGTCTTTTGGAACTGCACCCAGGGCGCCAATTACCACTGGGATTATTTGGGTCTTTTTCTGCCACAGCCTTTCAATTTCAATTTATAAATCTTTGTATTTTGTGATTTTTTATATTTCTTTTTCTTCTATTCTGCTATCACCTGGTATTGCTATGTCGATTATTTTAACTTGTTTTTCTTTCTTCTCAGCTACAGTTATATCTGGTGTATTGTGTGGCAGATGTTTGTCTGTTTGTAGTCGGAAGTCCCATAATATTTTTACATCTTCATTTTCTACCACTTTTTCAATTTTATGGTCCCACCAATTTTTGGCTACAGGTAGCTTGTATTTTTTGTAGATGTTCCAGTGTATTATCCCTGCTACCTTGTTATGCCTTTGTTTGTAGTCAGTCTGTGCGATCTTTTTACAACAGCTGATTAGGTGGTCCACGGTTTCATCTGCTTCTTTACAAAGGCGGCACTTGCTGTTTGTTGTGGATTTTTCGACTTTTGCTCTTATTGCATTTGTTCTTAGTGCCTGTTCTTGCGCAGCCAGTATTAAACCCTCTGTTTCTTTCTTCAAGTTGCCATTCTTAAGCCATTGACAGGTCTTGGTGATGTCTGATTTTCCACTTATATTGTGCAAATATTGACCATGCAGGGGCTTCTTTTTCCATTTTTCTGCTTGGTTCTTGACTTGTTCTTTCTTGTAGGCCTGCTTTGTTTCATTGGTGTTGAATAGTTTCTCATTATTGAACATTTGAAGTGTATCTTCTTCACTGTCCTTGATATATTCTTCAAGACCTCTTTTCTCCTCCTATACTGTTTGATGGACTTGCAGCATTCCTCTTCCACCTGAGCTGCGAGGGAGGTATAGCCTATCTACATCACTGCGGGGGTTCAGAGCATGATTGATGGTCATGATTTTCCTGGTCTTACAATCTAGAGTCTCTAGCTTTGTCTGGGTCCAGTCTATTATTCCTGCAGTGTATCTGATAACAGGTATAGCCCAGGTGTTTATGGCTTGCATGGTGTTCCTGCCATTGAGTTTGCACTTGAGGATTTTTCTAACTCTCCTGATGTATTCACTTCCTATTTTTCTTTTAACTTCAGCGTGTGTGATGTTATCAGCCTGGAGAATGCCCAAGTATTTGTAAGGTTCTTTCTCTTCCAGGTTCTTGATCTTGCTTCCATTGGGCAGTTCTTTTCCTTCTGTTTTTCTTATTAATTTGTTCATTATTAATGCAGCACACTTGTCTAGTCCAAACTCCATTGCTATATCGCTACTGAATATACGGACAGTGTTTAGCAGTGATTCAACTTCTGATTGGGACTTTCCATACAACTTCAGATCGCCCATGCACAGCAGATGGTTGGTTTTACTTGATGTTTTACATGTTTGGTATCCAAGGCTTGTTTTGTTTAGTATTTGTGAAAGTGGGGTCATGGCAACTACAAACAACAGAGGAGATAGTGAGTCCCCTTGGAAAATGCCTCTTCTAATGCTAACATGTCCAAGTGTCTCATCATTGATTAACTGTGTACTCCACATGCTCATTGCTTTTAAAATAAATATCTGAATGTTTTTGCTGACACCAGTTGTTTCTAAACAGTTTAGTATCCATGTGTGAGGCAATGAATCGAAGGCTTTCTTGTAGTCAATCCATGCAACACTTAGATTGGTTTTTCTTCTCTTGCAGTTTTCTAAAATCATTTTGTCAATCAGCAGCTGGTCTTTTGTACCTCTGGTGTTCGGGCAATTTCCTTTCTGTTCAACTGGAAGCTGTTAGTTAGTGAATAAGTGTTGCATTACTTCATCTGCTATTATTCCAGTTAATAATTTGAACATGGCTGGCAGGCAGGTTATCGGTCTATAATTACTTGGAACCACACCTTTTGCTGGGTCTTTCATGATGAGATGAGTTTTCCCAGTTGTTAGCCAATATCACCTCCTTGCTAAATGTGATTGAACTGTTTTGATAGTTGTTTATGAAGGCTTGTTAGGTGTTTAAGCCAGAAGCCATGCAGTTCATCGTCGCCTGGCGCAGTCCAATTTTTAATTTTCTTTGCTCTTTCACTTATTAATTCTGGTGTTATTATTAGATCTTGCATTTGTTGCTTACATTTTTTGACCTCTTTCATCCAGCCTGCTTTTTTATTATAATCTACTGGATTGTCCCATAATTTCCCCCAGAATTGCACTGTTTCTTCTTTATTTGGTGTTTCTAGGTTTCTTGCAGTTTCTCCTTCTATGCTTTGGTAGAAACGTCTCCGATTCAACTGGAATTGGAGATTCTGCCTGTGTTGTGTAATTCTGGCTTCATACCTGCTAATCTTCTTTGACACTGCTGCTATTTGCTGCTTTATTATTTCCAAGACTTCTCTAATTCTCCTTGAATCTAGGTGGTATTTTTGGATCAGATACTGTTTGTTGTTTTCGTTCTTCAGCTTCTTGTCTTTCATATCTTTCAATTTACTAGCATCTGATCTAAGCCTGGAGATTTTATTTTCTAATCTAATCTTCCATTTAGGTGATGTACTGCTTTCTTTTTTTACAGGTCCACTGATCTTATATACGAGCTCTTGTGTTGTTATTGTTGCTGCACTGTACATTAGTTGATTTGTTTCTTGCAAATTATTGGTTGTTATTTCTGCAAGTGCAGCATTGACATCTTTTAATGCCTGAGCAGGGGCGTAACGAGGCTTGAATGGGCCCAGAGACAAAATTTTAAAATGGGCCCCTAGCTGATACACACACAATCACTTCACGTGTGACTTGCCTCTGGGGGGGCCCTCAAGGCATGGGGGGCCCCAGGCAGCTGCCTCCCCTTGCCTAATGGTAGTTACGCCCCTGTGCCTGAGCAAGTTGTTTTTTGGCAACTGTTTTTAGAGCTGGAAGTCGAACCCTGGTGGTTGTTTGGTTCATGTGCTCAGTTATTTTTTGGTTTAGTTCTTGTTGCTTTTCTGTTAAACGGCATTCGGGTTTTTGAGGTGAAGGCAAAGGGACGGTTGCCTGGTTTTAATTTTGAAACAGTTCAGTAACAGTGGCATCCTCGATTTCCAACACCTCCGCCACATGCGCCTGAGCAACTTCTTCAATTGGTGGTAATTCTTCTTCCATATCTTGAGCCTGTGTTGCTCTTTGCAGTTCTTCCAGCTCAACTCCTGTGAATACTTTATTTCTTATTATGTATCTCCTCTGGTCTGCTAGCCTTTGTTCTGTTATTTCTGTATCTGGATGCCTCTCATTCCAAATTTGGTACATTCTTTTTAAATAACCTCTTCTAGTTGGACTAGACTTGTAATAGCAGATCATTATTTCCTTGTTGACATTTTTCGTATATTTTTTCGGTTATTATTATTATTTCTTGTACATTCTTTTTAAATAACCTCTTCTAGTTGGACTAGACTTGTAATAGCAGATCATTATTTCCTTGTTGGCATTTTTCGTATATTTTTGGGGTTATTATTATTATTATTATTATTTTGCATTTATATCCCATTCTTCCTCCAAGGAGCCCAGAGCAGTGTACTACATACTTATTATGACTCTTGAATGCTGTGCATCATGTAAGCCTGCTAGAAATATGTCCCTGAGGGTCACGTTGCTCTCAGAGACATATTTCTCGTAGTCAACAGGGTTTTTGCGGGGAAGGAAGAGAAGCAAAAATCACTTTTGCTTTCCCATGTGCTGGGCTGCAAGCCTTCAGCACAGTTATCGTACATGAGCCAGCTAGGGTGGGTGGTACCATATGGGGTGGGACGAATGCTCATTATAATTTTTTACAAGGTCTACACCCCTAGGCGATAGCATTACATTACTTTCAGCTATCAGTGTGTTGCCATGTTTTTATTGTCACTTTATCAATGTTGTCAGAGGAAAGAATATGAAAATTGGAAGGAATGTCCTCCAAATATTACTCCATGGAGAGAGTACTACAACTTGTCTGTTGTTACCCTAACCTTTTCCTCTGTGCAAAAATGACAGCAAATTTACCCTAATTATTTGGGGATAGGAATAACTGGATAACTGTCTGAACTGGAGGTCTCCGACAACTCCTCTTATACGATTCGACTGGATCAATTTCAGTTTGTGACTCCTGATGATGTGGACAAGCTGCTTGGAGCAGTGAGGCCTACCACTTGTCCTCTTGATCCTTGTCCAACATGGCTTGTTCTATCTAGCAGGGAGGCTGTTGTAAGCGGCCTGGTAGAAATCATAAATGCTTCTCTGAGGGAGGGCAGGATGCCTCCTTGTCTTAAGGAGGCAATTATTAGACCTCTTCTAAGGAAGCCTGCATTAGATCCCTCAGAGTTGAGCAATTATAGGCCAGTTTCCAACCTCCCATAGCTGGGCAAGGTAATTGAGAGGGTGGTGGCCTCTCAGCTCCAGGCGGTCTTGGAGGAAACTGATTATCTAGACCCATTTCAAACTGGTTTTCGGGAGGGCTATGGGGTGGAGATTGCCTTGGTCGGCCTGATGGATGATCTCCAATTGGCAATGGACAGAGGAAGTGTGACTCTGTTGGTCCTCTTGGATCTCTCGGCGGCTTTCGATACGATCGACCATAGTATCCTTCTGGAACGTCTGAGGGGGTTGGGGGTGGGAGGCACTGTTTTACAGTGGTTCCGCTCCTACCTCTCGGACAGATTCCAGATGGTGTCGATTGGAGATTGTTGCTCTTCAAAATCTGAGCTTAAGTATGGTGTCCCTCAAGGCTCCATACTCTCTCCAATGCTTTTTAACATCTACATGAAACCGCTGGGAGAGATCATCAGGGGATTTGGAGCTGGGTGTTACCAGTATGCTGATGACACCCAGATCTACTTCTCCATGTCAACTTCTTCAGGAGCTGGCATATCCTCCCTAAATGCCTGCCTGGAAGCAGTAATGGGCTGGATGAGGGAGAATAAACTGAAGCTGAATCCAGATAAGACGGAGATACTTATTGTGCGGGGTCGGAACTCTAGAGACAATTTTGATCTGCCTGTTCTAGACGGGGTCACACTTCCCCAAAAGGAACGGGTTCGCAGTCTGGGAGTACTTCTGGATCAACGTCTCTCCTTGGTTTCTCAGGTTGAGGCGGTGGCCAGGGGTGCTTTCTATCAGCTCCGGCTGATACGCCAGCTGCGCCCATTTCTTGAGATCAATGACCTCAAAACAGTGGTACATTTGTTGGTAACCTCCAGACTGGACTTCTGTAATGCGCTCTACGTGGGGCTGCCTTTGTACGTAGTCCGGAAACTTCAGTTGGTTCAGAATGCGGCAGCCAGGTTGGTCTCTGGGTCATCTTGGAGAGACCACATTACTCCTTTGTTGATGGAGTTACACTGGCTGCCAATAGGTTTCCGGGCAAAATACAAAGTGCTAGTTATAACTTATAAAGCCCTAAATGGCTTAGGCCCTGGGTATTTAAGAGAGCGTCTTCTTCGCTATGAGCCCCACCGGCCGTTGAGGTCACTTGAGGAGGTCTGTTTCCAGTTGCCACCAACTCGTTTGGTGGCTACACAGAGACGGGCCTTCTCGGCTGCTGCCCCGAGATTGTGGAATGCGCTCCCTGCTGAGATACGATCCTCCCCATCTCTCGCAATTTTCAGGAAACACCTGAAAACACACCTCTTCAACCAGGCTTTTTCAGCTTTTTAAAACTTGTTTTTAAATAGTTCTGAATATTTAATTGTTGTTTTATGATGTTTTTAGTTGTTAATTATTGTTTTATGTTTTATAATTTTTGTTTTAATGATTAATTGATTTTAATGGTGTTTTAATGTAAACCGCCCTGAGCCTTTTGGAAGGGCGGTATAAAAGTTTTAAGAAAGAAAGAAAGAAAGAAGGGGTAGTAATACAGAGAAGCTAGTCACCTGAAGTGGCGAAGCGGGGAAATGCTTGACTAACAAGCAGAAGGTTGCCAGTTCAAATCCCTGCTGGTACTATATCGGGCAGCAGCAATATAGGAAGATGCTGAAAGCCATCATCTCATACTGTGCAGGAGGAAGCAATGGTAAACCCCTCCTGTATTCTACCAAAACAAAACCACAGGGCTCTGTAGGCACCAGGAGTCAAAATCAACTTGATGGTACACTTTACGCTTAATAATACAGAGAAAGCTGTAAGTGAAACAATGCTATCACTTATTTTCCATCTCTAGAGGAGTAGAACTTGCCACAAATCACTATGAACATTCATCCGCTGATAGCGCCGATGGCCAAAATTTGTGGGTCTGGTTCACAGACTACTAGTGTTCTTGCTCTGTGTAAGGATAAAGCTGTTGCTCCACTCTCATAAAGTTGCAGGGAATGTGGGCCACTACTATTCACTGTAGTGGAAGTAACACTGTATAAGACAGACAACACCACAACAGTTGGTCATCTATTTAACAATATTTGAAAAAGACCAGAACTTATGTCCTTCATTCCCAGCCAAAATAAAATCCTCAGGACACCAAAGGATAAGTTTGGATCAGATGTGTTCATAGTATTACTGGGACACTCACACCCACCATGTTCACTGTGTGGTGGCGGCTAATTGCAGGTTTACCTGTTTGCAGAATTACTAACAACTTGGGCCTAATGCCCAGAAGCTTCGGCCTGCTGGTCAAGGAAAATCCCTAAACGCTGTTGCCTTGCTGGAATTAGCATTGCTTTCATAAGCAACAAGGGAAATAGGAAGCAAAAGAGCTCATACCAGCAGAAAGTAGAAAAAAATAAAGTTGCTTAGCTAAGTGGGAGAGGAAGTAGGAGGGTACTTTCCAGTATGCACACACATCTTGCTAGATGTGGCAAATTTTGATTTGTTTGTCCCAGTGTCTGACCATGTATGGAATTATGAATCTATTGTGTATCTACTTCTCTAAAATCTGTATAAAAGCAGACAGCATCCTGTTGTTCGGGGCCAGTAGAGAAATCCTCATCCCAAGACGCAAACAGGCTTGGCCTGGAGAGCATGGTGAGGATGTGGAGGACTCTTTGGTCCTTCTTATTTAAGAAGTGCTATTCGATTTTGAAATAAAAGCAACTCAAGGCATCTAGGCAAAGTGTGAAGCTTCATTCATTTCTTCCACAAATTGTAATGAATAGTTCAACACAAATTAAAATACAACATTCCATTTACATTTTTTGGATGTCCTAGAGTTGTGCATTTCATGATACCCAGCAACCATATAACCACACAGGCATTTAAATATTGAAGTTGGTTCCATTTGAATGACTGTAAAAGCTAACAATGTATATACTGTATTTACAACAGATGGTTAACCTACCAGCCCATCAACTAGGCCATACTAACCATTTCCTCTTCCTTTTCATGTCTGTCTTCACAGTCTCCCTTCAGGGGTGATTTAGTTTTTCTTTTTTGAGTGCCCTTAGAAGAGTCTTCCCCATTTAATTCTGATACGTCTTTGTCCTCCTCTTGCTCTCTAAAACGATAATGAAATTACAATGACTACATTATTTCTTCCCTTTTTAAAAAAGTAATTATTTTCAAGAATAAAATTTAAACAAAGCCAAGAATGTCCACTTCTAAAGATATAAAAATGACAAATGTCAAAAATGCTAGCGTTAGCCACGTACTATAGAAACTGAAAAGGAAAAAGTTGACAGCCTTCACTGAACAGATTTTACATGCTTTCAGTGGTTTGCCTCTCCTGTCTGTCATCAAAAGCAATGCTTTGGAATTGTTTTAAGACTTCAGGGTACCTTAAAGAAGGGAAAGAACTGGCAAATTTTAATGCTGAGAAAAACAATTGGGATAATAAACTGAACCATGGTAAACCACTAAAGCATACACAGTGGAAACTATTTACTGAGGGTGAGTAAAATCACAGTAAAACAAATTGCTCAAAATTAAACAGAATACAATAAAAGCAAGCATGCAATAAGTATTACTTAGTGATGAATGGAACTGCATTTTTGTTGTTGTTAGACAGAAAAACTAGGGTAGACTGATTTAAATCATGCCTTCTTTTTTTAAAAATTCATTTATTTCCTAGACAAACATGCATACCAGCTGGTTGCTGTAACTATTAAATCATATTGGTTTGCAGCTAAACAAAGCCATTATACAAACTAGAACTAGAACAATTAACCAAAGCATTCCATAGATGGCTCACCAGTTTTCTCAAGGGACAGATAAGAGGTGTGGCTCCCCTCTCACCTTCTAAACCAAGGTGTTGCCCGGACAGCGGCTCAGTCCCACAGGTGAGTCCCAGATACCTCCAAATCTGGATTTATACCTCCAAATCTGCTTAAAGGTTCTGGTGCCAATGAATCAGAGTACAACTTAAGGGGACATTTGGCCCCCTCAGCCAGGTTCTGGCTCTGGCTGCCCCCAAGAGGGCCCAGGAAGGAAACAGTGTTCATCACTGTAGCTAGGAGCAGCCTAGGGAAACTAGCCAAAGGAAGGAGCACAGTTGCAGTTCCCAGGCTCAGAGGAGCCCCAGCTGGACACTCTGAAACCCCAATAAGAGCTCCCCATACAGAGACTCTAAGCATTCCAGAAACTGCCCCCCAGGACAAGGCAGCCATGATTTCCCCTGCACTCTCTCATGTTCTACACTCCTGACCCCTGGGCTGATGTCAGCCTGGCCATGTCTCTCAGACAATCCTTAAATCCCCAGAGTCACCATCCACATCCCTCTCAAATAGTCAAAGCCTCCAGATAATGGCTAACTAGGTACTAAGTTGAAACCCATTGTTCTCTGCTAGAGATCACCACAAGTAACCATTAACCAGGGAAACCCCGCCCCCCAGCATGTAGCCTTCATGGGACAAAGCGTATTTTCCCCTATAAAGAGGGGAAAGGCCCCTCTCCACCTGTGAAGCTGAGGATTCAGGCTTCTCTTCTTTCATGTTGAGAGTAGATATTAAGGGGGCTTTACACTTCCCTCACCTCGTCAGTTCCCATAATCTCTCTCACACACACCCTTTCCTGGATGTCTGTGTGGGTGCCTCTGTCAGACTAGGTTAGGAGATTCCTCCTTTCCCCATGATTCAATGGCCTGACTCCCAGTGGCCTTCTGAGATCAGCATAAGCCAGGCCCTTCTCCCCCAGAGGCCAGGTTGAAGAGGCAAGGTGCAGCCCTCGCATTCCCCCTTCCATCGAGAATTAGCAGTCACTCTCCCATGAAGTACACGAAGCCATTTCCTCCCCTCCCCTCACCCCATCCCCAGCTTCCCTCCCTGCTCTCAGAAGCAAACTGAATCAACCACCCATCACCTCTTCCCCTTCCCCATCACAATAACTAAAGACTTGCACTGACTTATAGCAGAGGTAAAAGCAGCGAGCCTGGACATGCTTCTATCAGAGTGTCCAAGTTACATGAAATCTCCCTCATTAAACATTATAGTCAAGTCCCTTACTTTGTAATCAGTAAAGCAATTTATTCAATTTGGTTGTGACTTTCTGGAAAGATTGCTGTTTTATAATCACGGTCAAAGGTCCTGCAAATGGGATAAAAGCTCCCCACGTAACAAAGTATCTGGCAAAGTTCCTATTCTCTTAGCTCTCGACAGCACCCACTATATTTTATGAAACAGATCTTAAGTATTTCTATTACAAAACAAAACTATCTGTCTACAATTTTTATAATTGCTGTAAGCCACCTCACATTTTATGAAGAGGTTAGACAGAAAAATATCAAATGAACAAAGAAACACAGACATTCAGGCTGAAACAGAGATAACTGGACAACTAGATCTGATCTATATTTGGCTGACTGGCTAATTCACTAGTAATGGTACAGTTTTTTCATACTGGCTCAATGCTCAGAAGTGGTTACACAAGATAAAATAACATGTGAAAAATAATCTGTTAACTCTTACTTGTTTTTAGTCTCCTGAGCACATGTTTGTCTGAAAAATTTCTCTTCAGCTACAAATGCCTCTGTGGTTCCAGAGTGAAAACAATTTTCACAGAAATTAAGCCCATCCACTTTGGCAGTTTCCTTCAGTTTTGGTGGTCCTTCTGTCTTTTCTGAAAAGGCTATACAAAGGAAAGTATATTTAGTATATTTTGTATACTAAAGTATATATAGTATATTTTGGGGACTGTATACAGGTGAAAGATATCAGACATTTTTGTAATCCATGCCAAGCAACAGTTGTACCAGTGGCAGAATATACAGTCATCCCTTGCCAACCGTGGGTTTCCCAATCGTGGTTTTAAGTATCTGTGACTGGGAAATTGTGGCAGGTCTCACCAACCATGTCCCGAGTATCCATGGTTTGGCGAGATCTTCTGGCAATGAGGAGGGGTTGGGGTGATTTCTGGGGGTCCCACCTCACTCCTTTTGCTAAGTATGGCTGATTCTGGGTGGTTTTTAGTCTTTATTTTTCAGTCTTTTCCCGACCGTGATTCCCCTAACTTCCTGTTTCCAATGTATTTCAATGGCTCTCCAACCGCAAATTCATCAACTGCGAGGTTTTCCCAGAACAGAACCCTCGCAGTTGGCAAGGGATGACTGTAGTTTATCCAAATTCACCTGGAATCACTCCTCATGCACTCAAGCTGCTTTGAAAAACTGCTGCAGACTATTCATAATCTGTGTTAACACTTTACAATAATTCTTCTGCACATTCAACCATCAGTCTAACTTCTAACACATCTCTACCAAGTGCAGGCAGAAGTGTGCAAGCTTCAGAATTTTAAAACTTAAGATAACCTTCCAGTCTTCTGGAACATAAGATAATATTAAAGAAAATGTTCACTGCAAGAATCAAATTAAAAACTTTTTGAATGATAGCATATGGTTCTGAATACAGGAATTTGTTGTAAAGGGCTTTTGTTTTTCATGGACACATCAATTTGTGAACATGTTTCAGCTTTCACAATGCAGCAAGTATAATTAAGGTTCTGACCTCCAGTAATTTTACCTTAAAATTCATTTTTACCCCTTCTTCAAATATTGACCTAACTCACATTCCAAGAAATAAGATTTAGAGTTGATTTCTGGTGGACTACAGTAGATGGTAGTCACCTTCCAAAGTACAGTTCATGCAAACAATACTCCCTAACAGCAGTCTCCTAGTTTTAGTGTGGACACTGTTGGCTTAGAAATAACATTAAAAGATTTCATAAAATTGAACTGTTCCTGTACAAATCCCACTTATTTAAATGGAGACTGTGTAGCAGCAGAGTTTTAACAGGCTGAACTGCATGAGTTAACATTTCCCAGAAATCTTGTTCTGTTTGACCAGGGCAACTAGACAACTTGGCTATTGCATGACTGTGTCACACAAGTTTGGTATGAATTGTCTGTATATACAAACAAAATATCACCATTCTGACCTTCTTGGGCTGTTGGCACCATCCAGGTTGTAGTAGCTGTGGCTTTCTTGACACCTTCCATCTCCGTTTCATCTGTGATAACTTCCAGGGCTCCAAATTCATTCACCCGAAACTGATTTTAATTATAAATAAAAATTAGAATAACCCCATAGGATCCTATGGGGGTTTTAGGGAAAGGTTAAAAATTTGTTTAAAATCACCCACAAGCCCATTTCTTTTATGGGCTGGGTAGTAGTTAGCATCCATCATGCCCTACCACCCACACACTTTGGTGTCTCTAGGAGGTACCCATGGGGAACAATGGGGTGTTTCGAGTTCCACATTGTTCCCTATGGCCAGAACAGTTTTGCACTGCAATTTGCAATGCACTTTGCAGCCCTGCCTTGAAAAACACTGCAGAAGAACACAATAAAAGGGAATCTGTCCCTCCCAGCAAAGATCACACATTTAGACACAGTACAAAAATAGCCAAAGAAGAATCACTGGCCCAAAATCCACTGCCAGCCACAATGCCTGTGCTGCAGTGACATCATTGTGCTGCAGTGACATCATTGGCAGCAAGCATGGCCATTGGCAGCAAGCATGGCCATAAGCTCAAATAGAGCAACTTCAGCCACATTTTGACTGAATACACCTTGCAATGCAGATTGCAGAGCAGAGCAGTGAGTGAAATACAAGTTAATCTCAAGGCCAGACATGGAGCTCACCACAGCAATCACCAAGAAATACATGCGCACGCGCACGCACACGCACACACACACACACACACAGCTGCCATGGTCCATTTCACACCACAACACTATCTCACAAACCAAACAAACCTCAACTAAAGGAAGGCAGACACCCAAGTTATACCTTTGTCGAACCCAGATCTTAGATCCAGCAAAACCAGATCATTATAACAGCAATAACACAGCATATTATATTTGGTGCTGGGAAAAGAAAACCACAAAATCAAACCTTCCATCCATCCTGCCTGCCTGCCATAGAGAGAGAAGAGGACTGCAGACAATACTGAGCTAGATGCACCAATGGTCTGACAAGAAACAAAGCTTCTAATCTATTACCATGAGAAGAATTCTTTCTTTTCCGACATATATTCCACAACACTGCTGCCTGCCTGTCTACGTCTGGATAACACCATGCCTTCAGATTGGTGCTGGGCCCCAGGTGACAGCCTGACACATGGGTCAGGGCACCAATCCATCTCATCATGGGCCATAGCAGTGGTGTACATTAACAGAACTGTTCTGGAGCGCTGGCAGAATGCCCCAAGAATATTTTTGGGCATGTGTGGGGAATTAGCGAGACTATAGTGAAAAACAGGTTGCTCACCTGTAATGTATATTCTGGTAGTGATCCATTGACATCCATAAGAATGAGCAGTGTGCCTGCACAGGATCCTCGTGGTGGAATGCTGCAGCTCCTCAAGGTGTCTGTGCCCTGCCTCATGCTTCCAGGATGGCTATTTAAGGCAGGCCGGATGCCATGTTCCTCAGTTCTTGGACTGCCGATGGGGATGAGCATCCCTTGTTGGTGAGTTAACTTTGAAACTACTGCATGCACACTCTTTACGCTCATAGCTGAACACAACTGCAGCGGGGTGGTTCAGGAGGGTCTTATGGATGTCAATGGATCACTACCAGATCCTAAGTTAAAGGTGAGCAACCTGTTTATCTGGTTCATGATCCATTGAGATCTATAAAAATGGGTGTTTAGCTAGCTCCCTTTGGAGGAGGGTGCAATAGTAGTCATTGTAACACCCGCTTTAAAACACTTCTCCTGAAGCTAGCATCAGAGCCTAAGTCTATGATGTAATATTTAAGGAATGGTAACTCTGTGGACCATGTTGCTGCTTTGCAAATGTCCTTAAATGCTCAACAGATAAGTGTGCAATGGACAAAGCATAAGCACGAGTGGAGTGAGCCTTGATAGCTTTTGGAGGATTTACATTCTGTGATGTATAAGTCAGTATGATTAGTTCCACTAGCCAGTGGGACATTCTTTGTCTAGAAATGCAGGAATCCTTAGCTGAGCACTTGTAAGTGACAAAAAGGCGTTTGGTGGTCCTGAAACCTTTTGTATGATCTAGGTAGTATAGCAATGCTCGTTGCACATCTAGGGAGTGCACAGCTCATTCCAATGTTGTGGAAGGGTCCTTGAAGAATGTTGGAAGGACAATATCTTGGTTAAGATGAAAAAGTGACACTACCTTAGGAAGGAAGTCGGGGTCCATACACATCAACACTTTGTCAAGATAAATTCTGGTAAAAGGTTAGTCTATATGCAAAGCTGTTAGTTCACTAACTCATATAGCTGTTGTTATGGCTATAAGGAAGGCTATCTTGAAAGTCACTAATTTAACAGAAGCACTGCTTAGTGGTTTGAAAGGGCTTTGAATCAAGGCTGAGAGAACCAATGATATGCTCCCTTGATCCACCAGAGTTCAAATAGGTGGGTATAAGTTGAGGCCTTTTAGGAAAACTCTACTATCAGGGTACGAGAAGAGTGTTGTGTCCTCCCAGCAAGGATGTTTTGATGAGTGAGCTGCTGGATGGACTTTCAGTGACACATTTGCCAATCCTTGTGATTTCGAGGTTGTCTAATACAGAAGAATGTTCTTGATTGTAGCCTGTTTCAGGTTGAAACCTCTGAGTTTTGCATAGTTCTTGAAATGCAGACCACTTTTTACATCTTGTGAAAGGTTTTCTCTGGTTAAGCAATGTCTCTGTTAGAAGCCTATTCACCATGCTGTCAAGTGTAGTGTGAGCACGTCTAGATGCAATATTTGGCCGTTGTCTAGCATTAGAAGATCTGTTTCTTGTGGTCACCTGTAGTGCCTGTTTCTTGATAGTCTGAGTACTTGTGGAAACCAAGGTTGCCTTGGCCACATTGACTCTAGCCAATGGACCACAGGGGTGATTTGTTCTGTCGCCAAACTGTAGGAATCAGCTAGATTCCGGTACAAATCAATCAGTGCCCAAATCGATTCACACATCCCTATAAATGATAAGCTTTCATCTCTTCTGTAGGAGAGGCATGTGTGTGACTGGTGGTATGTCAATAGCTAGTCTGTCTGGGTCATCAGCATCAGACTCAAAATCCAATGAACGATTGTGTTCAGAGGAAGACCGTGCCAGTGACTTAGAGATTAGCGTCTGTGTCATAGTTGATGTTGTTGTCAGACTTGGCTTTTGTGATTGAGTTTGTGTCTCCACAGTGGACCTTTTGGGTTTAGGGTCATAGGCCACCATCTGAGTGGTAGAGAATACCATCAAGCATGAAGGCAGTGGAATAAGTGTTTGAGTTGCCACTGACTTGTTCATTGGAGCAAGTCTACGTTGAGAAATGGAGGCATTGCCGCTGGCCAGAGTGTGGATTGCTGAAACTGTGCAAGAGACAAAGTTAGTGGGTAATATGATTCAGGTTGGGCCATATTCCATCTCTGTTGTCCTGAAAATTATAAGGGAACCATGGAGAAGATATCCCCATACCAGCAAAAGCCAAGGTAGCAGCAGCCGCAAAACAGTGAGAGAAACCGAATGAATGCCACGAAGAAGTACTTGCTAAGTGGGCAGCAGATAGCGTGTAGCATACTGGAGGCTGAGATGCAATGGGTTGTTCTGTAGCAGGAGCTGTCAGGTCTTCCTGCAGGCAGTCTGCATTGTGGGGCAGAAATCCCTTAAAAGTTGTTGTCGACGGCATGCTTGCACTCGAACCCAGATAGAGAGCAGAGTTCAGGCTGTAGTTGGGTCCAAACCGGTGTCTCTGTCATCTTCTCCATCTTTAATATAGAAGGTCAGTGCCAGTGGTCAATACTGAGTAGTGACTTGCTTCAATATTGACAACAGTGGGGTATTTAATGTCGAGGCAGGAGCCTGACTTGCGTCAGGCAACATCAAAATCAGAGGCGATGGAGCATCTTGACATCAATCGGTTGGCATCAAGGGTGCAGAAGGCAGGGCCGGAATAGATGCTAGTGAAAATGATCTTGCTCTCAACGTCGAAGTCTTCAGTGTCGACACCTGTTCAATATCAGCGTCTTAGGGCGCTCAGTCTCAATAGTTTGTAGATCCAACGGAGAGGGAGTTCAATCCCGTCAAATCAATGGTCTTTGCTTTCTTTGGTCTAGGTGCCGAAGTGGAGTCTTCTTTAGATGACCTCTTTCCTTTCGACTTCTAATGCCCTGCCAAAACGCTCCCATGTGAGAAACTTGGAGGCTTAGGGCCCTTGAAACTCTTCGAAGTTGAAGAGGATGCTGAGGGCTTTGACTGTTTTGATGGATCAGTCCTCCATATCGATGTCAATGGAAGGGGCTCTCCCAGCATCGGCAGGCTCAATACATCATCATAGACTGAGGCACGAAGTCAAAGAGCCCGATGCTTTCGAGAAAGACAGACAGATCTTGCACAAAGGGCTGTTAAGCCCTTTGCCCAAATCATGAAAATCCTTCGAGGGGAGTTTTGCATTGCAGCCCTCACACCTCTTAAAGGTTTTTTTTTCCCCCGCCTCAGCCAAAGTCTGTTTCTGTAGCCAGTCAGTTCCATCGCCAGTAGCACTGTCGTCGTAGTCATGCCATTCTATAGTCAATAACCAAAAAGACAGTCCTCTCTCTTTTCTTTTTTTTAGATGATTATGTACTCTCAGAAGAACTTATCTGAACAATGAGCGACAGCATGAGATCTGTTTGCAACAGCAGTTGGAAAAGAACTGAGGAGCATGGCATCCGGCCCACCTTAAATAGCACCACACTGGAGGCATGGAAGCAGGGAGCAGACACCTCGAGGAGCTGCAGCATTCCACTGCGAGGATCCCACACAGGTGCAATACCCATTCTTATGGAACTCAACAGATCATGATCCATATCAGTCTGTTACAGAATAACTTTGTACAAAGTGTTGGTCTGGAAATGATGAAAGAGAAAGAGATATGGCCCAACACGATTTATTTAGTGAATTATGGGTATAGGAAGAGGAAAATTGATAAAGTAGCAAAGAGGCAATAAAATATTAATTAATAGTGCTAATTTGGAATCTCACAAAGAGGCGTTTTAGCTTAAGGTTTGAATTATTACAGAATCAGCACACGACTGGCTAAAGAAAAGGCCTGAAGCACAGCTTTAGGCTTAAAGAGAAAAGAGAAGGGGGAAAGGAGGTTTAGGAAGATGGGCAATTAGTATTACCAATCCAAGATCCAGTGGTGAGTCAGTTGCACTTTCAGGTAATGTGTGCAGGGACAAGGCAGGAAGGCAGGGAAAAGAAGAGGCAAGCATGCCTCGCAAGCCAGGAAACAAGGATAGTGTCTTATTCCAAGGAAAGTCCACAGGAGGTTGCGTCTCTAGGGTCCAATTCTCTAGGGCAGCCAAGCGTGGTGTGCAGTTTGGGTCTAGAGACAGGTCCAAACCGGAGGCTGGGATTCAAGCTGGAATCAAGGCTGGAGCTACAGCTGGAGCTGATGGTATAGCTAAAGCCTGAGCACAATATTTGTTGGCATTTGGGCTAGAAATAGGCAAAATCATGCCTTTAAGCCATACACGAGTCACACCACCTTGTTGTCTGGGCTGGCATCCATGGTTGACAAAAGAATTTATATTGCTTGATTCACACACCAGTAGATGTGATCTTGATGAACAATACAGTGAAATGTAGTCATGTGCACGGACCGGTTCAGAGGCCATTCTAAAGGCCTCCAGACCGGTCCGGACACGGGGTGGTTTTGGTTCAGAAGGGTAGGGTGGGGGGTTCCAAGTAAGTACGGGGGGGCTTTACTTACCCCTCCATTGAACGGTACCATATTTCTTTGAGCAAGCGGGCGGCATACTTCCCTGCCGCCCGCTTCATTCCCCCTCTTGGCGTGGCTCCCTCCTGGCTGTTAATTGAAAAGTTCTCTGAATTCTGAATCGGGGCGGCAGGGTATCTCCCAGTCCCTGCCGCCCTCTCCAATGCCCCCGCTCGGCTGGCAGCCGCCCCCTGAGACCCCAAGACCCCTGCCTCCCCTTCCCTTCCCTTCCCAATACTGCAAGGGGTCGGCAGGAGAACTCCCCTGCCGTCCCCGTCCGCTTCGCCGGCTGGGCTGCAAATGGCTTCCTATTTATAGTTCTCCTGCTCCCGATTCAGAATTCAGAGAACTTTTCAATTAAAAGCCAGAAGAGAGACGTGCCAAGAGAGGGAAGCGGCGGCAGGGAAGTATGCCGCCCGCTTGCTCAAAGAAATACGGTACCGTTCAATGGAGGGGTAAGTAAAGCCCCCCCATACGTACTTGGAACCCCCCAGCCCAGTGCCGGACAGCAGCTCCGCAGTTCCATGCACACCCCTAGTGAAATGGTTTGAACAAATTGTATGGGCTGGAGTGAATGGGCACACTCAAAGCTTATCTGGCACACCAGGAAGACCTTCCAGGTGGGGAGATAATGATCATTTTGATACCAACAACTATACCTTCTGGTCCATGCAGGACCATTAGTGCAGTGGTCATGGGGTGGGAGTGCTCAGCCTTATCTTGAGTTCCTGTGAAGACGATCAGTGAAACTAATCCTTTATGACAAAAGAAGAGTTTTACTCTTTCCTTGAGAAATAGTCTCTCTCCTTAACTTGCATCTGCTCAGCCAGCTTCCTTCTCTGAATGGAGAGAGGGGTCATGGGGTTATACCTTGCAGTCATTTGTTATACTGACCTTGGGTAATAGTTGCCCCATGTTTGCTTGTGCTAAGCAACCAACTTGAAAGTTTTGCCAAATATGGGCATGTGAAGAGTTCATAGTCCTATGAGCTCATAGCCAAGATGGAGACTGCAAGTCTGCAGATCCAAATCACATAGTGGGGTACTGTTTATAGCCTCCAATCAGGCTGTTCTATAGCAACAGTGTGCCTGTCAGTGCATATGTCAGCAGCACTAATGGGCAGACCATGATACATCTGGTTTGGGGGTTGGCCAGGGTGGGCCGAGTTGCCAATGGTGTTGCAGTGCATGGGGTGACCATTAGTCATTCACACTCTATGCCAGACCTTTTGGAAGACCAGGTGCTCCACCAAGTCAGCGTCCAAGTGTGAGCGATGCGGTGTCACCATGTCCGCAGCCATGGAGAACACCCTCTCACTCTGACGCTGCTTGGTGGGCACAAGAGAAACCGTTTGAAACCAGTGCCAAGTCCGGCCAGTCTTGGTGATGCGTTGCACAAAACTGGATCAGCTCCCTCTCCCGGCCTGTTACTGGCTTCTGCAGGTACTGCAAAACACACTGCTCAGCACAGCTGCAAGGTTTAGTGGGCTCCTCCCACACCCCTGGCAAAGTGCCAAGCAAGCCCTGTCTACCACCGGGTGGAACACTGATGCCAAACTACTGGATCTCTTGGCCATGCCGAGGACACCGTGCCAGGCGGACTGTGCAATCAGAGTAGGCGCTCCAGCACCCTTCTCCTTGCTGTACCCCAGCTTACTCTGCTGAGTCACCTAAACTGTTCAACCAGGAGGTCCTTCCACCTGGGCAGCAGGTCAGAGGTGACAGCTTTCCTCCTCATCCTTGGATCACATGGGCAGGAAAAAACATGCTCTGCTCATGCACCCAAGGCTGTTATGAGCTGATCCACCACTCCAATCATCAGCTGAACAAGCCAAGGTGATTGCTTTCCCAGTGGTCAGAATGATTGGAGCTCACCTCAGTGGACAGTGTGACTAGAGATCACCCATAATCTTCTTGAGGAGAAGAGAGGTGGGCAAAGCCTGGCTCAGTGTTGCTGTCTCAGCACACAAGCTGTTAGTGGCAACAAAGATCGTCTTGAGTGCCAAGACAACCTTGCAAAACAGCACCTAGCTCAGGATAGGTTGCACACTTCCAAGCCGTGCCTCCTTGTTAGGCAGTGGAGGGCCGGCTCTTGCTCCTGCAGGCACTGGAGCAAGAGAAAGGTGGGGTTCCACCAGGTCGGAACATCCTGAGGGGACAAGTGAACATCCTGAGGGAACTAGTGTTCAGGTATGCCCAGCTCATGTTGCCTCTCCCTGAGCATTTGCCTACTCCTTTCGATCTGATGGAAGTAAGCTGCTATCCTGAAAAACCTGTCCACAAGAGCAGCCGTGGCTGCAGCAGACTGGAGCCCAACGCCTCCAGTGGAGATATCTCACCTGGCCTTAACCCCACAAAGGCCAAGCGCATCCCACATGACCAGGTTCCTGCCCCCACCAGTGCACCGTGAGGGACAAGAAAACAGCATGTAGCCCACTACCGCTGGTCCACAGATCAGTGCATGCTAGTCTCAGGCACAGCAGCCCCAACACGGCCTCCATGCACGCCAAGTACAGAGAGGGTACTACCCATCTACTAAAGGTGGTGCGTGAGAGGATGTTATAGTTGGGGCAAGCAGTAACAGCAGCTGGTAGAAACCAGCGTTTTCCACCACTTGGAATGGCTGGTCATCCAAAGTGAACATCTTGGTAATGGCCCAGATGATGAAATGAGGCTCTGGGTAACCAGACTGCTTGTTCACCGACTGCACCCACTGAGCAAGTAACCTCTCCTGCTTAGGAGCAGGTACTTTGCTGTTAGTCGAGGCCACACCAGGCCTATTGTTTCCAGCAGGAGCAGGGGCACCTGGCTGATACCACTGCAGATACTTCAGCATCCCCAATGTCCCAAGACACTTAGGGTCCTTCCATCTGCAGTGGATGCAGACACTGTGGGTTGGGACACTATGGCAGAACTCAAAGTGGTCCCAGAACACGATGGCCTAATCAGAGCCGGTCTGGGGCTGTTTTGGTGGTGATGGTACTGGGGCTGCTTGTTCCTTCTGGGGGCCACCACCACTATCACCCTCAGTCTGGGGCTGAGAAACTCCACCAGATCCAACTCTGATGGAGCCAGGGGAAGTGCCTTTAAGGTGAGTATTTTAAAAAGGGGGTGTGAAGATGGTCTATTTATGCTGTGTGTGCCACACACAGTGCCATCTATAGCACTGTAGTGCACACACAGAAGCTAGAAAAAATACACCCCCCGCAATAAAGCAGGCTTTATAGGGGGGGGCTTTTTTTGATGGAAGCGAGCAACAATGGGGTAAGTCTAAGGAAAGGCAAAGGAGATTACTGTGGCTTGTCTCCTAATTCACCCCTCCTGTCCTACAGTCGTATGTACCTGCCTAGTATCTAATCCTTCCCTTCCCCAAACTAGGCCCTATTTAAAGAAATCTAACCTTACCAAGGTTGGGATGCTTACCTGTTCTGGTGTCTTCTGCTGGAGTTTTTCCAGGTGCTGCTCTCAGAGGCACTTCGGCCGAGCAGACACATGGACTCAACAGCTCGGGGTAGGTTGGGTGGGCACCCACCCAAAAAAGAAAAAAAGAAAAAAGGCACACAGCAACAGCAGCAAAGTTGCAACTTGGGGTTGCAAAAGGGGGGAAATGTCAGCTCAGCACCTCAGTTATTAAAATCACTGGGGGCTGGCTTCAAGAAGAAGAAATCCACAGCAGCACTCAATTAAAGGAACTGGAGCTGCTGGTACAATTCCTTTTATAAATGGGGTGGGGGCAGAGAGAAAAGAAAAGCAGTTGTTGGCACTGCAAATTAAAGGGTGGGGGGGAGAACAGAGACACAGATAAGCCACAGGCACTCTTTGTGTGTCTCTCCACAGGCAGGGCCCAAGCCACCAACACCAATCTCACTCGGTCTGTGCTGCTGCAGCCTATCATTGATGATCCTCCTCTCCAGAGAGGTGGCACACTATAAGAGAATGCTCTGTGGCCTCCCAGTACCTTAAGTAAGTTTTGAAAATCCCTTCTTTGCAGGGGTGTAACTACCATTAGGCAAGGGGAGGCAGTCGTCTTGGGGCCCCACTGCTTCAAGGCCCCCCCCCGAGGCACATCACATGACTCCCCACCCGCCCATGTTGCACCCCCTATGAATTATGTTGAGTCTCTTGGAGATCTGCAGGAGCAGAGAGTAAAAAAACTAGATTCAATGTGAACTAGATATTCACCATATTTATAATGAGATGTGAGTGTGAGTGCACTATATATTGTGATGTGTGTTTGTGTGTGTGTATATCAGCGAGGGGCCCATTTTAAAATCTTGTCTCTGGGCCCCCTCCAACCTTGCTGCGCCCCTGCTCCTTTGTCTCCCTCTCCTTCCCTCCCTCCCCCAGTCAAAGGGGGCACAGTTGTCCATTACAACACTTGATTTGGATAACAAGCCAACCAAGAAGCAAGGAGATCGCAAGCCAATTGGAAACTAGTGCCAGAAAACCAATCAACAAGGGGAAATCAGCCCTCCAAAATGGTGATCAGAACACTCGAAACGTTCCAATAAAAATGAGGTTGTTCTATTCAGAACTTGAAAGAAGCCCTTTATGTTAAGAGCATTCTGTTTTGAGCTCGCAATACTCGAAATGGCTGTTTCACAATTGGAACGTTCCGACTGCGAAATGTTCTGCACATCCCTAATTGGGAGTAATGTGAGAAAAATTTAAGAAGTCAAGGACAGAGTGCGCTAAACACAAAATAAAGAAATGACAGTGCAGTTCCCTTAATTGTGACAAAGCTAGTCAAGAGAAGATCTTTCCTGTGTCTGCTGGAGCAGTCAAAAAAAGAACAAAGAAGGATAGGCACGGACTATGGGCACTATAGCCACCTAATGGCGCAGCAGGGAAGCAACTTGCCGAGGGAGCAAGAGGCTGTCAGTTCAAATCCTCACTGGTATGTTTCCCAGACTATGGGAAACACCTATATCGGGCAGCAGTGATACAGAAAGGTGCTGAAAGGCATCATCTCATACTACGTAAGAGGAGGCAATGGCAAACCCCTCCTGTATTCTACCAAGAAAATCGCATGGCTCTGTGGTTGCCAGGAGTCGATACCGACTCAACAGCACAACCTTTCCTTTCCTATTGGGGTGAGATTCCCGCCAAAATGTTCTAAGGCTCTAGAAGATTCCAAATGAGAGTACAGTGCAGGCACAGAACCCATTGCTCTGACTGTACCGAGACCACAAAGAAATATTATAGAATAGGAAGAAACAAAAAATGTCTGTAACTAAGTCATAGTAAAATATTACCCCCCAAAATGTAGCACACTGGTACCATCTAGTGGACATAATAAGAATACATCATATAATTCTACTGAATCATACATTTAAGAACAAATTCAGATTAAGTTCTAACATATTTAACGCTGTTTTTCCTTCTAAAAGGCTTTGAAAATGTACAAAATTTCAAACAATCAGCCATGGATAGCTTTTCAAAGGCTAGTACATAAAGTTAATTTTAAATACATTTAATGAGTTAAAATAATTTGTGTTTGTAGAAAGGGTAACCTTTGGATTCCTTGTACTGCAAACCTGTGACTCTTTACGAAGATGTGCAGTCAATACATACTATAGCTTTCATCCTATCATACAGCCATATGAAGTACAAAATCTGATACCATTACGATCAATAAAATTCCAATGAAGTGGCTCAGGAATGGATCACCTTGGAAATGTTCAACTATTAGAATATCTATATACTACGCAGAACATCTCTTAGTGTGCAAGAGATGCCTCCGTTTTGCAATAATATCAGACTTTCTCTAGCAAAAAAATTAGTTGGGTTTACAGCTCTCAAAACAAATTCCTTATCCCAAAGCATCACAAATCTTTCATAACAGTGGAAAATAACACAGAATCCAAATCCATAGAGGACCAAATCCACAAACCAACCATTACCACTGAAGTGTTTCTTTGTGTTAAAAAAAGTATTTTCTGGTGGTGTTGGTGGGGCAGTGCAGTGCAGTACAGGGGGAGCTGTGGGGAATTTACAGGATTCCTTCCCACTCACTCCTAGTCTCTTGTCTCCTAACAAAGATGGTGCTTATCCTTTCACAAACACAAATGGTCTCTGTGGGAAAACATGTTTCATCTAATAGACAATCTGGGAAAAATTTCCTGGTGCTGTTGGTAAATTTCCTATTTTGTATTCTTCTTATGATATCTAACTTGAGAGGCTAGACTATTACTAAGGGTCAAAGTGCATGTTACAAGAAACATGCAATTAATGTTTCTGTGCTTGATTTTTGAGTAAACTGCTGCTGCAGAGGAGGTCCAATCTAGATTGGGACTACAGCTTGCTGGGAGGAGAACTTCAATTCTGTGCTTCTCTGGGTCCTAGTAGTTGCCTCCCGGGCTCTTGGTAGCTGCTATTTCCCCCAGGATAAAAAATTACATTGGCACCAAGGGAGAATTTTCCCCCATGGCAGAGCGCCGTCTTAGGGAGTCAAATCCAAATCCTAATTTAGCAAACAAGAATAGGAAAAATTGATATGTTTGTATTATCTTTAGAAATGAATCATTACTCAGACGTGTAATATATAAATGATTTCTATTTTTTACAGTCCTCATAAACCTTATTCTGCCACAATACAAAGGGAGATCAACTAATTTCCTTTGTTCTCTCTTTTCATGCTAATCCTAAATGTGAATCAGTAGGCTTAATCATCAAATCAACTTCAGAAGACCATCATTAGGCAATATCATCACTTTCAGACAAACTGGTGCTAATGAACCTTCCAGGATAATATGTTGGATACGCAGCTGTAAGCGGTAACAAATCAGCTGATGGTGGATTTACCTCTGGCTACCTCTCTCAGGCCTTTAGTTTCTCCATTTGTATGAACAAACCTCCTGGCCTTGCCTATTTTTCAATATGATTTTTAAACCAGTACATTCACTTGTTTGGATGCAGTGAAAATATACTACACACACTTTGTAATTCCACTTTGGAAATATGGTACTTTGAGCGGTGGGGGGAGAGGAGTACAAAAGCCCAATTCACTGCATATACCACCACTTCACCAAGAAGCAATTTTACGTTATTGCAGCTTGTCCAATTTTATGAAAGCACTTGAACCTAGAGATGATGTTGATTGTGTGCACTCATCAGAGTTATTCAAAAAAGCAAGGTACTTCATATTCATATGCACTCTTCAGTTTGGAAGATATCGACTCTTCTAGCCCTCTGCGGCACACCAACTGTACAGCACTGAAGTGTTTCTGATGTGAACACTCTGATTAGCTTGCCAAATGGAAAAGTTACAAACCTTGAAACCTGCACTCAGCTACAACTGTCTGCCACACTAAGCCGCCCAGGGACGTAAATTGGGTGGGATATAAATTTAATAAATAAATAAAATAAGCTCCAGTCTCTATAGCCACATTTTCTTTTGCTTTCTTCCTTTTCTCTAAAAATTATTCATATTTTAGGTTTTGAAACAAGCTATAATGCAGAATCCTGAAACAAAGCTGGATAATAAACAAGCCCACAAGCACTGCAATTTGCTTGTAGATAATCTTCAAACAGAAAAATGGTTACAGGCAAAAAATATAATATTGTTTACAACAAACACCACGAATATCTGGCCTTTTGTGAAAATTTTAAAAGAAAAACTTGAAAAGGATTTACATTTCAATTAAAAGTGAATTACTACATAAAAGGATTACTATTTTAAAAGTATCATTCTTTTGGGATCAGGAAGAAACTGCCCCAAGATTACAATGGCTAGCAAGGTGACCGAAGGGAGTTATCCATTAACCTGTAATGAACTGCTTAGTTCAATCCTTTGAATTATCAGGAGCTATCTTTTTCTAGATCAGATCAAATTGTGATCAAACTCTATAGGCTGACCTTGAAGTCCCTCACATTCTATCTATCTATCTATCTACTGCCTTTCGTAAAAAGACAACCCCAAGGCGGTTTACAAAAGTTAAAACATACAATAAAAAGGCAATTAAAACATCTAGCTTAAAAATATAAAAACATATAAAAACAGGCATAAAAACAATACAACAGATAAAAACACACAGAAGCAGCAGTAAAAACGATTATGTAAAAGCCTGGGTAAAAAGCCAAGTCTTTACAAGCTTTCTAAAAGCCGTGATGGAGTCCGAGGAACGAATGGCCACTGGGAGAGCATTCCAGAGTCTAGGAGCAGCAACAGAGAAGGCCTTGTCCCAAGTGGACGACAGCCGGGTCTCTCTCATTGTCAGCACCCCCTCAGATGCCCTCGTCAAGCGGGCAGCAACCCTTGGGAGCAGGCGGTCCCTCAAATACCCCGGGCCCAAACCGTTAAGGGCTTTAAAGGTCAAAACCAGCACCTTGCATTGGACCCAGAAACGAACCGGCAGCCAGTGCAACTCTTTCAAAATGGGGGTGATGTGTTCCCAACGGGCAGCTCCGGATAAAACCCTCGCTGCTGCGTTTTGCACTAGCTGCAGTTTCCGGATATTCTTCAAGGGCAGCCCCACGTAGAGCGTGTTACAGTAATCCAGCTGTGACATGACTAAGGCATGGGTAACCGTGGCCAGATCTGCCTTCTCGAGAAAGAGACGCAGCTGGCGCACTAGCCGAAGCCGTGCAAAGGCTCCTCTGGCCACCGCCTCCACCTGAGCTTCCAAATTCCATTATTTCACATTTCCATTATCCTGCTAATCAATTCCAGAGCTGGTTGGCTATATGTTCAGGTTGGATATTTGTTCAGGTATGCTAGATCAAACATTCTCACTGTGTGCTGGAGCACCCAAAGTCAGAGGGAAAGTCACAGATTTGTGTGCCTCACCTTTTCCAGTTATAGGTCTCACTGAGGCTGCCTTGCAAATGGTCCTCGAAATCCTGGAGCTGACACTAATCATATCTGAAGATTTCACCTGTAGTGAGGTTTTGACTTGCTCTTTCCAGCACATTGTTAGTTCATATTACATTTAATTTATGGCCACTGTTCTTCTATGATAAAGTGCATCTAGCAGACAACTGAGTTATAGTTATTATTAGTATTATTATTTAGCACATTTCTATACCACCCCATATAAAAATTCTCCAGGCAGTTTATAATTTAAAGCACAACAATAATAAAAATATTAACATAATTAAACCAATTTAAAATATAGCTAAAACCTCTAAAACTTTAAAACTACAAGTTAGTTTTAGTTCTGGAACAACTGGGCTCTTCCCTTGAGATGCACAGGGTACTTTAGTATGCACAGTTACACAGTGTTCATGAGCTACCTTTCACATCCCAGTGAGAGCATCTGCCATTGATGTTGTCCATTTGTACAACATTAACTTTCACTTCTCGGTATGTACACTTCTGTATCAATAGTTACATTACTCTTTTCAAAGCATACCATATTTAAGATGATATAATATTACCTTCAGATCACTTCCAGGTAAGGTACCAATTCCATCCTTCCAGTCCATTACACTGAATACATCAAAGTCTTGTCCACTTCCACTAGAAGGTGGTTCATTCATGGTGCATGTACTATAAAATAAATGAGAAAGTAAATACAAAAATGTTATCTTTAATCTAATTCCATGTTTTGACACTTCTTCCAAATATTATACTACACATGATTTTCAACAATCATTTTGGCTGCCCCATAATATTTATAATAACCTGTTACAAAGAGGAATTATGGGCTGGGATACAAATAGCCCTCTGTGTTTACATAAAGTACTTCTGTGCACACATGAGTTTTTACCAGTTTTTCCTAATTGCTACAGCTCTTTGCACTGCATCTGTTGTTGCTCCAGAGGATCCACAAATTCCAAGTAGCTTTTGCGGGAGTCCAAAGGGCTATGGGGTAAATAAAAGGACCTGAAAAACCTTCCCCTTGCACAAAAGATCACATGTGACACACATTGTTATAAGATACTAAATCTCCGGAATTTTAAAAAACTACCATCAACAGAGAAGAAATCATGAAGAGTATACAGGGATGTGAACGGAATCGGCTCCCTTCAATCCAATGGTGGGGCGGGGATGGCTTTAAGGAAGGGTGCACTTACCCCTACCACCACCACCATGCTTTGCCCTCTGGCGCTCTGTGTATTAATAGTTCGGCGGGGCAGCAGTGTACCTCCCTGTCATCCTGTTGTTTTCCTGACCAGAAGTGACCGGAAGTGCTGTGAGCTAATGCGCGCATTGCAGGCAGGCGCGGGTATGTAGTACGCACACATGACGTACACACGCACGCCCACAATGCATGCACACACGCACAGCACTTCTGGTCAGGAAAACAATGGTGCAGCAAGGAGATACACTACTGCCCCGCCGAACTATTTATACACAGAGTGCCGGAGGGGGGAGAGCGGAAGGGGTGGAGTGCATCCTCCCCCATCCTTAAATATTTCTAAAACCTAAATGTATGTATACGACTTGATTATAAGAACATGTTTCCGTTGGGGGTTGTAATTTTTACCCCAGTTAATTAGCAGAGCACTAAAGAAGCTGCCCACTCCAGTTACAGAATAGCATACAGAGATTAGTTGTTGGAGCTATTTAGAGAAGACACATGGAGATTCTTGTAGAACTAAATACTAAGTATTTACTGGTTGAGTACACTTTGGATAGGAAAGACCTAATCCAAATCTATAGAACTGCATAATGAATAGTTAGGGGGAGGGAGAGAGAGATGTTTTCATCTGCTCTCTAAGAGGAAAGGAAGGGAATCTGACTCTCACAGGAAATACCTGAGGAGTCCAATCAGGGGTCATGGAGTAAAGTCAGGCAGGACAACTACAGAGACCCTCGCTAACTACCTCGACTCCCAATGCCCCTAGTTGTCATTAGAATAGTTGGTGCAAAAGGTCAATGCACTGGAACTCCATCTCCAACAGTTGCATGGAGCATTTGGTAGGATGAATTAATAAGTCATGAAAGCCAATTGGGAGCAGGGGTCCACTTCTACAATATGATAAATGTAGCAGCTGAGTCAATATATTTTTGAAAAGGAAACTTCTGCGCCAGAAAACAATGTTTCAGAAGACATTTCACTGTAATTATACTAACCAAAATAATTGTAATACCTTATTTAGATAAAACATCTTTAGAAAGCCCCCGCCCCCAAAGCAAACCAACCTCTAGCAAGTTGACATAACCCTACTAACTAGGGAAAGAGGCATCTTTTCAAGTGGTGGTTCTCTCATACTTAACAGGGAGATAACAACTGTCCCTATTCAATCCCAGCACAGTGTCCCTCCAGTGGCTGTTGCTGGTGACTACCTTGCGATTATTTTTAGACTGTGAGCCCCTTTGGGACACTGAACCATTTTCTTATAACTTTGCTATGTAAACCACTTTGAGAACCTTTTTATTGAAAAATGGTAAATAAATATTCTTCATAATAATAATAATAATACATCATGGCAGATGAGGGTGGTGGTCAGTGTTCCCTCTAAGACATGCACATGCTCACATGTTTTTTTATGTCCGCTAAGTTAATTTTAGATCCCCCTCAGGTTTAATCAGGAGGACCCTACTCTGAATGTATGTGCGTACACACAGCCTTGATACTGCTGCCCAGAACAAAACTCATTCCACACACTGATGAAAAAAATTAGAGAGAACATTGGTGGCGGTAATAAAAGCAATTGCCCTGAGTCTCATGTATGGATAGGGCCACATCTTCTATTTATTTATATTTGAATTTTAAACTGCCTTTCACTTAGAGGTCCCAAGGTGATTTACAGGAGAAAAACAGCATAAAATGCATAGAGTACCATAATTTTAATTTTAAAAAACAGCAGTGGCAAAAAACAGAGCAAATAACAAACAATAACATTAGATAAAAACTCCAGGAAGCAAAAATAACAAGTATCAGTCAGTCACATACCTTAAGGCCCGAATGTTGAAACAAACTTTGGGCCTTCAGGACTTAATTTTATTTATTTATTACTTATATTTTTTACTTATACTTTACTTTTACTAATTAATATATATATATATATTTTAATTTTAGCCCACTTTTCCTCCAAGGAACTCAGAGTGGTGAACATGGTTATGTTTATCCTCAGAACAACCCTGTGAGGTAGGTTAGGCTGAGAGATACATGACTGGCCCAGAGTCACCCAGTGTTTCATGGTTGAATGGGAATTTAAACTCGGGTCTTCCTGGTCCTAATCCAACACTCTAACCACTACGCTATGCTGGTAATGTCAAAATGCAATGCAGAAATTGTCTTCAAGCATTAACAAAGCACTGGGAGACAGACAGAGGAATAAACTTACACAGCTATAACATTATAACCAGGGAGCAATCACTGAGAATGCATTCTCTCACACTGATTGTTTGATGGTTGAATTTATATACCTTTCATTAAAATAATCCCAAAGTAGTTTACAATATGATTAAAACAATACACAAGAGTACAAATATTAAATTTAAATATAAAAAAACAAGTCTATTTAAAAGTTTAAAAACATATATAAAACATTAAATTATTTATTATTTATTGATTTGAAATATTTGTGCCCCGCTCTTCCAGTACACTACTGCTCGGGGAGGCTCACAACAATAAAATTGATACAATATACAATAAAAGTAATAAATGAACTAAATTGAGTAAACAAGTTAAAAACCATAATCAGTATCAAGTTCGAATTAAAAGTTATTTTAATAGCTAAAAACTGAAAATTATAAAAACTAAAAACTAAAGAACCTACCAGATATAACCAAAGATGGAGCATCAAAAGGCCTCCTTATAAACACAGAGAGGGAGCACGGCTTCAGCCGAGCCTCAGACTCAGAGGAACCCCAGCTTTGTGTTGGCCTCTAGAGACCCAGGCTTTTCCTGCTTTAACTCTGCTACCTGACCGAGTCCTGACAACTGTACATAGCTGCAACGTCTCCCCTGGGAATGCCTTTCACCCCTTTTGCTCTGGAACCATGCAACCTGGTGAGCGGACTGAGTTGGCAGGGGAGGCTGTCTGAACTTGATACCGTAGTGAATTGAAAAATTGTGTTTTTCTTGCAGACCAAAGAGGATTCCGAGGACCTTCCAGCAACCTTGATGGAGACTGTGACTTGGATGCCAGACAGACAGACTCCTGACACCATAGAACAAGTTCCCTCAATAGAATTATGTCACAGTGTCTACTCACTGTTATTCCGTGTGCCCAAGAAGGATGGTTTTTGGAGAGCGGTGTTGGACCTCAAGGGCCTGAACAAACACATACAGCAGAAAAAAGTTCAGGATGGAGTTGTTGAGAACCATCAAGGAAGCAATTCATCCAGGGAATTTCCTAGCTTCAGCGGACTTAGCCAAGGCTTCTCCATGTACCGATTGTGCCTCACCACAGGAAGTTCCTCAGCTTCTCCTACAACAACGTCCATTATCAATACAGAGCCCTGCCATCCAGCCTATTATCGGCTCCATGGACATTTACCAAACTCATTGTCACGATTGTAGTGCACCTTCGCCAACAGTGGGCGCACATTTACCTCCTACTTAGATGATCTTTTGATCCAAGCACCGTCCCTCTCTCAAGCGCAGGTGGCAGTGACTCTCTCTCTGCAATCTCTGGAGAACCACAAGTTTGTGGTCAATCTGTACAAAAGCCATCTGTATCCAACTCGTATCCTTCAACACCTTGGAACAGTGTTCAATACATCGCTGGGCCTGGTTTCTCTACCCGAGGAATGCAAGGCCTGGATAGCCACCGTCTTGCGACAGATCTTACACTCCAGATCTTACACTCAGTGGACCTTATGCTCCTGGCCCAGGTTCTGGGGTCAATGGTGGCGTGAATGCAATGCACAACATGGGCAAGGTTGCATTCTCGACCCTTGCAGTGGCTTCTCCTCCCACACCAGGAAGGCATCATGGCTGGGACACACCAGCAGATTCCTCTGCCTCAGGGGGTCAAGGACTCACAGGATGGGGAGCACACTGCAAGGATCAGATGGTGCAAGGTGTATGCTCCGATCTGGAGAGGTCGAGGAGCATAAACTGGTTGGAGCTCTGGGCAGCCACTTTGGCACTCAAGGAATTTCAGCCTCTCCTGCAGGGCAGTCAAGTGCTACTTCGTATGGACAACATTAGAACCAAGGCCCACATCAATTGCCGGGGGGCGCGAGGTCACGGTTATTGATGGAGGAGACAGACAACCTATTCTTGTGGGTGGAAGACTGCCTCCTGCCCATTACCGCAGAACTCAGTGGGTTGGACAACACACAGGAGGAATGGCTCAGCCGACGAATGGTGGATCCGGCAGAATGGTCCTTCCATCTTCAAGTTTTTCTACAGATATTGTGACGACTTGGTCCTCCAGAGGTGGACCTTTTGGCATCTCATCAAAATTGCCAGGTGCCTCAGTTCTTCTCAAGATTCCAGTCACCACAGGCAGAAGCAACTGACGCTCTCACGGCCACTTGGTACAAAGGCCTGCTCAACACCTTTCCTCCCATGGCCATCATAACCAAGGTCACTCGGAAGATGGTGGTGGAAAGGGCAAGTCTGATTCTGGTGGCCAGGGGCGTAACGATAGGGGGGGCAGGCAGGGCACGTGCCCTGGGCGCCACCCCAGCAGGTCACGTGGGGGGGTGCCAAAAAGTGGCATCCCCTGCCCCCCCGATCGCCCGCCGAGTGTGGCGGCGGGCGTGCGGCGGCGATTCGGCAGTGGTGGGTCGCCCGCCGAGTGCGGCGGTGGCTGGTGGCGATGTAGCGGCCCGAGTGGCAGCGGATTGCCCTCCGAGGATCGCCCACCTGTGCAGCGGATCGCCCACCTATGCAGTTGGGAAGCGACGCCGGGCCAGACGGCAGGCCTCGGCGTCGCTCTGCCTGCACTCCTCGGCGGGCGATCCGCCGCCGCTCGGGCCGCTACAGCCAATCACCACCAGCCACCACCACACTCAGCAGGCGACCCACCGCTGCCGAATCGCCGCCGCACTCGGCAGGTGACCTACCGCCACCCGCCACCGCTGAATCGCCGCCACTGCCGGCGATCTGCCACCTGGGGCGCCGCCGGCACAGTTATGTGGGGGCCGGGGGGCTCCATTTCAGGGCCAGAGCTTGCCCTGGGCGCCGTTTCCCCCCGATACGCCACTGCTGGTGGCCCCACATTGGCCAAGGAGGCCGTGGTTTTTGGAGCTTGTTCACTTTCCCATCCAACACCCCTAGCAGCTTCATCTTTGCAGGGATCTGTTACTCCAAGGACCCTTGAGGCGCCCAGAACCAGAGTGGCTCCAGCTCTGTGTGGATGTTGAGCGCGGAATTCTAAATGGCAAGGGCTATTCTGCACCGGTTCAGGACACCATCATGGCATCTCAGCGTTCTTAGACTCTGCAGATCTACCAGACCACTTGGGCAGCCTTTTCTAGGTGGTCGGCACGTAAGCACCTTGATCCACTGACAGCTGGAATACCAGGTGTTAGCCTTTCTGCAAGCAGGAATAGACCTTCAACTTCGTCCTAACATGCTTCAGAGACAAGTCTCCACGTTAGCTTCGGTTTTAAAAATGTCTGGTCCAGACTCAACTTTGTTGCATCCGCACATATCACGTTTTTTGAAAGGGGCATCCAGTTTGGTGCCTCCCCCTGTCCACCATTTTCCTTCATGGAATTTAAACAAGGTACTTAATGTCCTGAAACAGCCTCCGTTTGATCCTTTGGCTGACATCAGTCTGAAGCTACTTTCATTTAAGACTCTGTTTTTAATCACCATTGTGTAAGCCAGAAGAGTTTCCGAACTAGATGCACTCTCTGTGCGCAAGGAGCTGTGAGTTTTCCAACAAGAAGCAGTGGTCCTGAAGCTGAATCCAACATTCATTCCCAAAATCAGCACGACCTTTCATCATACCCAGGATGTCGTTCTCCCATAGTTTTGTCCTTCTTCTGTTCACAAGGAGAAAATTTGGCATAAGCTTGACTTTTGGCGAGCGCTTAAGGTTTACATCGCGTGCACTAAGGGCATTTGTAAGAGGGATCCAATGTTCGTTTCTTATCATCCAGTGTCCATGGGTCAGAAGGTATCCAAGGCCTCCTTGGCTGGATGGATCAGATCCTGTATATTACTGGCCTACAGGGTTCTTAACCAGCCTTCTCCAGAGAGGGTGTTAGTACATTCTACTCATAGCGCTACAGTGTCTGCAGCTTTTTCGACTCACAGACATCTTCTGGACATTTGTAGAGTAGCTACATGGGCATCCATTACGCCATTTATCTGCCATTATAAAATCTTCGCTTTTTCTGCTGAGCCAGCCTTTGGCCATAGGGTGCTCCAGCAAGTTCTGTAATACATCCTCCCTCCCATTAGTTCATTCTGCTTGGGCATATCCCAGTAATGAGGAGCTCCAGCACAGGGGGGAAAGGAACATTGGTTTTACCACTAAGGGTTCTTTTTATTGTGTCTGGAGCTCCTCAAGCCCACCCAAATGTGAAGTTAGTCATATAATTTGGGAGGTGATTCGGGGGAATAGCTTGGATGAAGTCAGTTCCTAGGGTACAGAGTTTAGGGCTGCCTCATTTTTTGACTGTACTCTTAGGGTTGTATGGCATCTGTTCTAATGGTTATCACTGTTTCTGGTTGGTACTGTTTTTTTCTTCTTCTCATATTCTCATACTGCTGTCTAGGCAATTCACTCTTTCCATAGTGCCACTCTTTACTTCAGTCCTGGAACTGGGATAGGGCACCCTCTGGCAGCAGGAAGCTAGCCTGGCAAAAATCCAGTCCTGTCTCTCGAGCATGTCAACTATACAACCCAGTAATGGGTTGTATAGTAAATCAAACTAATAATAATAATAATAATAATAATAATGCGCTCCAGGCACAGAGAAAAAGAACCCTTCACAGTAAGACCAATGTTCCTTTCTTTGCCACCATCACCGCCATAGAGTAGGCCCTAATATGGGCTCTAGCCTGAGTTCAGTCACTTTCATTCTGAGTTTTCTGCCAACGACGCTCAAGCCATCTACCAGCCTGCTTCACGGTCCGCAACTCACCTGTATACCAGGGAGGCGCTTGGGTTTGGCAGGTCAGGAGAGGATGCCTACGCACGACCGTGTCAATCACCCAACCTATCTCCTTATAACAAAGGGAGACCAGAGCGTCAATAGGATCATCCACTCTCTCAACAGGAAAACTCCCCCAGAGCCGTTAGGAATCCACCAGGATCCATAAGCTTCCGGGGCGAACCATCCTAACTGGTCCTCCACCCTTGCAGAGGTGTTGTGGGTTCAATCTTTAACAGATAGTGATCCATCCATGATAACAGTATTGAGGCCTCCTGAACTATCCATGGAGCACCACTGTCCACCACTGACCAAAAAACCAAATCAAACGTATGGCCTGCCACATGTGTGGGACCAGAAATCAGTTGAGACAAGCCCATGGTCATCAGGGAGGACATGAAGTCCTGACCTGCACCAGACAAGGCGGCCTCAGCATGGACATTAAAGTCCCCCAAGACTAACAGATGTGGGGTCCTCAATGCCACATCCAAGACCACGTCAAGCAGCTCAGGCAGGGAGACTGTTAGACAGCTGCATGGGCAGTATACCAACAGAATCTCAACTTTGTCTCGCAATGCAATCACTACATGCAGACACTTGAACTGGTCAGAAAGGCAGACAGTGCATCTGGTGAGGGGAATGGTCTCCCGATGAACCAGGGCAAACCCACCTCCCTGCCCACCCTACCTTGGCTGATGCTGCACCCAGAAACCCGGTGGGCACAACTGGGAGAGATTGAAATCTCCCCTCCTTATCCAACTAGGTCTCTGTAATGATTGCCAAGTCTGCATGCTCATCCAGAAAAATATTGTGGATGGCTGTGGTATTTGCATTTATAGATCTGGCATTTAGTAGCACCAGCTTCAGCCAAAGTGGGCTGCTGAGAGAGTTACTGGGGTCTCCTTGGATGGGAGAAGGACCGGAGGGTGTGATGGCTTTGATATAGCCAGTGCCACCTTCCCCTCACTTAGAATGTCCTACTCCCACCGCCATATCACCCTCTGCCAAGGACCACCTCAATCGGAAGGGCCTCCTCCAACGTAACATGCCCTCCCAAACACATATTCTGAAGACGAACACCTTGGTAATAACAAAAAATAAAAACTCCCTCCTATTAAAACTGAGGCAATGTTCTAGCTAATCTGGTAGGTTCCATGCAGCTGTTAAAACTCCAAGAGGCATGGGGTTGCCAGCAACACTCCTGCTCAACAGTCCAAGATCGCTGTGCCTCTTCAGCCCCCTGGCTACTGCAGTCCACCGGCTGTTCCCACTCGGATGAGAACCACGAGACTGAGAGCCCTTGTGCTCTTGCCAAGAGGCTTGCACTCCTGGCTCAGCTTGATGTTAAATAGCAGTCACTTGGAAGGGGTGGAGCAGAGGCAAACAATCATGGCCCTGCCCAATAGAGCTCTCTTCCCATCTCATGAACACACAGAATACAGCAGCAGCAGCAAAAAGAAAACCAGCTCTCTCATATAATGCACGTATGTGACAACCATGCTTCTGCCAGAGTCAGCATACAAAGCAGCATCTCTTCCATTTTGGAAAGTGGACAAAACAAGTTGGGAGCAGACCAAGAACATAAAGAATGGGGGCTCCAAATGACCACTTAATTTGCAGCCGTCCCCCACCCTCTCCAGTCTCTCAGGGTCTTTAAAAGTCCACCCCCAAGTGTTGAATCAGGAACTCATAGATCCTGGTGGCAACAAAGTGCCATGATTTTGGAAACTGTGTCTCTAAATTGCAGTCAAATTAAGTGAACTCCCAGCTCACACTTTATGGATCCTCAAAAAGAACTGGCCAGAAGGAACTCCCCTTCCCCTGTGCCCTGCCACTTTTAAGGCCACATAACCAGCCCTAGGTAAAGAATCCTAGATAACTGAATGGTGTTTTCTTCACTCTAGAGAAACTTAAAGCTGTAAGATCCAACTATCCTTAAAACAATACCAGTCCCAATCAGATAATTTCAGTTGAAACCTAGAGACACAACAAAGTAAGTCCCATTACTTTGAAGTAACTTTAGCCATGACTGACTTGAGCTGGATGAGAACCAAATGCTTTTGCTTCCTGAAAAAGTGTCTTTCAAATCAGTGAAAAACCAGCAGTACCCATACAAAGACCCTGTAATTGATCTTTGGTTTTTGATGCAAGAGAGATGACAATAGTTTTAGGACCATTCCAGGTTATCAGGTTTATAACACAATAAATGGGCAGTTGTCATGCAATTGTGTTTTTCTAGCATTCAAAGAGTAATACATAACTGCTGGGAAAATTCATCCACCCCCGCCCCTGCCGACCCAAGCTATTAAACTATTGCTGTCTGGAATGTGGTTGTTCAAGTGTCAAGAACATGAACTGGATAGTGTCAATAACATTGCTGATGCTGATTAACTCAATTGCCCCCATTTCTATATTATGTTACGACCCCCAAACCAACACTCTGTTTGCCAAAAGAGAACTTTCACAGGAACTGAAACAGACTAGTCTCAAAAGAAAATGTGAAGAAGTGCTTAATCATGTTCTCAGCTCATCTGCCTATCTGTATAGTTAATAGGGATGTGAAGAACATTTTGAGCTCAAAACGTCCTGACTCGCAATGGACCATTTCGAACTCAAAACAGAATGCCCTTCAAATGAAGGACCTGTTTAGAACTCAGAACAGAACAAAAGTTGGAAAGTTTTGAATGTTCCAAACCTATGAGGGTGGCGCCAGGGTGGGCGGGAAGGGGCAGCGGGAGGTAGCTTTAACTGCTAACTCTCTACTGGGAGGGATGGAGCCACATGTGTGCAGATTCAACAGATCATACCTGTAGACAGCTGTCTACCTGATGCACACATTTGGAATATGATGGAGAGGTTGCTAAAACTCATCAAACCCAACAACCACTGCTGATCCATATGGGAATGAACCATACTGCTAGAAGAAACTGGAAAGCTATCTATGAGGACTCTGAGGCACTGGGTAAGAAAGTGAAGGAGTTGGGGGATAAGCGGTGTTTTCATTTATCCTTCCTGAGGAAAGTCAAAATGCATAAAGAGAATGCAGAATCCTGCAAGCAAATGACTGGCTATGACAGGGGTGGGGAACCCTGGCCCTCCAGCTGTTGTTGAACTACAAATCCCATGATCCCCAGCCACAATTATTGTGGCTGGGGATGGTGGAAGTAGTTGTTCAAAAACAGCTGGAGGGCCAAGGTTCCCCACCCCTGGGCTATGAAGATGGTGTTGTCAAGAAAGGGTCATGGCTTACAGTACCTACATGGACCATGGTCTACATTACCTACATGAAGAACTCTTGAAGCTAGATGAGGTGCACTTCACAAGGACTGGAAATAATATGTGTGGCAAGAGCCTTGCAAACCTCACCAGAAGGGCTTTAAACTGAACTCAATGGGAAAGGGAGACAAAAGCCCAGTAGCAAGTATGGAACCAAGTACTAAGAAGAGGAAAACATGCAAAAAAGTGGAAGCAAAATGGGGAAGGGGCATAAAGAATTTTTTTACCCCATCACTATAGCAAATAAGCAAGGAAATACCCACATCAAATAGAAAGAACTTTAAATCCTAATGTAAGAAGGCAAATATGATCTGATAGGTATCACTGAAACTTGGTGAGATGAGACTCATGTCTGAAATATAACTTGTTTGAAAGGAACAGACCCAACAAAAACAGGAGTTGCATTATAAATCCATATATACAGAAAATAAAAAGCAAGAGAAATAAAAGCAATACTGTCGTGAAAGTTTATTATAGACTACATGGCCAAGTGGAAGAAATGTACGATGCCCTCCTTAAATGACCACATTTTCAAGGAGGCAGGAATTAGTAGTAATGGGAGACTTCCAGCTACCTGACATCTGCTACAAGTCTAACTATGCTAAAAGTCTAATTATCCGACAGGTTCTCGACTGACTTCATCTTTTAAAAGGTAGAAGCTGGAACAAAGTGATAAGCTACCTCAGACTTAGTTCTTACCAACAGGGAAGAACTGGTTGAAGATGTAAAAATGGGGGGAATTCAGCGGGTAAATGACCACCATCTTAGAATTCTTCAGGAAGTCAGACATGTACCCTGCAATTCAGGAAAGCTGACTTTAATGAGCTCAGAGGAAAAACAAATAATAAAGAAAAAAGAGTCAAAGAAAGATGGGAGATTCTGAAAAGATACTGAAAGCACAATCTCAAACAATTCCCTTGGTAAGGAAAAATGGAAGGCATCTCAAGAAACCAGTATGGATGCACAGAGAACTCTCTGAACAACTAAGAACCAAAAAAGACACATAAGAAAAGGAAGAAGGGGCATATAATCAAGGAAGAGTACAAAACGTGACCCAGACCTGTAGCAATGGCGTCAGGAAAGCTAAGGCTCAGAATGAGCTGAGGCTTGTGAGGGATGCCAGAAACAACAAAAGGTATTTGTTTTTAATACTATGTCTGAAACAAGAGGAAGGTCAAGGAAGCAGACAATCTACTGCATAGAGAACATGGTGAAATGGTAACGGGTGGCAGAGAGGAGGCATAGTAGCTAAACACCTACTTTACATTTGTCTCCTCCCACAAGGCAAATGTGACCCAGCACAACAGATGCACAAATGAAGAAAGGAGGGAAATGCATCTCAAGATAGGCAAAGCTGGTAAGAGAACATCTAGCTGCCTTAAATGGGTTTAAGTATCTAGGTCCAGATGAATACTGAAGGAACTTGCTGATGTAATCTCAGCACCACTATCTAATATTTGAAAACTCCTGAACTTCTGTTTGAACACTGGAGATGAGCAAATGTTATCCTTATATTCAAAAAGGAGGACGAGGAGGAGCCAGGTAACTACAGCCCTGTCAAGCTTGATGCCGACACCTAGCAAGATCCTAGAAACAGATGATTAAGAAGTCTATCTGTGACCACTTAAAAAAGAATCTGATTATTACAGTTTGTCATGAACAGTCATGACAAGCTTCCATTTTCAACAAGTTCAGTAGATCATGGCAATGCTGCGGACATAGTGTATTCTGAACTCAGCAAAGCATTTAACATCTCCCACAATATTTTGTTAACAAGTTGGTGAAATGTAGGCTAGATAGTGCTACTGTTTGGTGGATTCACAGCTGGTTGAACTGTGTCCAGCAATTATGCATTAGTGGCTCCATGTCATCCTGCAGGGAGGTATCAAAAAGTGCCACAGGACTCTTTCTTGGGCTCTGAGCTATTGAACACCTTCACAGAGGACTTGCACGAATGAACAGAGGGGATGTTTCTCAAATCTGCAGATGACACAAAGCTGCTAACACTTTAGAAAAAAGACTCAAGGTTCAATCTGATCTGGACAAGCTCAAATCTCAGACCAAAACCAACAAAATGAAGTTCAACAGAGCAAAAATGCTCTGCAAAAAGAAGAAAGCCCCACCAACAACAACCCCTCCTCCCCAAAATGCCTTGTAAATTTTCAAGCAGGCAAGTACAAATATTTAAATGCATATAACTTTTGTGGACTTAATTGCAAGGCTGTTGTAACTTGGAAGATAAGAACATATTGTTAACCGCCCAGAGATGAAAGTTTGGGATAGTGTACAAATTTGACAAATAAATAAATAAAATAAATATGTTTATAGCATATAATATGGTCTGGATAAGCAGCTTGGTGAAGCAAACTGACTGCTGCATTCCGTACTAAAGGAATATCCCATCTTTAGAACACACTGCATTAATCCAGCCTGCAAATTTATCTCTTCAGTGTAAGTGTTCTAATTACTTTTAAAATGAAACATATGGCAAGACTTAAAAATGATGCAGCAACATGCTTATTTAGCTGTCCAACATCAGTTACAGTTGCCTTCTTTCAGTATTCAGGTGGTAAGGCTGTCCCTTACCCCACTGGCAACTCTTTATACTCATGTCACTTAATGTAGGGGAAGAAAGTGAATAATCTAAGCTGAGTGTGCTGGTTTTGCTGTGATATTTTAACTGCTTGTACTGTTTTATTCTTAAAATTTGGAAACCACCTCAAACACTGTGGGCAACTTCCATTTCAGCAGCATGTATAGTCTACAAGACATTTGAACTACATACATGCTTATCCAATCGTCACCAGCATAATCTCTACTTCTGCCTACATAGGTTTCTAATATCTGACTATTTCATACACAGAATAATGTAAGTACCAGAGGAGAAAATGAAGGGTGGTATAGCCAAAACACTATACCTTTTTTAAAATTAACACACTGTCACTGAAATAATTGCCTTTTCTAGCCTTCATATGTATCTTCTTTCAGAGCCCATTTTATTTGACAAGATTTATCTCTCTTTTTGTGGACTTGAATATAGAGAAGATAAAAGAACTCAGAGATTCAGATCTAAGCAGTCCTCTACAAAAGTACTAAGAAGAGAAAGGGCTAATGAAAAATATATCTATAAATTGCTATAAATAGCAAAATACATGAAAATATGAAAACGGTCTGGACATTGTAAAGATATAACACATACTGTGGTTGCAATCTTACCCTCAGACATGGTAAAGAATGTGAAGGACTGCAAACTATACCTACAACTACTATCTATATATATATATATAATTCTCTTGGGTGTGCCCAGGAGAAATGCGTCCCGGCAGCCCAGCTGATTGGCTGGGCTGCAGGGGGCGCCTGATTGGCTGGCAGCACACCCAGGAGAACGGCGGTGGCGGCCATGGCCGGGGAGCCAGGCGGGCCCGGCTGCGGAGGCGAGGCGGCGGGCCTGTCCGGGCCCGGCCGCAGTGGCACTCTCGGGCCCGGCGGCGGCGGCGGCGGCACTCTTGGGCCCGGCCGCGGCGGCGGCACTCTTGGGCCCGGCCGCGGCGGCGGCACTCTTGGGCCCGGCCGCGGCGGCGGCACTCTTGGGCCCGGCCGCGGCGGTGGCGGCGGCACTCTCGGGCCCGGCGGCGGCGGCACTCTCGGGCCCGGCGGCGGCGGCGGCACTCTCGGGCCTGGCCGCGGCGGCGGCGGCGGCGGCACTCTCGGGCCCGGCCGCAGAGGTAAGGCGGCGGGCCCGGCCGCAGCGCAGGCGGCGGTGGGCCCGGCCGCACTAGAGGCACAGATGCTCTGTGCCCGGGCCCACTAGTATAAAATAATGAATGTTAGCAAGCCAATGCACTTTGTCACTTCAATTCAAAACACATTACTTCCAAAAGTATTTACTTTCGTGTATTCCATGTTGATTTATGAACAACAATGAAAATATTACAATAATGCCACTGATTACATTTCATGTAAAGCTAAAGTAAGTACACTATATACTTAGTTCGTTGGTATGTGAAAGCTATTTCACACATAGACATTCTCTCTGTTGATGAAATCGTTGTATAAAGAATGTAAAAACTCAGTTTTCATATTACTTGATACACTTCTTCAACTGAGACAGTTTGTATGCTCAGCTATGAGTCACTGAATGCCATTTCTTGACTGGAGCATGCTCAATTTATACAATTGGACAGCACTTCGGTTCTTACTGTATGATAGTCTACTACACCACTTTCTCAAAATCACTGCATTTTACCTTGTTAGTTAATCCTAAATTACACTTTCCTGCCATGCTTGCCAAGATGGATTGGAACAATTAATGCACTCTCCAAAATATGTTTGTGGTTGTTTTCTGAAATTTCTATGTAAATCTGTAAATGTTATTATAGATCAAGTAGTATTAATGTGAACATGCATCCAAATAAAGTAATTTGGCTATGAAAGATGGGATATGTATCATACAGGTTGATGAGGAACTGTCATGCACAAAAAGATTTAAATGGTCTGCTTTTTTATGCAAAACTTTGAATAAACCTGATCCATCCCAGCCTGATCTGCAGCTGCTGAAACAGAAATTATGTATGAGGATTTGAATTGCCCAAATGAACTCAAAACTTCCGTATGCATGGAAGCCATGTGTGTGCCGGCACTGCACCAGTGTCGTGCACAGGCTGTTTGGGGGCACGCCGCAGAAGCAGGAAGCTGCATGGAGCAGCAGCACGCAGGTAAGGGACCTGCTCTACTCACTTTTAAAGGTGCCGCTCACACACACCCAAGCTCCACCCTTGAACTGCCAAACCTGTTCGTGCTTTGGCCGAACCAGCACAAACCAGTTCATATTTCAGCCTGTGCACAGACTGAGGTTTGTGCATCATGCCTAAGTTTAACTTGCTCATCAATAAACCAGGGCAAGTTTTCAAGGGGGGAAAGCTATCAATGACTTTTTTATTTTTATTTATTTATCGAATTTGTATGCCACCCCAAACTTCCATCTCTGGGTGGCTTAAAACAACATTAAAGTGAGCCATCGAGTCAATGTCGACTCCTGGCGACCACAAGCCCTGTGGTTTTTCTATGGTAGAATACAGAAGGGGTTTACCATTGTCATCTCCCGCACAGTATGAACGGATGCCTTTCAACATCTTCCTATATTGCTGATGCCCGATATAGGTGTTTCCCATAGTCTGGGAAACATACCAGTGGGGAGATTCAAACCAGCAACCTCTGGCTTGCTATTCAAGTCATTTCCCCACTGCACCATTAGGTGGCTTATTACAATTAATGAAATTGGAAATTAAGGACTTGAAATTAATCTGTTCATAACAGCTATGTTTTGTTGAAAGAAAAAACCACTTGAAGAACTATTCCATGGAAGCAGTGGTAATAAATAAATCTTGTGTGTCTGCCATTTAATCTGACAGTTTTTCCTTACAATCAAGACCTTGCCAATCTGGCTCTGCTTCGTTGGATGGTTCAGAATCTTGGTAGTTCACTGTGACAGTTTTCAGTACTCTTCACTCTGCAAAGAGGGTTTGCAGATAACATTTTTCATATTTGCCCTAATCCTGGCACTACTGTTGTTTAAGAGCTGGTAGTAAGGCATCTAGATCGAGGTCCTCCTCTCCTCAGTTATTACTAGGTGAGTTTAACTGATACTTAACCATAACTTCACAATTACTTCGCATTACGTGTCTGTTTGATCACTGTACTCCTCGGTGAATATAATCAAATCTCCACCGACGAATGGCTGTGTTCCCCAAGATCATAGTTACTTCCTCCTAGAGCCCTATGAATTAAGGACTTACAAGCCAATATCCCATCTCACTTTTCCAGCCAAGTTGGTCAAGCAGGCTATGGCCAAGGCACTCCTTTACACACTCCTTTGTGTTATCAATTTTCTAGAATCAGTTCAATTTGACTTCCAAATGGAGTTCAGGACTAAGATTGCTTCAATCACTCTTGATGACAGCATTCACTAAAGGACAGATAGAGCAAGACTTGATTACTGCAATGCGCTCTATGTGGGGCTGCCTTTGTACGTAGTCCAGAAACTACAATTAGTACAAAATGCAACAGCCAGGTCAGTCTCCGGGTCATCTTGAAGAGACCATATTACTCCAATGTTACAGGACTTGCACTGGCTGTCAATAAGTTTCCGGGCAAAATACAAAGTGCTGGTTATCCTTATCTATAAAACGATTGGTGTCCGTCCGTGGACGGACACCAAGCGTGTGTCCGTGCCTCCCTGGCCTATTCTGGGCATGCGCGAAGCGCATGGCCAGAACAGAGCCAGGGAGCCAGGACTGCCAGCACCCGGCAGCCATCTTGGGCGGCCAGAAGCGGCCGCCCCGAAGAAGCCGGGTAAGCGGCGGCGGGGGACACTGGCCGAGGCGGCGGCAAAGCCGCCGCCTCGGCCAGAGGAGACGGCGCGGCCAAGGAGGCGGCAGAGCCATGGCCGAGGCCTGGCCGTGCTGCCGCTTACCTGGCTTCTTCGGGGCGGCCGCTTCTGGCCGCCCAGGATGGCCACCGGATGAGGCGGCGGAGAAGAATGCGGCGGTGGGCCCGGGCAGCGGTGGACCAGGCCGGAGCCGCGGGCGGCGGTGGGTGGCGGGCCCGGCCGGAGCCGCGGGCGACGGTGAGTGGCGGGCCCGGCCAGAGCCGCGGGCGGGAGGGGTAATGGCGGCGGTGGTGGTCTGGAGCGCAGAGCTCCCCTAGCACCCGTTATCCAACGGGCTACAAAGCCACTAGTAACCTATAAAGCCCTAAACAGTTTAGGCCCACGGTTCTTAAGAGAGCGTCTTCTTCTGCATGATCCCCATCGTCCACTGTGTACATCAGGGGAGGCTCGTCTGTGGCGATCTTCATGTCGTCGGGTGGCCACCCCAGGGATGGGCCTTCTCTGTTGTCGCCCCGAGACTTTGGAAAACGCTTCCCGTGGGAATAAGTCTCCCCATCTCTAGCAGCTTTTAAAAAGTGTCTAAAGATTCATCTTTTTGCCCAGGCCTTTTAGCTTTTTAACTTTTGGATTGTTTATTGATTTGTTTTGAACTGTTTTTAGTATTTAATTGATTCTAATGTTTTGTTTTTGTTTGTTGTGAACCGCCCTGAGACCTTGGGTTGGGGCGGTATAAAAATGCGCTAAATAAATAATAAATAATAATAAATAAAATAAATCATAACAGACAAAAAAGGTGAAAAGAAAATACAAAATACAATACAAAGCAGTTTAAAAATGCAATTTTAAAATTAGTTAAAAATAAGATCAAATCTGAAATTTGATTTAAAAACCCAAATTTGAAAGGCCTAAGTGAACAAAAAGGTCTTTAAAAGAACAAAATGATGAAGCCAGGCGAACCTCACTGGGGAGGCTACTCCATAAACGGTGCAACCATCGAAAAGGCCCTCTGCCTGGTAGCCACCCACCTCATCTCATTTGGCAAGGGCACCTGGAGAAGGACCTGCAAATAAGAGCTTAAGGTACATGTAGGGACATATGGGGCAAGGCACTCTTCTCAGTAAGATCTTCTCATTTATCGCCTCAGTTGGGATGTAATAATAATGTTCTAATGAATTCCATAGTTCTTCAGGACACAGTTAAAAAATGTTGTCTTAGTATCTTTGAATAAGCTTTTTATTGTTGGCCTGAGTCACCTTCATTCATTACTAAAGGTAAAGTGTGCTGTCAAATCAATTTTGACTCCTGGCGCCCACAGAGCCCTGTGGTTTCCTTTGGTAGAATACAGGAGGGTTTTACCATTGCTTCCTCCCGCGCAGTAGGAGATGATGCCTTTCAGTATCTTCCTATATCGCTGCTGCCCAATTCATTACTACCCCCACATTAACTGAATAGAAAGAGGGCAAGGTAACTCATCATCTAGTCATGCCTCCACAGCAACACCAGCCAAGTCCCCCCGCATTGAGCACTTGTCTGCAGAAGCAAACACTGAACACAGGAAGTTTCTCTCCCAGGAAATTAAAACTCTGAACAGTCAGGGTTCTAGATCACATGCACAAATTTTCCTTGGGTTCAGTGCTTGATTTTTCAGACAAGCACAGAAAGCATGGATGTTTGGAGGGAAACGGCCAGCGAGTACACTGGCATGGGGCATGACTAGCCGGCACAATCCCATTTCTCTCCCCTAACATATTAGCTCTACTACAATGAATAATTGTACAGAACCTTGTTAATCGCAGACCCAGCATCCACGGTTTCGTGTATCTGCAGTTGGGTAATTGCCACCTGACATGATAAAATCAGGCATTTAAAGGATTAAGACTTGCATATCCACAGGTCAGGGATGGGCAGAAATGACCTCCAAGGTCATTTCCGCCTGCCATTTTGAGGACATGAGCCATTTTGTGGCTCCTATTTATTTATTTATTTAAATTTTCTGATATACTGCCTCCTCCAAAGACTCTAGGCAGTGAACAACAAAACCAATAACATTTAATTAAAATAACTAGGTGACTTGTGCAGAGCATCTGCGCCCCTACTCCTCCAGAGGCGTAACTAGGGAAAACGGCGCCCGGGGCAAGCACTGAAATGGCGCCCCCCCCACGTGCCCCCCCGCCACTCCCCCCAACATACTACATTATACTTAGGTTTTTCCTCACAAGCGCCCACCGCCGCCGCCAAGCCAGGCCACTGACTGGCTGCCAGGCACCAGCAAAGCAATGGGGGGGGGGCGCAGGCAGTGCGGAAGGGACCGCTCATGGGGAAGGGGGCACCAACGCGCTCCCTTGACTGCTGCAGCGCTGCTGCACTGAGCAGGAAACATTTGTATTAACAAAATTTTTTAAAAAAATTTAAAAAAAATTGGTCATGGCGGTGGCCCCCACGTGGCCAGAAAAGATGGCGCCCGGGGCACGTGCCCCCCCTGCCCCCCTATAGTTACGCCTCTGTACTCCACCGTCTCTCCTCCCTACCTTCAGCCCCAGTCCATTCTCCTCCCTCCACTTCAGCCCTAGTCCGTTCTCCCCCTCCCAGTCTGCTTTCCCTTCCCTACCCACTCATTTCCCTTCCCCCCACCCCCACCCTGGCCAGCAGCCGGCGCTTTTCTTTCCTGCCTGCAGGCCTGGTCAGTGTTTTCCCTTGCCACCCGGCGGCACTTTCCCTCGCCACCTGCAGCCAGTGGCGCTTTTTCTCGCTGCCCGCAGCTGCCAGCGGCATACCCGTGGCTATCTGGCAGCTGCTCACGAACTCTCGCAAGAGTTGCCACGCATGGGATTAGCCATGGGTATGCCTGAGAGAATTAAATATATAGATAATAATAATAATTAAAGGGCAAATGCCTGGTGAAACAGGTGGGTCTTAAGAAGGGCCTTAAAAGCAGCCAGGGAGTGGGGGAAGAGTGTTCCAAAGAAGAGGGACAGGCACCACGCATTACAACAAGGCCTAGGATACTAAGGGGGGCCAGCTGAGAAGACCTCACAGGTTGGGATACAACTGGCCTAGAGAGGTGATCCCAGAGATATATAGGTGCTAAGCCCATAAGGATTTTATAGGTGAGAAGCAGCACTTTGAATTGGACCCAGAAGTGAACAGGCAACCAGTGCAGTGACCACAAAAGAGGTGTAACATTATCAAATCTACAACCACCCATGAGGACGCGGGCCACTGCATTCTGGACTAGTTGAAGCTTCCGAACTGTTTTCAAAAGCAAATCTAGGTAGAGTGCAGTACAGTAATCCAAACGAGAGGTAACAAAGGCATGAGTTACTGTCGCCAGGGCCTGCCAGTCGAGAAAAGGCCGTAACCGGCGAACTAGCCGAAGCTGGTTCTAGCAGCTGCTGTTCAAGTAGGAGCCGCGAGTCCAAAAGGAACCCCAGATCACAAACCATCTCTCTCAAGGGAAGCACAACCCCATCAAGAGATAAACTCACACACGGCAATTGGCCAGATCACAGACTGAACAACAGCAACTCAGTCTTGGAAGGACTGAACCTGAGATTGTTTTGGCCCATCCAAGTCCTGACAGCCTCTAGGCACAGAACCAGCACATGGACGGCATCACCTCTTTGGCCAGGGGTAGAGATATAAAGCTGAGTATCATCAACCCCTGCTAACTTGGCAAAGAGGCACCTTTTAACGTGGTGATTCTCTTTATTTAGCAGGGGGAGAGTAATAGGCCCTATCCACCCCCAGCACAGTACCTCCAGTGACTGTTGCTAGTGCCTATCTTAAGTTTCTTTTTAGATTGTGTGAGCCCTCTTGGAACAGGGATCCATCTTATTTATTTATATTTCTGTGTGTAAACTGCCCTGAGCCATTTTTGGAAGGGCGGTATAGAAATCAAATAAATAAATAAATGAAATGAAATCAGCATATTGATGAAAACTTACCCCAAACGGACAGATGACCATGCCCAGTGGCTTCATGTAGATGTTAAAGAGAATTGCAGCAAGGACTGAGCCCTGTGCAACCCCACATGAAGGGTTTTTTTTTCTTTTTGTGAAAAAAAAGAAAAACACAATTTTCCACCAAAAACTGATTTTAAAAAAAACAAAACTTTTGGAGGGCATTGCTGGATAGCTGGGGACATACAGAGCACCACAGGACACACACACCCATTTCCAGTCTGTTTTTCATCCTTTTTCTCCCATTTTTCACTGCCTCAGGAACCTAACCCCAATTTCCATTGCCCTAACGCCATGTTACCCATGGTTTCACTATCCGTGCCTCCCCGCACCCCAGAGAAGGGAACCCCTTTGGATAACGGAGTTCTCCTGTATACCACTTTTCAACGCAGTTTACATAAATAAGACACTTCAAGCATGTACAGGGGGGCTTTACTAAGGCTGCAATCCTATGAACATTTCTCTAAAAGTAAGCCTCATTGAACACAATGTGACTTACATCTGAGTAAGCATGCTGTTCTGCTAATCAATAACAACTATGCTGCACACACAGCACTGCCCATAAACAGCTCTGCCCATTTCCCCATTTCTCTCAGTATTACATAATACTGAACAATGTAAAACTAATTGAAAATTAATGCTATTAACTCCTGTGTTGATTACTCTTTCTACAGTCTTAACAGTACTGATATAACTGCATTAATACTAAAAACTGGATTACAGTTTAATATTGGCAATTGGGAATATTATGTCTAATATCACTGTCAGGTTCTCAGTACAGCCATCCTCCTTCCAACCGGAGGTTGAGGTGGCCTCAGAGTTTCAGCCAGGTGAACTTTAAGGCTTACAGGCAGAGCTTGTTCAATTCACCTGCCCCACCCTAGTGTTGCTACCCCCAAGTCTCAGACAGAGTCCCAGGGATCCTCCACACCAAGCCCTCCTCCTGGACTGACCCCTCCTCACTGGCCAGTCCTTACTTATATAACTGTAACTGAGAGCTGGGACAAATCTCATGAGATCTCACAAGAGCCGCTCCCTATCGTGCAACGCTACGCTGTTGATGGTGAGGCAACATCTCCCTGCTGGGGCCAGTGCAAACACTTCCAGGTGAGCATATTGATGTCTACTTCTTCCACGGCCCGAAAGGTCCTCCCTGAAAGACCCAGGCGGGGGAAGCCCTGAAATGAAGCTTACCCACGGCAATAGGCTCCACCTCAGGGATTCACCTACAATCAAATTTTAAAAGCACAACTCTAAAGTGACACAACAACAAAACCAAGCTGCATTCTACACAGTCTCTTTTAGAGTACATTCCCATACACACTTAGAAGCCCTATTCAGTTCAACAGGACTTACTTTGAGGATCCTTGCAAAGAATAGTACCGTATATCCAATATTTTTGGTTCATGCATGACCCACAAAGAAGCTGTAACTCACAAATGTAAATTGTTTCAATTCAAGGCATGTCTATACACAGGTTACCCCCACTTTATTAGTCATAGTTCTGGTCCTCTGTGCCTATAGCATATTTGCCTTTGATAGATTTTACCTACTCCTAAATGGCATTCATATTTTATTTTTCCACCACATATACATTTGTCAGGTTTATATTACAATGTGCTACCCTGGGGATCTCAGAATCACCTTAAGTGGCGTAGCGGGGAAATGCTTGACTAACAAGCAGAAGGTTGCTGGTTCAAATCCCCACTGGTACTACATCGGACAGCAGCGATATAGGAAGATGCTGAAAGGCATCATCTCATACTGTGCTGGAGGAAGCAATGGTAAACGTCCTGTATTCTACTAAAGGAAACCATAGGGCTCTGTGGGTGCCAGGAGTCAAAATTGACTTGACAGCACACTTTACCTTTACCATGGGGATCTACCTGCAGATTATCAGCCAGCCTCTTACTTAATTATACTTTTGTATAGTCCTAGACCAGAATATAGCCAGCCTCTTACATTGTCCTTTTTCTTTGCTTAATTTTTTTAAAAAAGACAAAATACAATTGCAGCAAAGGAAAGAAGGGCAGACTCACTTATAGTGCACAGGATTACTGCAATATCTGAACAACAAACAAACACAAGATTTCTATATAAACATATTGTTACAGGTAGCACATAGTTTTAACAGGAATTTGTCCCCGTTTTGACCAGGCTGAACAAAAGTATCTACTACACTAATGTTAATCCAATAAATTTTCAGTGCATGCCAACTTAACTAATTAACTTCAAACCAATACAGCTGTCCAGAGGATTGGGCAGATGACACCTTCAGGGAGTTTTTTTCAGCCAGGTAGCATTGCTTTCCTTTAAATGGTTTATACAAAGTTTACTCAAGATTGAAATAATCAATGGAAATGAAGGGGAATGAGATCTCCAATGAGAAACTAACCATTCTTCTCAGGTTATTAATTATGCCATAGGGTCCCCTTCCAGTTATTTATTCCATCCACCTTTCTGCCACACTCGTTTTGGCATTTAGTTCAACCCTTCTTAAGCACCATTCACCTAATGGAATGTGATTCCAATTTTTTGTTTTTAGGATAATTTTAACTTCATTGTATTATTTATTATATTATTTTTAGAAACATTTCATTTCCTGAATTATTGCATTGCTCACAGATTTGCTCTTCAACATATTACCGTTACTGAAGTGTCAAATGAAGTCAATACTATACTGCTTATCTTTTCCATGTCTTCATTATAACTGCATTTCCCACTAACTCTATTCACACTAATACCTTTCCTTATAATGTAAAACAGGTGATGTGTTAATAGAAATACACTTTACTATCTATCAGAAAACTGTTTTGCCAACATGCAACAGAGAAGCCTGTCCAATTAAACACAAATGCTTACGTATCAAACCCTTAAAGCATAATACAACTATTTTTTTCCAAATGTTATCCAAACTTCACATGTACAGTCCAGAATAAAGAAGATTATGAGACTGAGATATAAAAGGACAGCTCTGCTACAAATAAAAACTAAATACAGTCTTCCCAACAAATATGTCACAAGAAGTGAAAAAGTCATCTTCGTGTTATTTGCTCAATCCATCTAACAATACACTGTAGAAAGCAACTAGAGACATAGTGCACATTGGGACCATCAATATTCCTGGCATTGTCAACAGTGACAATTACAATACATCCAATTAAAACCCACACACACACAAATGAAAGATAATTCATCTCTATTATATCCTCCACGTGGGGATTCTGCCCCCACCCCACAACTGTAAGAAATGAACTCTGCCTCAATTGTGAAGGAACCTCCAAGAAACTGCTATGCTGTAAATGGAGATATTAGAACCTCCAAGGCGTGGGAAGGACTTAAACGTATGGTGTCATGGGTTGGGGGTGGGGTTTTTCCACTTTTACTCCAATACACCTATAATACCCAGAACTACAGACGAGCAAATATATATTTTTATGCATACTCTTAGCACACCAATTATAACTCATACACACATTTTCAAATGAGCTTTCCCAAAAAAAATATATTGAAGCAGAGATAGTCTGGCCCTCTGCATCCTGCCCACCCACACCCAAACTGGCAATAGACATATTGGCTCTCACATAAAGGCAATATGTGGTGAAGATGGAATTTAAGTCTATGACAGTATTTGGCCTGCCAAGTCCAGCTCAAGTCTTCCAGGAGCCTGAAGCAGTGCAGGAAGCTGCCACGCATAAGAACAGCCCTGCAGGCCCACGGCCTATCTAGTCCAGCATCCTTTTTCACAAAGTGGCCCACCAAAATGCCTCTCAGAACCCCACAGGAAAGAGTTGAGGGCATGCCCTCTCTCTTGCTGTTGCTCCCCTACAACCAATGTTTAGAGGCATCTTACCTCTGAGGGTGGAGGTGGCCTATAGTCACCAGACTAGTAGCCATTGATAAACCTGTCCTCCATCCCTGCTCCATCCCCACAGAGTGCACTACACACCAATTCTCATCAGCCTCAGTCACCATGCACATCCATGACCCACAGCCTCAACCCTGCAATGTGCAAAGCTCACCATGTACCAGTTTCCCTCCCTCAAATTCTCCTTACCCAAGTTGTGCTCCTCCTCCAGCCGATATGTTCCACACTTCCTGCTGTACAATTCCCCACCCCCTACCTTTTCAGAAGGCAAGAAGAGCAAGACAAACTCAGCCAGAGGAAAAACTCTGGCCAGAGGACAGGGTAGCCTGGTAAGGTCGTGAATGAGGCAGCTGGCAAAGGTGAGATACCCCTGCCGCCACTACTAATCTGCAGCCTGAGGCAGCTAACTCACCACATCTTATTGGTGAGCTAAACCAATGTTCACAAAGCCATAATTGTGGCTGCCTGTTCCTGCCCTTTGCTTTCAGGACCACTCTGCAGAGCATGACCAAGGACAAACAGCAGAAAAGGAAGGAACTCCCCTGCTTCCCTTTTCTATTCCAGTGATGGAAAAGAAGGCAATGGGCTTGCTAGTTTGGCCCTGTGCAACCAAGGTGTTCTGTGCACTATGACAATGCAATGGCCAAAGTACCCCCAGCCTTCCTTCCTATCTTGGAAAGGGTGGGGATCACTCTGCATGTGTCAGGACAATCCCCACTGACCTGTCTCCAAGACTGGGAGGAAGGCTAGATTAGCTCATCACCCTCACAAGAGGGCAGTAGCCCACTTGCCACATTGAGAGTAGTGACCAAAAATGTGGAAGCCTGGTCTGCAATCTTGTGCCAAAATTATTCCAGGAACAAGTTCTTTTCTATAATTTTTATTCTATACTACTTCTTGTGTGTTAGGGTGACTTCCCAGCTTCCCATATTTACACAATTTTTAAAAAATCAAGCCAATCTGTATATTCTAATATCAGGAAAAGGTAAAGTGTGCCATCAAGTCGATTTTGTCTACTGGCACCCACAGAGCCCTGTGGTTTTCTCTGGGCAGAATACAGGAGGGGTTTACCATTGCCTCCACCTGCATAGTATGAGATTATGCCTTTCAGCATCTTCCTATATCGCTGCTGTCCGATATAGGTGTTTGGGAAACACCAGCAGGGATTCGAACCAGCAACCTTTTGCTTGTTAGTCAAGCATTTCCCACCTGCGCCACTGAACCTTAAATCCTTTGTAATTAATCAGAGCAGACCTTCATTTTATGTTATGAGCGCTCAACTTAAAGTGTGAGGTGTTCCTAGAACTCAGAAAATGTTCTTTCAGAAGAAGCTTCAATAAAATCTAGCACACTGTGGCGGGGGGGGGGGATCCTTTACATGAAACCCTGAGTATCTTATAAATCTCACTGATCTCAGTGGGGCTAACTCCATAATAAGTGTGCTTAGGATTGCTGCCTTACTGTCTGGTGAGTGTATCAGCAGAAAAGTATTAGAAAGAAAAGTGAAACTAGCAAAGTAATGCTTATTGTGAAATTAGAGTGGTGGGGGATGAATATGTGCATACCTACAACTATCTGCAGTTATCAGATGTATTTTAACATGCTGAGTCTCATTTACTCAATAGGAAAGCTTCATCTTTTTGAGAAAATTCATAAATACCGTTAATTAATTTTCTACATCTTATATACAACAGAAAACACTGTAAAAAAAGAAATAGTTAGTTTGACAGGGATGGGTGGGTGGCTGGGAATAAGACATACCTTCAAAATAAGTGTCTTGTAATCTATTTTGCCAGTTTAACAAATCTCAAAGTAATTACTACAAAACTTAAAGGCCATAATTTGAACTTTCTTCTCAAGGGGGTGGATACCTCCATTCCACCAGTAGGGGTCCCTCCTTGGCCAGTTATGGAGGGGGTTTTTTCCCCCTGCACTTGAAACTTTTCTGGAGAAAAGTGCTCATTCAGGATCCATATTTTTCTCCCAAACCTGTGCTGAAATTTTATAAAATCAGCGGAGGCGGCCGAGGTCTTGCAACTTCCCGAGTTCCGATTACAAAGTACCAAAAATACCGAATCCAAATGGCTCTTCAATTCAAGCTGCAGTGGGGGGGGGGGGCGCTTCCTCATAAACCCTTAGTTTACCTCTTTCCTCTCGTTAGAAGTGCCGTGGATCGGCTTTTCGAGGGGACACTTAAATGACCTTTTCGCCGTCTCCACTTTTTCTAGATAAAGGGGGATGCCCAAGCGGAAAACAAGACTGTTGTACGGCGGGCAAGAGGTGCGTGCGTGTATAGAGCGAGCAACCGGGTGTTTGACTGAGGAAGTTGCATAATGAAAGAAAGGCTCTTGTTTGTTAATCGAGTCCCGTTTTTCTTATGTAGCCTGCGACGGAAACCGGGAAGGGGAGGTTGCCTAAAACGGACACAAGACATTTTCATACTTCTTTCCTCGCACCCCCCACCTCCGGAAAAGACTGAAACTGTTTTTCTTCCAAGGAGAGGGAGAATTCTG